>NW_027269261.1:103783546-104395213 GCF_023055355.1 Agelaius tricolor | reverse complement strand
ATTTATTGGTTAGACACCAAATCAGAATGAATCCAGGGTTTTCAGTGTGGACTATTCAGCCAATCTTTACTCTCTATGTACATGATGCAGAAGAGGCTGCACAAATTGGTTGCTGATGTCTATAAATTCCACTCTTTGGCACAATTCCTAAAGGCAATGAAAACATTCTCTGGAGCCCCAGTGCATTAAAGCATTTAAGATGCTCTTAAAATTAAGGACACACTTAAGTCTCATTGTCATCTGCATGCTCTTAATGCCTTTTTGTATCGTGTCCAGAAGGTGTTGCTGCATGAAGGCTTATAAATCAAATAAGAAAATAAGAATAAAGATCCTTGAATCTAGATAAGAAATAGAATTATCTTACTGACAAACCTTTCTCTTCTCCTGAATGTTATTCTGCATCTAATAAAAAAGATAATACAAGGCTAACAGGAGTCCCATTCTTGAATAAAAAGGAGCAGTTATTCGTTACTTAACTGCTTGTTTAGAGATGGGAGAAAATTATGTGTTTTTTTTAAAGCCTATTTTGAGAAAAAAAAAGGTGAGTGTCCAGAGAGAGCAAGTAGTTCTTTATTGTGTTCAGTGGTGTCCATTTCCCATGTCTTGCTCAGCCTGCATGAACTATACAAAGCCCCACATTGATGTTCTCTCAGTCCAACTTTCATTTTATTTGATCTGTTTCTTAAAAGACAAATATGTTGCTGGATGTCTCACAATTTCAGTGGGCTTCACTCAGGCTGCTGCTCACTGTGGTATAGACATATGGAATGAGGCATTCAAAGAAACTGGCAACAGGGTTCCCTAAGGAATGGGGATCTCATACTAAGCAAGATCTGCTGTGGACATTGTCTATGAAATGAAAGGAAAACTACTTTAGAAGGATCTGCTTCCAGTTTTGTCTTATACTGTCCACATTCAGTTGGGTAGCAATGGATGTGCAGTTAGTATTTTATCTGGTTGGGTCTTATTTTCCACACTGAGAAAAGCAGTAGTGTTGATAGCTCAGTGCATGACAGAGAGCCTAAAATCATCCAAAGTAAAACAAAGGATGGTGATTACCCTCTGTCTTCATGGACTGCTTAGTTAACTTGGGACAAGTAAACTCAAGATTGCTGTGGGCTAGCAAAAAAAGAAATTGAATGTCTGAAAGAAATTTCTTGAAAAAACAATTAGGGCTGGTGTGATTTCCCAACTTCTAGTTCACTTTTTTTAGCTAATTATCTTCTTTTGCCAGTGGTACCAAAGCACAAAACCTATTTTGTCTAGTCCCTTCCACAGTTGCTTAAGTTTGCTCATTTTCTTTCACAGTGATTTGTTATTTGAGTGTCTATGCTTGCTGCCCATGTGGAGTAGATCACAAAAGAAGCACAGACCTCACAAAGCTGAATATCAGATACAGAATGGAAGCAGCCTTAGGTGAGTTAAGTGTCTAGGTCTAGGTAGGCAGCCTTCATGCATGCATTGAGCACAGATGTTTTGTATCCATTGCTTCACATCATTTACTACATAGGCTGAACATGCCCAAAATTGCTTCATCTTCTGTCAACAAAGATATTTCAATCCAGAACTGCTTAAGGTCTGATACTTGCAGATCACCTTAAAATCCTCATTAAAAATTGGCTCAATTTTGTTCCAGCACTTACTCTTCAAGAATGCCAGTGAGGCATTAGGGTCATGTATATTTTTTAGGACTTGGTAGTGATTCTTATGCACAATTCTGAATTAGATTTCTCTCCTGTTTTATTAATCTTTGAAGCAATTTTAGCAATGTTTCCTGATTGAAATATATACAAACCTTGTGTGGAGCTTTTCTTCTTGTGAAGAGAACAACACTCTTCACTCCTTCCAGTTCCATCAAAAGACTTTTCCATTTCTTAAAATTCAGCCTAAGATTAGCCATGCTGGCTGGATCTTGTGCTTACAGAGGTAAAAACATTACTTACAGGATTAAAATTCAGAGTATATTTCAAAACTTTCCTGTGTATACACTGACCAATATTTCACACTTCATATATTTTATAAATTCTTGCTTGTTATTACTATAAGGACTTAGCTGAACTTGCTGCCAAGGAACCAGTCTGAATCCACCTAAGGCCTTCTAACACATAGAACAGCTCTCACGATCTGAAGTGAGGAATGGTTGTACACATTCACCTTTCACTGAGGTCAATGCAAAGGACTTCCAAATTCCAGCACTGAGGGAATCAGGTTATTGAGCCAAACCAGTGGTATGTTCAGTCACCGAGAATTTCACAGTCCTCCTGAAAACAAAATGTTATGATGTCCTGTAGGACAGACTATAAGCTAAAGAAACTTGCCTTCAAAATGATAAGATACTACTCATATTACATGCACATCAGAAGTTTGTTTTTAGAAGACTCAGTTTCCTTGTATTGCATTAATGTTCAAGGTAAGCTTATCTTGCTGCATACTAGAATGCTGGTGAGTTTAGGTGATTCACAGTATATTGAAAGCTAGCTGGATCAGAATACAGCTTTTGAAACCACAGGCAGAGCAGAAGTAATTCTATAATTTTTCCATGGGGTTTTGAGTCCTATAAATTTAACTAATTACTCTTATAGCCTTTTGTGTTTCTATTCCAGCCTGTATTAAGTCCCACTGTCTTTTGCTAAATATTTATAATTTATCTCTCATTTCCTTACTGCAGTAACTTTTTTGTCTGCAAATTTAGTCTCAGTTACTCGATTAACTACTTTGCTTGATCAGGGTCTTATTCATGTCACAAGCAGAAGTCTTTCCAGTTTAACTTTTTTCTTTTTTTTCTGGTAGCAGGTGTGATTTGCAGCACTGACCTGAAAATCCAAGCTGATTTGCTTTCATTTGATACTAAAGCATACCTATGCATTTATGTCATTAAACCAACCTTGTACATATGAATATATATAGCAATCAGAAATTTGTCTTAGCTGATAGAAAGTAGTAAAATCAAATTATACATGTTTGAAGCAGACATCTTAAAATTATGACAATCATCAAAATTTTGGTTTTGCTATTAGAGCAAATTTGATACTTTAAAACCTACTTATATTATCAAATATTGATAGCAGTTGTTGCTCTGAAGAGTTCATTTTTAATACCTCTCATACACAATATTTTCAACCCCCCAAATTTATTAGCTTAGTAAGTTGAAAGTTTATATAGCCTCATAGCTTATTTACTGAATTTCAGCAAATTTCTCTCAGAAAATTGACTGCTTAGTAATTTTTCCCCGCACTTATGTGTCATAACATCAAATTGTCCAGCTACAGTTAAAATTCAACAGATCTTTACAGAATTAGGGGAAAATTCAATATTATTCAAGAAATTATATGAGAGAGCTTTCTAAAATTTCTCAGCAAACTGCTTCTAAAATCCATTATTACCAGCTGAATTCAGTGCATAAGGCTGATGTAATCAAACACCTTTTTAAAAAAATCTGTTTATCTCAGTGTAACACTATGTAAAGCTCTGGTTCAAGTTAAAAATACTTGAGACATATTGAAGGCCAAGGTTGTGCTGCATTTGAATACACTCAAAAATTTGATGAATCTGGGTTTTGGTCACCAGGATTGGTCATTTTCTCTAAATATGACTTCTCTTTTCTTCAGAGGGTAAGAAGAGATATATTCCTAAAGCAACATAATGGGACCATTTGTTAGGAAACCTTTTTAGAAACAAAGACTATCCACTATTCTAATACATTTAAAAAACTATAGTTCTAGGTTCATTACCCTTAAAAAGGGGGCAATTTGTCACACTTCCATAATGTTAGGTAATGTACTCTACTGTGCTCTTAAATGCAAGATGGACATAGAAACTTTACTGTCTTTTGAACTGTTACACACATTTCTGTCTGGAACCACAAATTACGTTCTTAAAATTTTCTCTGACATTTAAAAATTGTTTCCTCATTTTCAAAATAGGTTAAACAACAAAGATAATGTTAAAAATAAAAAAAAAGTTAAAAATTACTGCTTCAAGTGAAAGACTGGGACTTGTTTCACAGAAAATGTTGAAAATCTTGTTTTAAATTTATAATAAGCAATCAAATACTCTTCAGTGCACATAATTAGTATATCTATTATAATTTGAAACTGAGTACTGATGACTGCTTCTGCTGATCTTTTAAAATTTCTTACAAAATATAAATAGGATAGCCAAAAGAGAATAACTGATAAACCATGATGTGAGATTCTCTTTTCCTTCCTTTTTTTCTCTTTTCTTTTCCTCTCCACTTGGACTGAAGTCCTTTCTGGCTTCTTCAAAAAAATGCACACACACAACCACACACACCCACACACACCCCCCACAAATTAATTCCAAAACCATTTTTCTAAATTTCCAATGGACTTGTATTCCTGGTGTCTTTTCACGTGATCACAAGCAAGACATGCATGTGATTCCCAGAACCTAGGAAGATGCACTGAAAAATCCTTCTTCCAGTTGAAATAACTAAGATACATCTTATTATTTTTGTCAAGCATCAGAAGATATTCTGCTAGCTCTCTGGGGGAGAGAAAATCTTCCACATGTATGAAAGAGTCTGCTGGAATGTAATTCTCGTAATTTTCTCTGGAAGGGCCCAGTACAACTGGTACTGATCCAGCCAGAAGAGCATTGTAGAGTTTCTCAGTAATGTAATCTTTGTGGATTGAATTTTCAAAGGAAAGGTAGAATTTGCACGTGGAGATAGTTGGAATCAAGTTTTTGTCATTGACGTAGTCTCCGAAGGCTTGTCCGTAGGTGTGGATTTCAATGTATTTGCTGAGCTCATTGTAATACTTCACTCGAGCGTGCTCAGGGTTCCAGTTACTCACAACCCAACAGACCAAGTTTTCCTTACTTGGTACTTCAAATGTGAAGGAACTGGTGCCAACCATCATGAAGCCATAAGGCACCTGGATATCTGAGTCACGTCGGTAAGTCAGGGTCAGGTTAAAAAGGTGTTCGATGCCACTCTTTTGTGGAGTATGAGTTGGAGACTCCAAGTTCATCCAAATCCACTTCTGGAACGGTGGCCTGGCTTGCTGAGGTAAATTGGCCAGATCCCAGCTAATGTCTCTGTGATGAATGAGGACAGCGTGGGATCTGTTGTAGAGCGAGCGGTCAATAGTCAGATGGCACCCGGGGATGTTGAACATCGTTTGGCAGGACGTTAGATCGAATGTCTGACCAAATGGCCAAACCCAGATCAAGACAGTAGTTTCATTGAGATTATCAGTTTTGGAAGAAAAGAAGTTCTTCATTTTCAACACTGAACTGGCTGATTCTATAGGACCAGAAATCCAGCTATTTGTTGGTTTTATATAAATCAATATAAATGCCATGAAACAACCAAGGATAATGAAGATAATAAAAAATGACCGGAAAATTCCTTTAGATGTCGATGTCATAATTTGCTCTGAGAAAAAAAGAGGAAGAGAGAGAAAATAATATCGGGTATTAAATTACATATATATGTCTTGTTAAAATAATCAGACATCACAATAGGTAGAACTTCAATAACACTGAACTGCAACCTCAGAAATTTCCTTTGAATGGAGAGGGCATGGTTTCTTGCACTCTGTGACAAAGTGACAATATTTCTCTTCTTCACATTAAAAGCTCACTGACAAAAGCAAGATTTTAATATGTCTCATACTTGGTGAATCAGTACATATTGAGAAGTTCTTTTGCTCAGAACCTAGGCCAAGCATTTGGAACACAGAAGACAGAAAAAATTACCCTTTAATTCTATCCCTGCGTCTGTGTAAAGGACAACATGCTGCAGATTTGTTGTATTTGTATTTTTGTGAATGTGGAGGACATAGGATTAGAGGATTGAAAAAGGAAGGGACTAGAACTTTAATTGTTTAATCAATAAGACTTTTATTAGAAAACTAGTTCATGTCTGATGGCTACATAGGGATGAACATTCATGCCTTCTCCAGGGAACTCCTAAAATACCTAGGGGAGGAAGCACCAATAGAGAGTTTCCTTATGCAGCCACAGATCTCACATATTTCCCACATAAAAAATAAAGAGAAATTAATATAAAATATGTTCTTATATATTTAATTATGTTTTTATGTGTTAAAAATGAGGAAAAGTAGAGATATGCTGCATCATTATGAGGTATCCTCTTTTTCCCATGGGGAGATAGGGCTGAGAAGTTCATATAGCCTCCTGTAGCCTCCTATGTCCTTGCTCTACTTGTTTCCTCCTGAGAGAAGTGATCAATCTCTTTCCAGAACTACTCTACCATATGGTTCTTGCAAAACCTAACAACCCTAGTTAGGGGTTGTTAATTGCTAACCTTTGATCCTGAATGTAGCCCTAGAACTCACAGATGTTCTAAAACTAAGAAAAGTCAACCATGCAGCACCATGGCACACAAGGGAAAAGGAATGGAAGTCTGTTACCAGGAAAAAGTACTCTGAACATAGTGGCACACTGTAAATGTGCTACAATTACTGTAAATGTTGTCTGACTTTCCTTTTTTTGCACATCTTTCAATTTGTTGTGTTTTGTTTCCTTGGCTAGATAGTGCCACAAAAAAAATTTATAAAAAGCCCACCCCTATAAATAGGAAAATATATAATATTATATAGATGTATATATATATATATATATATAAAAATCATAATCAAAGAAAGCAGAAAGTGAACTTCAGGCCTTTAAAACCACTTCCATAGCTCATCTCTTCCTACTATGAAATAAATCAATAAATTCAGAATGAAGACATGATAGAACGTGATTCAGATGTCCACAAATAGCACATAACTTTGCAGCCTTTGTGAGTGTAAAAACTGATGTGTAGTGAGTGTAGCACTGCAGTTACAACATAAATGTTTTCACATTCATTGTTGAGGAAAGGAAGAAGGAGGGAACATCCCTTAACTTAGCTTTACTCTAACACTGTATCTTGAAGAAAAGGGAATTTGTCACAATATCTCCTGGTTTTGGGTATATGGATGTTTTTAATTCTGGTTTTAGTTATAGTGGTGGATTAACCTTGTCTGGCTGTCAGACCCACCCAGACACTCTCTCACTATCTCTCCTCAACAAAATATGGGAAGAAAAAAAGATGAAAGTCTCATGGGTTGAAGTAAGGACAGGAAGGTCACTTATAAGTTACTTTCATAAGCTAAACAGGCTCATCTCGGGGCAAAATAATGTAATTTATTGTCATTTAAAATAGATTTATATAGTGAGAAACAAAGACAAATATTAAAATAAATTTCCCCCCTCTTATTCCCAGACTCAGTTTCCTCCTTCATTCTCAACTCCTATACCTCCTACCCACTCCTGAGCAGTGCAGAGGGATAGGAATACAGGTTTGTGATCAGTCCACAACTATTCCTCTTAGCTGCTCCTTCCTCCTTACGCCTTTCCCTTCCTCCAAAATGAGTCCTTCCTATGGGATGCAATTCCTTCAGGGAAAAAAACTTAGCTACTGAGTGGGCTGTCCATGGGATGCTTCAGGACACATCCTCCTGTGAGGTCCTCACGAGGCCACCATGGGCTGCAGGGAAGTCTTTGCTGTAGTGCTCAGAGTATGTCCCCCTGTCCTTCTTCTCTGACCTTGGTGCTCACAAGGCTGTTTCTCACGTTTTCCCCCTAATTTTCCATTACTTGTGCCTTTTGAATACACTTTCCCAGAGGTGCCAGCACCTTGGCTGCAGGGTTTAGCCATGCCCTGCAGTGGGTGTGTTGGGATATGCTGGAATTGGCATGGGGTGGCCCTGGCTGCTCTTTGGAGAGGCTGTCCAGAGTCCCTGCTGCCAGTGCCTGGGCACAAACACCTCCTACAATTATATAAAATATATGGAATGCTGAGTCTGGTGCTTTTGTCTAGGCCCTTTTACTGAAGGACATAGTTTAGCAGGCCCCCTCTGATTTCAGCAAAATGATCCTGAGGGGAGTAAAGGAGGGGAACGGTGTGTCCATGGCTTTTCCACTTATCCACATCAGTTTAAATCCCTCTGAAAGAAAAACGAGGCTTTACAGCAACATTACATTGGCTTTTTTTAGCCTGTGTTGATTATTTCTTGAAATTATGTCTAGAAGGAAGGATATGTCCTATGAGAGCCTAAGACTGCTTCCCTGCCTTACTAAAGAGAAAGTAAGAATGGGACCTCTAAGGAAGAAGGGATTTAGGTTGAACAGCTCTAGGAGATGCAGCTGAAAAAAAAAAATCAAGAGGCTGAACTGATATTCATGTAAAGCTGTTCTTTGTTTCTGTGCTTTTGAAAGTGATACACAGCACAGGTATAACTTATCACTGAACAGAGAGTGTCAGCTGAGTTTGAACAATAGATTGGGACACATTTATTCACAGGAGCTGATAATTTTCTAGGGATTAAAAAGGATGATGAAAAATCAGAAAAGGATTTTAACATTGTGCCTTGTAACATAGTCACCCTCCAGTTATAAGCCTTTTGACTCAAGTCTCTGACAGGGATTATTTTACACTAAGCTCTTCTGCTAACTACTAACAAACCCCTGCATCATCACATGACAATTCTTACTGCATAGGAAATGACCAGATATTATATCTTCTGTCCTCTGCCTGAAATTCTAGTTTGTCCAGACTCTTGCATTTGTATAGAAGCTTTTGAAGTGTAGAGCCAATGTGGTTTGTGCTACCCCAAGTACCAATATTAACATCTGACCATGTTAAACAGATGAGTTTGCCAATTTTTGTCTCTTCTGGGTTTATTTCTCCTCCTGGTTTTGCTGGCCTGTGAAGGCATGTCCCCCTTCTGATATGGGATCATGGTTTTTAGTTTTTGCCTTTTACCAAAACACAAACCTACATCCAGGCTCTATAGCCCTTTATAGTCCTGCATCCTTTGGATTCAGAGAACCAGCCATTCATTATGCAGTCTCACAGATCCATTAGGTGTACTGGCATCACTGTCATGCTTTGCTCTGAAACTACTGCTAATGGGATGGTGGAAAAGGGTTCTAATAGCAGGACCCTTTAAAAAATTGAATGAGAGTCTTGCAAGGAAGCAGAGGAACTGAGCAGACTCCTAAAAATACCACTTAACCATACCCAGAGGAGCTGGACAGGGTTTTTTCATGGAATTCTATTTTTGTATTCCATTTTGTGGAATACAGTAATAACTATTAAGATGTATACTGGGAATAGTGGTGATTTTTCGTCAGGAAGTACTAACAGAATCAATAATTTCTGTGCTTCCCAAGGCAGATTGAGGGACCCATGGAATGGACCAGCAAACTCTGCTTTCATGGCTTTTGGGATTTAGTCCTGGGCACAGTCAGGCAGCAGTAAGTGCAGTGAAGGCATGTGTTAGGCACTTGTTGACACATATTATTTGCATAGCATCATAAAATGGTCTGGGCTAGAAGAGATATTTTGAGAATTAGCTTGTGTGTACTACTAGGACATAAAGGTTATGGTGCACTAGAATTCATGGACCATTTTTTCCATAATAATCTCCAAAATGAGGATTCTTTTCCATATTTATTTATGTCCTTCTTTTTTGTGCCCAAGATAACCATTAACATCTGACTGTAATTCTCACTATAAAGGTGACACTAAGGAGATATTTATTGCAAGCCATCCATGCAAGTCACCTTAGTTCACCCTTCCCCTTTCATGGCTTTTCTTCCACCCCAGAATGACAAATTTCCTTTCTGTGGATTCCCTCCCCCATGCATGTTGAGTCTGAAAGGAGAACTTTGTCAAAGAGATGTGTTTACTGAGATTTTTGCCAGCTGGAAGAATTCTGTACTTTTGATAGTTTTGTTATAAAGTACATTTCAGAGCGTTGTGGAGTAGCAAGTATTTTCTAGGTGCTTTTTTTCCCAAGTTGAAAGTATAGTATTTTATCAGTACAAGACTGTTTTTCTCAGTACAAAACTTAGCAAGGCTTCTTTTTAAGTGCAAATCTTGGCATTCCATCAGGGAGCAACTGCATTTAGCAGCAACAGAAACAGGGAGATAGTAATGGGGTATCAGCCCTGTTAACCCCAAGTTTACCAGGCAAGGCTTGCAAAAAAATGTCTGGTTTTGAATGCATTATGTTTATTAAGAAATAAAATTGAATTTTATGGAAACTGTTTTATCATATTTTCCTTGCAACTGGGACTTCTCAGTCATTCCAGAAGGGACAGATATGTTTTGGGTTTTTTTCTGATTATGCAATACTGCAGTGGGGAGAAAATATGAACTTTCTCGTCAATAATATTGATGCCTTTTTCTCTGGCATTTTTTGCACCGATTTCTTCAGTTTCTCAAGGTTTTGCCAGTAGCCCAAAAAATATCATTACTTGCAGAGGCATAACTTTCATTACTAGTCTAGTACTCAGCTTTTCCAAAGGGAAAGGATAGTATTTTAAAATGAAAATGAAGCCAAGATTCTTAAAAGCATGGACACTGAATCATGAAAAAAAATCACAATACTTTTCACACCTTAGAATTCTTAAGTGTTTGAGGCTAACTCTTGTCTTCACCACCAGCTGGTCTCAGGATTCCTCAGGTAGAACTACTTAACCTCAAGATCCTCAAGGATCACTCCTGGCATCAGAGTGGGTGAAGAGCAGAAGGACTTTGAGGATACCAGAGGTGCCAGAGGTAGCTCCCTCTAGAAGCAGACAATGTAGGTAGATACTTCAGGGCCATAAAAGGACAGCTGAATGCAGTGAGAACTGATAGGAATCACAAGCAAACAATTGTTATTCTTAGAAAGAAAGCTCATCTGAGATTGCTTTCCCTGTCCTCTGGCATATTTTACCACCCTTGGCCAGGGCATATTTGCATTTATGCTAAAAGCTGGATTTTCTTAAAGCACACTTCCAATTAGCTAGAGCTTTTTCACCTGCAGTATTGAAGAAACCCTGATTGCCTCAGGATAGCCAGTGTGTAACTTCTTATCTCCAAGTCACTGCTGTATGCACATGCCCCCGGGGGCTTTTGCTTTAGCTCTCTGAAACTGAGGAGTGCTCCTTTTATTGGAATTAACTCACTGCTCCCAGTTAAGCTTCCTCTGTTGCAACTGGAACAGCGGATTTTTTCTCCCCCAACAAACATCCAAACACAGGCTTGTTTCCACACATTTCCATGCCTGTCCACAGATTTCTGAAAACAGCCCAGCATGAAAAGGCTCAACAGAGCTGCACAGAGTTAAAAGGCTGAAAACAGAATGAGCTGCTGATCTCAGACTGCATATTTTTATTCTACTGTTTACAACATTCTTTTTCTTCCCCTCTCCACCTCCTTTGTTTTCGAGTTATTTGTTAATTCCACAGATTCCAATTTTGTGTGTTTGCACTCTGAGAGCAGTATAGAATCATTTCATTCAGTGGTGGTAAATTTTACTTCGAACAGTTTAAAAAAAATTACCTAAAAGCACCCCGAGGACAGGTAGCCATTAAGATAGATTGCTTCAGAATGGTGCAGAACTTATCACTGGAGACTGGCAAGAACAAGGTTAGACAAGCACCACTAAGCAATGAGAGACCAAATTGTGCCCCCAGGTCCTAGGGCTGGGCTACAATGACCTCACTTGGTTCATTCCAGCCTTGTGCTCCTGGCAGTAAACACCGATTCTTATAAAATGAACCTAATAAGAGTACAAACTGGCAGTCAAAAACTGCAAAGAATTGCAGAATAAAAGTATAAAATCATCCCCCATCCTCAAAGTTGTCTTGCAAACTATGAAGCAGCCACATGGCACAGAGTGAAAATGTGAAGAAAAGCAAAATATTATGTGGACAACAGCAATTACAAAGTCCCTATTTTTAAAGGCTAAACCTAAATCTTCCTGTAGATTTCTAGATGGAGTACAGCTGCTTTTTTTTGTGAATGTCTGAATCCTGACCCCCTTGCTGAAGAAAATCCTATTCTCAGCTTCCTTCTCCAAATTGCTGTGCAAGGCACAGCATCCTGCTATGGCTCAGCAGCCCCCAGCCTTCCCCCTGATTGTCATCTATCCTCTCCTTCTCTCCATGGCAGTCACACACTGTCACTCTCCAGCTGCTTATGCAACAGCTCAGTGGTTTCTTACTGTGATCCAGTGTACAGCAAAAGGCATTAGCCAGGGACACAGAGTCTCTCAGAACAGCAGGGGAAAATGGCTAAAGCACTGCTGTCCATACCAGAGTGACTGTATGTCCACCAACACTACCACATATAAAAGAAAAAAAATACAGTCCTATCAGCAAGAAACTTTTCCAGACAATCCAGAGTCGGTGTCAGGACACTCCACATGGCAGCAGCGTTGCTTTCTAATCATGAGCTTATGAGTTGGTCTCAGAGGGTACAGGAGGTACCCTTTCCTTCCCTTGGCACAACTGGAAAATAAATGACATGCAAAGTGATCAGAACCTCAGCAGCATTGCCAGCCTTGGTAGCATGCAGACAGAACCTTTTTTACCTTAACTTCCACGTTTGCTTGTCCACATCACAGCTAGTTAATGACCAACAGCAATCTGTGAAAGGGGTGATGGCTTTCCATACTGTGCTAGGTGTAGAAAATGGAGTTTTTCACCACTGTAGCTTAGCAGCAAATTTTATCTGCCTTGCTAGAAAAGAGCTTTTTATCTTTCTGAATATAAAGCTCATCCTAGTTATGCAGCACAAGCCAGTCCCTGCCTCTTTCAAAAGCCGTGAAAAGGCTCTGCACAAAATGAAGCTGATCAAAGAAAAGTGCTCCAAAAGCAAGTGGTCTCTTCCTCCCCTCTTTCCATGTGGTTTGGGAACAGCAAACTGCTGTTCTCTCTGATTCTGCCAGAATTGCAGAAAGAGCTCTTCAGCAGCTTTGTGACTGGCTTGTAAAGCTGGAGCCGGCCAGCTGAAATATGAATAACATACCTGCACAAACTGTGTGCTTGTGATGGCCACCTGCCCACCAGAAAGCCCTGGTTAACTCACAGTGCCTGTGAAAATGATGTGAGCAAAGCCAAACAGAGAGAGAGCATCAAGTGGCAGGAGAAGAACCACAGGCATTCCTGTGCACGTAAATTAAACTCCCCATCAAACAATCACGGTTGCTTCTGACTGATTTCCTAATATGTAGTTCCCCTGTATAGTGGAAAAACACCTCTTCCTGTGAAGAAGATAAATCAGAATCAGGAAAAAACAGAGGATGCCTACTTATAATATTGAACACTTTGGGGTATATTAGTTCTGTGGCAAAGCAAGGCTTTTGGAGCTCTGAGCACCAGCTGTTTGTGTAGATATGATTAGAGGCTAGGTGCAGTAAATACACCACCCTATCTTGCTGCATAAGCAAGCTCAAAAAATTTAATTGAGGTTTAATGCTGCCTTTTGTGCAGATAAACCTGCATAGATCTGAGGATTTTGCCACTGGCAACACAACTTTTGAGACAGCTCTGTAGCCAGGAAAGGAAGCCTGAGAGGCCTTTAAGAAATACCATAAATTCCCCATAATCTGATTTCTGTTTAACATTTCATTTCTCTGCTTGCCTAGCACCTTTTCCTTAAGAGACTTGTTATACCTTTAGGTTTGGGATCTGTACTGATAGAACTGGTTTTTTTTAGGATGCAGGTCAATATTCTTGCTTTAATTTGAAAAATCTGTGCTGTGGATCCTAGTTGCCAGTGAGACAACAACTGCCCTAGAGAGAAAAAAAAGCTACTGGACTGCTGAAATCCATTGCAATTGCTCTGTGGCTGAATTGGAGAATGCCATTTACTACTATGTTAACAGATAACAGAGGTGATAATTTATAGGCTTACTTTTTAAAATATGTCCATCCATACTCTTTGCAAATGAGACTTTTTCCCCTCACAGAATGGAAGGATGGGCATTTGTTTTAAAAATACAATCAACAGAACTGGGTTTCTGGACTATTCTGAGCTAAGAAGTAACTAAATGTTTGTCAAGAGGATTCAGGATAGCCAAGAGTCCTCAGCCAGGTGCTGCTAGTTGTCTAGATGCCTTGAGCAGAACTCCTCACTAATCCAGCTTTCCTAAAAGCCCATCAGGGACTCAAAACTTCAGGTTAGATTCTGTGCATAGAGAATACAAATCCTTCATACTGTAATATACTGAGTGCCAAAACAACAGAGGCTTATTTTCCATCTGGGAAAAGTGCAATTCAAATAATTGATGGATTGTAGAGCACTTGTGTGTGTGAGGACACCAGCACTAATTGGAAGGAAAGAAAACCAGCACCAATCATTTTCATTGTGCACCGACAGCTATGTTCTCAAGATTGTTGGTAGTACCAAATATTTCAAAAGAATAAGCTGTTAAGTGTAAGATAGAAGGTGATTATAAAACAAGACTCTTGAATTAAATACTTGTCTTGCTGGAGCAAGATTAGTAATTCACTATAAAGGTTATACTATACTGTAAAGTTTGGACACTGAAAACATGAGCAGTAGAGATCAGATAGATCTCTTTTAAGATCTGATACAAGTGCCTTTTTACTCAAACACAGGGAGAAAGAGCAAGATCCACAAAAAGTAAATTCAGAAACTTTCCTATTAAGAAGTTTAAACATATGCATGCACACAAACTGAAACAAAAAATCACCCAAAACCTAAAGTGTGATAAAACAAGAATGAAAACATATTTAAAAAACAATATATATTTTAGATAGTGTATACTATAAAACCAGCAAAACTAACAATCCCTCAACCTCTCAAACTGTACACTCTTCTGAGAAAACAAAATTGCAGTTGAGAGAAAGCAGTTGTTAATTTCTTGGAGTGTGCATAACTTTCTCTTTGTGTGCACAACAAAAGGAAGAGCAGATAGCTGGAACTACAAGTATAACAAGCTGAGAATACAAAGCTTAACAAAATCACTGAAGAGACTTTTTCTGTGGAAAAGAAAAAACCTGAAGTTCTTGAGTGAAGAAATAGCAAATACACAAGAGGAACGGGTCCAAGGAACAATTTTCTGGAAAAATCCTCCAATAGCTGCAAACACCAACCTGTTCTAAGGTGATGTTTCCTTTTTACTACTTACTCTCCAGGTTAACATAGACACTGATGCCTCTGAGAGCAACTTGAGGTTAGAACATGTCAATGAAGAATATTCTGCACAGACTGCTGACAAAAACCTGCACAAAGCCAGCAGTTAGTCCAGAGATCATATTTCTATGAAAAGGCTCAAGTTATTTGCTATTTCTTAGCTTATTGTCTTCCTTTTAAGCATATTAAAAAGAGAAGTTTAATTAAAGTCTAAGTTTAATTCCAATATTCAATTTGTTCTTGATTCTAAAGTTCAATTACTGGATTTTAGTGTCATACATTATTCTACTCTTAATAGAGAAAAAGGTTCCATAATGAATTAATGAATGTTTTGCCACTAGAGTAACAATTCAATGTACAATTATTTACTGTATCTTAGTAATACAAATTGCCAAGTAGTCTTTTTCCCATCTTAAGGTTTGCAATCCATAGTCTTTCTCTGGCACAACTTGACTGCTTATTAAAACTAGGCATTTAAAAAGTGGAAAGAAAGAGATTTCCTTTGTTCCTACAAAGCAAGGGAGACTTTATATAGCAATCTTACTCAGAAAGTAACTTTCTAAAGAAAATCTGGAGAGATAGGTAGGAGGAAACACAGAGAGAAAGAAAAAGAGCAAGGGAAATAGGCTGTAAAAGATTAAAAAAATGGGTCTAGATATGAGGTCAGCAGCACTTAATGCTGGATTCCTTTACTTTAAGGAAATTGGTGTAAAAAAAGTGATGGCAAGCAGCTGCCTTTTCAAACAGACTGAGAATCCATGCAGTTAATTCAGTTTAGCAATTGTGGGTAGGACTAATATGATGACAAAAATGTTAAGAGGAACCTAAATCCCTAGCTGATTAGCTACCCTAAGTGTCCTAAGCAGCCCCAAACCAGAAACCAGGCTCTACTAGTGGGGATCAGGGGACATGTTGCAATCCTGCAACCCTGAAAACCTCTGTTCATTTGTCTGTTAGTGCTGGTCATGCTTAAACTCTCTCTGACCCTCTGCCTTTGAGACTCCTGTGCTCTTAGCTGCCTGGTGCCAGCACATCCCCAGAAGGGGGTCATTCTTCATGAGGAAGGGCCACTCAAAATCGATAAACCAGCTATTACCCCAGCTCTGAGCCCTAAGGAAATAGATGTGCCTACAAGAGCAGACTCCATCTTAAATGCACTGGTAACAGCTGCTTTTTGTTTGTTTGAACTTAAAGGAAACAGGCAGAGGATGAAGTCCCTTTATATAGTAATTGAAGCTATGACCTATTTAGATATGAATCTTTCTTCAACTTCAAGCGATTCAGATCTCGATGATTCAATTTTCTTAAAGGCTTTCTAGCTCCTAGACAACAATATCTGTCGATTTTACAATGTGTGAAGAGCTTTAGGAATAGAGGTGAGCAATCCTTTTCCCCTCACTGGAGGCCTAGGTGCTAATCAAGACAATACTATTTTCTTATGACCTCTTTCTGTCTCCTGCCTATTGACTCCCTAATGATTTATGCCCAGGGGCACATCTGCAGCAGTAGAAGGTAGAGTCAGCTTCCTTTCCCATGCAGTTTACAACGCTGTAAAGAGAAGGTTAAAGAGAGGGTTTAAATCTCCATTGCTGGAAAGAACACAAAACCTGGTGTTTATTTTGGGTGAATAATTTTCTGGCTGCGCTTCAAAAGGTGTTATTTCCTAACTTCTTCATAAAGGAAGGGACTAGATCCCTGCTCTTGAGGGAGGATTCCCAGCTCTGAATCCAAGAAGGACCCAATCCTTTAGAGCATGGAAAGTGTCTTGGTGAAGGATGGAGGAAGGCACACCCCAGTTCTGTCTTGGGCAGCCTCTTTCACTGTTTGTGGTGTGTTGCACTCGTAGGTGCCCAACAGATTGTCCAGATTTTGTAGGTGCTCCAGGAACCCTAAGGAAGCTTTTGGGCTAACAACCAGACCTGCTACTGGTCAGCAGGTGGTGGATGTTGAGGACAGCCTTTGATCTCTGTGGTTAGTTGTGGTCAAATATCACAAAAAACAAATGTTAAAGTACAAAAAGACTTCTTCCCAGCCAAATTAAATGGAATTTCTGCTAGAATATATGTCTATTGTAAGTCCTCCTAAATGAAGTTTAATCAAAAACAATGATAATAATGTTAGGAAATCATTATTTCACTGACAAGGATGTTGCTCTGCTGGACAGCACTGATTTACCAGGGCAATTAGAGCCTGCTGATACCCTGACAAATCTCATACACAGGACACAGAACAAAGTGGTAGAGAACTTCCTGGCTCTTTTATCAGTTTAATCTGAGTTTAGTTGAGCAGAATTTAATTTGAGTTAGGCACAAATCACTTTGTCTCATAGATACCCAAAGTGTAAGACTCCTTTCCTTTAATAAAATACTTTCAAATCTACCAATTAAGAGTACCATAGAAGCAAAATAAATGGTGCTCTAGTAAAAACAATACATTCACTTTTGAAATGTCTTTCTCTAAAGAATCTTTTGGACTTTTGCAAGCATAAAGTTTTAATCAAGCCACAGTCAGAAAATTATTCCTGAAACTGCTCTATGTGGAGTAAAGGAGTGGTGGAGATCAAGTCGGGGAAAGATAAGTAATTTTCACAATATCATGAAAATTTGAACAACTATTTGACAACTATGACTTAAATTTGCATCAAAATGGTTGAATCTGTGGGATAGAATTTTTTCTTCAAACAAGCTTCACCTGAAGGTAGTCATATCACATTTATTCAGATCAGATATCTTTTTTATGCATCTTTGTTACAAATCTCTGAAAACACATTCAAAATTTTTGATTGAGGTAAATTAGTACAGAGAAATGGAAGACTTAGATTAAAGTCAGTGACCCCCTTGATCTTTAAAATAAGAAAAACCCAACCCTTTGCAGAGCTATAGTTGAAATTCTACAAGCATAGCTGGATTTGCTGAAAGACAAGAAGTATCAGAGATGAAATTTTGCTCACAGAAACACTGGAAAACCTACTAGCTTCAGTATGGTTAGGGTTTTGTTCTTTCAATGGATTGCAGCACCATGTAAGAAGAGAAAAAAAAAGAGAGCTCAAAAGCTATTCCTTTGTGTTCCTTAAGGTTAACTTAGAAATAAAAATCCTAAGGTAACTCAGGAGACAGCAAGACAGATATAAGTTAGAGTACAGGGAATATCTAAAATTTGGAACAAGGTGCAAATAATAAACACCCTCCCTTACACATGCACATAACAGAATCACCCACAATCTGTAACTTCAGGAAAGATTTAATCACCTTTTTGAAATGTTTCTGTTTTCACACCTGCTGTATTTTATAAATACATACTTCTATGAATACCAATATATATATATACACTATATATGTGGTATTTGTAGCACACTGAATTCCTTAGATTCCCTGCCATGTGATTTATCAATTATGCTTTATATTTCTCTGTATCCTCTCTACGTATGTGGTATGCAAACAAACCCAGACATGATGAACTTAGGAATGTTTAGGCACCACTGCCCAAGCTGCTGGCCCTGGGTGGAGGCTGTGTCCCAGTGGGAGGTGCTGCTGTTGTGCTCTCCTTGTGAGATGTGCTGCAATGTGACAGCCAGTGGGTGCAGAAGGCCATGGAGTCACTGCCACTCCTGTGCTGGAGGGAAAGAGAGCACTGAATTCACAGGGGCACTGAGCCAGGGAGGGGTGGATGGGAAAAGGAGGCAGAAAGTAGAGACAGGTAATATTATTATAGGAAAAATAAAATATTTTTCATTCTTATGTGCCTTAACTCTTTTGTCAGAGGTAACATGAAAGAACCTATTGCTCTGAAACAATTATTTCATCAGGAAACACAGCAGCAGGCTGAATCTTGCAATCCTGAAGATTATTTACAGCATGAGATGTATGAAACCTCTGTATAAATTACTGGAGATGGGAAATCTGCCTTTTGATTTCTGGAAAAAGTCTAGCAAGGAGCAGAAGGCAGTTGCTTAGACTAGAATTCTGATGAAATATGGCATGGGGGAATTGGGTGAATTTACTCCCCATTAAGCAAACAAGCATGTTTATTGATACAGCTGACATGAATAGAAAGCTTTAAAGATAAAGGATTCTTAAATTCCAATTTAAGTTGCATTCATATTCTGTCTCCTTTTGCATTTTCAGCATCAGCAATTATTATCAACTTCTTTTTTATTACCAGCCAGTTTCTTTCAAGGCTTCTGTTCTTTAAGGTTTTTAGTGATGAGTAAGACAAACACAATTGTTTTCAACAAGCTATTTTTAGTGGATTAATTTTAGTTGTCAATACAGATGTCTAAGATTTATGAGCATGTTTAAAAAAATAATAAAAAATTCTAAGAACATGTTAGGATAAAGCCTTTTAAAGGCTTTTTCGACACATCTTCTGTTTGTTTTTTGAGTTATTCAGGTTCCTATGTCATGTTCAACACCTTAGCACCCGGTTTTATTATTTATTGTTCTGAAATAATGCTCTGCAATGCCAAAAGGGAAGATTAAAATGTAAGTAGAATTTGGTACAACAAATCAAGAGAAAGATATGAAGATCAGAGGAGTATTTTTAAAAATTGAGTTACTTTGGATTTTTTGAGGTGTAACTACAGCACAGAATACTTTTTAATAGATTCAAAATAATTTAATATTAACTGGAAAATAGAGTTTTCAGATACCCATCAAATAGTTAGAAAATTCTATACAGTTTAAAGGCAGTTTTGCTGCTTTAAGCTGTTTGTTTGAGTGCCAAGCAAGCATTTATTCAATGTTTATGGTGTAAGCATTTAACTAGAAAGTAAAAGATTACTTAACAGTACTTGTGTGCGATTGACAGATATTGGAATTTGACTGCACTCTGTGCTACTTAAAATGATAACAAATGAAATGTGTGTACCCAGAAAAGCTGGTTTTGGATGGATGAACTTGACTTGCTGATGAAAGTAAAATGAAATAAATTACACTTCAACCTCTCTGAAACTGGCACGTAATGCTGAACTGAACTGTAAGTATTTCACTCGGAGACTTCAAATAGGTTGTCTAAGATTTTTTTAAACCTAAATAGAGAATAAAATACAATAATCTCCATGAAACTTCTGGAAAGATACTTTAAATTGTCATTTTATGCAGGGAAGCACAACAGAGTTTTGCAGAGCTGATGTGTTGTTAATATGATTATTCCATCTAGATTTATTTTCTCTTTCAGATTTTACATCACTGTTTTATTTATCTGCCTCATAGAAGGAAAATTAGATAAAAATAACAGCATGAAGAAAAATATAGATCAGAATTTAGCTTTATTGACTAAGTCAATATAGTGACTTACAATATTTAAGAACAATAAAAACCTTTCCACTGCAATAATTATTTGAAGTGAAGAGTAAATTTTTAAAATTTATTTTCCAAAATCCTGCAGCGTATAACCTGTTTTCTACCAGTGAAGGACAAACTCAGATTTACTGGATAGAAGCTATAAACTATGGTGGAAATGAATTTCTTATTTTCATTGGACAAGATGAATTGGGTCCTTTGTTCCCTATTCTGTCTTCATAAACTGCTTCTAAAATGATTTTTTGATGCATTGTGCACAAAACTATATTTTGATCTACGAAAGTTCAAAGAGACTCAACCACAGAATGTTTAATTCTTTTTTCAGTTATAAGTTTGTCAACACAAAAATCTACCTTGGGAAAGTTGAGTTTGCTAACATTTTCTCAAGGGTGTTTTTTTGTCATATTTCAAACAAATTTTAAGGGAAGTGCAAAGATGCTTTCATGTCAGTGTACTTCATTAGGGAGAGATTAGTTTGAAATATTTAATTTTGCTCTGAACAAAAAGGGAATATTTCAGTATCACAAAATTTTGCAGAGGACAAAAAGTCATCCCAGCTATCATTAAGTTTCCCTTAATGGCTGGAAGATTTCTTCTGCTGTCAAGCTTGGAGGAGAGATTCACACGTCAGGATGCTGTCAGGATGGGATATGACAACAGCCTCACATCCCTCTCATGAGCTGTAAGGCTGAATTACCTTCTAAAAAGAAAGAAAGAGGGGAAGAAATGTATCTCACCTTGATACAGACATAGCCTGAGTAATTAGTAGTTTCAATCAGGAGACAATCCAGCAACTGTTGCTCTAGCAACAAGCACCCACAGGAGTACCAGTGTCCCCAGAGCTTCCCAGTGTCCCCTAAGATTTCAGGTAAGGGCACCTCAGAGGACCTGTCCTAAAGAGCTGGGACCTGAACATGCACATGTACAATGCTTCTACAATGCAATGCTTCTCCTTATGGTCATAATCTCAGATACTGTGTCCTACGAACAGATTGACCTGCTCTCTTAACTGCCCCTCTGTTATGTTTTCCCTTCCACTGTTCCCTCTTCATAATTCTTCTGACCCTGTTTTCATCTTTACTCCTTTTCTTTTGGGGGCAATGTCAGAACCTTTCAATTTCTCAGAATTAGAAACAACTAAGGAAATCTGTCAGCTCCAGCAATACACAAACCTGTTCACTGAAGTATCCAAATAACACTGCCAATGCCTCTTTTCCTAGCCTTTGTCTTCATTTAGAGTCTTTTAATTTACTGCACATTTACATATTTTAAGACACATTAGCAGAACTTTGATTGTTCTTTATAGGGTCCAGCATGTTAATTCAACAACAATTATTTCATACATGGAAATTGGTGAAATAAAGATCCACGAAAAGACTGGGAGGAAAGGACTTGGAAGCATTGCATTTTTTTTTCTTTGTGTACTGTTCCTCTGAGAAAGGGGGAAGATTATCAGTGGTCAGACAAGGAACATTTAAGAACTGGATTCCTTAAGATTTCAAGAGTGTGCAGGAGAGACAGGATCACCAGACTCATCCAGAGTAAAGATGGCAGAACAGAGGCAGTTTCTTGAGTTATTTTTCTGTTAAAGACATAATATATATACATCCTACTGTGCTATTTATTCTGCCTTATTGAATCAGAATTGAAGAATCGTGGCTTTGTTGTGTTATTTATTATGCAGAATTAATCTCCATGCCTATGCATGTTTACACTAAGGGTGCTACAGTTACTTTCATGGAGACAAGGTGCAGGGTGCATTACATCCCTGACATTTTGTGTAGGCTGTTAATCTTACATGCATTTCACACCACTTCACTCTACTAATTCATTACTAGGGTTGGACCTTGTTACCCCAGCAGCATACACCCCAAATTAAAAATGACTGCAGGATCTAATCACTGACGCTTTCAGGTGTAATTGTTACCCAGTTAATGAGCATGAATTAAAAATCCCATTAATTTCGTTACAACACTTTATTTTGCACACACTTTCTGGACCTGTGATTGCAGGCTTTGTGTAGATTGTCATGCAAATGATGCCTAAAGAGGCTGACCTGAAACAGAGGCTAGACAGAGTCAAAGGAATAAAGTGGGATTTATTGAAAGGCCTTCAAGGGATACACCTTGGGCAGTACAAGAGCTTGGCCATGGCTCTGCCAGAAGTGGACCCAGGGTGGACACAAGATGCACAACCTGTCATGAATTTTCACATTTTTATAAGTTTTGGTCCATTTACATGTTGGGGTCAATTTTCCAATTACAGCTTTATGTTATGAAGTCCCATCCTTCCAGATTGCTCTCCTCAATTCACCACTGTTTACACTTCTTGAGCCTAAAGCTGCAATGGTGTCCTTGGTTCTCAACCTGGAAAAGGATTGCTTTGTCAAACTAAACTGTGAAGAGAACTTGCTAACACTATATATGAAGTTCAGAGTCACACACTAAAGCAGTATAGAATCTAAAAAAATATGAAAGCTAAAATTTAAAGCACCACAAATATCTAATTTGAAATAACAGGCATTATGTTCTATTATGTTCTGTCTGTGTTCAGTTCTGTCTGTTCCCAAACCCCATTTCCTCAATGTCCTGCTTCTCAGATCTTCTGGAAGACTCTGGCTGCAGGTGACAGCACTGTGACCAGTGATGATATTCTCAACCAAGCTTCTTTTTCCCTCAACATGCCTGATCCAGAGCCTGCATCTGGCCCAACATCTACCTGGTCCTGTTCTGATCTTTAGTGAGGTTCCATACTGGACCTCACTTTTAATATACCTGTATATACTTTTGTAAGCTTTCGATATGTGTATGTAATTGGGAATCACTGCTCTCAAAGTTTCCCTTTTGATTTGCCACAGTATAAATATGACCACTAAGCTATAAAGTTATCTGTACACCAAAGTGGTCAAATTATGATGCCACAAAAAGCAGCATAATAAACAAAACCACAGAATGATATAGAGTATAACTATTATCAAACTGAGTACAACACACTAAAGTAACTCCTTCTGTAGCTGTCAGGGAAGAAAATCACTTTGACAAAGCAAAGCAAGGGAAGCTTAATAAATAAATGATACAAGGCAATTCTTAGCCCTCTCCCTTTTAACTTTAATGGAAAAGTCTCCTAAGGAGAATAATTCCAAAGAGCTTCTAGGAATAGTGAAATGGATAGATGTTTTTGTAAGGGCAAAAAAGATAGGTGAAGCACAAATATGGACTTTCCTGGTCTTCACTGATCAGCACTTTGCCTTTTGCTTTGAAAGCTGTTATTACTCCCTAAATAACCTCCTTGTTGTTACTCCACTTTCTCTGTAATAGGGGTGGCAGCTGTTTGCTGTCGTGCGTCACAAGTCTGAAGGTGTATTTCGGTGGTAAATACAGAGTATGAAACCCACTATTTGGATGTCATTCCCACAGCTCAACTAACATGCTGTCACTGTCATTTTAGCATCCTAATTACATCAACATTGTCCTTTGTGACTCTCACTGCAGATTTCCAATCAAAATATCTGTGATGAGGGAAGTGGCATTATTGCAATCAAACAGCTGAACAGCATCTCTAATCGTAGCTCATTCAACTTCCCAGACACACTACAGAACATAGATCTGAACAGCTAAACATGGCAGGAAATACACCTATGCTGTGAACTGCTGTGGCTTAGACAGCTGCTGAGGAGCAGCAAACATGGATGAGAATTGCCAGACTTCAGTGCACCTCACTCCTATAACATTGAAGGATGGTAAAGAAAGAGCATAACCAGTATAATTTCTGCCTCTTAGTATCTTTCCTGAGTGCTTGCATATATGTATATGAATTCACACACACACGAAAAAAGTCCCACACGATTAAATTATTTGAAATGTTTTACCATCGGTTTTGTTTCAATTTCATGGTGAACCTAAATCCAGGAAGCCTGAGGTTCCTGGGTTCTTCAGCACTGTGAATACACAGAGATTCCATTTTCCCAAGGAGTACATTTCTAGAAATCACAGCAGTACTGCAAAGCATGAAAAAGTAATGTGCTCTACCCCAAAAACTAAGATGCAAAACATACAGTATTGATTGCAAAAAATCCTACTAGGAGACTGTAGGAAAGCAGCTCCTGAGTTTCACTGCTATTTCCAATAAAGTATAAAGAGCTTGCTGCTTGTTCTCTCAAGGCAGAGAGCCCTTAATGTGGAAGGTTTAAAATAGTCTTGAACAAATGCTCTTTTCTATCTTTTCTGATTGTTTTTCTTTTGATGCCACATGGGTCTGAACCATGACTGCAGCCTATTTTGTGTCAGGAGCAAAAGTGTAGCAAGTTGTGCTGGATACACTTGGCTGCAACGCATCATTAGGAACTGGTTTAGCAATTGTGTAGACCCAGAGTAGAAAAATATTTGAGTGATGCTCTCTGTGATTTGGAACTCATGAGAGGTGTGGAATGAATATGGTCTGAATATCTCTAGCTCTATTACTGTTACAGAATAATTGCTCTAATTTGGAGAAATTTGCCACGGATTGGATGCTCCTGTCCTGTTTTACTGCATGGTAGGTCTATGTTAGTTAGCACGTGTGGTGAAGTATTTTCTGCAAATTTTGGTGTTTTTCGTTTTTTTTGCTTTTCTCCTAAAATGATCCATGAATTTTACCCTCCTATCCTCTGTTGACATCTCTACCAGTGAGAGCACTAGTGAAACAAAAGCTTCTTCCCTGATAATGGTATACACATTGCTGTCTGCACTTTTGGTGAAGAAAGCAATGACTGTGGTATGCCAGTACTGTCCTTGCTCCTAAAATATGAAGAAATATGAAGAATATGTTTATTTTGTGCAAAAAATACATGAAGCTTTTATTCCGCCAGGGAAAGATATTCTGAGGTCTAAAAGAAGGTCTCAGAACTACTTACGCTATAAATAACCAAAAGTGTCTCCTTCCTTATTCTGTTATTAAAGAAAAAAAAAATCCTTGCAGAGCTCTCAGATCTAGAATCTGTTCTTGAGCTAAAGCTTCATCCTGAACCATCAAAGCTGTCTGATCTGCAGCAAGTCTTCCCAAATGCACGTGGAGTTCCCATTCACATTCTAGTCTCTTTCCCAGTTTTTTCCTCAGATTGTCAATCTCACTACTTAACCAAGGTACCAGTTTCAGCATTGCTCCCAAAGGATTGCTGAGTGTTGCAGCAATTGCCTGGCTTTGGAAATCTTGGTATAGCCAGATATGTTACCTGTAAACAACCCTGTTTTTTAAGAGATTGTGGAAAGCATAATTACTAGTCTTATATTTAATTTTGCTATAAAGGATTTTATTACTCAAATAAAATCTCCCTCTACACCAAAAGGAACAAGTTTATTTCACTGTAAACTTCTTTACACTTTAAAAGTATAATTTAATTCCTTTACATTGACAACTAACTTCAGATTGCCATAAAAGAGAAGCCGTGATGGCACTTCTGACAGAAATTAGAAATGAGAGTGACCTATTATAAGTTTGAGTGTTGATGACATTTTACCTGATCTGCTTGAATGTTGAAAGAGCTGATGGGGACAATGGCAAGTCAGATCTTATGCCTTGATTTAGATTCCTCAAACAAAAAATGGAGTTAAAGAGACTCACCTTCTTTGTACAGCATTCTGAAAGTAGGTACAGAAATTATCATGTAACTAATATCGTGTAACTGTTTCTCTTGTACTGACTGAATCCTCTGTTAAGTGAGTAATTGGGGTCTGTGACAGCTTTGGGCTTGCAAATCAGCGCAGATGAGATTCAGCAGACTGGAAAAGCAAAAATCAAAAAGTGATCTATCAGATTACTTCCTAATCTCAGTGTCATGTCAAGTGCACATAGTAGGTTGTAGTAATTGCAGAAGAAACTCTGATTTGCATTTCTGGTAGGTCCAGATCACCAGATCATAGCCTCAATGTGTTTGCTTTCCAAATGAGAACAAAATAAATAATTTTAGTTTGGATATCATGGGAGCACCAGCTGTAAGTTACCTGAGCTGATGTATCCAACATTTCAGTATGGCTTTAGGGGGGCTGGCTGCACTGGTGCCCTGCAAAACAACACGGGGCAGAGCTGACTCACTTCTTGAGTATGGCCAGATCCACTGTGCAGCAAAGATCTTACACAGCATAGACATTGTGCCAGTCCTTATGAATCACAATGCATTAGCACTCCTACTACTTTACACCAAAGGGCAATGGGGTCAGAACTTTGCTCACAGGAGGCACGTACAGGTAATAGTAATGCACTGCATGGACCTTGTGTGTAAAGGATTTCCTGTTTGAAAGACTGTCATGCACTTTCCTTTATTGACACCAAGTTCTTTAAGCTGAGAAAATACAGTTTCTATTCTAGTATGACTTCAAAGCCTGGAAAAAGCAGTTTTTAGCCTCGAGGTGTTATGAAGAAGGATAACACTGATGGGCAGAGAGGAAAAGCAGACTAGGCAAATATACCCCAAGCTGATATGCAGTACAGCTATTATTATTATTACATTTTGTCTGCCTTTATATACTGTATATTTAGAGGCTTGGTAGTAGAGAAGAATTAGCAGTCCCTGTTAATCTATTCATTACTTTCAGAGATATTTCAAATGCTTTTTTAGTGGCATGGATCTAAACCCAAAGAAATCAATAAGAAGAAGTAGACTACTACAGTTACACATTAGAAAAAAAAAAACAAAAGTATTTATGTAGTTCTGTCCCATGTTACCTTCTTTTTTCTTGCTGCATTATCAGTGTAGTTATGCCATTGTAGCCCATTGCTATTAAAATTAGTTAACAAAGGTTATTTTTGAGAAAGTTTAAAAGTTTTTGGTTGTCCCATTTTCTCTGAAGCAAAATTTACCTCAAATTCCTTCTTCGGTTTTCTTCTCTCAGGTACTTCAGATTATTTTCCCAAAACATGATTTTCAATTCAGAGTTATCTTTTTAATGACATATGAATTACAACAGTGATCACAGATATTTTTTCTGTATTATAATTTTAATATGCTCTTAGTAAGCTCATAATATTGCTTTATAAACTTAGTTATAAGAATAATAAGGATGAATGAAGACTCTTATTTCTATTTTCTTTCAGAATCCATTCTCTGTGGGAGCTAAAGAAAAAAGAGCTAAAAAAGGTGTTGTGACAATAAGAAGATTAAATATTAAGTGTCAGCAAGTGTTTCCATTTCTCTGAAAAGACATATATAAAATTAGCTTTTTAAAGCTTCTTACAGAGTATTCTATAACTGTTTTACACGGAGTATAAATAAATCACCTAATTTTGGACTAGCCATTTAATAAATATAAAGAATCTTAAAGAAATTACCTCTTTTACACACAAAAAACTTGTTAATTCTCACTATGTGAGTCTAATGATGATGGCCACATTAAATTCCTGATTTAGTACATACTAATGGTTTTGAGAACAAGTGTAATTTAATCTTAAGCAAGATGTTGCAGAATTCTACAAAGTCCCAAGTCAAAAGAGTAAACTTGGTGAAACGCATCCTATTTGTGGAAGGAATAAGGTCCCACTTTAAAAAATCACCTGACATCCATATGTGACAGAAAACCATCCCTGTTTTCAAAAATAACCTAGACATTTTAATTGCGACTTCAATCTTGTAAAAGTTAGGCATATTTTCTAAATTGGGTGTTTAATCTATTTTCATATTTGAGGAGAGAGACTACTAAGTAAGTAATTCACAGAATAGATGTCTTTTAGGAAGACTAGATGCTTATTTCTTATTTCCTCTAGGGATGTAGTTATTAATCCTCTTTTGGAGTCAAGTGGATGAAGGAGTAGAATCTTTCTGGGTTGGCAGGTGGCGAATGTAAGGAACATGTATTAAATGCCATCCTAGAAAATCGGAGAATAAAATCCAAATTCCTTCTGTGTTTGATTTGGGTTCTTATCTTCCAGGAAAGAAAACTAACAACTAAGCTGTAAGGAGGAATTCAGAAATAAGGGTCTTTGTGCATCACAGGTGAGACTTAAATACTTGACTACTGTAACAGAATGTGATTCTCACCAGAACATTGTGGCTGTGGAGACAAAATCTTCCATCTGTGATGCATCCTAGAATACAGCAGCTTCATGTGACAGATTGCAGAATGGGCAAATATCTGTTTTAAAATGAAACAAAACACATTTTAAGGACATCTTGTGACATCATAAGTCAGTGCTTTCAGCTACATGTCAATTAGCTATCCTTCCTCTCTCTCCATGCTGACTTATGTGAAGTTCAGTCCACATAAAAATCCAAAAATCCTGAGGGGGTGAGACGTACTATAGGGAGAGCACGTTTTGATTTGAGAATCCTAGGAGGTAATGACATGTCCCCAGGCTTTTGGTAGCTCAGTCACAGTAGAAAGGCCTGTGGCTTCCTCAGAGCCAAGCAGCCAATCTGGATTTTCATGCTGGAGACTCCATCAACAATTTGGATGAAGAGGTCTCCAGAGACAGCAAGGCTACACGGCTGCTGAGAGGGTGGAATGTCCCACAGGTGCCTTAACATTTGGACTTAGTAACATGAGGCTGTTGCCTAAGTCCTCTTCAATGAGACTTTGACTCTCTAGGTTCTATATGAAATATTTCCATAAGTGCCTGTAGGTTAAATGTTTTACTTTTATGTAAGGACCTGAAAATTCAAATAATACACCAGAGGGAGAATCTTTACTAAAGATTCTGGGTATTCTATTAAGCTGTTAACATTCCTACTTTTAAATTCTGTCCTCTCCATGCCTTGTACATGCTTTGGAAAATGAGATTTTAGAAATTCTTTCATAACATACTGTGAAAAACTACCCTCCCATTTCACTGGAAAAATGCAGAAATTTTGTTGTGTCAAACACTGACCTAATTTTCATAACATCAGGTTTCCCTATAATGAAGAAATATAGTGTAAATACAAGTTTTTTAGGGCTTTGATATGTTTGAAAACAAAATCCAATTAAACTCCTATATTTGCTAATCTTTGTCTTAATAAAGTTGCTGTGGGTGTTATTGGCTGTTTATATCATGAAAACATGGCAAAGCAGCATGATTATTTTCATATTTGTGTTTAGATATTTTTCCATTATAAACACATGAGAAAATCTGCTTGAATCTTTTCAATATAGAAATCAGCAAATAGTTTTTAAAAGGAGAGAAGGTAATTAACTTCACTTCTTAATGATGCTCTTAATTTAAACTATGCAAGAGATGTTTAATGAGTGAGAGAAATGTTGCAGAAAAAAACCTGTTCAGTAAAAAAAACAAAAAAGAATCAGCAGAGTTTGAATCTATTTGTACATCTTCAGCAGACTTACTCTGTGACCTTAACCAAAGTGTTTCATTTTTGTACCCTGCAGTTTTTCTACAAAACAGAAATAATAAGAGTCAACTTGCTGAGAGATTGTGGGCCTTAATTGTTTAGTATTTATATCTTCTGAGAGAATATAGATAGGATTGCAGAATGTGATGAATGATTAGCATTCTTTTGCTATTACCAAGCTCTGATATTTTTGCCCAGCTATTTTATCATACAAAAATCTTTACTTTTTATAGCCCTGTATCCAACAACCACCCTGACTGAAATGTATTGAGCAACAAATATGAAGTCCTTCTCATGCCTCTTAAATGTAATTAGTGCCCAAATTACTCTCAAAAGCAATAGAGAACAATAACAGTCTACCTCCACTGATTGTACCTGCCAGTTCCACAGGAAGATGAGGAAAGAATGTCTTCCAGGTAAAATATATTTACCGCAATTTAATGGTTTAAAGCCCCCCAAATCAGCACAGAACTCATTGTCTGCAGGTTTAGCATGCAGCTTCCTGGAGACTGGAAAAAACCTCAGCTTTCTGCTTCTGATTGCTCGTAGGCAACAGACAAGATTTGTCTTGCAGGTGATGAGTTCCTGAAGCACAGGTCTGGCCCACACAGCTGCTGGATCTGGGGACCGCCGACAGAACATGAAGCAAACCTCTCAAGCAGAACTAACAAGAAAAAGGCTACATAGGTACCAAATGCTCTCTAATGGTTGGTGAATTGTTCAGAGAAATTGCAGAGTAGTGCTTGTGATGAACAAGTACTGCTACTTTGAAGCAAAAAGAAATTGCCAACAAATACTTTCAAAAATTTCCTACATAGTTCAACAGAAAGAGGTTAATGATCTTTTTTATGAAAACATTTTCTTATTGTTATTGGTCTTACTTCATGTATTGTTACTTTGGATTGGGGTGTGTGGACAAAGGTCTTCAACTTCAAATATCTGATGCAGCTAAGCAAGTGGAACTTCCAACCTGATTTGTCAGCATATACTAGGAGAGGGTGCATGTATCCTTTCTGGTTATAAAAATAATTTTATTTTGCATGGTGAAAATTATAATGCTTCCACACAAAATATGTAACAAGACAACAAAACCAGGAAATTAGTACTCTCTCCTATCTACATTTAATCTTGCTTTGTGGAGTTCGCATAGATGTATTCTCATATACATATAGTATATATATATATGAGAATATAGAGTAATATAAAATGCAATGACATCAGAAACATTCTAAACCTTGACTATAGAATAAGCTGAACTATAGATCCTGAACTGTTATAAACAGGGTGCAAAACAGTGTATATAAAACTCTTATCTGTACATGTCTTCTCTACCTTCTTTTAGAATAAGAGTAGATTTTTTAAAATGAAATGGATTTTTTAAAATAAAAATCTTAAGGGCGGTATCACTACCTAGGATGTTGCAGACTGTGAAGAGCATTTTATTTGAAAACTGCAAGCAGCAGCTCAAGATATAAATTCCATCATGCCGTTACAAACATGAAAATGAATGAAACCAAAAAAAACCCAAAAGAAAATAAAGTCTGTGCACAATAAACACAGATCCAAAAATGGTTTATGAAAGTGTTGTGGTAAAGAAAATAACACAATAAAATAATTAGAAAATAAAAAAATAATATAATTATAAAATATGGAATAAAGTTTGCTGTGTAATTATTTACTTATTTATTTATTATTTGAAATTATAATCTTTGTAATTTAAAATGGTATCAGTAACATGCAAAAATATAATAAATCTTCCTGTGATGAGAAAAACCAGCTTTTTCAGGACAGAATCATAGTCTCCTATCAGGGTTGAATAGACTTAACCATTTGTTAATATGACAGGTCTTAAATTCACAGAAAATAATACAGGGATGCAAAAAGTACTATTTCATATTATTGAATGCTAAGGACATCAGAGCTACTAGCCATGACAAGTGAAAATGACAAATCCAAACCATGTAGCAAGTATGTTAAATAATGTTTGGAGCAAAGAGTGCAAACTTTACAACTTACTGGTAAAAAAATTTTGAATGCCCTTAGAAGGACAAGATGCAGATATTTTTGACCAATATGATCATATTTTTAATGTGCCAAGTACCTTTACAACCCTGGAATCATTTACAATCTATCAGATTAATCTAACTATATAAGTGTCAGATGTGATTTGAAGAAGCAGAAGGAAGAAATGCAATTAGAATATCAAAAAGGCACAATATGTTTATTCTTTTTTGAATTACTGCTGTCCAACTTTCCCATGTATTTGTCACACCTCTCCAATCTGACCTTCAGGGTAAAGAACCAAACACGCAAAACATCAGGTTTCTTATTTTATACTCACAGCCTTTTTTTGTCCTTTTCTAGCTATTTCAAATCCATTTAATATTTCAGTTGTAGTTTGGGTATTTTCAGATCTAAATAGAAGAGTTTCTTGTTTTTTTAATGGTAAAAAAAGTGAAAAAAAATTGATTTTTACCTGGTTCATGCACTAAAAGATTTCTCTTAGTTCACTATCATTGACTTTCTCAGTTAAACTCCTCCTGATTAGCCTCTGCAGTATGCCAAATTCTCCTTCAAAGCTGGGTCAAAGGCTTTTGAGTATTCCCAACTTGCTGGTGTGTAGGGTAAGGATTTCAGCTGAGTGTTGTAGCTTCCATTAAAACTGTCTGGTGTGCTGAGGATGAAACAAGCCTTGCACCAAACACAGAGCAGGCCTTGGAGAGCAGCTCCAGGGGATAACCAGCATGCTGCACACCCTTACCTTCAAGCAGCTGAAGAACACTTGGCTTAAAGCATTCAGTAGATATGTTCTTAAAAGGCCAAAGTTGTACTTCAGGAACACATTCTAATTTAAAATGGAATTAGCAGCTACTTGCTACAGTGAGATTTCCCAGAGAGAGACTCTTGAGGATGCTCTGAGCAGTTCTTTTACACAAAATATTGAAAATGAATTGCAGCACAAAACCTCTTAACTCCCTACACTTACCAAAGGCATCTTTTCCCACTCCCTCTCTTCCAATAGACTTTTTTTTTTCAGTGTTTCTGTTTACCCCCTCAGAAAAATCAGAAGTGTGTGTCTTTGCTCTTTTTTTTGCTCCATCTGATATCGCATTAGCTCTGAGTCACCTGCATTCTCCTGAGCTCTCAGTCTGATCTTGTCTAGGAATTGCACTCATTAGCTCAGCTGAAACAACAGCTCACAAAGACATCACTAGCATCATGTACAGAGCACAGAGTCAAGGTCAGGTTGCTTAACATATGCATTTGTTCAGCTGTTTCTGAATTTCCTCTTGCAAATGTGAGCTTGGGGACTGAGTGAGCTTGCTCAATGCTTCTAGAGATCCTAAATGGAATAATTTGATGTAAGGTTCTTACATCTGGAAAACTGGGTTTTCAGCTTTAATTAATTTTTTTGCTGTTGTTTTAAAGGCTATTTTAAAATTTCAGCTACTTCAAATAGAAAAGATAGTGTTAGAGTGTATTACATTATCAGAGAAATACTTAAATACATGTAAATGGTAGCTGTACTATAAAACATGTGGAAAATAGTAAAGTTAAGACTAAAAAGGAAGTTGCTATTTCCTGATGGCTCTAAACTATGATATATATAATGAGAAAAATTGTCACTTTTGTTCAAACTGAAAATCTGAAGTACTTTTTTTGTATACAATACACTTTATTATTCAGTGGAATTTGACTTACACTTTTGTGTTTGGAGTGATGTCTTGCTTAATAGAGGATGGACAGAGCCTACTTCAAACTGACTTGATTTGTGTCATCAGGTAGCTCAAATTTTTTTAATATTTTGCAAAATTATATGACCACAGAACCTGTTCCTTTATAAAGATGTAGTTTAACTGGTTTATGTAACACTTAGTTGAAGCTTCTAAAATATTATAATAATAACATATCTTTTGTCAAGTTCCTAGAGGGCTCCATCAAAACAAAATTCAATTGTGTTTGTATTATGAACATTCCCTTGCAGGTGGAAAACTTGCCACAAGAAATATTTTGCCTGAGCCAAGATACAGTAAATGATGGCAGCAAAAGAGGAGAAGAATGATAAGACAAAAATAGAGAAAGGAAGATCATGCATTTAAGTATGCAGGTCCCAATGGCTTTAGAAAACTTGAAGTATCTGATCTATATCAGTCATCCTATTTGCTAGTGAATTCATACCAGAGTGCTATCTTCTTTTTTTGGTGTTTTTTAACTTTTCTTTCCTTAGTTGTTAATGGCAAGATCAACTTGAGGAGCCTATTGTAGCATTAAAGGGCAACCTAGAGGGAACTTGAAAGGTGTTTCCTACCACAGCAGCTAAATGATGTGAAGATGGACAGGCTCCAAGGTGAGCACAATGGCAAAAACATAAAGGCTGACTCTGATGTAGTAGGAAACAGGAGAAGGAGAAAGAGCTTCAGAACAGAAGCAAACCTGCAATATCAACTGACATGACTATTTTGGCAGCTGTATTTTACATGAGCAGAGCAGAGCAATGAGGAGCCTGGTCAAAAACTTAAGAGAGCAGAGGAGGGCTTTAGCAGCAATAAAAGAAAACATGGTATAAGCTCATCTGAAGGAACCACATGGCTTTTTCATGGCAATAAAGGCAATGGAAAAGGAGGAACTGAAAATTTTCTCTTGCAAGTTAAGGCATGGCTGGGTTTTTAATGTTGGATTACCTGAACAATCTGCAAGCACTGCCTCATGGCAATCCAGTCTAATGGTGGGAAGGGATGGAACATCTAGGTAAGAAAAACACAGAGTATTCCTATGTCCACACACTAAGTCAATGTTCTTATTGCTGACCCTCATTTTATTCCCTTTCTTTCCCGTGTACTTTAAAAATATTCTGTATAGCAAATATTTTCCAGTGTGGTCTTCTGTCTCTCCAGGCTGATTTATTTCCTCAGTGCTTGCTGAATACTCTGAATGAATAATCTGAAATCTTTAAATCTAATTGCATTATTTATTATCTTTTTGAGTAGACAACTAACTCTGCACTTAGCCTCTGAAGTGGTGGAACTTGAGTGGATGATGTCTTGTTTGCCACAGAGGCAAGCATTGTCTTCTCTTTCTCCTTTTGCAGTGTGACTACCACAGTGAAGGTTCTGTCCCCTTAATCCTTTTAAAGAAGAGACCTTTTCTACAGGATATGTCCTCTCAGAACACAAGTGAGGAGGGAGGGTTATAAAATGCATTTATACTTCACAAGTAGAAGCCAAAAGGCATTTATAGCCACTAACAGGGATGCTGTTTGTATGAAATATGTCTCAATAACTGCACTGCTCCTGAGTTAAATAATTTCCTTACCCATTTTTCTATCATTTCTCCATCAAATTACAAGGATGATATCTGAGTGCAAAATAGCCCTAAGATTGCCCTGGCATCTACAATTCTTTCCCAAACTGAAAGATTCCATCCCAGATAACACTCACAAATCGTCTTTCCATCCTGCAACCACTCACTTCCCTTTTAACATTAATCTCCAAAGTGAAATTATCCTAAACACTCTTCGAAATACATCCTTCACAGGTGTTAGGAATAATTTCCTCTGCTCTGAACTCATATGCATCTTCTAGTCATTTATGCAGGCAGCATATGGCCACTTTTTTCTGGGTTTTCTGCCTTTTCTTATAATCTAAATCTTGTGGCAATTTTGTAACTTTTTTCTAATGAAAGGAAATTGAAGAATGTGAGAATACATGCTCAGACTCACTTGTCTTAAGAACTAGGAAAGGGTTCATGCAGATACAATTTAATGCTGCAATGCCTAAAACTTCCACACTTGGAGCCAAGTGTAATGTTTGCACTGAGGAGTGCATTGTGCTGCTGAGAAGGGGAGCACTTGGAGTTGGGTTTGCAATATAAAATCAGGTGCCCCTGTTCCCTTGAACAAATGGAACATCTAGATGTGTACAAGAGGGATTTGCACTTATCAGCAGCTGAAACAGTTTGATGCTTAAACCAGTCCAGAGCAGGGTCAATCTACAACTCCATTTTCCTTACAAGCAGGCATCTTCAGGTGGTAGGCATCATGTCTCTTAAACAGGAATAAGGGTCCTGAAGCCCAGCCCCTGCCCTTGGCTACCAAATAAGGTGTTAAGTGGCCTTTCCTTTCTCGGATGTGAAGGATATATGATTGTAGAGTACAGCACTCAGAATTGTTAAGGTTGGAAAAGACCTTCAAGAACATCAAATCCAAGTAAAAGCAAGTATTTTCAGAAGAGTGACCTAGCCAACAAACCAACAAACTCATTGTGGAAAGATGTTGGTGAAACAACTTCTATTTTTCCCCTGTTGCATTTTGTCAGCCAAGAATATGAAAAGAATGGAGGCCAAAAGGATTGTGTTTTTTCCACATCTCACCAGTGCAGAACTTTGTGTTACAACACACACCTAAGAAAGAGTGTTCTAGAGGAATCCTGCCAATATGCTCAATTGTAGGTCCTTAGTAAATATAATGTTTGACCTGGAGATAATTGAAAAGATAAGAAATAAATTCTTCCTGTGCTGAGAAGGCATAAAGCCAGAATAGTTATAGTTGGTTTAAAACACTCATCTTCAAAACAGAGGCTTCACCCATGAAGCTCGTATGCTACTTTGAATTTAGACTTGGAAATTATTATTTTTTCCATCTGAACCTCCTGAATGTTCACACTTAAACTAAGCAGAATTACTCATGACCTTAACATTGAGCACAAACAAAGTATTTGGATGGTATGGACATGAGGTAAAATATATGATGCTTAATAATGGAAGTGGGATTTTCCAAGTTCCCGGCTGGGTTTGTACAAACTTGTCTCCCTTATCTGCCAACCCATATATACAACCAGCATGGCTACTTTGGTTCCAAATTACAGGGTACCTAGCTGCCTCTGTTCTCATGGGAAAGCCCTCTTCTCTTTGGGAAAGAATTTTGCAAATCTTGAAAGCCTTTTTAAATTTTCTCCAGCTTCATTCAAGAAAGCCTATTGGTTACTGATGTTTACACTAGGTAAGTTGTCCTCATGGGAATTAGGCAGCATAATACTTTCTAGAACAGAGCTAGTCTCTTGAGACCTCAAAGCCTTCCTACATTAAAGTGCTGCTTGTTGATAATTTCTTTCTTGGTTCACATATGCACAAAAATACCAGTAAGTATCTAAATAGTATTGAAAAACGGATTAAAATTTACGGGTGTTCTATTACAAAAAGGTACAAAATACTACATAATTGTCTTTAGAACTAAAATGTTTCACAACTTTTTAACATTTTATCTCCTTTTGCTGATTGCAAATTCAACTCATATATAAAAATAAGTAATTAAAAAAAAGTATTAAAGCGAATGTCTAGTCTTTTGATAATACAAATCTGCTGCTTCAGCCTCAAGTAGTTTCTCTTCCTGTGCTGTTAAATTGATTGACAGTCAATCCACTTTGTTCATCAAAAGATTTGAGGAAGCCATTTCCACCACAAGTTCTTCTCTGTAACTTTTAAAACATCAGATAACTTATTTTATCTTTCCAGATGAAATGGCATTCATTGTATCTCAGGGCTTTTTTTTGCGTGTTTGTTATCCATAGGTTATCTTAATTTGACTTTTTCTTTTTTTCAGTTTTCTGTCTCTTTTTCATTGTCCCAGTTTAATCTGATCCTGTGATTTTTTTTTCCTAGAAGATATTTTTTGCTATTCATCTTAGTTGACAACATAATTTTTCTTGAACTATTTCTTATGCTCTTGTCTAACTAGCTGTGATATAAGTCTATTCCACTTGCAGAAAGGGCAGTTTGTACTTCCTTAATTTACCTACTTCAAGACACAAAACTGATTTTAATATAATTTTCAATATAAGCCAAACATGTTGTATTAAACTAGAATCACTCTGTGTTTCTCCAAAACTCAAAATATTCTAAGGATGTTGGTATTCCTTATTGTACTAGTTTTCTAAAGGAGCTATAAAAGTAATTTTCATTAATGTGTGTTGATAATTCTACTGAGCTGTTACTCACGAGTAGAGAGTTAAGCACAGGCAAAAGCATTTCCCAGGAATAATTTTAAGATAATGATCATCTTGGGTAGTTATTTAGAGAATATTGTACTGAAGCAATTTGGATTCAAGCACCCTATTTTTGGTTTGAAAAAGGCAAGACTAAGGCACATGCACGTGATTCCTCACACCTACACGTGAGCACAAAATTTTTTGTATCTCAATCTATAAAAAGTGAACATTACCTTCAACAGCTGTAATGTGGGAAAATAACAGAGTAGCTTGGCCAATAGGTTAAAAAAAAATAAGAAAAAGCTATTTTTCTTGTGTAAGTTGTTCTTGATTGAAAAGTTCATGATCAATTCCCAAATCGAGAGTTATGTTTTCCCCAGCATATATGTCTGTATCCTGTGTCCTTTGGAGACACTGTAGCAATGTGTAGGTAAATATAAGAGAGCAGAACAGGCTTAATAAAAATCAACAACAGATTTGTTTGAATAAGGATTGCATGATCAGGATTTTTACTAGCAGGCTGGAAAGTATCCAAGGTTACAAGTGCTTAGAGGGAAAGAATACACAAAGAGTGAAGGCAAGCTGAAATTTAGGGTAAAAATATTTTACCATTTGAGAACTCTTGTCTTGGGAATATATAGCAACTTTATATTTTCAGTGTATTTCTGCAGTGCTAGGTCATACAAGCCTGACCTGTTTTGGCCCTAGAATTTCCATCTGTATGTATCAGGGCAAACTATATACCTTGGAGCTATTCCCTGCTCAGTCTTTCCAGTTATTATTCCTAAAACTGACACACATGAGTTGGCAATAGTTGAACTAGTAGAAGATAAGTGACTTTTTGCTGCATTTCCCCCTCATCCACTTAAGAAAATTAGGTGATGTAGCATAGATTTTATATGCAGAAGACTTCTCTTCCAGAGAATTATAAAATATGTAATTCATTTGTATAGAATTTTTCTCTGAAGTGAAATGTCCTTAATGTTGCAAATGGGCAGTTCTAACCAGCTCATTTTTGTCCTTTTGTTGGTGTGTACTTCACATGGGTATGATTTATGCCACCAAAAGAGTGTCACAGTTAGTGTAGAATTGAACATTTATCGAATCAAAATAATTTCACTGCAAAAATATTTTGGTTTTTTTTTTTCTCTGCACAGGAATTAGAATATCCAACCACTATGAAAACTGAAAAAGAACTGTGAAGTTGTCCTACTGACACTACTGCACTACCAAAGAAGACACTATTGCCTTACAGAAGAATCCAAATTCAAATATAGGAACAAAATGGGTAAGGGAGATGAGCCACAATTAAAACAAAAACCAAACCATTGAAAAAACCCCACTTCAAAGGGTTCTTTGCCCAATCTTTTGGGCAAAGAACTGAATTGGTAACTAATTTTCATCTGGTAGCAGAGCATGGCAAAAAGAATAGTGAAATAAATCAAATATATAAATATATAAATGAATATATAATATATGAGTAAATATATGAATGAATATATTTATAAATATATAAATGAATATATAAACCACTTTATATTTAAGCTAAAATATTTTTAAATCATCAGCTCACTTTTAAAATTGCAAAATAATGAAAACATCAGTTACAAGAACTAGCAGTAAACATCTCTATGACTCAGGTTTGCAATTCCACCAATAAACAGCATTTCTCTGTGTCTACCAACTTATTTAGAGACAGAATGCTTGGTTTTAAATAAAATAATGAAATGCATTTTAAACAAATGTAGTTTGTTTGTTACAGATAATATCTTCTGTTGTTTATAGGTAATCTGTTATAATTAGATAATAGATAATCTGTTAGATTATAGATAATCTCTTCATAGCTTTAAACTCATCAGTATTCATGGTGTCCTGTTAAGCTGTAGATTAACCATCTAAAGTGTTTGGCAGATGCATGAAATGCTGGTTTGGACCTTTTTGTAATCACACCACCTGAGTCTCATTGTCTTCATAAACCAAGAGATTATCTCTTTTTACTTGGGCCAGAAGTGAAGAGAAAGTTAAAAACCAAAACAAAGCCTAATTTCACTAGCATAAATATGTGTTTTCCCACAGACTTGAGTGAGAAAATCTTTCGTCTTATCTACGAAGCCATCTGGTACCATTAAACTGCTGAGAATTGATCAGATGGAAAAAATCACTGCAGAGACTAAGCATGGTCAGAATCGACCCTGTGACAATCATTGCCCTATTTTCAGCAAAGTTCTTAACAATATAAAAGGCTCCTTTTCTTGGAAGTGGATCTGTTAATTTTTCCTCAGTGGTCCAAAGTTTGCAAGAGTAAATGGTTTGCCTGATTTAAATTAGTTTTGCATGAATTTCTGTGTAATGACAATGGTTCAAGAAAAGAAAAAAATCAAAAGTCACATTGTGGTGAGCAATTCTTGTGTGGAAGCACATCATGAAGGTGATTGTCTCTTCAGTATTATATTCTTTCTCTTTAGTACTCTATTTTTTTTTTTTTCTTCAGACTCAGTCTTTTTTTATCTTTAGCAAATACAATACAAATCAAGAACAATGTGGAGTTCAGATTAACATAATTTCCATTACTTTCTCTAAAAACTGTTAAACAGTGAGACTGGGCTTCCATGCACACTTTTCATTACTGGCACATTTATGCTACGGTACTAGAAAGATGGATGCACCTGCTTGCTCTTTTGCATTGCAAAGAGCCCCCTTGATTTTAGTGAGATAAAGCAAGCCTCTGAGCATGCCTTTGCAGGATCAAAGCTTAGCTGCTTCAAACTTCAAGCTACAGTAAAAACATGACATACCTAGGTCAAGTTTCTTTTCTGTTTTAATAATCTGTTTCTGTAATTGCTTTGTTAAGTGCTCTGTTTTTCATCCTACCTTCTGTAATTGAATTTGTAGTTCAAGCCTATACTTATTTAGCAATTTATCAAAATAAAACTGAAGCTAGCTATGCTGCTTTTGACAAAAAACACACAATAAATAAAGCAGGTGGAAATTTTTTCAGGAAAAATAAAGTCAAACCAACAGGTCAGGTAGAAATTCATAAAAACTGAGAGTTATTTAAACACACACATAAGAAATGTTAGAATGAGACTGGAAAGGCAGAAATAAAATTGTTTTCTTGCAGATTAGATGCCTATGAATTGCACAAAAAAAAGATTGCCCAGATATTTCAATTTAAAGCATAAAATAGCTATTTGTTAAAACCTGTAATAGCTCCATAACTGGACATAAAATAAGTTATGGAGTCACACACAGGGAAAATGTTTCTGTGTTTCTCAGACAGAGTTTTAAAGTGCAGGCAACCCAATGAGTCTTATACACTTTATATTTCAAATCATTTGCATGAATCTTACCACATGACTGTATTTCCTCTGAAGATTTTTCTTCCTTTCATTTGCATCTACTTTGTGCATTCATACCATACTGGTTTGCTAGGTGGAACTCTAAGGTAAATGCCTTTAAAACTGACTTTCTGATTTGGGAGTTTTGCTTTGTAGATTGAAGGCAAAGTAGTCAGATTTTATATCAGGCACTCAGAATCAATTTGACCAGGCCTGTCTATGGTGGAGCTTAAGCTGCTGATTAGCTACAGATAGAAGTGAGCTTTATTGGATGACATGGTATCTAATTGCTTAGAAGTCACCAGTTCATGGAATAGATATAACAATAGAAAGTGGATTAATCTTTGTTTATTCTCATCAATCCTTCAACTTGATTATTTACCTAGAAAACATTATGCCCAAAAGAGACTGTCTTTGTGCTTTTTACTCTGGCTATCAAAAATACCATGGCTTTGAGCATTTGGAAAATAACATTTAGGCTACTACTTTACTTCTCTTTTTTTTGTCTTCAGAACATGGTCAAAAGTCCTGAGTGATGGTACTGATTGCTTTTGATTCATCTAACTTTTCTTCTGGAGTATGTGAGCTAAGTACTTGACATTCTTCCTCAGGTCTTGCCTCCCATCTCCTGGTTTTGGTCAGCTAAAGACTCTTCCAGATGGTGAATAATCATAAGGAAAGACAAAAAATTATAATCAGAGAAAAACACTGCACACTGAGGCTGAGTGGGAGCAGTGTGGTTTCCTGTTCTTAATGATCTTCCAACTATGCTCCACATGCTGGAACTACCTGATCATCCACAATATTCTCATCCTTCTGTTGCTATCTTCCTAGTACTGAAATTAGCATAACTTTTTTTCCTCCAGTAGCTCTACTGACTACCAATTAAACACAACTAAAAACATTTGCTTACTTCATAACTTATCTGTGCAATTTATCTGGCCATCTTATAATTTGTTTCAAACTGTGCATTATAATCTCTATTATCAAATGCAATATGGAGGAAAACTTGTGCTGCTGCTGAAGAATGCATGGGCAGCTATTATTAATGTAAGTAGAAGTCAAACAGCTTGTTCCTTTAAAGTTTCTTGGCATTTAAATACCTAAATATTTTAAAATTGTGGAAGGAAACAGGATACTTCCAACTGACTTCCATGTTAAAAACTTACCAGTATTTAGACACTTTAATGCCAACCTTATATATTCACCTGCTTCACCTCTATAAAGTGAAAGTAACTTCCTTTTTAATCAGTTTTGTTCTATTGGCCAAAAAGTCTTCATCTTTCCTTTAGCAGAAGTGTCTTTTGAATAGCTGAGCCCTTTTTTTGCCATTCACTGAGAATTTTCAAACTTTTGTGACCAGCAAGGCAAGGTTCTTTGGGAAAACCAGTATGCAATTAAAGATATAATGCATACATTCACACGAGGGCAGACTGACGTGACAAACCTTGACTCTGACACTTCCCTGCTCTGTGTTTTAGCTTTCCAACCCAAGCAATATTATTCTACCCTATTTTTGTGGGTGAAGTACTGGTATGTGAGTTAACATTTGTAGGAAGTGTGATTCAAGTAAAGAAAGGATAGTCTGAACTAAATTCAAGTGTTGCACAACTTTCCAAAAAATGTGAATTCATTGTGCATCAAGTAGATTGAGCAACTTTCCCTACTTTGCTTTCAGAAAGCATTGACTTGGCATTATCATGTTATTCTATATCTTTTCATGCCTTTGAGGCAACTCCTCTGCTCTTTATCATTGCATGTAATTATTTATCTTCCTCCCAGGTAAGTTTATCTACAGCTATTGATATCTTCAGTCTGCAGGTAAAGGAAAGAGACTTCATTGGATTTCAAAGTTAGTCTACAGTAGATCAGTGTTTGGATACTGTAGTTTAAAAACAGGGCAATAGCAACTTTGGAGGGATTCTTGTATGCTTGTACTGGGCTACACTAGTTTTTTGTAGAAAAGAGACTGTCAGGTGAAACTTTGCTGAAGTAAAAAATATACTCCTAAAAATATCTGTGGAAACAAGATCCTAGGAATCATGTAATCTTCCATTTCTTTTTCAATTCTGCCATTGTATCTATCTTGCCTTAAGGAAGCTGAGACCTCAAGGTGTGAGTGGTGAGAACTCTTGCTCAGTTCTCAGCACTTAGCCTGGCTTGATGGATATGAACTCAATACGAGTCATCAGCTAAGAACAGAATGAATAGGATGGGATTTTTCTGACTGCTACAATTCTGAGATTGCATTTGAGCCCACAATATTCTTATTAAAATGAAGTAGGGAAACAAAGGCCCACAGGCAATTGCACATATAAACCCAAGTTACTGGGTCATAAAAAGATGACATATTTACCATAATTTTAACACAGTGTGGAACAAGCAGCAGATATTGGTCTCAGTGAACAAAGCTCCATCCTTTTCTTAGCATCTGGACCTGTAAATTTCTAAAGCAACAATGCCATAAGGAATACAAAGGTTTTCTGCCATCTGTTCTGTTTGATGAAGATTATTATTTGTTGCCCTTGTGATTTTGGAAACTTTCCAGTAAATATTCCAACAAATTTGGGCATAGAAATAGTCAGGTATGAGGCATATGACCATTATTGTGTCTGATGTGCAATAAAACACAATGCAGTGAGGAAACACAAAAAAGAAGATAAAAATAGAGCACCAAAGGAAAGAAACATTAACAGATATAAATGATATTTGATTTTTTTTAAATTTTTTTTTAAATTCACTGAAATTTCACAATGCATAAAAAAGGAGTAATATTAAGGCCATGATTTCGAACACTTAAAAGCAGTAAATATGCTGTTGAAGTCCTCATCAACTGCATAGAGGTCCCTTGTGGCTTTATGAGAAATTTTCCTGCCTGAGAGGAGCTCAGATGACTGAGGTGTGGAGCTTGTGACAAAGATGAAAAGATACTGATGGCATATGTAAAATGGACAGCAGCAAAGAGCTCTAAAACAGGAGTACAAAGGTGACACTTTAAACTGGGAAGAAATTATTGTAAAATCATTATCTTTGGTAGAAGAATTGACAAGAACTTAACACATGGCATTTCTTTCATTTTGTGAGGCACTGCATAAAATTTAGCTTTACTGTATTCGAGTGCCTGAGAACGTCCTGTTGTCACTGTGAACTAATGAGGTACACTTTCTCTCATCTGCTCAAAGTTGCAGCAGGAATAGTCTCAGAATTTCCTATACAATGCCTTCCAAACATAAAAAAATTGAACAAAGTGCAAGTAGATTTAGGGAAACATTGCTGTGACCAGAAGATTCATATCAAGGGGAGTAGTGTTTTGAACAAAATAGAGAACTAGCTGTTCTGATTTCTATTCAGACCCTTAACACAGTCTTCTTTTTAATCACTGAGAAGTGAGATCATGAAAGATGATAGAGACCCTTGAAATTTTTCACTTGAGCTTTTTTTTTTTTAAATTCAGTTTAATAAAAAAAAAACAAACGGTAAATCTTTAAAATGAAAAAAAATTTGGAAAATTACAGCCACTCCTCCAAATCTAAATGGGAAGAAGTCTCAGGTTTCTTTTCCAGTTTGAGTTTTGTGAGCAAGTGTTAGATATTTGTCTAGGGTCTCTAGAATCTGATTGAGAGCTATTGCAAAATTCAGGTTAGAATGTTCATGGCAAAATCAACTCTGCTATCTCAGCTCTCAATCTGTATAACTTTGCTTACTGTTGCAATGTTCTCCTGAGTTGCTATTAACATGTTTGACCAGTCAACAAACAAATAAAGCAAATAAAGTGTTTACTTTGAAAAGAAAATAACAAGGTTGCAATCCATAAGAGAATAGACGCTGCCAGGGTTACCAGAGGACTACGGAAATATGTTCCAGTTCAGTATTTGTTCAGAGTTTTTTCTTTTCAGACTAAGATAGTCATAAATAAACTAAATTAAAGTGAAATAACATAGACTGTTTTTTGTAAAGGCATCATCAGATAGAAAAAAAATACAATGCCTCTTTGTAGCAGTTGTGGGAGGACACAGTCCTGGACAGGAAAGCTTCAGAGGATATTGATGAAAAGAGAGCAAGACCATGAAATGGAAACAAAGTGATAAGGAGTCCTGGAGGCATTGATTTATGAGAAAGATCAGAAAGGTAAAAGAAATCTATTGCTAATCAGTGACTGAGGATGAAAGACAGCAATGGATGTGGGCACGCTTTATAGGCATGCAGGGAAATGTTCCTGGAATAATAGGGGTTTTTGGGGATTGACAGCCCAGTGATCTCATTCCAAAATGATCTAAAAGAGCTCAGTAGGCTGAGTAACATTTGAAAGCAATGGAAATAGAAAAGGCAGTAATTGAATACAGGTGATAGAGACAACATAACTAGATTTTTAATTTCAAATTCAGTAGCATATTAATGTTGAACCAGAGCTGGGAGAAAGAATTGGCCATGCTGACTGCTATACTGGCTGTCCTCAGCCTATATCCTCTTTTTTCCATGGTTATCCCTATCACACTGGGCAAGGAAAATGTAAGGATCATGTATGTCTATGGAGCTAAGCAGCTTATGGGGCAGGATATATACAAGATATTCATTCAGCCTAAATTCAATGCATGGGGCTGTGGAAAGTATTGAACCTTGATCACTCTTAATAGTGACTGACTCATCTGCCATTGTGTGAGCAATGACCCCTCACCCTAGTGACCACAAACACACTGTCATCCAACTGGAAAGAAACTCTTGTTGACCCAAAATGAAGTATATTCATATTTATATATGAATATATAAATGAAATACTGAAGAAATTTTCTGGTGTGTGAGTTGATGAAAAGGTGTTAATACCTGCCTCCAAAAGGGCACCCCTGAGTTTACCATATGAATTACAGAGTTTGATTTGTACATCTGAAGGGGAAGAAAGCCAGAAATATGTTTACTTTTTTTTCTTTTTGATGACACGAAAATCCCTGTATAGTCTAGTGAAGAAAAAAAGCACAGCATGTCTATGAATGTACCTGTCTGCTAAAGATAATCCTGGCTCCAGGATTTCTGCCACTTGAAAAAACTATGAGTGGGATTTAGTATATAAGGAAAGACTGAAAATAGTATTATTTGACAATTCAAACAAGCTTGGTACTGCTTTCAACAAAGGTGGTTTAGATCATGTGTTCTTCTCAAGAAGACCTTTTCAGAAGCTAAGAAAATGCCAAAGTTGCACTAAATGAGCAGTGAAGGTCACATGAGGCACTAAAAATGACCATTTCAATAAAAAAATAGGTTAATTTGGACTAAGAATGGCTTAGCTTTCATGAGCTCTCTTGTTCTCACTTCTAGGTTGACTTGTGAGTGACCATCTTACATAGGCTTTTGTCTTTAGATAACTAAGATGTCTCTTGGTAAAAAGTGTTTTGGGTAAGATTTTTTTTTTGCCTTAGTGACCAAGTTAGTGGGTAAGGGCTAATGGCCAGGGCTATGATTCAGAGTGATTTAAGCAGGCTGGAGGAATGGGCCAGAAGAAAAGGCTGCAAATTTCCACAACAAATGCAAGGTCCTGCAGCTGGGAAGAAGACCTCCTGTCATGACTGGGGAACAGGTCTGCTGAAAAGGAGCTGAAGATCTTGGCAGACAGGATGTGAGCCATCTCTGCCCTGGCAGGAAAGGCCAGCACCATCTGGGGATCCAGGGAATTATTAACCTCCACTACTCAGTGCTCAGATGACACCCAGATCCTGTGGCAAGGTACTGGGTCCCCCAGCACAAGACTGATAAACTGGAGTCAGGTCAGTGAAGGACCACCAAGATGCTCGGGGGCTGGAGCATGCCCTGTGAGGAGAAGCTGAGGGAATAGTGCTTTTGAGCCTGGGGAAGAGGTGGCTTTGGGGACACAACAGCTCTTCAAACCTACAAGGTGGTCCCTGAGAAAACTAAAGCCATGATCCTCTCTAGTGGTACCTGGAGAGAGAACAAGACATGATGGACAAAAATGTAAAAAATAGAGAAAATTTTTCATTCTGAAGACAGCCAAGCTGGTCAGACATGTCAAGTAGTCTCTGTCCTTGGAGATTTACAAGACTCAGCTGGACACAAACCTGAACACCTGGTCTGATCTCAGATCTGAGACTGCTTTGAGCAGGACATTGGACTAGAAATGTTGCAAGGTCCATTTCCACTTCAGTAACTCTTGGATTCTTACTCAATGACACTGCCAGGCCAGTTGGGTGGTCTTGCATGGTCTAGGCAGCTGTAATCTACTGAAGGCTTTAAATGAGAATACTGCATTGAACTGAAATCAGAGGGGACTGTAGCTAACAAATTTACTGGAGCACTAGGTTTAATACCTAATATAAAATCTGTTCAAATGTGTCACAGATTTCATAAACACTTCAGTACCACCCACTCAAAGGAAAAAAAGGAGTAAGCCAGTTTCTGCTCACAGTTACAGTGACTTAAGTGTTTGCTTGTTCACATTTTTCATGTGCAAAGATGAGTACATTCACTGATGTCCCATAACACTAACAAATAAAATCTAATGATACAGTGCTCAACCAAGGGAAAATGAACGGCACATGGAATTCATATAGCTCTCTTCTTGTTTACCTGTATAATTTATAAAATCTATAAAAATCCACAAACAAAAAGTCTTAGCAAAAAGAAAAAAAAAAAACCACAAAAAACTTTTTAATGGATTGAACCCTAGAAAAAGAATAATTCTAATAATTCAATTTATTATTTAATCAAGGAATACAGAAGTCTGGATATGCTACCAAAACATTTTAAAAAGCAAGTTAATAATGTTCAAGTGACTGACAATACAGCAGCATGATCCTTAGGCTTCATTTTGAATCTAATTTATTTAATCCAAAAAGCCCAACCATGAGCAAGCAAGGAAGTAATTTCGAGTTTAAGTAAAGATTTGGAGGTAAAGAAACAACATACTACAGAAACTATAAATGTTATGGATTTTTTGCTTGATTTGCCAATCAAAATTATTTAAAATACAAAGACATCAATTTTGTCCTATAATTATTTTTGTCAAGGTTACAAATGTTATACCTAGCCGACTGATTTTTTTTCATGGTTATATTCTCTGCTGAAAAAATATTATATTTGAAATGAAAGACAGTTATGGCATACCTGGAAAATTTACTTTTAAAATCTGTACATTATCTATATTAATATACATTAATATTATAACAAAGGTTATAAATTTTATATGAACTGTATTAACTTGGAGTGGATGCATATTTCCATTTATGTTTGTTGTGCTGGGTCATGAGTCTCCATACCACTAATAAACATGGTTTAAAATTATCTTTTTTGTCTATTAATTTTCCTTTTACATTGTGAATATTTCCTTTCTGTCTTCCTTCCTCCTTCTACCTTTTGGAAGTTCTCCAAGTTGTCTCTATGTTTGAAATGCACATTTCTTCTCTAATTATTCTCTAACTCTCTGCTTCCTTCTCCTTCCTTGTTACACATTTGTCTCCCTTCTTATTCCAATCCATGACTTGACATTTGTTACTCTTAAAAGAGGACCTCATGGAATCTGTAATATCTCATGAGACATGAGGCAGAAGCACACAGCCTATTGAAAGAGGAATTGAAGAAGTTCAGTATGGGAGGGGGGCAGTCCTCACTGCACCTTAGATATCAGGAGTCTAGGAGTGATAGATGGAAGAGCAGTGCAATTAAACATCATCAGCAAAGAGCAGCTGTTGTGGTGGTGATGTTCAAGACAAGGAGGAGAAAGGCAATGTCACATTGTACAAAAAAAGTTACATATATATACATATACAGGCACTATCATTGCTGTTATATTTCCCTTCTTTGTGTTTCTGCTTTCTGAGATGGAAAATCTCTATTATTCCTTTCAATGTATTTTGATATCAGAATTGATCTCTTTTTAAAGACTGTCTCCATTAACAACTGCATGCTTTCACCACAGTCTGCATAATTAAGAAACTACTGTGACTATCCTAAAGTAATGAGAAATGTGCAAATTAAATTGGCTGTGGAAAATGCTAAAAATTTCTAATTGGGGAATGCATCCCCTTGGAATATGAAATCATAAAAGTACACAAATCAGGGCACTGTTTAACTTCATTCTAAGAACAAGACTTTAATTCTTTGCAAGTTACACAAAAAGCCAGATATCAAACTATCTTCAGAAGTCACACTAAAACTGTGATTCTGGAATTATATTCAAATACCAGAATATTGTATATATATACATATGCAATATGTATATGCTTTATATAAGGAGTTTTATATGCTTTATAAAAGCATATGCTTTTATAGGCTTTATTAGAAGAGTTTTACATATATATATATACATGCATATAAATATACATATATACATACATACACACACATATAAATAATTACAGTAGAAGAGTTGTCTCCTGGACTGTAACATGACAAAAGACATCACTTCTCTGAGACTGAAATTAATCTTGTATCACATTCAAGAATTAAAGATGGCAACATCTATTTTTTTTAAAGGTGAGAAGTTTCCCAACTATATAACTTGGGATTTAAAAAAAAAAATCTATCAAGCAATCAAGGATAATATGCATAAATGACACAAATAATGAAGATATTTTGACAGAAAATACAAAAAATTACTAAGATTTAGTCAGTATAGGAAGAACTGATTTTTTTGCAGGGAGTGTAAAAAAAAGGCTACTTTTTATGAGGACTTAAAGTACTTATATGTCACATATAAAATATTATAGAAATACTGTATGCTTTCTCTTGAAAACATTGAAATAAACCAAGTTAGAGAAACACAGATGTTATTGGTCTGCATAAGTCACCATGTGTGATTTGTCTCAGACTGGCGGTTTCCAAAACAGTGACCTGCTGTAATTTTAAAACAAGATGTGTCTTTTTCCAAGTTTGATGTTCAGGCAAAAAGCTTTTAATCTTTGGGCCAATTTTTTAGAATAGGTGGTCATGCCCTACTGCCATGGGTGTAATATAAACCCTTATTTCTGATGGTCTTGTATTAGCCCAGCTCCCCAGAAGAATTTGGGATCATGCTTCAACAAAAATAAAGTGACAGGCACATATCTGAAAGAAAGAAATGCTGCCCAATACAGGTACACTGTTTAGGCCATACAATACTGAAATTTCACAGCAGGAATATAATTTGGTTTTAAAAAAGAACAACATGAGAGGGTTTGGGATAATATGCCATGAACAGAAACCTTTTTAAACATAAAATTCTCAGAATAATGAGAAAGTTACAGCTCAGAATGGAAAACACAGTACAGCTCCACAGAGACTCTTGCAAACAACTGCCCTGCACAAAAGACCTTAATCATATATGCTGTTCAGCTCTTGTTTTTAAGACCTCTAACAGTCATCTTTTCCTTTTTCCATTCATTAATATTCTATGAACACCTTTAAAGAAGAGGAAGATGAGATATCAGTGTGTACTGTCATAAACAAATTATCCCAGACTCTCAATAACTTCTCCACTTTCTGTTTGGGCATGGGGTTCTGGTATTCTGGCAGGTGCTACTGCTGATGTGATGGTCTAAAATATCTCAATTTCCCTTTCTTTCCATGTGTTTTTTCCCTCAAAGGCACTGGGGATGACACAGATGTTGGCAATGCAGGGGAGGAGGGGGCAGGTCCTGTCCTCCTGAATAAGAGATTTTGGTAGAGAGACCCTAGTGGTGATCCACGCTAAGAAAAGGCAGGCAAAGAGTAAGGAAAGAGACATTTGTTGTGTGACCCAGCACATACTTTACTAAAATGAAACTTACTTCTTGAAATTGTATTCCTAACACATTTTGGAGCATGTGCAGGCGCAGACGTTTTGATTAGAATTTTGTGATCCCAAAAAGGAAAATTCTCCACGAGATGAAGCAGTACTTCAAAAATGCTTTTAGATTTTGAATTGTTTTCTTGGAGTTCAATGCTAAAATTCTCATTGTGGCCTCTGAAGTACCATAATTTGTGTCTTTTGTAAGATCACATGCCATTTCTCAGATAAAATGCTACTATACCTGCAACTCTGTGAGTTGACCTTGTAATTATGTAATTTATTTTTCTTAGTTCCTTTTTTCCCCCACTTTTTAGGATGCTGCTATCTTTCATTATTTAAAGTACATTCAAAAGTACATTCAAAGTACATTCAAATCACATTTTTTGTGATTTATATTGATTGTGCTTTTATGCAATCATTCCTTTGTTCTCATGTCTGTGTTTCAGTGGTTGTCAGTGTGCACATTTATTACACCATTAGCAGAAAATATTTCTCTTTAGGAGTAAATCCATATCTGATTTTTAACCTATTAATGTAATATTTGATAACTCTTCTTTTTTGTATAGTTGAAAGCCTGAATATAGTTGTTTTTTTCTTTGCTATCTATTTTCTAGACTGAAAATATTAGCTGCTGCTTTCTCCAAGTACCCAATAAGTGTTATTAAACTATCTAAAGAGTGAAAAGTGTTTTGAAATACATCCTTACCATGATATTTATGATTAGAGAAATTAAAATGAGTGAAAATGCATTTTTGCCTCTGCAGGATAAAATATGTTTGTGTTTCCAATTGCAAAACCTTAAATAATATTGTAATTTGATTCTCTATAATGATCAAATATTTGTGCTGAGCCACAAAGATCCTTATTCAAAGAAAATATACCAAATTATGCTACATGTAGCATAATGAATATAAGACTGAGGAATGAAGGCAGAAGGACAGTACAGTAAAAACAGAGGAGTTCCCTGCATAACAGGATCATATTTTATCACAACTATGCTAATGTTTGGAAGGATAGATCCAAGTCAGGATTATTTATTATGCTATCTAGATAAATAGATACCACACATCCAAGTAGATAAATGACTGATGAGATTCTTGCAGGCATCACAGAAGAACAGGCTGATCAGAAGGGCTTTAAAGAAAAGAGTAGGAGCCCTGTAGGTGTTTTAGAATGATGTAAAAGGAGATCATAAGGGAAAGAAGGGGTCATGGGAGAAAGGAGAAGAACTTGAGGGTAAAGTACCCACCTTGAAGCAGCTGAGGTGCCTGCAGAGTGTGCCAGCAGAACCACCACTGCAATCTGCACCTGGAGGATTGGCTGGTAGAATGGACAGCATACAAATGTGCATAATCCTAATGGCAGTGAAAAAGGGCACAAACCTTGGCAATGGCAAAGAGGAATTAGAACTGAAGGAGTAACAATAAATACAGTGACAAGCACTCATAGATTTTTAATCTGTATGACAAAAACAGAAACAGAAAGAAATGGTGCAAAGGCACAGCATTATTTAATTTTCATGTTTTAAGAAGACAGCTGTGTCAAGGAAAATAGCTCTGGAGAAGATACAGTTTATTTCCAAACATATTGCTCTCTGTAGTTAAAGTGTGCTGTCATATAGATACTCTCTACAGCTCCATGTAGTGACTTGGAGCTGTGCTTCACTTTCAGACTGATTATTGAAGTTTTTCACAGAAATAGTTTACTGGGAATGGAATAAAATTGTCCCCTAAAAGCAGGCATCATAAGTGACTGCCAAGACGATGAAGATGAAATAGTGCCTGAAATAATGTTTGATTTGAGCATTCTTATTCTAAAGCAAAACATTACAAGAATACACAAATCTTGCAATGTATTTATTCTGCCATGGATGAGTAGTTTTCACTGTATGGTATTTTTACAACTGTAATATTGAATTTCAAATAATTTAGTTGTTTTGGTTTTTTTTTTTTCTAATAGGAGGACAGTGACCTACAAAGTACACAAAGAAAAGACTTTATCAAGGCCAGTCCTATTTCCTGTGTTCTTTTAGGTCAAAAACCTGATCTTGTGAAGGCAAACAAGCATTTCCATACCTATCTGGACTCTGCAATCAACTCTGCTTTGCTACTATAATGAGGATGAATTTATTAATCTGCTCAGTGAATCCCAGGTGTGGAGTGAATGCCTGGTTCTCTGTCCCAGCCCTTCTGTACACCTGCCCCAAATCTTTGGTTCCAGCAAGTAAGACCTCTTAATTGAAATAACACTGTTAAATAATTCAAGAGCAAATTTTCATTTTTTTTAAAGCTCTGAAATTCTATTTCCTCTTTAAGTCAAATTCTGGACCACAACATGTCACACGGACTGAGCAATTTACTGAGCACTTAATTATTGAGTGTAAATTTTCTCGAGTGCCTCAATAATGACTAAAAACAAGTTAAGGTGTATCCAGAAAGAGGTTCAATTTAAGCTGAGTTTTATGAATTTAATATTGTTCTCTTGGCCAATTTAGATGTGGGTAATTCCTGTCTATATTGCTTTTGCAATTCTGCTGGAAAAGATGGGTTTCCTTTTTCACCTTTTAACATCTCTACTTTGCTGTCATGTGTCATCAATCTGTTGCTGCATTTTGACTCCAAAATGATCTTTGTTTATTTTTTGTGGCTTCATTTAACTTAGTGATCATTAAATAAGGGGGCAATCCTTCATCTTCAATTCACATCTGTACTTTTATCCACATTTATGTTCTTTACTTATTCAGGCTTACTTATTCTTTACTATTCATTCATAAGAGTAAAGTTGAAAAAATAACCTTTGTAATTTAAAGCACTTACAGATGAACCAGGAATTGATGTTCTATAGCAGATTTCTAGGAATCTGCTAGGCAATCTCTTGGTTTTTTTAAGCAGTGCTATAGAGCTTAGAGAAAGATTCAAGAAATTCTCTCTCTCTTTTTTCTTTCATAATGTATGTGATTTTCTCAGTTAGGTGTTTTGTCCAGATCTCACAGAGACTTGTTTGAGCCTCAAAACATGAAAACATGAAGCCTCAGGACTTATCATAATGTTTCTAAGTAGCAGTGGTAATAAAGATGGTAGGTCTTGTTTTTTATTCCCTTTTTATTGTATGACACAAGAAATAATGTCAGTCTGGTAATCTCAGGATTGTTCTCACTATATTATATCTTATGTAACCAATCACAAGTCTGCTAAGTTGGTATAAAAACATCAGAGCCTTGCTGGTTTATGTCTTTTTTTTTTTTTTTTACTTTGCACTGGTAAACACATGGTAATAAAGGTGAAGGGAGACAAAGACCTTTCCTTTAGACAGTTTAAGTTTGGATCAAAATTGAAGTTCCTTAGGTTAATAGCCTAATACCCACTAAGCTAAATGCCTACTAAATTCCGTGCATTGGATGAAATTTCAAAAATTAATTCCATTTGGCTTAGAATACAAACTATGCATTTCTAACTTAAAAGAAGCGGAGCTCCTTTATAATGTGTATTTTTGGGAATTATTTTAGACTTGTTGTCAAACAGGCTCACTTAACTATTCAAAAAGCCTTGCAGTTTTCATTCTGCATCAGGAGAAAAAGCTTGAACAGTGAAAGGGTCAGGCAGAGAGGGAAGTGCATTAGTTGAACATGCCAAAGGGTAACCAACGAGAGAGAAACCACTCATCCTTTTAAATTAAATTGCAGTGTGTGTGCTGTGTATTCTATATTCAGTGCTGTTCTTTTTATTGCTATTGAAGTTCTTTTCCAGTTCAGAGCCAACAGCTATAGGTGTAACTGATCTAGATTAATTTACACTGTATTTTATAAAATTTATTTTGATAAAAAAAAATTTATTAAAATAATCCGTTTCAGCATATAATTATCAGCTGCAACGTTCTCCTGCAATATTACCAGTAAATTTCAAGTAAACTAGCTGCCTGAGAAATAAATAGAATTTAAGTTCTAAATAAGTAAAATATAAGTTCTACATCTTAAAACTTTGAGATCAATAGTTCTGAGGCTGTGGAATGCTCTAGTTGTATGAATACGATGTGAATTAAGCTACTGCCATGACTGATGAATTAAAATGCATTATTTATTATTTCATCTCAGTCTCATTTAAATCTTTGGCTTGTTCTGATTTGTAAGTTGAATTCTCCTCATTTTCCCCCAGTTACTCACTGACACAGCCTACAGAATTGCTTTTAGGATACTCTAAGGCAATTCTTCTTTTGCTTCAGTAGATGTGGTAAATTCCTAGCAGTGTTAAAATAAAAAATTTGTTTAAGAAACTTCAGTTTCTGAATTGATCTCTTATGCTTGAGATATATGCTCTGCTTTAGTACTTTCTAAATGCGTGTACTGATAAAAGTCATGACTATGAAACCAAAGTACACATGCTGTTAGGTACCATTTTAATATGAAAATGCAATTTGAGTTTGACTGTGAGGATGTGTTCATAATTCTCCATTTTTGGGTATTTTCTGAGGCCTTGAGCCATGTATAAGTTCCACAATATTTGGATTGGGAAGTATCAGAGCTAAAGGTCGTGAAGATGTGAAAGTCCATAAGGTTCTGTTTCTATGCTATGTTCTGCCAGGCTGAGCTATGCTGAATGCTCTGCTTTGTTTTGGATGCTGTCTGTTGCTAGTACTGATGGATAAACATGCTGTCCTTACACACCATCTCAGCACCAGGGATATCTAGAGGAATGAGCTCTAAATTAATATAGGAGATTAATGAAAGCAGCTGATGGACTGGACTAGTATTTCTTATGTTGGAATAATGTTTGGCGGTGCCCATCTAAACATACATCTATGGCTTCAACAAAGTCTTATGTTAGGATGTGGTAGTGTTGCAAAAGCTTTGAAAGCCAGGCTCTGACTATTGGGTGTGTCTAAATGCTAAGTCCTAAAATAGCATTAGTCAAGACTTAATATATTTTGTCTCATTTTTCAAAATTATGAGCCATGACTGATCAGTAATACCTAGAACTTTGTAATCTGTGATTGAAAGATCAAAACAGTGTAAAATAAATTCTTACTTCCTGTTCACAATAAAATTGGTGTAAATATGTATAGAGAGAAGGAAAAACCTATATTTCAAAAGTAAAAATGTTTTGCTCTTGAAACAAAGCAGGGAGATCTTTGGAGCAGATTTGGATTCAATATTTTTATATAAGAAAATCACGAGTTTTCAGAAGCAAAATTGGTGAAACAACACATTCAACGATTTTTTTTTTTTGTTTGTTTTGTTTTTCTGTTATGAAAATTCTGGTCAGAGGCATGAGCATGACCAGATTCCTCCTGTGTAAATGATATTTAACATAGGATTAGAGAGAGCTGAGGTTAGATATTGAAACCCAGTTCAAGTATTTGATTAAAGAAAGATGGCTGATGGCAATGAATTTAGGATCACACTTATAGGTCAAAACCCAAGGCAGGGCCTGAGGGTAACTTATGCCACATGGCCATGGACAAACCTCTTTCTCCTGAAGTGGGGCAGATTTATCAATATTGCTGGCTAAAACTGACTCTGTGTATTTTGCCAGACTCCAAACCATGTTTCAACATTTCTTAGCTCCAGAGAAAATTAAGGCAGGGAACATGCTAAAACCTAACCAGTGTAAGATGATGATAATGACTTGCTTGTTTAGCCAATGCTGATGTAGTGTCCTGCATTCCAGTCTTCCCTTCATTTTCAGGGCTATAATTTTCAGAAGTTCAGCAAAATGTAAATATTTCCGCTCAATAGAAAAGGGCTGAGAAGATCAGCTCAACCTTTCAGTACAATCACTCTGAATCCCTGGGTACAAAGGCACTGGCAATAGAGCATCTGAGCAGGTGAGAAGAATTGTTATGTTAGTTTTCACCACAGTAAGGTCAGTACTGGGAAAGGTCTCAGCTTAGTTTTCCACACAAGTTATAGAGAAATCTGTGGCAAGTCATCAAACGTCCATGTGACTCACCTCTCTCTTTTATTTAGTGCTCTTGCTATCCTTCTCTGTCTTTAAATAGCAGAGAATACCCCAAGGTGCTTTTCCTTTCCTGATTTGCAGTGATGGTTACTCAGGCATTTGGCTAACATGGATGTTGCCTCTCTGATACTTCCCATTCCAGAGCTTGCCTGTTGGAGCAGGGAACCTCCACAGATGGCTGCCCTACAGGGCTGGGATGCATATGCTGTTTTCTTCTTTGAGTACCAGTGTCTTCAAAACCAAACACTCAGGACTGAAAGCACTTTTAGTTTTACACTTATAAGGCTTTTAAGGTTTAAAGTGATGCTTGAATTATAAGTTTTAAGCTTTTATATCTCTATATAAAATAATATAATTATATTTTTTAAACTTTTATATGCAATTAACGTTTTTAATATAACAAGTTATATCGTTTAAGCTGCTGTTGCTGCTGATGTAAGTGATCTTGCTCATAGTGAGACAATGTTTTCTAATTAGGCTTTAGATGCTACTTCCAGAGATCAGACCACATCTAAAGCTGCTTTTTAAGACTGGGTATCAAAATATATTCAAATTATTGAACCACGTGTGCATTTTGGTTGCACAACTTTTAAAATATTTCCTTACTACTAATTAATAAGATGTGAAGATGTTTTCTTAAATTGTTTTTTCTTCCAAGAGGAATTTGTTTTGATCTTTTTACACAAGTTGCAAAAATTTCAGGCTTTAAATTTCTTGATATACTGGATAGCAACAGCTCTCAGAAGACAGCTCTTTGATTCTATTTTTCTTCCCAAATCGTTATTACAGATGCTATGTAATGTTACAATTGCCAGTGAAACTTAGACAAAATTCAGAATAATTAGTCAGATAATATTCTCACGCTTATTTTTTTAAATTTAGTCCTTCAGAATTTGAGCTATATGGGTTCATGATCAACCAATACAAAGGCAACATTTTTCTGTAGCTTTTTTTTCCCCAGTACATATTGTGGAATTTGCAATTAAATGAAGGCAAAATGATGCTGTTCAACTTCTCATGGAGTTTTATCAATTCTTTTGGTGTACAAAAGATGAGCTACATCTTACTCTGGCAGTTTAAAGGCATATCACTCTACATAGACAGGAACAGCACAGAGTGATACAATGCTTTGTAATCCTTAGAAGAAAACCTGTCATTTTGTACTATAGCAAAGCATACTAAGAATCATTTAATTTACACATTGCTGATACAATGACACAGAATAAGGCTGTAGCACTTACCTGCACTTCTACAAATCTGAATTTTCAGCTCTTTTAAGATGGGTAGGATTTTGGTGGGATTGTTATAACTGTACATCATGATAAGAAACTAATCCCTTTCACAAAATTCCCATGCATGTACAAGAACATTTTAGCCAGCTGTTTGAGAAATGTTTTTGTAAGGTACAAAACATGAAAAGGCATCAACTTAGAGGTGTAGCCCAGACACTCAATTTTTGAAACAAAATATTTGAATGAGATTGGGACAGGAAGAGTCTTCCCCATCCAACAACATGATGCTGCAGACAGCTATGAGATATTCCTTCCATCCTCCTGTCTCCTTTTCTCTCAGGATCATGGAACTATTTATATATCCATATCTATATATCTATATCTATCTATACATAATCCATCTTCCACTAGCATCTTGTCACAGTTCTCTGCACTCAATAGGAGAAATTGATTTTCATCATGAAAACAAAATGAAGGTTCCTCATAAGTAGTATCCAGAATTTATTCATATTTTTAAACCACATACTTTTCTTGAACACCGTGTAATACATATTTCTGACAAGAAAAATTGTTTTGAGGTAAATGTCTCAAAGGAAGTTCAGTCATTTCTGACCACACAGCCTACTGTACACAGAATAGCTAAAGAAGACAAAAGAATTCATTGGTATTCTAGTGATCTTCTAGACAGACTGCACACAAATCCCGAAGGTTAATTTAGAGCTAAATTAATTAAGATAGCACATAATTAATAGCACAAAAAAATAAAACAACACATTTTCAGGACAGCGACAGGACAAGGGACAGTGGGCACAAATTGAGACAGGAATTTCCATCTGAATATGACAAAAATCTTCTATATTTTGAGGTTGACAGAGTTGCCAAAAGAAGTTGTAAAGTCTCCTTCTCTGAAGTTATTCAAAACCTGTCTGGCTGTGATCCTGTGCAACCTACTTCAGCAGATGGATTGGACCAGGTGATGTGCCTTCCAGCCCTAACCATTCTGCAATTCTTTGACTATGATAATATACAAGATAAGACTATGGTCTTTCCAGAATTTTTCAGTTGAACAAAGCATTAGTTCTTAAGTTTGTTCTTAAAAAAAACAAAACTTATCTGCATCACAATATATACAAAATATTTAAGAAAGCAAAGAATAATGAATTTCTGATGCACTTTCATTCCTGCTGAGTTATATCATTCAATCATCAGTCCTTTCCTTCTATTTTTCATCAGTCCTTTCCTTCTATTTTTTCAGCCACCTTTTCCTTAATCATAAATAAATGCAAAGGTGTAAATGATTCATTAGTTCAAAGCCAGCTAGGGGGAGCAGGGAGAAAACTTGAGAAATACTATTCAGATGGAAAGGAGGTATTCAGGTCAGAAAAAGGGTAAAATAGACCAGTGATGAAAATTACAGGAAGGACAGCCATTGTTTATAGACATTAGAATGCCACTCATTTGAGTACTTGCATCTTTCCATGAAATGAAATGACATCTTAACAGAACCCATTGCATCCTATGCAGGAAAGCAAAAATGATAAATTACTGAATTTTTAAAGAGCAGAAAGCACGGTTCAGGTATATTTGATTACTTTTTGTCTTAGGAGTATTGGGAGTCTCCATAGGTTGGCATTGACTGACCAGGCCAATCAGGACACATGGTGTCTTCAGCCATAAGTAATAATTGCTTTTTTCCATGCTTGTGGTCCTGAAACAGACATTGATCACTTCATAGCTTTTAAGGCCAGGAGAGAACACTGCACTCATTTAGTCTGACACATAATGTGACATAGGAGGTAAAACACCACCAATGACATCCATATGAAATCCAATAATTTATGGTTTAATACAGTACATCTCTGGAAAGAAACCCATTATTGATTTTAAAATGTTGCATGATGGACAGAAAATCTACTACTTTCCTTCATAAAGTGGCCCAATGGCTATTTTCTCTCACTGGTAGAAACATGTCTCATATTTCCACTCTGAATTTTTCTATATATAAACTGTAGGCAGTGAGTTTTGTTGTAGCTATAAATAACATGGCATCCATTAGCCCTCTCCTACTGCATCCTAGCTTATTATTATGTTATAGGTCAGTCTCTTTATTTCCTCCCCATGGATACACTGTCCCCTTGAGTATTTGCCTGTGAGGGGGCCTTTGAGTCCCATGATTCATTCTGAGAAACAGCTAGAAATTGGGTTTTCAGACTACTGCTTGAAACTGGGAACTAGTTCATGTGTGGAGACAGTATAAGGTTTTGAATCTTACTAACCACTCAGCTGGATATGTAAAAATAATTTTAAAAAATATCAAAGAATCTTATGAAGATGATGGTGGATCTTGCAATTTTATGTCTTAATATGGAAACAGCCCCTGCAGATTGGCAAATGGGACAGCACTTACAGATGGCTGGATACGAAGCAAATAAACTATATTTAAGTTATGTAGTCTGAAGGGGCTTCCTTGCCAGTCTGAACTATCTAATGGTCTGCAGAAAGAGAGGTTCCCAGGAGGAAAGAGGTAAGAGGGTGCCAAAATACATGATGTTTTCTTGACTATAACACCTATTGCACTAGCAATATCTTTATGTAACATTGCTAGAAATGCAAAATATGTATTTTTTTATTTAGGATAGGAGACACTTTAAATTTAAAAGTGTGGTTTGTTAGTGTGTGGCTAGCAAGGTTAGTTAGTTTGTTAGTTTGTTAGCTTGTTCCTTGGGGTTGTTGATGTTTTTATTATTAAGTGTTAAAAATTAGGTCTGAACTTGAAATATTCTTAAGAACCCCTCAGATAAATGCACTGGGTAATTTTATGTCCTTTCATGTTCCACAAATGTATTGTAGAAGTCCTATTTGACTAGGGCCAATGAAGTATTCTAGATATGGAAATTAGTTTCTAGATTCTGAATATTCTTTTTTCTGAGCAAATTTTTCTCTCTTCTTTCAGAACAACCCAATTTCCAGTATAAGCTGCTCTTCTCCAGCATCTCAAAACCAAATGAGACAAACCAGATTTTCTGGATTGTTCTTATGGCATAACCTAGTTTCCACAGAAGGCAATGGAAGATTTATGAATTACTCTAATGGAAGATTAAATGGCAATCTTGACCAAAAAAATCTAACCATAACTAATAAGCTTTTGTGTCAATGTTTACTCTGCCAACTTGAGCTGTACTGAGGAGCCAACCTAAAACAGCAGGATACCTGATATTGCAATTACCATCCTGTCTGTCAAAAACCCTTCTTTTTTGACAGCAATGCCATGATTTTGTCACTTGAAACCTCTTTAATTTGCTGTAAGAACTCACAGACGGTGTTCAAGCAGTTGGTGATGGAAACAGTTCTGTGTTTGCAATGGACATCATAAATAAAAAGTTCCTAGAACCATGAAAGACTAATTTTAGGATTTTTTAAACCTTATTTTTGCAGCATAAAAGCATCTAATCTGGGCAGTAGTGCATGTAAACTTGTAGTCCATGAAGGCAGGTGGTAAACCATGTGACTGACCTTATTGCCTTCCATATTAAAGTGAAATCCTCTATCCTGTGGGCAAGGATAGAGCAGTGGATGCCACTAGCATGGGTTTTAGCAAGGCTTTTGATTGTCTCTCTCAATGCTATTGTATGCAAGTGAGGACTTTATGACTGAGTCGAAAATCTAAGCATAGAAAGATGACTGGAGGGTTAGACTGAGGGGCAGGCATTTAATCTGTCATACTCTACATGAAGGAGAGTAACAAGGGATCATCACAGGGTCTAACTGGGTACCCCTTCTCCTCAACACTTTTGTCTGTGACCTGGAGGAGGCAATTCTCATCCCTCAACCCCCAAAGTCCAGGAAAGGCATCAGTAACTTGGAGACAGCACAGCAAGGGCAACCAAGGTGCACAGTGAGCTGGAGCACTTGTCCTTTAGGAAGAGGTTGAAGGAGCTCAGCAGGAGGAGAGGCAGCTTTGGGGAGACTGAACAGCAGCCCACTGTTAGCTACTCGTGGTCATTGAGAAAGTGGAGCTGGCCCTCACAGTTGTGAGCAATGGAAGGGTGAGAGACAGTGGGCATAGCTTGAAACATGAAATGTTCAGACTAGATGTAAATAGAAACAGTGGAATAGGTTGTGTGGAGAGGTTGTGCTGTCTCCATCCTTGGAGGCTTCCCAGGTCCAGCTGGATAAAGCCCTGGAAAACAGTGAGTTGGATGATAAATGTTCTGAGGACTCTTCCATCCTTGATGCCGTGATTTTAATTCTTCATAATAGCTAATTGTCCCCCACACAGGCTGCCTAAGTGCTATGGAAGGAGCCTTTCTTGGGTTAAGAGGCCTGGTTTTTAAGGTGCCAGTGAAACAGGAATATCATCCTATCAGGGAATGTAAATGGTGGTAATAAATCTCCATTTATTACCACCATTTACATTCCCTGATAGGATGATATTGCTAATCATAATGCTATTCATAGCACGGGACTCTTAAATGACAAGCCACTTCTTTAGTCTCACCCCTGTAGTAGTGACCATGTCTTTTCCCCTGGAGAAGCCATTTTCTGTAAATTCCTGTCATAGGTATTTAGATATTTTCCTCCTTCACCCACACATTCACACACACACTAACCATGAAGCCACATTCCAGCTAGCTTCTGAGCTGTATTTATGCCAATTTTACTTATCTCAAAGAGCAGAAGGTTACTCTAAGTCCCTGTTTGTGCTTGGGGATGTGAGATACAGAGCAATGTTGCTGTCCTGCTTTCTATAGACACTGGACTCCACATTAATCATAGAGTCTTCCTTGAAAATTGTCCTTCTGCATCTCATTATAATCAGATGAAATAGCTAAGAATCATGGTTCTGCTGGTCATGCTTTATTCAAGCAGTGCCTATTTATCTATTATAGCTATGGTTGCTTCCAAAGCAGTACTTGCCTTCAGGTCCAGTACTCTGCTAGATGTCTCTGACGAGCATTTGGCTTTTAGCTGCTTACAACTATGACCTATTCATTAACTAATACAATAGTAGCTAAATTACAAATGCAATGGCCTTTGGTACCATGAAAGACAAGTGTCTTAAGCAACAGCAAAGTCAATAATAGTTTAAAGGTATGTAAAGTTATTATCTGGAGTAAAGATGTGAGAGGGGAACTGATAGTCTGAAGGGTAAACTTGATAGCCTAGGATAAATTATACATGCCTAATTACTAGATAACTATTTTTCTACCACTATTAAAATGTAGGATAAAAAGATAGAAAATAGAAATAACCTTGAAGATCTCTGTAGAAAGGTTGGCTGGAGGAGACATGCAGCCTGCCTGATCTTCTTTACACCCTGAAATGAGTAGGGGGAGCCTGAAGAGCAGGAGATGTCTATGAACAATATAAAATCCTTCAAAGAAAATATATGGGCCTTTTATTCATATGAATTGGAAACTATTGTATGTGTCTTAAGCTTCTTATCTTCATTCAATTTTTCATCAATTATAACGTTAATGAATTTAATTTGTAAATAATCAGTGAATCTTTCATTTACATGATTCTAGTTGCATACATTAACAAATTTACACAGTTTTGAAGAACTCTGTCCTTTCTTGTTTTTAACCTCCCAGTCATGCCATCTGGTTCTGTGCAATGGCTGCTGAAATAGTTCTTTTCCTTTTTAAGGTGACCTTGGGTTGACTTCACATTTCACATAACTGATTAAACTTAGTGGCAATTATTTTCAGATATTTTAACATACTCTGAGTCTTTTCTCATGTACTTGCCAGAAATCTAATTTTAAAATAAATTTGCACATGTAACATTTTCGCTATTTGCTTTAAGTGTATAATTATACTGGTACCACTGTGAAGACACCTCCAGTGTGTCCAAAATGGGTGTAAAGACCTGCCAGCAAATGTACTCAAGATGGTAATTTGGGCATTATCTTTCAAATGTACAGGTGTTGATGAAACAAGTGCAAGAACACAGTCTTTAGAATTAGGCCTGTAGTAATAGATATATTCCAATAGGTAAATGTCTTGAGTACTTTAATGTGCAAAGTGCCATCCTGGTCATTTATTCCATGTAGAAATTTCTTTGAATCTTTGCCATATGATGAGGCAAGCCCAATTCAGCAGGCCTGTTGAAATACCAAATAAAATTCAAATGTCATTCAGGCATTTTGTTTCAATGATTTGATTTTGTATTGTCATTTATACTCAGAAGTTATTATAAATTAATTAAAAGACCATCTGAAACCCCTCAGGTAATTTTTAAACACAATGAGAATTTCCCTTGTACGGATACTGCTGTTCCTGTCATTCTGTGAAGATATTTTAATCAGATATATTAATTTTTCTCCACTAAAATGGAAGGGGGAAATAGATGATTATGGTCTGTCCCTGCTGTCAGTAATGCATAAATCTACTGGCATAAGTAGGATGCACAGGGTGTAAGTCAATGGCACAAGTCCAGCATATTATTTCACTTGAAGTATAGCAGGCTGTAACAAAGCAAAATGCCATTCTGTGTAGGCTGTCATGTGTAAGAAAGCCAAGATGCAGAAAGATTTGTTTAACACCTTTGGCAATTAATATACATATGTGTTATGATAGCTCATGGAAGCAGTTGGCAACAGAACCCTCTAAAATAGCAGTTCAGCTGAGATGCTCAAGGATACAGGAAACCCACTGGTGACAAAGGATGTCTGTCTGAAAGCTGCATCTTTCTCCACATTTCTCTGTTAGTCTTACTACTTGAGTTGTCTGCTTTATGGTTTTGTGCTAGTGAGACACACACCACTTCTCCTTTTCTAGGTAATTTTGGTCTTAGATGCCCAATACCCTTCTGTTCTTATTCATGGGAAGAGTCTTTTACTGCTTTGCTGCCCATGCTGACTTGTCTGTATTAATAGTGAGCCATTGCAAAAGGTGGGTGAGCCTTATTTTAATTTCATTTTACCAGTAGGGAGCCAAGGCTCTAACTGGTCAACAGTGGCTTTTTAAGATTTTAATGTCTTCCTATAGGTATTGGCCTCCTGGTAGCTGATAAAAAAAAATGAAAAGACATTGCCCTCTGAGCTGCCACTGTTCACAACCTATGAAACTCCCACAGAAGCCACACATTTCAGTTTCAAATGGTATGATGAAACATGTCTTCTGGGTGTCATGATCCAGAAGATAATATACATTCACTTCTTCTACTAAGGCAGAAAAATTCTGGAGCAAATAAAAAGGGATGACCATTTCTTAAAATACGTCACCAGAAATCAGGAGACCTCACTAATCACTTTCTTTAGAATTTTTCCTTCTGTACTAATCTATTTTCCATAGGTTTGGCCGGAGGAAGTAATTATTTAGGAATGGCTCTTCTAGAATGGCAAAGGATAAGGAATCTCTAGGAGGTTGCAAACTAAGCTAGAAATAAAGAAGTAAGATGTATTTTCATTAGGGCTTATCTGTAGTTTAGGGGAAGCTCTTCATATCTTTGCAGAAAGTCACTTTTTTTAATGAATTCCCAATAAATTATAATACTTATTGTTGAATCGTGTTTTCCTGCCATGGCTCATGGAATTTATAATCTTGATAAGGGAGATACAAGTAGAGTGAAAAATGACAAAAAAAAAAATCTCAGTTTGCTTATATGTTTTGCAGTTTTGTACTCTTCAGAATCTATTTTTATTTAGGGCAGCAATCCCAATGTCTCCTGTTACCCACACTAAAATGTAAATGGTGGCTTTAGTGGGCTACTCTATAGAAGTGTCACTGCTGACTTGGGCTTTTTTATCCTGTTTTCTGTTGCTGTACTGAAACTGCAGAAACTGAGCAGAGAATTGAGGAGAATAGAAGAGAAGTGGGCTCACTTTCTAAAAGCTGATCACATCAACTAACACAATTTAGTGTTTGAAGGGACAATTATTGCAGTGCAGGTTCTAGGTTCTCATGTAATCTTCAAGATAGGCTTAAATATTTCTAAGGTCAAAGTATTGCAGATAGCAAGCTTTTTCAGGACAGTTCCTGTGGCTGAATTCCATGCTCACTCAAAATTGAAAATACTGTACTGTACACTGGATGTCAAGGTCACAACATTTTTGCTTCAATGACCCTTTATCCACTGGCTTTTAAAATTAAGAATGTCATTATCCAACACGGACTTTGTAACCCATGTGTTTAAAATGAACGTTGGGAGGAGTGTGTTAAAGAGTCAAAAATAAAGTAAAATAAAGCAAATATCCCATATCTAGATATCGATAAATTAAATAATTGACTAATGATTATATTGTTTGAATTTTTTTCCTATCTAATCTTTGAAAATATGTTTCTTAAAATGTTTGCAAAATATCTTGGTTTAGTGCCGGTCTCAATACCCACAAGAAATCATGGAAGACATGAGCGTCTTATAGCCAGATTTGAGACCACAGGACTTTTTGACCAGTCAAACACAGTTGTAACCTGTGGAATATACAGTTGTTTTATCCTTTACTAAAGATAAGGAAAGGACCTACAAGATGCAATCAATCCATAATAAATAGAAGAAAAAATCAAAAGAAATCTCTGTTAACACACAAGAATATTTTAAATTGGATCTGAACTGTCAGAATCCCAGGTTTCTATTTAACTGTCATTTGATTTTCCTCAAATAAGCAGGAGATTGATACTTTAAGAATGCCAGCTAGAACTGCTACAATGAAGTATGACCTCTTGTGTGATCATGGACAAGAGCATTTCCATGTATGTCTGTCAAGTTTATAGCAAAATCAGCTGAGGAAGTCCAAATTCTACTGCTAATAAATATTCCCACTAGATACCCTGGAGAGAGACAAAGAAAATGAAAAAAGAACAGAGAAAACCACATATGAAGAGAAAAGGAAAAAAGAGGCCACACAAGAGCACAAAGTAAGAGGCAGATTTGAAAGGGAAACAGAAAAGGGAGGGGGATGGAAGGGTAATGAATACATGTTAGAAATAGGAAAGCTTTTGATAACACCATACCATGAGCTTGCATTTGTTCTTTTTCCTCATAGAATATTTAAAAGTATGACCTGTGGAATTGCAGATGAAAACACAGGGATGAATGATACATACAGCACAGCATACTTAAGCCCACAATTAATGATTACTGTGGAGTGATGTCATTATGGGGCTCACAAGCATTTCAGGGGGATACCAACCTGCAAAGAGTGAAGAAATGAAGAAAAGAAAGTGCTCAAACTAGGAATTCAGTTAATTATGTCTTGCAGAACTCAAACAGATGAGAACCCTTTCAATTTTAAAAGCTCAAATGCTTTTTTATCATTTACTCACAAAAAACAGCACTGGAAGAAGGCAATACTTCCAGGCTGAATCAATTCAAGTACAGTTTATTCATTTGGAGACCAGGCATGCTCCCATTATTAGCAAGAGAAATTAATTTTTAAGAGGCAGTTTAACATTCTCAATTAGTCAGAGGAACTGAAAGTATAATAAGGAGCTGGTGGAATACAACTCCTGTAAAGGAAAAGTTACTTTCAAAGGTTAAAGGCATATAATTTACAATAAATTTCTTTCCTTGACTGCAGCTGAAAGTCACAATGTGCTGAACTCTCCCAATGCTCAGACTACAAAACATACTGATTCACATTTTTTTCCCTGGCCTTGAAATTGGTCCATTGCTTTACTCCTTTGGAGCTTGTGCTCTAATGTGACATGCTGGAAAATCTGCAATAATGAATTATAATATCTATAGCAGTACTTAAAATACAGTCTCAGATTATAATCTTAAGTAAGCAAGTATTGGGTCATCCTAAAAGTAATTTTTATTGCTCTTTCAGAGTGAGATATTAAAACAAAAAATTGTAACAAAGTTTTTTCATTTTTAAAATGTACTTTTTGGCAGGGAAAGGCTCATACTGAAAAAGAGTTTATTTTTATATTTGGAACAATTTAAGTGTCTGCACTAAAATTTAGTGAGTGGGTTAATGACCCTCCATTTGAACCTCAATTTCATACACTTCAGTTCTTGCATTTAGATAATTTTTCACCTTAACAAATCAACAAATAATTTAGCTTCCTGGGGAATACAGTATCAGGGCAAAATCCAGTACGCTTTAAGTGAGATATATTTTAACTTTCTAAATAATACTTTTGTTTTGCAAAGCTTGTAGAATATCATGCTGCTAATGAGACCTTGCAGTTTCAGTGGTATCACTTATTTGTCAGTGCAAACCATTTTCTTATAATTTATGTTTTCTCAGCTGTTTTTTTTGGTTAACAAAAATGAAATGGCATTGCTCAATTTTTTTCAGCTTTCAGTGAATGCTTTTTTACTTTGCAGTAGTCATTTTTAATTTTTATTCACAACACATCCTAAAGTAGACTGGGAACTAAAAAGAGACCTTTGCAGGACTGTGAAAGAATTATGGACCTGACTGTCCTTGCCTAGCTGCCCTAAACCCACAGCCCAGGATCCCAGTTTAGACCCTTCAGAGGTGCTGCAGGGTCTCCAGCCCTGTTCCTGACCCCTTATTTTGATTTCCTGGCTTTTCCTTGGCCCTGAATTGTTACCTGGCTTTTGGCTGGTGTTCATCAACCTGTCATCAGGGTCTGTTGCCATCACCACCCTGCTTGTAGGAAGATGCTGGCCTGGGCATCACCCTGTCAGTGAGCTCACACCTTTTGGGCCCTGAGCTGGGCACCAAGAAGACAAAAGATCCCACGGCCCCCAGACTTCAGCTCTGCACCCAGAGCTTCCCCTGCCTCACACCTCCTCCAGTGTTTGCACACCCACTGAGAAATGGTTTGTCCATCTGATGCACCTAATACTGCCTGCCTTTACCCAGGGGACAGCAGGTGTCAGCCTGTGGCAGCACCATTCCCTCCTGGCTCTCAGGAAAGGCTCTAAACTGGATTAACTCCTATGTGGAATCAATGGCTGCCTGTGGCTGAGTCACAAACATTTACAATGGAAGAAAGCTCAGATGGCTGTGGATGATGTACTTGCAGTGCTTGGAGCAGAGGGTAGAAAGTAATAACGACTATGGTAAAGGGAAGTTGAGCAAGGAAATTGGACTATCTGTTCTCAAGAGGTCCCTTCTCATCTACAGGATTCACTGATTCTGTACAAGAAGATGCTCAAAGTTTGCTCCAAAGTGAAAGAGAGAAATAAAACCAGAATTGACCAAATTGCAAGAGAAGTTGAAGGTTGTTTACTTTAGCCTACAGTTTTGTACAAAACCTCACTCTCAGGATTGCATCTTTGATATAAATAACATATACAGATAAATAATGATTTAACTCTAATGGAAAGGTAAATGTAAGGCTAAAATTAGTGCCTCAATTCATGCATTACAAGTGAGAGGTATAACATTTTAGGTACTCAAAGCTTAATTTGCTGATTTTCAAAGAGAAGCATTAATTTTGTGGTGCTTGAGATGACTTGATTAAATCCTGGAACCACTGAAGTCTGTGTAAGGTTAGACACTGGCAGAGCTTTGCATAATTTACTCTCTGCAAGAGAGTAAATAATTTACTGTGTAAGAGTCATTACACATATCTGTTGGAATTCCTATAGTGCATCTGCAAGTGTTGTAATGAATCAATTCCTCCCATTCCCCTTCACTTGCAAGTTGTCTTACTAGTGTATGCATCTTACCTGGCAGACAGTGTGCTTGCTGATCTACTCTTTTCCATATTTTTTTCATATTTTCCATTTTTTCCATATTATTCTTTTCCATAGCCTCAGAAAAGTTTGGGCCTAGCCTGGACAAATTCCTGTGTTACCACTAAGGCACCATCAGCACCACAATATTGAGTAATTAACTGAACACACAGCTTACAGAACTCAGAAGTGAAAAGAAGCACTGCAGCTGCATGATGCATCCAGATTCTTCCTCAGCAATGGCAACTCTGCCAGGTCTCCTCAACCACTCAATAAAGCCAAATGAACTGAATCAAATGGGTACTGGAGACCCCATATAAAATTCTGCAATTCTGACCTAGGAAACAGAGGTGAGCCCCTAAACTCTGCAGCCAAAAGGGTAGGTCTGTATTCCCAGCATGCTGCAGAGAGTGCAGAAATGCTCAGAGAAGCACACTTAGCTGCACACTTTGGACCTGTCCACATGGAGCTGCTGTCCAGTTCTGGCCACAGCTCACGGTCTCAGCTACTCCTACACAATGAGATACTGAACAACTTGCAGTGCCTGCAGTGGAACCCACATTAGAAGTTATAGTCTATTCAAGATGACAACATATGAGCCAGTGACAGGAAAAGTAGAAAACTAGGACAGTTTGGATTCACTCCTGGTAAGATGTGATATGCTTCACCTCTCACCACTGACTGGTCTAAAGAAGGAATTATGACAGAGCTGACTTCCTTCTAATGCAGTTTGAAAATCCCATGCCAGGGGGTAAGACATGATGAGAAACAGAGAAATATTCCATGTAAGCAAAATAAATAGGCAAACAAATTAATAACAATTTCCCCCACCCAAATAAAAATATTTAGAAAACTGTTTCTATTTAGAATCTACTGCAGACCTGCTATTTCCATCAAAAACTTTTTCATTATGTCAGAAAATTGAATTCTGGCAGCAGAGCAGATCACAGAGTGAATCTCTGACTGCTGATGAATTTTCAATGCACTTGTCTTGAATATTCCATACCTGAGACCATCAACTGTCTTGGTGTGGACAACTCAAGACAGTGGATTTTTATTTTTAACTGTCTCCAGTTTATATGTATGAAGAACTAATTTGTGTTTCCAACTGAAATGTCTATTCTTTTCTAAAAATAGTGCTTATAAACCATAGACTGCAAGTGACTGACTGCAAATATGAACTTTCAACCAGAGATGGAAGTTTCATCTATGTATAGAATAATAGAATCATAGAATATTCAAAGTTAGAAGGGATCCCCATGCATTTCCCAAAACTTTCTGCTGAGCACAGCAGTACCTTTGATTTCCTTCTGTTCAATTTCCACTGGCTGCTCTCTGTTCCTAGTCTGTATCTACATGCTGTAGTTGTTAACTGCTGCTCTCTCAGTCCCTATGGAAATGGAAATAAACTGAGATGATATTGAAAGGTTGCTAGGAAACAGTCAGATGATGGTGATGAGGAGGACAGTATCCCTTATTCAGGATATTTCTCTACAGTTTTTCAATCTAGATGGCCTTTGACAATTTATCAATTATAGGTGCTGCTAAAGAATTACATTTTAAAAAAATCAGGAATGCTTTTCCCACCCACACTTAGGAAGACAAATGCAAAATTTTTTTGACAAGATTTTGATGCTTTTCTCAACTGCACATAGAACAACTCTTAAAATTTATTTTAACTCAGGCTGATGGAGAGTGCAGTAAATTATCTGACAAGCTATATAGCACACTTATTATACTTCATATATCTCTTTATAGCATACTCACAATGAATATTTGAGTGCTTTCCAGTAGTGCATTAAGTAATGTGACTAATGCTTGTTACATGTTTATTCTTTCATTCCTCTCCCCAGGGGAAGATGTGTCTACTGTGTAATGTTTTGTTATACAACATATAATGCTTGTCTGACTGTTTGTCTAAATGTTTATGTTGCAGAAGGAAAGGTTAAGAAAATCTAATTTGAACTTGGAAAGGAGGATGGCACTCAACTTGTTCCGGACCTTGCCTCCTGCATGAGTCGATTTCTCAATCTCAGACTGGCCCCAGCAAAAACACTGTTTTCTATTTAATAAGATTTATCGTCCTTGGAAAGGTTTTCCTTTGCCGGTAGAACAAAATCGTCAATCACTCCTTTCATTCTGGGCCTTCAGTTTAGATACCCTGGGTGCTGGTCACAAAAAACCACAGTGTAACTTTAGAATCCAATTCAGTAGCTGTGAGGCTGGAAATCACCCTCTGTAAACCACAGCAGTTGTTTGTCAGCTGGAAGAGCTTGAAATCCCCCACTCCTCACCAGGCTACTACCACAAAGATTGCTCCTCTTGCCACATACCCTTGCTGTGACCTGCAAGGGTGACCAGGATTGACTTTCAGCAACAGGGTTTTCTGATGGCCTGTGTTTTGGGAGCAATGCTTGCTTGTACAGGAAGCTTCTGAATAGGAAAAATACAAGGATTGGCAGCACACAGGCCCCAACAGGAAAATCAGATTGCTGGTGGAAAGGAAAAGAAGGGATTTGTTGTCTGGTTTATTTTGATATATTGCAGAAAACTATTGAAAGAAATACCTTTGCTAAGTTTTCAATACAATGCAGAATTGTTTAATAATTAATGAGATCTGTAGCAAATTTGTAAAAGGGAAGTATAAAAGAGATATTGATTTCAATTTTATCTTTATTTTATTTGTACTCTATAAATTGTAAAATTTCATCATAAAATTCTTACTTCACTCTTTATGGCATTTTTATACTTAAGTTGTATTACTGCCATTACTGTGTATTTTATATTATATTTATAGCACATAATGTTTCTCATAGCAATAACAATGTCTTTCCTGGTAACAGTCAGTATCATAAAGAGTTCTGAAGGTCTGGCATAACTTCTGGAGATGAGCCTTACAGCAATCAGGACCATGTGCACAGGCTAAAACATCTGGAATGGCCATAAGGCTCAGTATTTGCAAAACTGAAAATAAAAGGTTTCAGCAGATGCTAGCAAATTCAGTGAAAAGACTACCTACATGCAGCAATGAGTGGATCAGTGCTCATTAATACATACTGCTCTTATTTGTCTTCATTTTCAGATGGCAAACAGCTTCTCATGGTTTTATGTTGTTTTTTTGGTCTTTTTTCCTTTGCAACTTGCAATTATCTTTAAAACACAAAGGAGAAGGTAATGGATCAATCAGGTTTTTACAACTATTTTTCAGGAGAAAAGTTATGACTACCCTAAGAGATTAACACTTTTTTTCTTCTCTGCTCTTCCTTTAAATTTTAATAGATATTTTAGTTTGTCAAAACTGAATCTGAAATTCTTGCTTTTCTGAAAGGATATAAAAATAAACTTTTGTGTGCTATACTACACTACACTACAGAAAAAAATAATGTGGTTTTTTTTATGTCCTATGTTTATAAAAATATAATCAATGAGATATATAAAGGCAAATTAAGATTCCTTTGCACGCCTTCTTGTACCACTAAATGCATTTTTATGTTGGCAGATGTTTTCCTCTAAGATGGAAGTTTTTCTCATCTCATCAGTAAGTTACAAGTAAATCAAATGATGACAGTGAAGGACCCATCATTCCCTACAGTATAGCAGATGGGTCCCATGGTTTAATTAAATAATGTTGCTGCAGGCACTATGAGTGAACAGAGGTGTTGAAAACTTCAGTGCTACAGAAATCGCTGCCATAGAGCAAATGCAAAAATGGCTACTTGGGGAAATATGTAAGAGGAAAAGTCAAAAGTACTCCACCTTCAAAAAAAAAAAAATTGGAAATCTGCTGCTGTTCTTCTTACCTGGCTGTCCTCTTCTCTGATCCTCCTTTATACTTAACTGCATTCTCATTAGAATGAATAAAAACAAGTTTGTTTCAGTTCTCTCCTGTTTCTCAGTTGATTTATACCAGTTGTAACAACACAAGTCTCAGAGGACTAATCCCATAAAAATCTATCTGCACTGGGGTGTGTTTTACAACAGCCACCTTCAAAATCTTCCTGTGATAGCATCTTTTGTAATGTCTATGTAACATCTGACAGCATCTAAATCTCACATGTTTATTTGTCTATCATCTTTGGGTTAGATTCTTTCATCAGGAAATTTGCTATCATATCTGTCCCAGTTTAAAAAGTAATTAATGATTTTTTTTTTTCCCATTACTATCAGAAAATATTTCTATCTCAGGAAATAAAATTCTCCTTGGTAAATTTTTATAGACAGAAATTTTCTTTCCTTTCATCTAGGTAAAATTTATTCCTTCAGAAAAATGAAGTAACAAGCAATACTATGATGATCTGAAGGAGGTTATTTCTTTTTTAGGAAAAGTTAAGAGGCCTAATAAAGATGAGAATAAGAGGGCTTGTGGTGAATTTTTACAAATACATCATAGTAAAAATGGGAGATAAAAAATACTTTAACTGAAAGGTGACAGCCATTGGTAATTTAATCAATAAATTCTTCAAATATGCTATCATATACCTAATTAAATCATAAAAAAAAATTCTGTTGAGGTTCCAGGTTTCTCTCAGTGCAGCTGAGAACTGGGCTTTAACTTTGGACCTGACTCATGACCTTGTGCTACATAAAAGCCCTTGCAAGAACTCAGTCAAATATTACTCATGATAACATATTTTGGGTTCTTTTCACTTAAGCTTATGAATAAAGAGTTGTCTTATCGGTCCTCTATGTGTTCTTCCTTTCTCCTACACATTTCTCAACATTAAAATGAGATTCTGTCTTTCTAAAAGACATCATAGATTTATGTTATTTATTCAGAAAATTAAAATTTATGCTACAATCGAGTAACATGGAAGTATTTTTTAAATCAACTAAAAACCACATAGAATGGTTCAGCCACAGTATGCTACAAAAAATAAAACTCCTGTGAACCCTAGCAGAGTCCAGAATCCTGGAGTGACAATAGCTGTGAAAAGTAGTAAAATAAAACAACAGGCAGCCTGTTATTTTTCTAAGCTATAAGTTTTTACACAATTTAATGTCAATGCCAGTATTCATGCACACAATTATATTCATGATTGCATGTGGAGACAGTGGATATAATTGAGATGTTAGTGGAACATGTACTCATCAACTGATAATGTCTCAATTTAAAACCTGCACACAAACTGAGTGGGACAATCACAGTCAAGAATTATAACAATGGGGACTAAATATGTAACTGCTGCTACCTGTAAAAAATAGTGATAAAGATGGTCATCAGCACTGTCACCAATTTACTGCATCCCAATTTAGTATTTTCTCTGCAAATCTTCTATTGTATGTATGGGCTTTGGTTTCAATAAGAAGAGGTGTGAACACAATTTCAGATTGCTGGCTAACAGACAGGTATATCTTTTTTGGGTTTGGCTTCACCAAATAATTGCTTTTCCATGCAAAATTCTACAGAAAGTGCTTTACCTGTGCAGCCCAGAAATGGAGCCAGAACCTGCAGTCACTGTCTCAGAAATACTGCTACCATCTTTTACCTTGTGAGGATAGTACCAGTTATCAATGTTCTAGGATTCACCATCACTTCTGGTTTGGGACTTACTAGAGCTCAATGACCTGGATAAACTGGAAATAGTATTGACAGAAATAGGAAATCAATATGAAAATGATCTGGGAAATTGAAAGAAATATGAAAGAGCAGGGAAAAGACAGATAAAAAGGACAGAGAAGAATTAATTAATTAATTTAATGGAAGGATGGAATGGAAGGATATGGGGTTCCAGATAGTAAGAACAAAGTGAAGTTAGCATCAGAATAAAAATTATCTGGTTTTGGAAGATGCTGATGAGTTCAATGAAGACTAATTAAATACATTTCATTGATGAAAATAGAATCTGAAGAAACTTCTGAGTATTTGAACCACTTAGACATGTTTTGTGCTATGAATGAAGGAAAATTATGGAAGGAAGCAACCTTGAACCTGTATTTTGAAAAAGAATAATGATACATTGTCTATAAGCGGTCACATCTGTCCTCAAAACTACTTTTTGCAGAGGACAGCTCAGACAAATCTCAATCTGAGCAGCTCAAACCTAAATTTGAAACAACACAAGAGATAACAGTGCATGATCTGCCAAGTATCATTCCATACATGTGTATTGTTCTTGCTTTTTCATTGTTACTTTTTGTGCAAAAGGCAGATGGATGAAATATGTATAATTTCTAAGAACCAGCTCTGGGTTTAGGGTCTTGTAAAAGCTATGTTAAATCAAATGCATCGAAGGATTAGGGCCTGGAAAGTTGGGAAGCAGAACAAGTATCAAGTTTCTAAATATTGCCATTAAATAGGAAATACATATGCAACTAGACCATCTAAATTTATGTACCAATTACAAGCAGTATTTGCATGCTTAGCTGGCTTTCCTCAAAGGCTTACCCACCTCTTTTTATGCTCCCAATTACACAGACAATTGCTATTATTAGGCAAGCAGTGCAGATGAATCTGAATTTTGCAGAAAATTCATTTTGCAAAAGGAAGGAGAAAAATATTGTTGGCAAGGGTTAGGTTGTTTCATTCTGTATCAAACAATAGCTTCTCCAGGTTTTGAGGAGTACTTATCCTTCCTTTTGTCACATATCTAACGTGGAATTCAGGTTCCTCTAAAACTGAAATCTTAAGTTATTAAAATACATGGAGTCTACCATGACCTTGCTACCATGCTAGCAAAACAGGTTCTTTGGGAACATTCTGCTGCAGAAGATACTGAAAACTAAGTAATAAAGATGCCTTTTTTTGTCTTAGTTTTTGTTTATCTTTATGCTATAATAAAACAAGACTATAAGTTATTAACCTAAAACTATGTGCTAATCACCGAAAGTTTGGCAATGTAGAACAGAGATATTTATGAATGGGAATATATCTTATAATATTCTGCATAAGATGTGATTGCTTTCATTTCAAGTGAACTGGGGATGACTTCTATAAAGCATGGTAAAATAAAATTTCAGGGCACTTTGTAGTAGATATTTGCCTGTTAAAGAGTTTTTTTTGGTCTGTTTACCTGTTTTAGACTATGTATTTTTGTTGGTTTATTTGAGGAGCTTCTCCTCACAAAAAGATGATCTTCAGAGCCATCACATGGCATGTGGGGGACAACCAGGGGATCAGGTCCAACCAGATGTTGTGCCAAGGGAAACTTAGATTGGGTATCCTAAAAAATTCAGTCATGGAGAGGGTTGTTAAGCATTAGAAAAAGCTTCCTGGGGAAGTGGTAGAGTCAGACTCTGGGGTATTTGAAAGACATGCATCTGTGGCATTTAGGGACATGATTTAGTGTTGGACTTGGCAGTGCTGGGTTCATGGCTGGACTTGGTGATCCTAGAGGTTTTCCAACCTACACAATTCTATGATTCCATTACGTACAGCAGTGTTTCCATTTGCTCAGAGAAATTGTGCTATTGTAATTTGGGTCAAAGATGATGGACTCAGCTCCTACTGTACTTGATAACCAAAAAAGTGTGTTGCCATTCTGCTGTAACAGACTAAAGCAGAACTCCACCATGTGTTAACTTGAAACTTATGAGCACTTGCAAAGCAACATTAAAAGTTAAAAAGTGGAAATAATTTGTAGTATTTTCATACTTTCTTCTTTGGAACAGAGCAAACAGCGTGGAATTTCCCTGAGGAATGGTGGTGGTTTCTTGGCACTTCCAATCAAAATAAGTTTTTTATTCAATAGCAATTGATAAGACAGCTATCAGCTCTCTGGCTAATTTTCCCTGCTTATTGTTGTATTTATGTTAGCTTGACTTGTTCCATTTTTCATTGCCAACATCTTTTCAATCAATTTTTATGCTGTACATTCCGCTGTGCTTTGTTTCCTGCTGTATTGTGAACTTTGCAGTGAAAATATATTATAATACAAGAGATGGAGAAAGCAGCCACAGGAAGCAGCCAAGACAATAATACAAAAAATCTATATTAAGCCAGCTGTTATGTTTGACTTCCTCATGCAGGAAGCCCTGGAGGAAGAAGTGAGAAGGCTTAGTTGAGAACAATAAGTTTGGCGTTCTTGCTATATGTGCCTTTCCATGACATCCCAAATATTTCTCCTTATCATTCCCTGCTAAATAACTCAACACTCCAGTCTTATTCCTGCTGTAAAAAGCCCTAATCAGTAGCAGAGGCATCTATGCCTCCTGGGCCACATAGATGCAAATTCCCATTTTGGTGCTGACCACCGCTTGAAATGTGTCTTGATTTTGTTGTTCTCAAATCTAGCCATCACACAGGCTTTCAATATTTGGGAGCACAGAGCTATGCCAGGCCTGCTCACAAAAAGGGAAAGAAAAACTATTTCTTAGAACAAGAAAAATGTTACCAGTCACTTGACAGTCACGTCTACCTATCGTAAGCACAAACCCCCGTCCCCAGGAGCCATGCCTTACATTAATCATCCTACATTATGCAGCCATTGGGTACAGAGATGATGAAAGTTGTGCCCTTTGCGAGGTTGTTATTGACAAGTTTCACTGTGCCTCTGTGATGAACAGCTCTTATTTTTCTTTCCTCCCACACATGTTTCTAGGCACACAAAACAATATTTAGCCTTTGCGGTATGTCACAGATTCAGCTATGATTCTTTGGTAATTAGACACTATTAGTATTTATTTATGCCCAGTTTTATTGGGTTTGAATATCTTTGCTTAAGTATGCCTTATGCAGCAATTATTGGTGTTCTCTTCAAACCACCTATAATTCAGTTTCTTTCCTTTCTGTGCTTACATAAAATACTATAAGCATCTTCTTTAGGTAAACAGAAAAATGTGCAGAATGTATCATTAGCTGGGATATAGAAAAATGAAGTGTTCCTGCAGAGTAACTAGTTTTGATTATGCCTGCTTTTCCCCCACATTTTTCAATCTATTTTCAGCTCTTTTCTCATAGGCACGAGGGATTTTACACTGTAATAGCTTCTTCGCTATCCTCAGAGGAAATAAAAGTGATAACAGACTTTTCTATTAAGCAAGCAGTGAAGTCAGTGTGCTGACAAGATGTTAATTTTTTTCAAGTTTCCTCATTTATTTTTTCTAACGTCACTTCATTGAAGATAATTGGCCTTGTAGTTTTAAGCTCAGATGGCAATTGTGTTGTCACTTGTTTTCTCCATTTAAAATATTTGTAAATTCATCCACTGATACTTCAAACATTTATGCATTTTTCACATAGGATTATTATACACTTAGATTTTATTAATTTTAAAAGGATATGCTGTATTACTCCTTCAAAGTAATGCCAAATCATTCAATTATGTCCTTAAATGTAGCTTTTCTCATTTTGGAAGAAAGCCAGTTTCCCACCCTTTGCTTTCTTCCTCACTGTCCCTGCCCTCTATTTCCAGTGGTCATGAAAAGACATTTTCTTTCTCGACTGCTTCAACATTGAGTGCTCCTCTCTTGTTAAAAAAGTCAAGCATTTCCTACTAAAACTTAAACTGACATTTTTATTATACTGCTGATTCTGCTGAGTGAGAAGACCTTAGACAAAGGGCGCTTTTATAAAGGAACTATTCACAGGAGGCTCTGTGCTTCTCAGGGATGGGAAAAGCTTTACCTAGTGACAACTAAGGGCAGCAAAACAGAACAAAACAGAATGCCCTAACAGAGCCTCAGATTTCCCAAGTTGAAAGACTGGTTGTAGGCTGCAGCATTGACCCTTTAAAGGTAGGAGATAATAAAGCTGAATATCAAACAATAAAAAGAAGGTGTGTCCAGAGAGATGATGTAATATTTCCTCTGTTTTTAAGATCATGTCATAAAAAAAGACACAGAACAAGGAAGACTGGAAATGTCATAAGTGCAGAAGAGACATTAGGCAGACAGTTCTGATAGTAAGAACTGCAAGACTCAAATGAAGATGAAAAAATTAGTGCCTTTGCTAATAATTTAAAAGTTAGAAATCACTATTTTGCTTAATTCAGTACCCAAATACAGCCCCCACCTCGAGCTAATTTGGCTGCTTACTTAGGATTTAAAAGAAACAATTCTCTACCTGCCATATTTGGCTTTAAATAGAGCCATTTTATTATTTATTAATTTTGGACACATTTAATTATATAGAGTTATGTGCTGTTGTAAGGAGCTCAAGGATAAAATTTCATAGGGTCAAATACCATCCCTTGTTTGGCCATTTCCCTCTTGTTCTGTTTTCCTCAGCCGCTCTGAACATTTTCCTCATACTCATGAGCAGGACACAAGAATTACAGCCTTCAGTATGATAATTCCTACACCAGATCATGAACAGATTTTCTTAAATATATTTGAAGAGACAGTATTTATTAAATTTTATGGAGCAATGAAAATTGTTGGGGTTCCTGAATTGGGAAGGTCTTTTGAAGCCCATGATTGGACTCCATATACTGCAGGTCCCTACAGGTTTGCTGTGGAGTATTTAGCTAATCAAGCTCTGTGCATGCCAAGAGAACAGACTTCATTTTAAACTGGCAGCAGTCCATACCTACAGACATGAAAGAAGGGTATCTATCTAAGTGGAAATTATATATAGTCCTATTGCCTGACAGTGCCCACTTCCATGTTTTCTTAAAGATGAACAACCCACTTTGAGCAAAAAAACTAATTCAACTATTCCCTTTGAAAAAGAGAAATAAGGAATACATACAAAGCAAGGTAGCTAGCAAGCAATCATTTTTAAATATTTGAAATAAGTGTCATCTCATTGATGTCTGGACGGAAAATGGAATTATCATATAAGTTATGATCCCATTCTCAGAAGTGGAAAGGCCAAAGGGAAAGTGATTTTCTTTGTAGAAGGAGGTAGCCTGGGTGATACTGCCATAAATGTCATGGATTTGGACATGACCACTTGCTGCCAGTCACACCAGTCTTATTTTTATTTTTAGCAAAGTCCAGCTCAGTCTTTTCAAGCACTTAATATGTGACTACCCTCATAAGGAGGCTTTGGATGGAATTTGGGGGAAAATTGCACCTCAATAATTCAAAAATCAGGCTGCATAAACCATGCTTTTTGCACCTGTCTTAGTAACTATCACCAGTCCCTTAGAATTTCTATTAAAATCTTTAATTTTTACAGATGTGTTTCCCTTTCTTGCTAATTTTAAAAGTAACTTCTATTTCTCTAACTGGAAATACATTCAGAAATAATTTGTGTAATGCAGACATTGTGCTTTCAACAATTTATCTGCAGTGGCTGTTGCAGTCCTCAACATTTCTTTTTCCTTCTCTGTCTTTGCTCAGCATAAAAGGGTTTTATTTAATTTTGCTGTCTTTAACTATTTCCTTTATGACCCTTCTCTGGATGAACATTTTCACTTTGTTACATGCTGCTGTTATTTCTAGTCTTTAAAAAAAGCTTTATTCCCTGCATCTTAGCACAACTTGGGGAGATCATTAAATCACCCATTCTGAATGATCAGTTCACCATAATTTCTTTCTAAAGATAAAAATCTTTAATCATAGAGAGAAAAATCCTCTTGGACATAAAGTTATCATTCATTAAAAAAGTTTCTCTCAATCTTGTTAAAAACACACACAAACCAACCCAAAACTTCCTGAGGCTGGGTTCACAAGGAAATGCTCCCTCCTTGAGGAAATGGCAATGCAGGCATGTTCATAATCATTCAACTACAGTAAAATTTGAGGAGTCCAGGATTAACTACAGACAACTGAAAAGTCACATCCCAAACTTATTTTTATTCACTACAAATTCTGTGCCTTGAAATAAAGCCAAGGTAACACATATTTACTCTCCCAAATCTCAGATAAAGTGTAAGAAAATGTTCATTCTTTTAAATATTGAAATTCTATTTATTCTTCTTTATCAATCAATGGAGTTTAAATATTTTTAGGAACACAGCCTGTGTAAATAAGCAGAATAAGTTTCCTCCACTCCAAAGGAACTTGTTAAGGAACTGTTTTAGTTTTTTTAAATGATGTTATTTGTATAGATATTAAAGTTCTAAATGTGGAATAAAAAAATAGATTCTTAATCATTAGTGCAATAATTTCACCCAGAAAGATGTCTCATATTTAGTATCACAGCAAGAGCTTTTTATACTGCCTCTAAAAATATATGCTGAACTGTGTTTAATTACTTTCTTAAATAAATAAAAATGATTGATGCTGTAAAGAGATAGTAAGATTCAAAAACAGAATAAATTTGAAGTGCCAATAAAAAAATAGATTATGCTGACCATACTGAAGCAATTTTGTAAAATTAGCATTAAAGATCTAATGATATGCATGCAGTTTCACATTATTTAAAATAAATATATGTATAATCAGCATAATTCAGTTTCATTTAGCATCACTACGAATCTATATAAAGAAAACCTATTTTTTTAGATCCAATTTACTCATCTTGACACAGTTTTAAAAATTAAGCTCATTACCAAGTACTGAAATTTACTGCTTTTACCAAGAACTGGCAAGTTCTGGAGAATGGACTGATAACACTACAGTGACCATAATGGACAGAAATCAAATTGCATTGAATGCAACACTTGAGGTCTTTTAAACATCCTTTTAAACAAGTATGACAAATGCCAATGGTGGAATCTTATGGGATGAGGTTTTCTTTTATTTGGGCAAAAAAAAATACATTTCCTAAATTAGAAAAGAGTTTAGAAAACAATTTTATTCAGGAGGTGTGAACAGCGTATGCTCAGGATTTCTCAGAGGACAGGTGTTACAGAACTCCTTTAATTTCCTTTGAAAGCAGGGTTTTTTCTGTGGTGTCTGTGAAGAAGGAGATCTGTTTTTATTCCAGATCTTCCAAGCCTATTTTGGAAGCCTTTCACGGTGTTGTGAAGGACTGTGAGGTTGTCTCCCTTTATTCTTGTGGTAAGTTCCCTGTGACAGTTCCCCAGCTGATGAGAGGTTGCAGACAAGCCTGGAGGGTACCCAGGGAGCTGTGCTGGCTGCTGCAGCCCAGCATTTCCAGCTTCACAGCAGCAGGGAGGAGCAAATCCTTAGAACACCATGGATTGTTTATTTCTCTGGATGCTCCAACACATCTGTGATGTTCTGACCTTGCACAAGGCAACTGGGTCATATACAGAGCAGTGGGAGTGATGCTGTGAAGGTGTTCCCTGGAGGCCTGATGCTTGTTCCAGGTGTTTGTGAGGCTCCCTAAATGCAAGACTTCTAATCTGAAACAACAGGAAGAGCGCGAAGCGAAATAACATTTCCTTTAATACTACATGCCAGAGCTTAGAGCATAATTGTGTTAACTGCAAACCTCAACTAGCAATCCAGATGATAAAACGTTCCAAAATACATATCCAAAGTGAATATTCTCTGAAGTCTGTGCTCCAGTATTAATCTTCTCAAACTCATCCAGTGACATAAGAGCTGGCTCTTAAGGGTGGTAACCCAATGCTCAAAATTCTTCAAGGACTTTCTCAGTCTTGTACCAAAAGTAAAAGAGTGACATCCATCTAGAAATCAATATATATCTGCATAGGACTAGAGGACTGTGATCCCTAAGTCATGTAGAGGATACACTGGTGGCCTACAAAGTAGTTACGTATCACAATAAATAAATTGAATTGAGGGTTTCCATTTCCAAAACCCATTTGTCAAAAAGAAAAAAAAGGAAAAAAGTTCTGTGAACTAGACCCCTTTTTAATAAGACTGTAAGAAAAACCCAAACCAAAATCAAACACAGTGTGACCTAAAATTCAATAACCTAAAGCAAACCAGAAGTTTTCCTGAAAATTTTAGAAACAAAATGCTGTATTTCATAGGGCCATTAAATGACTGATGTTATAATTCTTTAGAATACTGTGCTCTAGAATGTAGTCTGAGATTAAAATTCAAAATGAAAATTATTATTGTTTGTGAGTATTACCAAGGAAAATAGGAAAACACATTAATTTCTAAAATTATACATTAGATAATATATTTAATCTGTTACAGAACAATGTTGATAATACATGAAGAAAATCCAGATGCTTATGGAGTTAACAGTTCCTAAAACATAAATAATACATAAAGCTAAATTTCAGATACAATCTTTTGTGATTAATGATAAAAGAAATTACTTAGTAAACATGAAGTGTTAAGTGATAGAATTACTACTACCTTTTTTCTTTGGCAAAACTCAAACAAGAACCTCTCCTGTGAAAGTGGACAAGCATCAGATACAGAAGATATTAAACAATGCCTCCTCTGTCCATATGGAGAGCCCAGAATGGATGTTGGCAGCATGCAGCCAAGGACCTGAGTACTTTCCAAGGGAAAGTGATAGTCAGAGGAACAGTTTCCAAGAAGTGGCATATACTCATGGTGCAGCAGACCTTTAGTTCTTTGTACAACTGATTTAGTTCTCAAAACTGCAGTAGAAAAGTGTACAGTATTCTGTCCCCCACCCAGCTATTTTTGTTACAGTCACACCTTTCTCCCACTGTTTTCTTGAGGTATAATTTAAACCTGCATTCACTCATGCTTATAAAACCTACAGCAATTTCTGCTGGAGAAAAATAAAAAACACAGATGGAAATACTTGACCATCTTGGAACGTACAGTAGAGTAGGTGAGATTAATGAAGCAGTAATATATAAAGAGCAAGCCCTAATGAGGAAGTAAAATATGCAGAAAATCAAAGGCCTAGTGTAGAGCATTATGTTTATCAGAAAAAGCAGCTGCTCTGGGAGAGCTGCAGCTCACGACATCAAATCACAGTGAGTCATCATCACCAATTCCCCACGCCCTACCCCATAACCAAAAAACACACAGGCTAACCAAAGGCTCAAGCATAAGGCTTCTCTTCAGTTATGAAGCAAGATGAACAGTCAAGGGGACTACTAGTTTGTGAAAGATTATAATCCCAGCATTAGTTATTTCCATGCTGATTACTCACCCTGATTTAAATTCCCACAGTGAGTAGGCACACTGGTGTCAACAGTACTACCTGCTCAGGTACATGATCATCCAACTATGGGAAATAAATTTGGATTAGGATTCACCAAGGTTAAGATAGTTCAAATTACATATATCAAAAAGACAATTTCTTAACAGGTTGCCTATGAAAACTATTTTGTATAGAAGTGGACTGATTTTATTCCTGCTGTCCTTCCTTTTGTTACAAGAAATGAAACTTCTATAAGCCAAAAAAATTGCCTTTATTTCTGCACAACTTCATAGTCCTGACAAGGGTCAAGAAAAATAAAATTACTAAAAAATGTGTCAAATTACATAAAGAGTATGTATAAAGTAGAAAAAAAGCCCGTCTCATTTTTGAAGCACAGTTTTATCCAACTTCAGTGTACTCACTCAAATTCATTATCACTCTCCAGGCTCCACCTGAATTACCCCAGTAGCATAGATTTTTTTGTAGAACTGAAAAAGAGCTCAAAATAGTAGCTCAAATGAGATGAGACTATGAGGTGTTCCCAAAAATTATGTGAATCAAAAAGAAAGACACATGAATGCTTTTAAAATATGCTTTACTTTTTTTTTTGTTCCATTTGTTTGGGTTTTTTTCTTACAGGATGCCTTTTGAAGATATTGTCTACATTCATGATATTTAGAAAGTAAGGATTCAGAAACACATCATCCTTCATCATGCTCTGGTTACAGATATGATTACTTTGATTAACTTCTATCTACCCTCATCCTGTCACCTGAAAATTATAATTTCTCTGATCCAGAAGTTCAATTTCTCACATTAGTACATGCTCATAATTTATTTTGTCATTGAGGTTAAAATATCTAGTGTAACCTAAATGCTTTATATGGTATCTGTTTGCTAACAGAACTGAGAAGACAATAATATGCTTAGAAAGGTAGCTAGAAAGGTTTTTGCATAAAAAAGTATACTATTACTGTGTGTGTATTTCTAGCTTTCTCTCTTTTTTATTTTTTCCCTGTCCAGTGGCATTTGAGGTTTTCATGCAGGGCTATAATTTTCTAAGTTGGAGCATTAAGAGAAAAAAATCATAGAATATATCACAGAATAATGAGATTAGGTATCACCAGCCCTCTCATGTGCCCATAAGCGGTAAGAAAACTATGCAGTGAATTTTTAGGAGTAGAGTCAATGTAAAGATATTGCTGCTATAAAACCTGTTCTAGTTTCATTATTTTGTGTGCTTGTTACTTTTAAATCAGAAGTCCATTAAGAAACCAATGTGAATGTGAAAGAATGAAAGTCAGCTTTCTGCTCCAAGAAGCCAGAGCTGGATCTCACCCCTGCTGTCTCCATGCTTTTCTCCTGGTGCAAAGGCAGCTCAGGGTACAGGTTCACATGCTCGGGCTGTCCTGACAGTTCTCAGGGAGGAGCACCAGCAATTCCCTGGGAGCAGGACAGCTCCCAGCTCATCTCTGCTGAGAATGACAGCTGTAAATTTAGCTGAGCTCTGATTTGATTGGTTTAGGAACCCCTTACACACAGATTGTCATTTCCTGACCTAGAAGTACTTTTAGGTGAAACAACAGAGTTATATTGTGACAAAGAGTAGTAAACCAAAACAGAGACCAGTCTATTCAAATGTAGATATTTTTCTTGGCAAACATAGATTTGATTCTATCCAGTCAAAATACTTTCTCTTGCAAAACCCTATGAAGCACTAATACTACAAGGTCTAACTTAAATGAAATCTATTCAGCTGGTAAAATGATAATAACTGTACAGAAAGCCAGCTTTCAGCAAAATTGCAGTTTTATCCTCCATAGTCTTGCAGTTCTAAAAGAAGTATTTATATATCATGAAAATCTTCAGAAAATTTTATTTGGAAGGGCACTGTAAGCATTTATTGCAAAATTTAGGTTGTGTATTTTGATTTAGGAGTAACAACATGCACTTGTCTACTAGCATTCAGCTTGAATTCATTAACAAAAAATAACAAAAGGACTTTTCCATAATTTATTTAAGTTGAATTACTCCTCTGGAACTGAATATCATGATGTTCTCACTTTTTTCCTTCTTGACATGTTCTTTAATATAGATGTGCATACATGTAGAAATCGGAGGATGAAGGAATGATTGCATTGCTTCTCAGGAGAGCATGTACTCTGTAGCAGCAAATAGCTTGTACAAGATGTATCTAAGATGTTTCTGAAGGTTTGTGGTGGTCTGTCCAAAACCAAGTTAGAAACTGAAACAACGTGGTAATCTGGAAGAAACTTGCTAAATATGTGGACTTTTCTAGTCTGCTTGCTATTAAAAAATTTCCCAATGACTTTTTGCATTCTGCCAGTGAATTAGGCTGGTTTCAGCAGTGTTTCTTTACACAGTGTGCAGTGCTGCATGAACACAGCTGTGCTGCTCCACAACGGCTTCTGTGCTGGCAGCTCAAATATCTGTGTGCCACAGTCCTTCACTTTCCCAACTGCAGGGGTGGCACAGCAAGCTCATCTGGCTCCTTTCCTGCTCTCTACACATCAACCACACTGGAAACTGAAAGTCTTGTAGAAGTATAATTTATAGTCTTCAGTAATGCCATCATATTTTAAAAAGAAGTCTCTATGGTACATATTCTCCATGGGACTCACTGAAGCCCCTCTCTAGTGCTAAATAGACTCTCTCCTTTATAGAGGGAGGGAGTCTAAGAGACAGGTCCAGAAAGTGCAGTGAATTGCCCTCTTGGGATGGCTTTCTCTCAACTAACTACAGAACTCTGGAAGGTTAGCTGAATTCTCGGTGGCTAAAGTTACCTGAGGGAAAAATCCCTCATGAGTGCATTTTGAACCTCTTCAGGCCCACAACTTTGGGTCAATTACATATAACATTACAAGTAAGATCATGACCCTCAGTGATAGAATAGTGCTAGAAAAGATGGGAAGGTACAGAAGATGAGAAAGGTGCAGATTACTAGCAACAAAAAGGAGGAAAAAAATCCTGGGATTAAAATACTTAAACCTAAAATTTAAGTGGCTTCATATGGAAGGTTAGGCTGTCTTTCAAATTAATTAAATACTTAACTGACAGAGGCACACCTCTATCTTAACTCACAGACTTTAAAGAAAACTCAGGGATTTCGAAATGCAAATATTTAAAGTTGGCTTTCCCACAAATATTAATGTGCACTCAATCCATAGCTGAGGATTTGACTCTAGCAGGAAACAATGACCATTCTGGCATATCTGTGCTTCAGAAAAAAAAGATAGATTTTGCAGAACTCACAGAGACATAAACCCAAGAATAATCTGAAAGATTAACACATTGCGGAATAGATATATTCTAGTCATTGGACTGTAAATCCAGGAAAAAACACAAGTAATAATTGGTCTATCCAAGAATTACACATGTAAAAATGAAGCTACACATTATAATCAGAAAAATAACATTTTCCAACTTTTTAAAACTTACATAGATACCTTTTTTTTGCATGAAATCACATTGTACTGGGTTAGAGGAAGTTGTAAAAGGTCAATGCATGAAGGCAGTTTACTGCCTGCCTACCACCAACAGATTGCAGATATTTTTGCAGACATTGACAAAATAAATATTTGGGAAATTCTAATGATCTTGTCAACTTAATCCTGCTTCAGAAAGGTTTTCTTCTAAACAGGGAATAATAAATGCCAAGGATTTGTTTTCTTCCATTTTCCATATCAGGGAAGATTTACCACAAACATTAGAGTTTTCTCTGGAATTATATCTGTAATTTGAAAATTCCTCAAGGAGCATTAGGAACTATGAATGCCTAGCTGAATTTGAATAAATTATATTTTTAAGGACATCAGCAAATCAGTTTTAATGCTACAGAAACCTATGTAAAATAAAAATGTAATAGTTATATTAGATTAAGTTGAATCATCAAATTAATCCAGAGGTGATTTCTGGGACACAGGACCCATGAAGACTTAAAAGTCTTCAATAGGAGAAGCAACTGGTAAAGGACTGGTAAAGCCCTTTTGAGTAAATAGTCTGTCAAAATGGACTATTTACGGGAAGTGATATCAAGTTTCATCTGAAGCCTAATTCCCTTAACTAAAACATTAACTTATTCATTTGAACATTAACTTATTTTATGCTTTTGCCATTTGAATACCTTCTGACAATAAATGGTGACAAAGTGGTGAAGTAATAATGGAAAGCTATATTATCACTCACTCTATCTCCTACTTGAAAGGAGAGAGATCTTTAGTTCCCCAAACTGGATACTAAGATCTTGCTCTAAAATGTTACATTTACAAAATGTTTCAATTATTAGTACCTTCTTGTATTTCTAAGTGTTGCTTTTTAATGCCCTAAAATGTACTACCAACTCTATCAAGGGATTCAGTTGCCATTTTGCTCAATACCAAGTTGAGCATTGAGACACCACCAACACTTTCCATCCTCCAGACAAGTGCAGCACAGTCCCAGCTCAGGGTGCTCATGCACCAGCTCCCTCAAACCCTGACCCTGCCAAGGTTCTTGGACCCCAAACCTGTTTTCAAGAGGTAGCAGTCTCACAGTCTAACCCCACAGAGAGAACCACTATCTTTTCTGAGAACACACTTGCCAGAGCAGATGCCACGTGCATGGGAGGAAGAAAAAAAAAGATAATTTTCTGAAACTGCAGAAAATTAAATTCCTCTCAGGAAACTGACACTTTATCTGATCTACAGAGAGTATAAGAATTAAGATTGTCTGCCTCCCAGGAGGTTCCTATTAAGCAGAAAGTATTTGTTATTTGACAAGACAACTTTTTAATTTTCCCCTCTTGGAACTATTCGGTTTGCTTTTAAATATTTATTCAGCCAAATAGCAAGCAACTCACTCCACAGACCAATGTTAGTCTGCTCTTCTGTGAAGAAAGGGGGTCAGGTTTAAGTTCCTGCTCCATTAGCTATTTAATCAATTATCCAAATTGGCAAGGTTTCAAGAGGAGAAAGTCACTAACTTCATCCCAAAATAACCATTCAGTGAGTAGCTAGGGCACATTTCTGACCTGAAAGTGCCTATGAGTGAAATTTTTTTCTCAACTCAGGAGTGTGTTTATGTGTTTAAAAGGTCATCCACCTCAGTAGTAAGTGCTCTAATTACTGGATATTTGGGCATCAATTAGCAGCATGTTCTAATAATTTTGGAAAAAAGGCAGGTTGGTCTTATATATTTATTTTCAGGGTACAGTAGAGACCTCCCCAGTGTCGAAAGGAGGTACCTTAAAAGTGTAGGTTTTATGTCTATTACTACTGTCCCATGACATTTTCTTGAAGCTATTCTTCCTTCTGCTCAATGATTTCTCTGGTTGCCCCTCTTAGCAATCTATCTCCTGTGCTTTGAGCAGGAAGTCTAACTCAGGGTAGAGAAAATCTTTATAAACAAAGCCCCTGTCAGATCAACATTGCAATGCTTGATGGTTGCATTCAAAGAAGTGTTAGGGAGCTAAAAGCAGACTGATCCACACATCACTTTTGATGTCTTGCCCCCATGCTGGATGGAGCATCCATATTTTAGTGTTTATGAGGTGTATGGGCATCCCTCATAAGGTAAGCAGTACACACTGTAGTGGGAAACCCAGAGAGCTGTGTAATGTCATGGCACTGAAAAGGAACTTTGATACAGAGGAGAGTGTTAATCACAAAGTCTGTTTTAAATTTTAGCCAGCCAGAAGTTAAGCAACCTGTATAAGATTAAAAAGAGATGCATCTATCTGTTCAGACTTCAGATTTTGTTAGCCAAGTAAACTTATTTTTAGAAACTGGAGGGAGGGTAAAAAGAAATTGAATCAAGCTTTCTTTTTAAATAAAAGGATAAGAGATGCGCCGATGTTCTCCTAATGATATTGTGATTAGATTTGCTGGCCAAAATATTGACAGTCTGAGTTCAACTTTGCTGATTCCTGGCTGTAGTTGTGACACTGCTACTCCCAGAGACTGTACCGAGATAAAACATTGGCCCCACCTGCAGGAACCATGATCAGAATGGGGGAAATGAGTATTTATTTGCCCACACAGTAGGGGTGAATGGCTCTTTAGTCTAGTGCCGGACACAGCTGCCCAAGGAATGAGTAACTGACTGCAGTCCTTGGTCAGTGAGCCAGAACAATGAAATATTTACAGTTCTCAGGCTTGTTCAATATTCAGAAGACTTAAGGATCTTCTGGGGACAGGAGCAAATAAAAATTTCAAGGCTAAGAACTGAGTTAGGAATGTGCAATTTCAGGACAAGGTGGTGGAGTTTGTTGTTGGGAACCTAGGAAACTGCCCCTGGACAGGGAGACACGGTGATGGTTTGCAGTGAATCCCAATTGCCTCACAATGGTTTGGTTTGGGAGCAGTTAAATCCATGCCCAAGGTAATCCAGCTGGTAAAGTAAAGTAAAGTAAACTGGAAGCTCTGCCTACAGTCTGTACCAAATGTACTGTAACCTGCAGTGGGGACAAAAGGTTCTGAACTAATTAGTCCTTTGAATAGCCTCAAACTACTTTCAGGGTAATAGCATTTTGTCTGAGACAGGAAACTGGATCTAGTCTGTGGTAAAACATATTGATCATGCTTAAATATAAGGATCTCCATACCAGATGCTTTGATCTACTGCTTGGCTCCTATTGGGCTGAATTAGTTGCTAATACAGACAAAAACACCCAAGTCACATTTTCTGCTGCATAAAAACCTCTACAGAGCTGTAAGTCTCTGTGTGGCTTTTGCTCTTGTTCATCACAGGTAATTGTTAGTGAAAACTTCAAATTTCCCCCATTTATTTTTCCCTAGGGTGAAAAAAAGAAATTTTCAATAATTAAGTAAGAAGGAATAATTGGGGAAATGATACAAAGGACAAGTTGGAAATTAAGAACTGAAATAAAACAAATACGAGGAACAAAATGCAGGAAGAAAGTTTCACAGAGGGTAAGGAAATGTTAAGTAATGACTAAGAGGGAACAAACTAGAAAGAAAAACAGGTGGTAATGAATCAGGAGGAAAATGCTATTTTGAAGCAATAGTTTGTAGAAAGCTTAAAAAAATATGTGTTTCATATATAGAGAGAGATTGGTTTTTTTGTACATTCAAATGTATACATACCAGTAGACAACTATCTAGACTGATCAGAGACTATCTTCCCAAGTCTAACCAGCATTTACTCATTGCTGGTGAAATAGCCCATGATTATCACACATTGCCTCCCCTTCATGGCATCAAAATTGTTGTCCATATTTTAGGGAAAATCTATGCTTAACTGATTCTGTACTATATGAGGAGGCATGGCTGAAGCTGGGAATTGGGAACTTAGAGCCTTGGCTTCCATTTGTAGCTGTGCTTCTCTGACCTCCAGGGAGGGATAATTCTGGAGTTATTTTTTTCTACCTACCTGAAAACCATAGATAATCCATAACCATTACAAGGCATTAAGCACTTACAAAAACAGGGCACAAACATCAAAATTACTTATTCTATAACAACAAGAAAGGAACAAATATCTGCATAGCAATGTGAGCAAAAAGAAATACAAATTAGGCCAATCAATTAGGCAAATCCAAAAAATTTCAAGAAAAAAAATCACTTTTTAAATTCACCACAGCAGATTGCTCTATTGGGAAACAAAAAACCCCAAAGCTGCTGAGTTTCAGGGTGGAGGATTTTAACCAGGCAGGGTGCCTGAGGAGATCATCTGCTATTGCAGACCAGGAAGAACAGAACTATATATTTGTGTGTATGTACATCTGTATAATTTGATATATATGCATATTCCTTTGTAAGTGTGTATCTATATATGTATGTGTATTTATGTATGTATACACTAAAGAATTATATATACACAAAGCAATTATGTGGTTAAGACACAGTGATTCTCTCCATCAGATTAAACTACTGGTGTTATACACCTTAACACAGAAAACTGCAGGTTTTCCAGTAACTTCTAGTAGGACATTATATAATTCCTGTAGATCTAAAGCTCTAAAAGCATCTAAAGATCGAAAGCATGAATTTATCTAGGAAGAATGAGAGACAGCTTGGTATTTTTACACCAAAAAAAAAAAAATCTTGGAGCTGTGCAATTTTCAAGAAAATGTTGTTTTGAAAGAGGTATATTTGTAAGGTTTCTCTTCTGAAATACCTTTCCACTGCAGTGTCTTTTTCCATTTTAAAGTAACAAATTGGTTTGGTTTTATCATCAATCTTTTAAATTTATCTACCACTTAGTTGACCTAAAGCAGAATTGCTGACTGAAAAAAAAAAAGTTCACTTCTTAAACATTCAATTTGTTTTTGTTCTTTTGGAGAACTGGTTAAACTGTAAAATTTCCATAAATGAAATAATGTTTTCAAATGGCCGAGTGCTTCATTGATAATGTAACAGACTCTACTTCTGTCCTTTTATTGAATTGAGTTGATTCATTCATACTGTAGTTTGCATGTGCAAACACATAGCAGCCATCTTCCTATTTATTTCATTGATTGAATCAAATTAAATTATTTTCAAGCTCATGCTGGATTTTATCGACTGTATAAAAATTCTCAGCCTTGAGTTTCATTGCAGTGCTGCTGTGTTTCACTCCAGTGCAAGTAGTTTGGAGTTCCTTCCCATTGAACATTGGAATCACTTGCCATGCAAGGCTTAAATGTCTATTGTCTGGAAAGCTCTCTAAAACAGATGTAATTGTTGTTGTTATATTTTTTTTTTCATTATGATTGCTTTAAAAATACAGATGCTCTCATCCATTTGTGCTTGCCTTCTCTAGGATGTCTGTGGAAAGAAGACTTTTCATCTCAATGGGGCCTTAAGGAAAAATACTTCTAGCTATATGCATTTTAACTGCCAAAATATTTTAATGTCATTTTAAAATTTCTCATAGCTTTCTCCCTGAATATACTTTAGTTTGAATCTCAAATACCGTCAGCTTGTGGCAGGTGGGCATGCAGGCCAGTGCTGGAGGTCCAGCAGGTCAGGAAGCTCTGTACACAGTACTGAGGCTCAGTGAGGTCAAATAATTGGAGATTTTGTCTGTGTTCCCCAGGAAGCTCTGCTGGGGAGGCAGCTGGTCCTTCCTTTGCTCACCAGGCAAGCTGCCCAGAAAGGGTGGCTGGTGAGCATCTGTAGGGAAGCCATGGAGACCATCCAAGCAGTGAAGCTCAATCCCTTCCCTGAGCTGCTACCTTCCAACTCTAATACCAGTCCTAATACTGAATGTAGGACATCAGCTGTCTCGGTGTAGCTGGTTGAGGTGTTTGTGGCAAACATTCTCACTGGAAATTCTCCTAATTATTGCAAGTTCTAGAATTAGCAAGCTTGTTACCTTCCCAAAAGCCATTTGTTGGATACTACTGCATTTTCTTTTCCCATTCATCTAAACGAGGTTGCTTAAAAACTCTTTTTTAAGTCTGGTAGTTGCAAGAAACTAATTAGCATTTGTGTCAGAGCAATCTTACTTCATTATACTTAAACATTGGCCTTTAAACTATGGGTATTTAGAACTGCTGAACAACAGTCTTAAGCAGCTAGTTTGTGAAAATCTTCTATTGTCAGCTTAAATAAATCATAAAATCAGTATAGCCTAGGTCGAGAGGCTTGGCTGATAAATTTTATTCTAAACATAACATACAGGCAATAATTTAATTGTTTTAAGTGTAGTTTGGTGTCCTCTTATTCAATTTAAATGCAATACTCAGCAGCAGTGGCTGTAAAATATTTACCATTTCAAATTCTAAGTTGCATAACTTTATGTTTTTCTGTTTTTCAAGATAAATAAGTAGTCTTCTGTTACTGACCCACACTGATGCCAATTCTAATTTCAAAGCATGAATTATTTCCATAGAAAAATAATCTTAATGGAGAATTCCAGCTCAATTTCTACCAAAAGTTCTACCCTCTCCCTCTAAGACAATATTTTCACTGCTTTGCCAAACAAGGGCTCAATTCTGATAAATTCAAGTACTTGCCACATGAGTAACTTGATATGCAAAATCAGTCAATTTATTGGAATACACACTCCCTGTGCTCTGCATTCTCACAAATAATTTTAGGACTGATGCCTTCATTCACCACAACTTTAATTTTAAGGAAGGTGTTTCTTTTCTAGTTTAAGCCATGGAAGAAAATTTACTGAAATCCTATCTAGTCAGAATACAGGTTCCACTAATTTTGCTTTCCAAAATTGAAATAACTTTGCTGGGTTTAGTTTGAAAGGAAAAAAAAAAAAAAGAAGATTTAAAACCAGAATATTTAAATTGTTTCTGATATGCTGGTATGTGTATTACAACACACATACAACAACTTTTATTCTATCCAAAACGTTTTGGTGAATAAACTGTTTTTTGAGGATTTCTAAATTTGTGCCTTTTATTTCAAAGGGAGGGATTTGAAATTTGAAATGTCACAGAGAAAACTGGTTTTGTTGCTTTGTGAGCCTGCTTCACCCCGTGGTGTCTGGCATGGTCTCCCTGCCACCTGCGTCCATCTGTCCTTGGTCAGTAATCTGCTCTGGGCACTGCTGTTGGTACCTGACTTCACAAGATGTGGTGACTCATGTGAAGAAAGTCCTTGAATATACAGGGAGTTAATGCTGCTTAATTTTACTTAATTTTAAAAATAAAGGCTCTTGACAAATACAAATTGCCCCCCCCCCCCCATTCCATATTTCAAAAAGCCCATACTCATTGCCTCAAAGAGAAAAATAATTTTGAAGGAAGCATATGTTTTATGTCATTGTGACCTTCAAAGCTTAGACCTTATGGATCCCTGCCTCTCACCTCTGTTCTAACACTGGCATGGGAAAACAGGCTTTCCTGCAGTTTCAGTTCTAACACACTTTCTCAGTTTGAAATTCCTGTAGTAGCTGTCCTGGATAAACTAAGAGGAAGAAGACATCTGTAGAGAAGACAAGAGACCTTTGAACAGGTGGATTATTAATTAAATATTCATTTTCAGTGTTGGTGGCTTTTCTTAATTCAGTAGCATTATTTACATTGTGGGTTTGGACTGTAGCATAAAATGATTACAATAGTTTTAAGCTGATTTTTTCCCCCAAAAGAGTACTAGGCTTAAATTAGACAAAATAAGCCATTTTACATAAAGATCCATGATAAAAAACAGATGTCTATTTTCTCTACACTTGTTTTTACATTCAAGTATTTATTTGATCTTTTAGTGGCAGATATGGGGAGAAAAACCCAAACCTCCAAACATTAGTGTTAGCCAGGTATGGGAGTGTATGATTAAATAATTTAGCCAGGTATGGAAGTGTATGGTTAAATAATTTTCTACTATCAAATCAAAAATGAAGCATTGTTTGGTAAAGAAATAAAAATCTATGAGGCTGTTTGCTCATAGATTATATATGTATTCCAGAATCAAATATCTGGCATTTATAATCTCTCTACAAAATAAAAAATACCAAACCAAACCAAACAAAAATCTGTGAAAAAACTTTTTAAAACAAAAGAAAAATATTTGTGTGTAGTTAATTCATTTCCTCTACCCCAGTCTCTGAAATACAAATAAGTATTTCAAGTAAGCTCTCCTTGAAGAACTAAATGTCCCAGGGGACTGGTAATCACATTTTTGGAGCCTTTCACCTCTAGTTCACTGATTCAAATACAGCCAACATGCAGTAGTGGTGGAAAATCATTGAGATTTGAAAGCTGGTTTGTGGCCTGTGTGAAATGAACTGGAATTTCACTCCATTTCTTAGAGGATCCTGAGCAGGCACTCGCACTTGTGAAAGCACTGATGCTTAGCTCCTTGCAGGATCCAGTCGGGCCCCCGCAGAGTCACAACCAGGGCTGAGGTTATCAACTAAAATCCCATTCCAGACGAATTTCCTCAGTACATTGATCCCTTGGAGCAAATTGGTCCTTAGGCACCTGGAAGATCTCAGTGGGCAAATGTTTTCTCCTTGTCAAGAAGCTAGTGAAACCAGGCTGAAATGGCAGATCATTCTGGGGTCACCACACTGCACTGTTGCCTCCTGTGCCCCACAAAGGCTGGCTGAAAAAAGAGTTTCATTTTCCAATTCTGGTAATCTAGTACTTTGTACTTTCAATTGGCATTAGTTATACTTAATTTAGGGAGAAAAACAGCAGAAAAATGTTTCTTCCAGCAGAAAGAAATGACTATATTTTTGAGGGCAAGGGTGACTTTGTCTCTTTATTTAGACAGAGGTTCATCCATAGTTAGGAGCAGTTAATAAAATGTCGTTTATGGAGATCATACCTACCATTTATAGAAAATTTGTCTGATAATATTTTTTTCATCATCCAAAAATTATCTCAGTTCTGTTTCCAAGGGAAGGCTTTACATTATCTCTTAAACGATTGCATCTCCTTTATGCTCAGGACTTATCTTCACAAAACTTGCATATGTTTATATGAAAATAAAGTAGTTTTTTAATGAACATTTAATATCTTGTATTAGGAGTTTCCTCAGAGGGAAGAAAGAAAAGTCTATCTTCATTAACCACTAAATAGAACGTGGGGAAATTAAAACATTTGGATGTCGTGTCAGTTATATAGGTTGTCTTCTATGATGTCACATTTGATTTTCTTTTTTTATGACTTTGACAGCATCATATTAAAAATTTGATTGCACTATGACGGTACAGGCTTTGAATTATTCGGCTTATAAGTGCAGTCTTGCAGGAAGACTGTTTTGTATTTCTTGCCATTTCTGCAAAACTGACATTTAAAAAATGCAAAAAGAAAGGGAAAATGGGTACCAATAACTAATTAATAACTTGAGCTTGGCAAAGGTAACATCATTTTAATAGAATATCACACAAATTAAAAGCAGATTAACTATCATGTGCCACGTTTTTTAAAAGTCACTTGAAACATAATTCTCAGATTGACATTTTGGCCCTGAGAAATAGATAGCAAGCCTCCAATTCATTCTCAGCAAAGTCAGGACTTCATTCCACCTGAAGAAAGCCCATACATTTCTAATCTGATTTCAGCAACTATCACTCTGAATTCTTGTGGTATTTAGTTGAAATACCCATCTCTTCTCTTAGCATACACTCATGCTATTAGTGTTTACTGAAGTCAATGGGGCTTTTTCCATTTGACTCCCATAAGGGACTCAAACAGTCAACATTGGAGTCTCTTGGGCAATTTTTGCAACTCTTTCAGGATTTATACTGTGCTTTTCCCATGATGTCTTGGTTTTGCCAGCTTTCCTTTTTGTTCCATTTTACTACTGTCTAGTGTTAAATAAGTGCAATCTGTTGGTTCATTTGAATCAAATAACTTTATTTGTAACCCTTTTCAGAGTGTCCAAATTTGTCTTTTCTTCATTATGACTTAAAGTTATTTTTAAACCACTAAGGATATTTTTAATCACTAAAGATAGAAACATCTACCCTTCATCTTGATTAAATTAATCTAGTCCTTTCGTGTCAGAACCTTAAAGCAAATAATGCCATTTTAAGAAATGTGTTATTCCCACTCCCTAATATGAAATTTTAGTGGTATTAGATATGAAAATATCATTCAAAGTCAAACCTTTTTCCAGTTAACATGACTATTATTTGGTCACAATATAGCTGCCCCTAGCAAAACGTGTATTCTTTCTCACAAGAATTATCTCAGCTGGGCTGTCCGGGCAGGTAAGAGCTGTAGGCCTGACTACTGCTTAGGAGGGTAAAGTGTGGAATATTCCATATGAGATACAAAATAAACCCTTCCAGCTATGATAATGGGGAAAAATACAAATGATCTTTTTGTGTCCCCATTCCTCAAAAATGGATAGCAGAGTTGTCTTTGATTCTGCTCACAGCAGTGCCTGGGGAGAATCTCATACTGAGTTAGCTGGGATCAGAATCATGACGATGGTTATACTACGAAATGGGCTTGCATTCCCTCAGAAATACTTGATGTTTATTCAAGAGTTCTGTCTGTCATTAAATATATGTATTTTGCTGTTCTTCCTCTCTTCCAGCATCTCTAAATTCCAACTCGAAGATAAGAGTGCCTGTTTTCATGATTAGCAGTGAAAATTAACTATGGATCTACATTATTTTAGTTCACTTATTTAACCTGAATCTAGCCTGTTTCTACACATGAATCATCCTGGGATAGCATTTTTTCATCCTTAAATAAACATTGACATGTTTGTGTTGCTTTCCTACTGATAAGCCAAACATTTCAAAATGTACAATTGGAAACAAGATATCACAATTCAATAACATTTCATTCTGCAATATCAATATCAGTCTTCAAATATTCTGATGGAAATAAAAATGCAGGAGCTACCAGGACAAAAAATTCTCTGTCCCTATCATTTACTGCCCAATCTCTACCCAAGCAAACTCTGGTAAAAGACAACAAATGGTATCTACAAAAGTGCAGAGTAAAAAATGTCAAAGTAGTACAGTCCACTACCAATTTTATGAGTTTTAACATCCATCCTCAATGGTTTCAGGGTTTAAACACTGTGTCCAAAAAAACCCGACTAAACTGATATCAGAATCAGAGTGTTTCCCTTAGAACTATGTGTGTTTTGACTGAGAATAGGCTGACCATTAAAGGTGATAGAGAAACTTAATTCCATAATAACATTTAAATCTTATTGTTTCAAACTGCCACCAGCTGTGGCAGGTAAGATGTGCTGAAATCATTCAGATGACTCTCATAGAGGTTCCTCTCTGCATTACAAGGAGAAAACTTTCATCCTGTGACTTGTACAGAAAAGCAAAATCTACAGTTACAAGATTTTTCAAATGATGTGCTTTACTTGTATGTGAGAACACTTGAATCCCTTTACCCAGTGTAAAGCAGGACTAAAGAAATTCTCTGCAAGTAAGAAACAACACTATGAAAAAGTATCAGTGAAACACATGAAAAAGCACAAGCCATAATCAAGCTAAAATTACAACAAAATTTAGCAAAAAGCAGGAATTAGGTGCCGGGGGGAAGACATTTTTCCCCCAGCCTCCTCCAGTCATTAGCGTTATCACAGCACCCGCTTCTGGAGAAGGGAGTGAAGATTGAGTGTGAATCTTATATTTGTACTTGCTGTCTATTTGGCAAAGAGGCACGAGGCTGCTTTATTTATCTTTTTGATAATTTTTTTCTTTTTTCTTGTCCTTTTGAATTAAGGCAGTTTCCAGGTCTTTAACATTACCCTGTGCCAGAGATAAAAAAAAAAAAAAAAAAAGCATCGGGGACCGCTGCTGCCATAACAACCCTTCGACAGGGAACTATTGGGATACAGATAGTTACTATACTAGCTACCACCAGCCGTGTGCATCATGTCACATAAAAACCAGAAAACCCTTTTCAGAGACAGCATCCCGCCGTTTGCACTCGCGGTTCTGGGCAGCGAAAGAAGAGCAAGCGGAGACTTCCAGCCCCTCCACCGCCACCCCCCTGCCCCCGTCACTTTATTTATTTAATTATGCCGGTGGAGGGAGTGTTAGAAAAGTCCATTTGAGCGCTGAGCCCTGCCCGAAGCCGCCCCCGGGCCCCGCAGGAAGGGCCGCGGCTCCGGGAGGGGGACCGGGACCGGGACCGGGACCCTCCGCCGCCTCCCTCCGGGGCCACTCCGGGGCAGCCGCCGATTCTGCCGAGCTGGGTCCTCCCTCCCCACCTCCAAAGGGTCCCTCGCAAAAGTTAAGGCGCTGCCCCCTCTCCGAGCCGCCCCGGGCGCCCGGGGGTGCGGGCTCGGGGGCTCCTGGCCCCGGCTGGGAGCGGCGCTGCGGGGCGTCCATGGGAGATCCCCCTGGGAACGGGCAGCGGTGCCCGGGAGGGGCAGCAGGGCGGGAGCCCCGCTGCTCACATCCCGGCGGAGCGGCGGGGACATCCCGGCTGCCCCGCGGACCTTCCGCACGGGCGGAGCGGGCCGGGCCGGGACCCTCCGTTCCCCCAGGGCGGGGGCAGGGCGGGAGCACGGAGCCTCCCCCGCGGCCCCGCTCCCCCAGCACTCACCCCCGGGGCCGCTCCGGGATGGGAGGCGCGGGAGCGGGGATGCAGGGCAGGTGCTTTTCGGGGCGAGGGCGCCGGGCCCGGTCACTCACCCGTCCGAGGCGGGGGCTGCGGATGGCGCGGCGGCGGCGGCGGCGCTGCCCCCGGAGCGCGGGGGGCTGCGGGGCAGGAGCAGCAGCGGGCGCGGGAGCAGGGGCGAGCGGCGGGGCCCGGGCTGCTCCTGGGCGCGCTCTCGCTGCCCATCCCCGGCGCTGCCGCCGTCGCCGCCGCCGGAGGAGGATGCGAGGGAGAGTCAGCCCCGGGCGCGGGCACGCGCAGCGGCGGAGCGGGGAGCGGGGGGGGACCGGGAGCGGCGCGGGGGCGCGCAGCGCAGGGGGAGAAGCTGGGAAGCTCGGGCTCTCGCTCTGTCCTTCGGCGCTTCCGTCCCCTCGTCCCCTAGCCTTTATTTTCTCATTTTTCTACCCCTTCTCCCTCCATCCCTCATCTCTGCATCCCGCATCCTCCCACCCTCCGTCCCTCATCCCTCCATCCCTCCACCCGTTATCCCTCATCCATCCGTCCATCCCGCCATTCCTCAGCCCCTCCGCTTCCCCGGCCGCGGAGCCGCCGTCCCCCCGCGGTCCCCTCCCCGCGCTCTCCGCCGCAGGGTGTCCCCGGAGCTCCCCGGGGCACGGCAGGCGTGATGCTGCCCCCGCGGGCATCCACACTCCCCCTTCCCTCTTCCTGCCCCCGGGAAGGGCGACCTGCTCCTCTGAAGGACAGGAGATCCCCAGCCCCGCTCCCCCACTCCCGCCACAATCCCTAAAGAAAAAGCACTGCTAGAGCTTTCCTATCCTGCTCTCCTGCTCTTCCTTTCTTCTTTTTTTTTTTTTTTTTTTTTTCCCTACACGGCCGGAGGAAAAAACGGTTCTGTGGTAGGGAAAAAGGGGGTAAACAAGGGAGAAACATAGAATACAATAATCATTGACTGTATGAGAAACCAACCTTACACTAGATTAGTTTTTAAAAGCAGTCTTTCAAGCCTCCTCCTGAAACCTAAAGGATTTCCTGGATGTTTATTTAGGATCAAAAATAATACCGATCATTAAATATAAAAGAAAAAAACAGCTCAAAGCACATTGTGTAAAGATGAGACCTATGAATCAAGTGAGTCAAAAAAAAACAAGCACACCAAAAGCTGCCTATCAACTCTTTATCCTCGTCCTGAACTCTCCCTGCATTATATAATGTTGATAAACTGCTGCAAGTACATTTGGGGAAAAGATACTGCAATGATGAGAACATTCTGCTTTTTATTAGAGCACATTAGTATCCTTACCTGACAAGTAGTTGCTTCAGAGGTTCATTTGCACGTTTCTCATCAACCCTCCAAGTAAACAATTTACTCGATTTTCAGTGCAGACATATGATTCCCTGGTGTCACTGTCTCTGTCCTAGACGTTTCTGAATGGCTTGTGGATTAACTTACTGTGCTCTTCTGCTCTGCCTTGTACCAGGAGCTGTGCAGGTATCAACAGCTCCCACTTGTGAAGCCAGGAAAGAGAGAGACTGGGTAGATTTCCACGTAGCTCCACAAACTGCTGATTTGCTGTAAGGGCTAGAGTCATTTAGAGAGTAGGTCTGGTCTTCTAGCAGGTTTATTCAGAAAGAGAGGCCTGACCCTAAATTTACTGTAGACAATCCAAATATTTCTATAACCATGGTGGGAATTGGTTTAAACCCCTGTGAGCTTGCTGCTGGTGTGAAGGTATTTTTGAGTGCAGCTATTCTAGTGAGAACTCCCTGGGAACAAGAAAAATTACTCCCAGGGAGCAGGAAAAGGTACTAAAATATGCATCTTTTTCATAAGATTATTGAGAGAAGGTCAGGGACCTGTCTCTGTTTCCCTGCAGCTGTTGGCAAAATATATGTACTAGAAGGCAGGTTACAGCCCCTGGCTGGAGGATGTCTTGTGTTGCTGTAGCCTCAACCAAGCTACCAAATACAAAAATGAAAGGGGAGGGAAATTACAGGTCCAGCTCTGGGCATCACTAAAGTCAGTAGGAGAAGAACTTAATGTTTCATTTTGAACCACTGCAGCCTGCAAAGAAACTCAACAAATTAATCTTTCAGTGTGCTTTTCTTCTCTGGTCTCAGTCCTGAGATTAGATTTAAGCACCATTCTAACTTGCAGATTTTTACTATTTTGCCTGTATTTGTCCCTCCACCCCTCCTCTTTGCCTTCTCCAGCACAGGATCAAGGCTGTTAAGAGAAATGGAAGTAGTCAGAGAAGGGAGATAGGGCAGTGGGAAAGATTTGGGCTCTGTATAGATAATGACATCATCTTATCTAGTATGAGAGGCAAAGGAATTGGCTTATATTTTTTAACATAGTTAAGATAGGAGTTTAAAATATTTCATGTAGTTTTTAATATAATTAGATTTTTTTTTGTTGTTTCTCACTTGCTCTCTGCTGATGAATGACTTCAGTAGGGACAATACAATAGTAGTCTGGTAGTTAGAGTCATTCCTGAGAAATGAGAGGCTGAGTGTACACATTTTTTTCACTGAGATTCAGAATAGGAAATGAACCATTGAGGTCCTGTCTTTCCTCAGATGAATGGCTTTAGCTCTCCTATCTTTGACTACAATTTTAGCTTACATTAAAGCAAGCTTGTATGTGCCCACTGAATAGTTTTTTTCACCAAAATTATTTTGTTGGCAATTGGACAATTCTTCAGGAAATTACAGGGCTTGCTTCAGATTCTTGCATGCTCTTTATATATTTGTGCAAGGATTTATGTTTATGTACAATGATTTAGCTGTTTTTAAATTATAGCAGAATTTTGCTTATGAAGAATACAAATATTAACCTTTACATTTCAAAGTCATTGTAGTGAACTGGTTTAGTCTTAGATACTGGGTTTCATCTCTTCTATAAAACCATTGTAATTGCAGTAAATATTTTTGCTCATTGAAGATAAAATGTAAGCTTTTTGTGATGATAGTGTTGCTATATAAATTGCCTTTGCAAAGGCTGGCTGCTGAGCTTGCCACCTTAGACTGGAAACACACTCATGCTGTCTTCTGTCTGAAGGTTCCAAAATATTTTCTGAGAGCACAGTAATAGGTTTTACCCACATAATGGGAAATGTGGATATTAATAGATATTTTTAAAGTAAAAAAGCACGATACTGTCAGGGTCAAAAGAAACAGAACAATATTACAAAAATAAAACAAAAGAAATAATTCCATTCTCAATCAGTTCTCCAACTGTAAAAGTAGATTATTTATCAAAATCATGTAAAAAAAGAAAATTATTTATTTTTAATCTAACATGATCTGAATATTTACACGAGTTGTTTTTAAAGGAAGAATATTTAAGAGCTTACTGAAATTCTTACATGCTGTACCTAAATGTGTGCTCTTCCACTGGTGCTGTTTCCATAAAGTTAATCCCATCAGTGTTTGCAGGGATAGGCCTCCTCTTTTTGTCCATATTTATTTTAAAGGATCCAGAACCCATGCCTGTGGGAGTCCTGTGTGCATTTAAGTATTTGCAATTGATTAGGGGTTAAGTGCATCATTTAAAAATCTATCACCGTTTGGCTCTCTGTTCTTGACATTCATTAGTCATGGCTTGCCTTAGGCCTGGCCCTGTTTCTGTGCCTGGATTGCCCAATGCCAGCACCTGGAGCTATGCAATCAGCCTGAATGACCTTGACGAGCACAGGGGCTTGATGCACTTTGCAAACTTGGCGACAAGGAGTAGGATCCTAGGCTGGGACCAGAATTGGGTTGTACCGTGAGAACTGAACCCAGAGTGAGGCTTTGGGTTTGATTAAGTTTAGCAAACAACACACAATGTTGTTAATTGAATCTGAGAAAGAACTGTATGCTTTCAGAACACACTCTGAGTGGTTTAAGTCTCTCTTTTTAGCCACATTAACTGTCTGTTAATGTCTTTAATTTAGAGAAAATAAAATAAATAAATAACTAAAATATTTTCTATATGGAAATGTAGATAATAGGTTATATTACTGCTTTCTTTTATTCACAGGAAATTTTATTTGCCCAAGATTAAGAATAAGTAATCTGCTGTGAAGTAGGGTGCTTTGGGGTTTGGGTTTGGCTTTGGGCTTGGGTTTGGGGTTTTGTTTTTGGGTATGTGCATAGTACCATTTTTGTTAACCAAAGCTGTTTGATAAGCAGCAGTTCCACATTATACAGGATAATCAGATTTAAAATTTAAAATTAAATGCCTCTGCACTATGACTCATAGGACTTGAAAAAGTGTTTTGCTCTATCAGGCCAAGACAAAGCAAGGACTTGATTCTTAAATCCAGAATGGTCTGAGGTACTACTATCTTTAAAGGGACCATGCTGCATCTAAGCCTCAAACTCCACTGAGCTCAAAGGATGGCTGTGAAAACTACAAGTATTCTAGTTAAGACTTTCTGTCACGAATTTCTGAACAAATTTGGTCATCTTCTCTTTCCAAACACAAAAACCTTTACAGGGAAGCTTATAGCAGCTGGTGAAAAAAGTGAGAGAGAAGAATTGAAATACAGCTACCCCTTTTCTATTACAGGAACAACTCAGGAGAGGGAAGATAGAATCAGAAACCAAACATATGGTATACAACTGGTATAACTTCCTTCCCATTTTAATCAAGTGTAAAAGGGACAAATAATTGAACTAAGGAGCTTCAAAATGCTTACAGATTCTCATAATATGCAGAAGATCTTTACAGTTCTAGTCTCCAAGGAGATTCTTGAGTAAATAATAATGACTTTGGCCTCTTGGATAAATGAAGATGGATGCACTGAGAAAAATCTAATTATAGATTTCTCCTGCCTCTTTCCTGCCTTGACTCTTATCTTGTGCACCAGTATTATATTGTTGATACTTCATATATAAATATTTCAGTGGTGGTACACTAAATGGAAGCTTAATACAGGGAAAAGGGAGCACAAAAAACTTCAACAGATTTGTTTCTATGTTAGTTCAGTGTTAAATCTGGTGGTTTTGGAAACAAAGAATCTACCAATTTCTTTGAAAATTACCCAGTGCTACCAAGTCAATAGAACTACACTGCAAGCTCTGTCTGTTCTGTGTATCACCAACAGAATTCTTCATTAAGGGCCATGTCTTCACTAGGAATGATTTAAAGTTATTCCTACACTAATGTGCCATAGTAGTAACTCTTTCTAAATAAGGATGTACCTTCTTTTGTGAAACTTATGTACTGCATACTTTATTTGATCACCTCTGAATTAAACAAGCTAAGCAGCTGAACAAACTTAACAGCTAAAAGCTCTGGTTTTTGTGGGTTGTTTTGTTTAGCTTTTCTTTTTTAGTTGTGGGTATGCTTATAAGAGGAGCTTCTGTAAGACATTTCCATATCAGTGGATCACAGGGCTATGCCCACAGAAGTCTGCAATGTAGGCATAGCTGAATTTCAAGTTGCAACTGGCAGCAGAATATAGTAACTGTTATTGAGTGCATCACTGGAAGAAAACAAGGACCCAGCTGGTCTGGCCATTTTTACTGCTAACACTGAGGGAATAGAAACACAGCCTTTTCATGTGAGAGCCCAGTCTGGTTGGGCAGAGCCTACAGTTAGAAAAATGGACATGTTTTCTACTTGAAACATAAAGACAATTATAGAATGGTTTGGGCTGGGAGGGACTTTACAGATCTGTTGCAACCCTCCCTGGGCTGGGCAGGGACATTTTCCACTAGAACAGGCTGATCTCTATACATGTGACCAAACTAACGGAGAGAAGTACAGACATTTAACTCCATAGTAACTCATTTTACAGTGTCCTTGAAGGGACATATTAAACTTTAAAAGTCTTCTTGCCCATGTGAGAGTTAATCCTCTATTCTCTCAGTGTTTTTCTTCAGTATCAGTTGCAACTGTTAAAAATTAATTATAAACCTGACTCTTTCTTTTGCACTGTTCTCTTAGATTCCTGTCTTCTCTCATTTGTCTGGAAGGACTATGAGGTACCTGGAATCACAAACCATCATTTGTTCTCACTTTTTACAGTAATTAGGACAATAGGATCATGTTCCACCGTATAGTTCCACCCAGTAGCTAGTAATAACAACAATGCATCAGCTCCAAATTCTATAATCGTGTGGGCTAGACAGCTGGGACACATGGAAAGCCTCAGATCCCTTTGATATTGACAAAATATGCAATGGAGTGGGAAGCAGCAGTGAAAAGTTTGTGTATGTAGACAAGCCAAAGTTAGTAGCCCACAGAGGGATTTGCCTTTGTGCTGAGCACTGGAGATGCAGGAGATGTGGTGAAAAAGAATTCGGAGCTTAGGAAACCTCCACTTCCAGTATACATAATGTCAAAGGTTTTCATGACAGATAATGGTAAATTAGTGTTTAAATATTGTTTGCAAATTTGCAGAGAAAGTTGAATTACGTTGTTTGAATTTAAGTAGATAATATCACTTGTATACTTTATGAATCATTAGAGAAACAATAGAGACAAAATCTGCTGGCACAAAGATTGAAACTTTTAAGAAAGTACATTTGGAAAAGTTTCCATTTTTTTTTTTTTTGAGTGTGTAAGATTGAAGAACAAGTTGCACAATGATTAATTTTTTTCCACCAAGACCCACTTCAATAAAATCCATACAGTAATTAATGTATTTTGAGCATTTACAAACTCCAGAACTTCATTTGTGTGTTCAAAACATGATCAGTCACACTGGATGTCAATATTCCAGCTTAACTCACTCTCCGGAGGAAACATGTTCCAAAAACCTAGGAGGTTCTACTAAACCTCAAGCCACAAGATGAGTCAGAATATTAAAAAAAAAAAAAAAGTATTAATTTGCAGAATTACTGTTGTGATAATCTAGGGATGTAAGAGAGGAAACGTCTCTGGAGAAAGGAAATGTCTCTTGCAAAACTAACTGATAAATTTGGAAGAGAAGTGGCACTCCCATATCACCTTCTCTTCCCCTATCTTCTGTTGCTACCATCTCAATTATGACCACTCTTAATTGACTAAAATATCCCTGAGGGAGTGTTCAATTAGAATGACTTGTTCTCTGTCAAGGCTTCCTAACTATCTTTTAGGCTTCACTGAATTTTAGAAACATCCAATTCACATGTAAATTTATGGTTGATATAAAATAATGCAAACTTTTCCAAACTAGTGGCTCATATTCTTTTACTTCTACATGTGTATATATATATATATATATATATATATATTTTTTTTTTTTTTTTTTTTTAATTCTGGGGGAGGAAAGTCTGTTATAAAATCTATTCTTATTATTTATATTACCCCTGATAAGGAATATAGTCTCTGGAACATCTAAAACATGCATATATTTGGAAATAAAGACAGTGAAGGCAAATGCAAGCAGAAGTAAAAAACAAGAATGTCATTGTATATTCTTGAATGTAAACAATTTTCACACTAGACAGTAGTTTTCCTCAATCTTTGATCAGTTTTTTATTCAATTCATGATAGAACAGAAGTCTAGGACAGCGTTTGAGTTTCTGCATATTAAGAAACAGTGCAGATATATAATGTTGAAAAAAAGGATTCATAACATTTACCTGTAATTAATTTTGGGGGGAAAATGCAGCAAAACAAAACAACTCCACAAAACAAAAACCAAAACCAAAAAAGCCAAAACAAAACAAAAAAACCCCAAAACATCAAAACAAAACCCCAAGGCACACTGCAAGGCCAAAAGAGAAGTGCTCCATACTGAGTTCAGTGAATGCATGCTGTAGATCCTGTGGTATGTGTCCACCTCTTGCTCATCATCAAAGGCAGCCTGGGGTGCCATGGACTTAGCCTGGATGTGTGGATGTCACAGGACAGAAAATATTCTCCCTCAGGAAGTTTTTTTTCCTTTTTGCTATCTAGCACCAAGATTTATTGTTTGCTTCCCATCCTTCAGAAAATCATTCAATCTTGAATTAAAGACTGAGTTATGATAAATTTTCCACTTACCTTGGCAAGCTGCAACAATGATTAATTACTGCTCTTCCTAAAATCTGTCTCTTCTCCCCAGTTTTTACTTTTCTATCTTCAACTTACCCAGAATCTGAATCTTTTTATGATGCTGTCTCTCAGATTAAAGTGTCTCAAAAATCTGAAGTCTTTTCCTCTGAGTTCTTATGAACTGTCATCAAGTTGCCTTTTGAACTTCTGTTTGACACACCTAAGTAGCTTGTGAATCAGGATAGAAAACCTGACAATAAGTCTCTCAAGGTGTTGAAGTCACTCTGGCTGAGTGATATTTGGAAGAATTTCTTAAGGATATCATACATTTGTTCATAAGTTTTTTTAGTTGTACTTACAGGTTCTTAAGAAAATAGAAGAAAAACACATATCCTGTCCCTCAAAATTCTCTTCACAGGCTTGATTTTCCTGACTAGCTGTAGCTTGAGCTGTGTTTTTTCTGCATTATCCATTCTACTGTGGAGTAAACCTGCCCATGATCAGGTGCTAGGATGTTTTGATAGCTTTCCCACTCTTTTTCTGAGTGTTTCAAAGCCTTTAGTTTGATGTTTCTTCCTGACAGCCCTGTCAAAAATATAAATTCAAACTCCTAACTTTCACATATTCAGAGACAGATTTTTTTTTTTAAGTTTTAAAAGCGTAGGTAAGCAAATTAATTTGCAGATATCATTAGCCTAAGGATATGCTAACCCTGACTCATGGGTGTAAAGGATTTAATTTCTCATGTCTTCTGAGAAAATCCCTATAGGCACAATTTTTGGTACCTGAATATATTAATTAATATAAATATAAATTAATATAATATTTTAATATATCACCCTTGTAGCCTTAGTGTCACAATACTTAGGTTTGCTGGAGAACTTTGTATATATACAACATTGGTCAAGTATATTTTGCCTTTAGATGTGAACACTCAGCACTGTTATAAATCAGACTCCATATGTCTTGGGTCGAAAACTTACAAAAATTCTTTCTTTTAAGTTATCTTTTACTCATTAACTCTTACCCCCACCCCACCCAGTCACTGTGTGCCATTGCTTTTCCTCTTTATTTCAATAGTCAGATTACTTGAACACTCAGCATCTCAAGTCCTTTGCCATGACAAGAGGGATGTTGGTAGTTTCTTCCTCCTCAGGCAAGTGTAAATTTAGGCCTACTGTGGCTTTCCAAGAAATCCTACATTTAGGTCTTTCTTCTTTAACTTGCAATTTCAAATTACTTCTAAATTTAATTCTATATGGTGTATATTGTATATGCCAGACACCACTTGTGCTCTTGGTGACTCCTGAAAGCAGTTTCATTGAGCTCCAGGAGCTTCATTCCAGGAGCTTCATTCCTTTAGTGCTCAGAGGTGGATAACAGGCAAGCTGTGCAGAGCCCTGAAGCCTCTGTGCTCCAGCCACGTTTCTGTGCACTTGTATTGCTCTACACCACATTGTTTTTCTGGAACCATAGATGTTCTACTTGGAATAACTACCAGAATAGCTACCTCTAACCAATATCTGTTATTTACAGGACATTTATCAACATTATAACAGCAATAAGTGCTGTAACACAAAATTATGCAAAACTAAGAAAGGCTAAAATAAATTAGGCGATGTCCACTTGGTCATTAGGCAATTGCAGTTTCAACTGCATAAGCTGGAATAAACCTTTTCACTGGCAAAGGCAAGAGTAGACAGGAAGAGTCAGAAAAACTCCATCCTGAGCCCTTGCAGTTCTTAAAAACCTGTAATCTGTTGCTAGCCATGGGGATACTGCATGTACTTGACAACTATTTATCTCATTTTAGAATCTAAAATTAGATTAGGTGAATCTAGTCTTTGGAGACCAGGCTACAGCTGGTCTAGGATTAGGCTACTACCAATGGTGAGGAGCAAAATGTGTGTTCCTGAGCCTGACATACTAATCATGGTAAAGATACACTTTCAGAGCTCTTTGGGTTGTACCAGTCATGAAATCAAATATAGCTGGTAATCTTAAAAGTATAATGAGCTCTCCAATATTTTAATACCTACTGTTGAATAATTTCCTAAGAATTTCCAAGAATGAAAGTCCTACTGCAGTAGTTGCGAGATGGAATTTACATCTCACCAACTAGATTGGCTTTTTAATTTCCTTTTTTTTCTTTTGCCTAAATTCATGACTCTAAGGAATGATTTGGTTAATCATTAATGTTGGCCCGAGCTTTGCTATAAATTATTAGATAAATGCAGGTTGGACCATGAGACCAAGAGAAGGAGGATCACTTGCAGGAAGAGGTGTAAGCCATGCTGGTGCATCTGTGTGGTTTCCTGCTTGTCAGGGTGTGGGCAGTCTCTGGCTCCACCTTTTCATGTCAACCACAGTGTTTAAGGGTTTATAGAGACTTCCACCAGCACTGAAACATTTTAGAAGGGGAAAACTGAGCAATATGTGCAGAGTTCTGGCGTGTTACTCCTGCAAAGACTTTGATTTGGAGGATCAGCAGCAGCAATCTTCACACTTGTAGCCTTGTCCAGGCTGCATGTGGAATGTAGTAGTTTTCTTTATTGATGGCAACCTTCCAGTATGCTGAGGCTATTTCAGTATGTGAAAACATCTGCATTTGGGGCATAAGGCCATGAGGATGCTGATAGAGAGTTTTGATAAAGTAGTTTTGCTGGAGCCATGAACAGACACATGAAAACATGATCTAGGTTCTTGGACTAGCAGTGAAACCAATTAGATCCCAGGTTCAGATTAGTACCTCTTTTTAAAGCCACTGGCAGTTGCTCATTCATATCCAGAGGGAGAAAGTGGTCTTTAATAGTAATTAAATGACTCTTGTTTACTGTCATCTGTTGATTAGTGTAGTGAATTGATGCAACCTGCAGAAAACCACTCAGCAGGCACCACAAAGCCCTGTGTAAAATGTCTCTGTATTTCAAATCTGGCGAACCCGTAAAATCCCCGAGGATCACACAATCCCTAGCAAACCTTTGAGCAGAGATCAAACACTTTCCAGCTGATGGCACTGACTGTACACCATCTTATACTGTAACAATATACAGCATATGCAACATTTGCTGCTCCTGTGTAATGAATGGGTATTGCAGAAGGCACACAGGGACATTAAGAAGTACATTTTACACATTTTACATGAACACCACCAGTGTTAGCGTTCAAAAACACATAATCACATAAGCGATTATATGCGGTGCTTTTTATTTAAGAGCTCTGGGAATTGGGGTAGTTTCCACCCAAATCTGATTCTGGCCATACATTCGAGGTGAAGGTGTTTTATACTCTATCGTTATATAACTTTCATGTTAATTATTAAACTTATATTGTTCTATTGTATACACAGATTTCAGCTAAACATAGCTTTCATGGTTCCCCCTTAAGTTTCTAACATAGTTTCTCATGATTCTTCTTATGATTATACAATAATTATATTTAGTTACTAAACAATCACCACATCTAACAATTATATCATTTATCATACTGCTTACGCAGGTGCAGTGATCTGAGAAAACACAAAGCCTAACATTTTCAAAGTCTATCTTTAGCATTTTCCAGGGCTCCACTATCACCAGGATATCTTCTGTAAATCAATCTTTTGGTATGCATGATAGTAATAAAACATGATTTAAAGGAGGCAGTGATTATTGAGAAATAAACATATCATAAATCCTTATGAAGAAGTTGTCAATATATGTAGAGACTTGGAAGTCTGAGGACAACTATTCAGCAGGCATCTCTTAAATCTGTTCACGGGAAGGACTGGTGGCATAGCTTTGCAATTTCTTGGGGTTTTTTGAGGATTGAAAATAACACTTACTTCTCTTCATTTAACATATTTTAACAAAAAGCATTCATATCACAAATGAAGCTTTAATGAAAATAGCTTAGGTTCCTGGCTGTTGAAGAATGCTTTCTGATACATTTTGGAAATGCAAACCTGGTGTTTTGGTCAAAGAAAGGCTGTTAACCACATTCATTGAACATTATCTGTTCTTTGTGAGCTTTAATCTGGATCTTCTGCTCATTTTACTGTTTTTTGTTTCCAATCAAATCCCTTTACTTGACAGAAGATCACCATTTTACCACAGAACAATGATGCACTAAATGAAGGTTCACCTTAGAACTGCATTACTTCACACTGAAACAATTAAGCTCTGCTTTACTCTGCTTGATAGCCAAATCAGGAGGCATTTTTGTACAAAAATCAGGTTTAAATTTTTTCAAGCTTGTCTAAAATTTGACACTCCTTCCTTTGCATTTTCTACGAGCTGATTGGATATCTCTCTACTCAGGATACAGCCATAGAAAGGACTTTTTGCTTGGTTTGAAATTACCAGAAATATACTCAATGACAGCTTTTGAGCCACCATTGTTAATAATGACATGCCAAAAGCCAAGGATGGTGATGATGGGAGGGTGGCAGTTTTGCTGATCAGGGAGACCAGAGATTAATTTGAAACTCAAACATATGTAGTTCAAACTCTAAACCACTCCATGGGTAGGGTAATCAAAGATAAGTGGCTCTGTGGCTAGTATCAGTTATTTTTTTTCTGTATTAAATTATTTGTGCTGGACTGAAGCAAGAGTGACAGAGGAGTTACTCAATAGGAGCCTCCTTTTATCCTACCTCAGAATATTGATAAGGGAGGTTTCACAGGGTAGCTGGGAATTTATCTTTATGCTTTGATAACAGGAGGGGTCAACAGTTTCTTGGGTGTAATTAGATTTTCTTAAGTCATCTCTGAGTTTTTGATACTCCATTCATTCTCAACTTATTGAAACAAATTCCAGCAGGGAGTCAAATGACCTTGGCAACTTTCTGTGACAGTTATTTTTGTTCCTTTGGACATGTAACATCACATCACATTAGTGTGATAGGCCAGATACTCATCTGAAGCAGTCTCTGGACTGTCTCTTTGTGACAGAGACCTATGTCCTGGATCTTCTGACAGACACTGAAGTGCTAAAATTCACTCCATTACTATTTCATAATCAGCTACTGTATGTACTGTGTGAATATATATAAATATATTCACAATATGATTTTGATCTATTTTATGATGACTCTTTGATTATCTTAGTATTTTCATTTCTTTACTTATTTATTTTAGTGTAAGTGTCAGCAGAATAAAACTTCTTTTGGGCAAAGTTATGTACCATGTACTAAGGTGAAGGTTTTTTCCTTTCTTTTTTATAGTATATAAATTGAATTTCAAGATGTCACTTACCTTTACTACTTAGTTATTGGCAAGCGTAATACTAGTCATAAAAGGTTCACCTTAAACTGCATTGTTTGGGTCAGTATTTTAGAGCATGTTTTAGACATTGAGCTAGCTCAAAAGCTCAGAGCATAACTGAGATAGTGAAAGATATCTATTAGTTGCCATAGTTTTGGAATACGTCCAAAGTTATGTTGTTGTTAATCACTAGGAAAACCCTTTCAACCTCCAGAAATAACTTACTTTAAAATCTCAGTGATGTACAGAAGAATAAAGGAAATAAGGAAATATGTGTTTGGCTGATACTGGACTCATACAGCCTCTTGTGCAACTCAAATTTTTTTATTAATTCAGAAAACTACTGTTCTTCTTGTTTCCTTACATTCCTATTAGTAGCAATGTGAACACTTATTTTTTAATATCTATATATTTTAATTGGGAAAGGACTTATTCAAGCTTATCAAAAGGATTTTTCCTGCTTAATGATAATCTCTTGGGCCTGGACTCAGGAAATTTTTGTTCAATGCAGCAGTGAGGCAAACTGCCTCTTTAGTTCTACTTATCAGCATCCCCAGCCACAAGTTAGGTAAATACAATTTGCACACAATGATTAGAGAAATACTTTAATGACCAGAAAGGTAGTTCAAAATAGGATTCACAAAACTCGGTGCACAAAATTTCTAAGGTAATTAGGAGGAGCTGCTGAAGTGAAGAATTTGGCTTCAATGATACAAAGAAGCCTAAATTCAATCTGGATAGACACACCTTTGTGCACTCATTCATTCTTTCCCAGGTTTACATACTGAACTTTGTGTAAAGGGCTAAGCCACCTACAGAGCGGGTGGAAATTTCGACCCCCATTTCTCATTCCATCTTTTCTATCAAGCTGCAGGATATGATGTGAAATGCTAACATTAATCTCTGGTGATTGTGACACGATTTCTGTAAATACTTTAAATATTTACTCCAAGCCAATGCTCAAACTTTTTGTCTACTAATTTAAGTGCAGTCTTTCTGGCTCAAGATCAGTACAAAGTGAACATGTTAACTTTTGAGTGGTCAGGGGTGCCTTCTCCTGTGGGTTTATGCCATGTGGTTAGAGCATATGCTCTAGAGCACAGTGCCACAGCTAAGGAAGAGTAAAGATACCTGTGAGTCACACTGAGATGTAGGCACAAAAGAAACATAGAACTGTTCATTGAGGCCCAGAATCAAGTAATTAAGTACCATAGGGGTTTTGTTGACAAAAAGGAAGGTCTTTATGTGATTTTCATGAGGCAATTTAAATATTAAATGCCTGAAGAAGCAGTTGTTTGACCAAAATCCCTGTTCTTGATTCCTGAACTTATTTTTCCGCCCAGAAATTCTCTTTTAGGATCAGCATTTAAAATGTGAGATAAAGACTGTACCTGTAGCAGCTCAGTTCTGATGAGGGCCCAGAGTGCTGCAGGTACAAAGAGGAAACAATTGTGCTAGAAACAATTCCCAGACACAGCCTTCCAGATGAAAGAAGTTAGAGAAAAAGCCTTGCAGTTACACGCAGAGAAATTATTCATGGGTCTCATTACTGAAGATATAACATGTTCTCTCTTTACAATACCCAGTTTGAGACATTGGCTCTCAGAACAAAAGGCTTTCTGCTGTGAGACATTCCTTTTGGGAATCTTTAGTCCTGCCAGTAGTGCACCAATTCTCCCTCATCTGATAACAATTTTGATTCTGACTGCTTATGGGGGTTGACCTTTTCTCAAAGACAACAAGTGACAAGACAAAAGAAAATGGCCTCAGGCTGGACCAGGGGAGATTCAGGCTGGACATCAGGAAGAATTTTTTCCCTGAAAGGGTGATTAAGCACTGGAATGGGCAGCACAGAATTACTATCTTTGTAGGTGTTCAAGAAACAACAGGATGTGGCACTTAGTGCTATGGTTTAGTTGCATGGTGGTGGTCAAAGGTTGGAAACCTTTCTGGTTTTATTTCTCGGCAAAAAATGGTAAAAAATATTACAAGGAAAACAAAAGTAATTTAATATTAAGCACTTGCTCTTTTTTAAATGTAATTATGAGAAACACTGGCCATGCTTTCAGTCAGCCCATACTGGCCTCAGTCTTTATCTATGAAAAATGAAAATAAAGTGACTTTTAGCAATGAAGACTCTGATATGTCATGCTTCCTTTTAATCAGAATTCTGACTGTGGCAAATAATCAGAATTCTTTCTTTAGAAAGTACAAATGACAATCTTACTATAAAATGAGTGTATGCATAAACATACGTTCGTGTATCTGATAAATAGAAAACTGAAAATCTTTTAAGAACCAATTATTTCTAAACTAAACAGAATATGCTTCTAGCTCTTTTTCTGGCACAGGCATCTATCAAACAATAACAGGGCATCTGTTGAATAGACGTGCACATGCAATGCAAGCAGGATTAATTTTTATTTGTTGACCATGAAAGATGTTGCCACAGTTTTAGATGTTCAATTTTGTATAAACATTTAAGTGAATAAATGAATAAAGTACAGTTACAATGAATAAGTGCCAATAAAGACTGTGATTAAATACAAAGACACGCAGCAGGAATTTCAATAGGTTGAAAATGTAGTCACATCTACTCAAGAGGGTGTTAACAGTATGCTTTAGACTCCCTGCTGTCGTTTTGAAGCAACAAGAATGCCTGTTGCCCAAACATTTCCCAAAGCAAATAACTTTAAATACTGACTTTCTTCCTGAGAGAATGTCAGATATTGACGATTATCATTAACATACAGCTCTGCTAAAAGGCTTATTTGAATGATTTATTCATTATTGGTCTTTTTCCAATTTGTGGGGGAAAAGTTTTTGTGCATTAATAAAGAATGAAGGCATGTAGAAGGGATAGAAGTATGGCTTTACTAATACTTTGGGCATTACACTGGTTTTCATTATAGATTTATTGAGCTGGAGAGTGGAGACTGGTTCTATTCTTAAACTTATGTGAGACATTTCCACATAAATCAATGTTGCAATACCATGTTCTTTGGGAAAACAAAATATGATTTTTTTTTTAGATGCAAAATATGTAACAATCAATTTTTTGCCTCATAATTTTATTTTATTCTTCCAAGAATTATTCTATATAGATTTTACTACTTTAAAATTCTTTTATGCATTAGTTATCAGTTGACTTGAGTCTTTAATAGATGACAAAACATTCACAACTGAATCTTATCTATTCCCATCAAGCATTCTATCTCTCTCAGTCCAGGGGAAAAAACAGGCTGGACCACACTGGAGGAATAGATAAACCCTCTGAGCTCATACAGAAAAAGATGCATTGGTTCTCTTTGTTGTGAAAATAAACTCCTAAATTTCCTAGATGTCCTCTTTGGGAATTACATGCTACTTTGACTTTAAGATAGTGGTCTTCTATCATTTTAAGCAGCTCCTGCTGGGCTCTCAAAGACCTAAGTCTGGTAAGTGTTGGCAAATACTTACTAAAATGCTGACACACCAGTACGGGTAGCACAGCCAGCCAGTCCACAAGACCATCTCCTACGCAGAGTAACCTGGGTGAGAGGCACCCACAGGGTTTACTTTATTCTAAGTTTGAACTCTTCCTCAGGAAATTGTTTCCATATTCTCTTTGCTTCTGCTTATATGCCTTGATGGTCAAGTGAAAGGTTTTTTTTGTGTTAAATGTCCTATGAACTCTTTCCCATCAATTGGGTCAATCGCAGGACAACATATCTGTTCTTTGCAAGAATTATAGGATGTTTCTAGAGAGGTAATGACAGCTGATTGATTTTCTCCATGTCCTCTGTTCACAGTAAATGTGCATCTCTCAGAGAATAACTCAGGGGTCTTCCCATCACAACCTTCCTAGTTAGTGTTTCAGTTAGTGCAGGTTTAAATCACTTCTAAAAGCAGATTAAAGGTTATTATTTGTTGATAGGAAAGGTAGTAGTACTGATGGGCAAAAGCTCCAATTAACTCTTCAGTGGAGGAATCACTAAGTGTGGGCAGAACAGTAAAACTGGCAGGGTGAATTTGCTAAATGGTACATTTATCTCTCCAAAAAAGTGCAGTTAGAAATAAATTAGTCACAAAAGTAGTTTTACTTCCTACCTCTGACCTTAAAAGGAATTACTAGAAAATTCATTTCTTAAGTGTGCAAAGTGGAAAAGATTGTCTCCTTTCCCAAAAAATCTCACAAAACCCAAAACCCAAAGAAAACAATTTGAGAAACTGTTCTTGCTGCCAGGAAAGTCACAACATTTTATACTTTTTTCGACCACCAAATCCTAGGGAACTTTGCAAACACAAAGAAAATTCCTTTCCTTAATACCCATATCTCTATGAAAGAATCATGATATTATACTCAAAGGTTTGTACAACTTGAAGCATTAGACCATACAGATCATTCAGTTATGACAGCATAAAAAGTTTAGTGTAGTTATTAAAATTAAAATATTTTAAAGCCTTAGCTGATCAGAAGGACAAAACTTTTTCCTGTTAATAGAGTAAATGCTAGTGGAACTTTTCCTAAAGTTAAGTTCCATCTTGATATTATTTTGATTACTTAAGGAGGATCTGTCCATACCTCTTTGTTGCACTGCTGCACAAGGTTCTTTGGCATGAAAATATCTCTGTGTACATCTAATGCAAAACAGCAGAGGACCAGAGGAAAGGGAAGCACAAACCCAGATCCTGACCCGTCTGGCAGACATGGTTCTCAAGGAAATTCCTCACTACTGTGCTCAGGACTGCAAATCTCCAGAGAAACTTACCTGTGCATTTATAAGTAGTAATATGAGAAGGATCTGTAGGTGGGATAAAAAAGGACCTGTTAAGACCAGAGAGATGCTGGAGTAACTGTAGGTACAGCATCGTACATAGGAATTCCCTCCCTGACATTGTTGCATTTAATGCTTCTGGAAGTTGACAATCTGTGCATGCCTGCTAGAATTTGTTTTGAAATAAAACCCTGGAGACATTATTAAGTCAAGAGTGAAGCTGAAAGGTCCCAGTAGTCCTGAAGCAGAGACTCCTGTAAATCTTCGAAAAGTAGTCCAGAGATATCTCAATGCAACTGAAAGTCACCAGAAAAATATATAAATAAGTAAATAAATAAAAGTCATGTACCTGATTATCTCCCCTCGAACTTTTAATCAAAATGCAAAGATTATTGATCCTCACTCTTGGATTTCACATGCATAGTATAGCAAAGATAACATACAGTGAAAACAACACAGGACTAAGATATTGCAAGGCCTGATAAATGAAAGTTAAAAATGTGGCACAGCCCCAGAAAGGCAGTGAAGGACTTAGATCAGAAAAGTGGGTGATGAACACTAGCAGAGCAGAACAGCATGTTTAAAGCTGTGTGGGATTAAAAAGAGTTTCACTACAATCAAGTAAAAGTTTAAGGAACTTCAGGGACACGGAAACTGTATTTATCCTAACAGAATGAGCTATGAGGAGAAAACAGAAAGAAGATGTGCAGTACATCTAGGCTGTTCACAGAGGACTCATCACTGTGCCTGTCTCCTCTATGTGTTTATTCCAAAACTGAGTATGAATTACTTCTAATAGGAGTAAAAGCCCAGAAGACCAATTTGATACAGCTCAATTAGTTTATTGATCAGAGCTATGAAACCACAGCCAACCAAACCCATAAAGTACGTGTTACCAACCTCTGCTGGGCTCTTCCAGTGCTGTGGTTGGAACAAAGTGTATTTTTCTTGTGGTGAGTTACATTAATATCTTTGTTGTTATGAAAAAAATCTGCAGGAAAAAAAATTATTATCCTTATGACACTTACTAAAGAGTGAAGTATTGCTGGCAAATGTTGTACACAATTTAAAGATGCATTGATATTTTATTATTTGTATTTTTTTTGTAATTTGTACCATACAAAACCCTATGGCAAACTTATTTTTTGTGCTAGAGCTTGAGAATCATCAGAGTAGACAGAATAGACAATTTACCATCAATAGCAGAAAGGTCTTTATCAATCAATATTTAAAAACAGCTTAGCTAGCAAAAAATTCTATTTGCTACTTGTAGAGGTGCAGGTTAGGCAATTTCCTGCAGGACAGGCAGATATTACAGAGTTTTTGTAATTTTTGCATGTTTTAGTAATGGGTCATTTCCCTCAACCCTATTGACAAGGTAATACATCTGCTAATGATAAAAGTTCCCCAGTAATTTCTAGCCTATGACTCCTTTCTAGTTGCTGAAAATATCATCAAACTTTTGAAATATTTGTGTTCATATTATATGTGGGCTGGTTTGTATGTTTCTTTATTTGGGAGAGTTTTAGCTGAAATAATCCAGAAATTTTCAGGGGCCAGGGCCAATATTATTTTACACATTTTAAAAGTCTTCTTAAAGGTAGCTATTAGGTCTCTGTTCTATGGAGCAAGAACTTGACATTTGTCAGGTTGATTTCTGAGGTAAAAAAGAATGAGATTTTTTTTGCTGATTCTAGGAAAATTTCTCCAGATTTGAATAAACTATAAAGCTTTTGAAGTATTATTAACTTGATTATGTATGACTTGATAAAACTAATTTTTTCTGTTCTCTGAAGATGCTGTTGTTTCTACTTCGTAGCTGCCTCCTGAACTATAGCCCTGTCCCTGCCTCCCCAAATATCCATCATGGGGATTCAGATGTTTAGGAGGATATTCCTGACTACAAGAATATTCCTGTGTCTGTTGTTGCTCTTGCCTTTTCAGAGGTGTTGTGGCTTCAGGCTCTGCAGCTGAGTTCCCATGTTTCCAATCAGCTCCAACTAATGAGGAAAAGTTCTAGCAAAGAGGTTTAACTGACTGGATACAGAGAAGGTAGGAAGGGACAGGATAGATTAATAAAAAGTGAAAGGAGGAGATTAGACAAGGAGGAGGAAAGGGAGAGACAGAAGAAACACAGGAGGGGAATAAAGATAAGCTAAAGAGAAGATGAGTTGAGAACAGTTCAAACCCACTCTCCTTCAGAAACCGAGTGGTTCTTTGATCACAGTGCTGGACATTCCCTTGCCATAAAACAAACTCTGCCAAGCTGCCAGCTACATGGTTCTGTCCCTCTGCATGGTGATCCATACAGAAGAGAACAACTTCCTGCAGGGATGGCCTAATCCTTCCTTTTAAGCATTAGATTGCACTGTGCTGTGTATCTGAATCCCTCCTTGATCCTGTGAAGAGGAGAGGAGGCTCATGAACCAGGCTCCTTTAGGAAAACACTTTGAATAATACATACACAGGTTTCCACAGGAAACCTTATTTCCATCACTTCCAGGCTTTTGAGAAACTCTGATTTACAGTTTCAATACTTTTAGCAACAATTTTGGTCAGAATATATGTATATCTGTGCAATTGTATTCTCTTTGAAGTTAGCCTTAGCTCATTTTTGCAAATAGATGAATTTTAGGCTCCTCCATTAATTAAAATAATTCTGTACTCTTTTGAGATTTTTGTTTCTCTATCAAAGTACCTTGAAAAAGGTTTTTTCACTGACCTGTTTTGTGATTGAAATATTATTCTTTGCAGGCATGCTTGGCTTCACTACTGCATTCATTTCTAACAAACATAGCCTCCCAAATTCACAATTTCTCTGCTGGACTGCTTACAGCTTCTTGTGTGAATGCACAAGCAGCAGTCCTCCTGTACCAGTTAGATATACATTTTCAGAGGAGCTGACATTGGAGAGAGCTAATTGTGTTTAAGTTCATCTTAGGAAAGTCTATTGTAAAAACTGGAACATAATCAAGTCACAATTAGGAGAGCAACTTGCTAAATTTCTTCCATTAAAAAAAGCAATAAGAAAGCATCAATGGAAATCCATTATTAATGAACTAATGCAGAGAGTACAGAAGAGTAATTTGTAAATTGATTTTAAAATTTAAATATTTTTATATAATGGGACAGCAATACAGATAACATTTAAAAACATATATTTTAAAATTTAAACAACTAAAAGGAAAAAACCAAGATTTCTTTACAACAGACCATGTCAGCTAACAGGATTTTTCACTCTTCAGTAGAATTTCAAGGATGCAGTAGACAAATGATGAAGGTAGGATGATTTATAAAACTTTAAAATAGTCATAGCACATATCTTTTCTATATTATTAAAGACAGGGTTATTATTTGCAGTGACATAATAGATAAGGAAAAGAATGGTAGGATATTTGGAATGCTAGGGACAGATGATGTCATTCAATTATCTCTCTAAGGCCTATGGGATTGTCTTTTCTCTGTTTTGTTGTCAATGACTGGTCCCTCCAGCTGTTCCTTTACAACTTTGCCTCACTGTAGCACTTTTAGATATTTTTCTGCATGCCTCTCCTAGGGATCAGGAGTCTCAGAACAATCATAATCCCTGGCATAATGTGGGAGTCTCAGAATGAGGACAGAATTGCTGCATACAAATCAGGATGGCTGATAAGCCTGCACAGCATCCATCTATCACACTGCGCTTCCATGGGGCTGCACCATATATCTCACACTAACCACATTCATGGGGCTTTGTCAGCTGTCATGTTAGTATTTTGCCTATAATTTTTAAAATATAAAGGGTGAATATTAGTCTGAATTGCAAAGCTTTAAGAAAAGTAGATTGAAGGGACTAGCTAGAGGTTTAGGCAGCAAAACATGATCTATGACTTCTGAAGCAAAGATGATACAGCCAAGTTTCTGCAGTGTTGTTCAATTTTCTTCTCCAGTATTTACGAGAGAAAAAGGCTCCTTCTATTTATCCAGACAGTTTTTAATGGCAGCATTTTGTGATACTTGAAATTTTTCTGTTGGCCCCTATTTTGTTCTCCGACTCCTTAAGATCTCCAATAGGGACCTTCTAGAAAGAGAATGAGGAAAACTTTCAGTATGAAAATCTATCAATTTTTATGAAGATTGGAGAAAAATGCTGAGGTGAATTAGAACTCATTAGCTTCAGTGCCACCTGCTGGGAAGCAGTCATTTTTATTGGTTTTGTTGATTGATAATATTAAATAGTTATAAGTATTTCACTCAGGCCTGTCCTGCTCTTGTCAGATAATTATTTCTGCTTGGACAGAAATCTTACTAATCTGCACATTTTTAAGATGCATTCTTTATGCTTGACAAAATACCCTGTATGATCTTCAGACCTAAGTGCAATATTTGCCCATTATCCTGGATTATTGTTCCTCACTGATTCACTCAGGCTAGCACTTTAATTTTTAGCCATGTTTGCATTTATTTTTCTTGCTTTGCTTGATGCATGCCATTCTTATAAGATGCCTCTAATGAAAAAACCAATCCATTATGCATATTGTCCCTACTTAAACTGTAAAACCTAACATAAAATTTCCTTTCCATGTTTAGCTTGGTTTTTTGGTTTTCTCTTTCCCCTAAATTTCTGTCATCTAATCTTTTTTCTTTTTCCCCTGCAGGTCATAGTTCTTTTAAATTCCCTGTGTGAAGCAGGGTTTTGGCACCTTTTAGAAATCAAAGCATTGAATTAGATATAAGAGGGACATACATCTTTCCTAATGGTCCCTGAATGCTACAATGTATTGACTACTATAATACACCACACCACAAGGAGGAATATTTTTTTCTGTAGATGGTGCCCTATGGAAGTGCTACTTTACCTTAGAGTGAAACAAACAGACTCTGTTGTCAAAGGACAAGGGGAAAGTTGATGAAAGGCACCAGGAGACACCAGGAACATGGAAAAAACCTACAGCAATCCACCATACTGTTCAGAGCCTGAAGCCACATCTGACTTTGGTGTAGAAGGAGTTTCCAAAATTGCCAGTCCTAGGCATTGCATCTCATCCCAGGTGGGAGCTCTGCCAGTCTGGCACAGAGGAGCTCAGGGCATGGGGCAGTTGGTCACAAACCCAGCAGCCTCAGAGACTGGGTTGCACAACCCTGGCAGCAATACTAGAGACACAGGTCAGATGTCCCATGGAGAACACAGTCCAGCTGTATTGCTTGTAAAACCTGCTTTACCCCAAAGCCCATTTTTAAGGGAGAGCATAATCAGAAACAGTGAACTACAACAACAAATGGAAGATTTTCCAAGTGAGTACATGGCTCAATGAGTGCTGCAGCACTATGACAGCAGACAGCTGGGGTGGCTCTGCTGTCAGCTAGTGATTAGCACGTTTCTCATCCTTAGTGACAGTGAGATTCCTCATACCTTTAAATTGATGCAATTAAATCTCAGGTGTGATTGGTACAAACAACATATTACAAGCATGCCATCATCATACCACCCTGTTGTTCTATTGATTATTTTAGTGCATCACCATTTCTAGAGGAAGACCATCAATTTTACCCCTGATCACATCTGAACTCAGATATTCAAGGGGGAGTGGCTATGCTCATAGAAGTTATTGGATTTTTTTCTGATTAATGAGCCTCTGTACCATAGAAAGATTTATGACATAGCTGAAAACAAGAAGGGAGTATTCCTGTGGTAAAGTGACTGTATTTATTCCTATTATTTGGGGAAATCTGCATGTATTCAAATGCTATTTTTCAAGCTAATCCTTTGGTACTCTGTCTGTCAACCACTGGACCTCAGAGCTGCAAATAAACCTTACTTAACCTGAGGAAATGGTGGTTTCTTGTACATGGAATGCTACTTGAAATATTTACAGTGCTTATGGATTCATGCATGAGAATATTTTAAAGTTACACTAGGAATTTCAGAATTTGAAAAACATTTTGAATCACGCTATTAAAAACAGGTCTAATATTTCCTCCTCGTTCACAGTTTTGGGGACAGCAGGCATAATCTTTCCTGGATTCCTTTAGATGGTGAGCACATAACCTGGATGAATCTTGGGACCCAGTAATTTATGCTGATAGACTGTCTTAAGGAAAAGAAGTTGAAATTAGATACTTCCTGCAAATATTATCACCCTGATATGTATTCTTTTCCAAAGCCACTACACAGTTCCTGAATGTCTATAAGTTCCTATGATTTAGCATTCTCTTTGTCCCATTGTATATAGAATCAAGCTGTTACAGAATTACACAGCTTTCTAGCATTGCTCTAGTGCTAACAAGATGGAAATACTTCATACTAAAGGGCAGCCTTGTGCCTCAGACACCTGGGGCCAATTACACTGAACAATCACAGCTTACTGTGATTTAAAACAGGAATCAATGTCACTGAACATTTTAAGGGATCAGGATCTATGCTGATAATTCATTCAGTCTGAAAGCGTTTGGTATTTTCTCCTCCACTGGATCTTCTGAATTCAGGAGACCTGAGCTGGCGGCTCTAAATACAATTAAAATGGTCTCAGAAAATGTGAAAAGAACCATTTGCCCTGCCTGTTCAGAAGAAGAAAGCACTAAAAGTTTCACTTGAATGCCTTTAATATTGGCTTCTGTCAGGATTTCCCATGTGTCAAGAAACCTAACTTTTAGTAACTCAAGCAGGAACAACCTGAAATCCTCTTTGCATGTAAGAGAAACCAGCTATCTTTCATCTATCATTTTCAAGGGGGATTTGCATGCTATATATTTTTTGCTATTAGAAATTATGCTTGTCTGATAAGATGTAATATAACCTGCAAAAGGCTGCAACCATAGCTTAGAATACCATCCTCACAATTTTCTAACTTTTCCAGTCAGCTTGTTCTGTGTGTTTTCTCTATACATCAAAGAATATCCTTAGATTATAGATTGTGCAGTTTGCTTGAATGTAGGTACCCTAAAAGCCTGACTGACATCTCTAGAGCCAGCACAGCACACTTGAGAATAAATAAAGTTTAATTAACTACCAGTCACTGTATGCTGAATTTTTCGCCATAGGTTTGCTATTTTCTATAAAAACTGTTCTAATGTAGCAGCACAAACTTCAATGGGCTACCAAAGTACAGGTTCAGGTGTGAACAGTGACACTCAGCAGGTTTTGCATTAATCCCTTGGATTTGCTAGGGATTAATCTCTGCACTTTTAATATGTGCTTGAAAGCATTAGTTAGGTTTGTCATAGAGCAGGTACCTGTGACTCTGGCCTGGCTTCTTGTCTTAAGTTGTATGTCCTTTTTGATTTTCAATGACAGAAATGACAGAAGTGTATATTTTAACAGATTTGGGCCTAGACTTGCTGTCTCCAAATTTTTGTTTACTCCTAATATCTTCACACTTGCTAACCCACAGAATCTTAAAATCTTAAAAAAGGAAAAATTAAATTAGAAATTTGTAGTAAGCATTGCAATTTTTTTCTTTTTCCCTTGGCCACAAGAGCAAAAACCCTGAGATCTCCCAAGTGAGCACTTGACATCAGCACAAAAAAAGGAGGCATATATGCTGCCTCTTCTCTAATGGTGGACACTGATCTTGGATCTGTAGTGCACAGTCTGAAGCCATTTGAGCATCTTATTTTGGCAACTTTCTAATTGTAACCAAGTCATTTAAGCAATCCCACTATCCTGTGTGGCATCACATCTCCAGTCCTGCTGCATTGCCCAGAGGAATTTGGCTGGAATGGATGGTAGGATTATTGTTCTCCACTCCAGCTCTCCTTAAACAGTGCTGCCACCCTCCCAGCAGCATATCTAAGTAGGAAGAATATCTGCCTTTTAGCTCCTGCAGTTTGCAGCCTATGATTTCTGCATGAACAGCTACTGTGAGGAGTGTGGAATAAAAAGGCAGCCTGCACACTTGAGCAGCAAAAGGGCACCTAATGCAGCTATGCCTGTTTCTTTCAAGGAGAGCAGCCACACAGAGCCCTCATATGACTCAGAGCTCCATTTAAAACTCTGCTACCAGCAGCAGAAATGAAATAGAGTTGGCATGAATTAAAAATACGTACTGTTGGAAGTATTTGATTACAGTTTTACTAAGGAGAGAGGGGGAGGTTGGATAATTTTCTGACCATTTTTGAAATCAAGTGAGGAAACACCATTCTGCTTGACACCAGCCTCAACCCAAACCTGCTTTTACTGCTCTGCCTAGGGTTAGGCTTAAAAACAAGGTAAGGGTTCAAAACACCCACAAAGCCCAGAGCTCCAAGCACACTGCAGCCACAAAAGGCATGGCAAGGGACCTCCAATACAAGGCTTCCTCCACATCTTCCTGAGGGGCACCAGCCCCACTGCCATGCAGCTTTGGCTGCTCTGCCTAGGGTTAGGGGTCAGAAAACCACAAAGCCCAGAGGTTTCCTGCCCATGGCAGTGGAGTTGGAACTAGGTGATCTTTAAGGACCAGTCCAACTCAAGCCATTATTTGATTCTACAATCATAACTCCAAGTAAAGTGAGAGCTCCAAGCTGATTTCTTTTTCTTTTTTCAGTCTGGCAAAACTGCTTTCATTTTACAGTGTTTTGTAATTAGTCTAGTTCTACTTATTACTGGTCTTTTATAAATAAATTGGTGTTTAATAGAGCCAAAAAATGTTTTCAAACTCTCCAAGTGTACTAAAGGTTCTGTTTTGGGTGACAGCTGCAAAACAAGCAACTGTGTCTTACAATAATAATTACTCCAATTCAGTTCTATCAGCCTACATGGGGAACCTTTGAACAGCTCCATCTCTAATTTGATCAAGACATTATTTGAATGAGGTCAAGATTTCATCCATGATGGCTGCTCTTCTACATTCCCTGACCAAAACCAAAAGCCACTAGAAATTTCCTTAAGGAAAGAGAGCGGCTGATCTGCTCCTGTGTTTGACTTCTTGCTGCTTCAAAGTATTTTTAAGTGTTCAGGTTGGTAAGTTTTCAGGAAAGTTCACACTGCCAAAACTCTTGGCAAATATTTAGCAATTCATTGCATATTCATGAAACACTAAATATATTTTAGGTCCTGATGCTTCATTAACAAAACAAGAAAACAGGCTGCATCATTCACCCAATATTTAAAATAAACCCATCAAGGCATTTTAAAGTGATCTTTTTTTCCCCCTCACTCATTATTTTTAAAATAATCTCATCTGAGGTTTGCATTTCATTGTATTTTTTACACTTTTGCATATTTTAACTTGTTTTGAGGTTCTGAGTGAATCCCTTCTTTCTGCCAAGAAACAAATTAAAAGTCATTGGATAAAAATATATTAAGAATTCTATGCATAGATATCCTCATTACCAATATCAAAATTCAAGTTCCCAGAACTGACAACCTGAAAATCTCAGTTGGTTTTATGTTTCTTGAAAAGAGAGGTTTCAATTTTAAAAAAAAAGTGAAACTAATATTTTATTTTCCTCGTCAGTCAAGTTTCCAGGAGTCAGACCATTTGACTCTTCTGTCTGCCATTGTTCTCTGTGGATAACAGAGTCCTCTTTCTGTATCTCTCATTCATGCTAAAATCAATGATCTACCTCTCTAAGCATGACCATCTATATTAGCTCTCATTAAAGAGACTGCAGATGGTCTCAGAATGTCTCAGAATTATTTAACTGTAGTTTGTTATGCACTCCTCTCCTCTTGACAGTATCCAGGCAGTATAGCTGTATGGGAGTACAAAGTATGAAGTCTTCATGGGTGCTACGAAATACTGCAGATTGTTTTCTGTACTGTTAAAGGTTTCTGTAAGCAGCTCATAGCTGTCATCTGGGCTGTTAACACTATTTATTTCATGCTAGATTTCTGTCTAATTTTCAAGATTTTGGTGACAAGCTCTTTTGTTGCCAAATTACCTGAATAGCCATCAGAGAATATCAGGGTAAGACCATGGTCAATAAATGTGCATCTTGAACATTTTGCTCTAGGGACAAAATTTTTCTATGTGAAGGACAAAAATCTGTGTAGTTGGTCTGAGGTGCTGGATTTAGCTGCTCAGGAACTATTAAAAATTACCAATGTCCTCACACTTTCTTTCAAATGGAAAAAAAGACAGGAAATAAAAAATATGCAGCGACACATACCACAGAGCTAAGAGTGAGAAAAAAAATTGCTACTAAAGACTGACACATCCCTGGACATGCTTCTCCTTCCGGAAAAAGACTCAGAGAATGAGCAGAATGAGCAAACACCACATGACAAATGTGTAATATATTGAGTGCATTAGTAATCACAAGATGACTGTGAGCCCTTGAAGTGATGTGGTCAGGAAAAAAAAGACAACCAAAGTTAAAAGATGCAGCAATTCAGGGCAGATAGGTAGTATGCCAATAGAGGCAGCAGTAGCATACCCAGTTCTGGTCCCCATGTTAACAAATGTTATGTTAAAATGCAGCCAACACAGGCTGTGAGACAATCAGGGAAATGAATTTATTTCTTCCAAGAAGACAAATATGAAAATCTGGATTATTTAGGTGAGCAAACCCCTACCAGATATGATTACTCTGGACAAGTAAAATAAGAAGGTCGACTACAAACTTGGGAAAGCTAAAAGCTGTTTCAGCTGTGCTCTTTCAGCCACAAGACAAATGACCCATCAACCAGCTTGAGGTACAATTTAGGAGCAAGTTTCAAAGATTTGGGGCAGTGTGTTTTTAAACCACACTTTTGTGATGGGAAAAGGGGAAGCAAGGAGCATAATCAGTTTTAAGCAGAATACATTTAAGAAAGGGTTTACCTGACAAAATGATGACTGGACCTGGTAACCTGGACAGATCTAGTTCCATACCTCTATTTTGTAGTCTTATTTTTTAACAAACTAAACACCTGTTCCAATACATCACAAAAATGAGTACTGTGTAATGGAGGAGAATATACAAGGACAGACTATACATAGATAAACTGTATTAGTCCTCTTTTAAAAAAAAGTATTTCTTTTTAATAACAGTTGTTATTTTTTATAGTTTTCTGACAGTGGACTCTGATGGCAGAGATGGTGACGAGTGTCAGCCCTTTACTATCCTACAGTAAAACATTTATTCCTTTTCTCTGTGAATTTCCCATGGGCAGCACCATGCAACACTGACTCCTCCTCCTGCTCTTTCTTCCTTCTTCTTCTATGACCAGCCAACTCCTTCCTGATCAGCTAACCCACTCTTTTATAGTACCCATCCTTATTGGTCATAGCTGTGACCTATTAAGGGCAGGGCTGCTTCCACTCTTTGGTAATTAGCTCAACTGCAACTCACTGGGGGCAAGGTTGCCTGCAGCATCATCTCTATTTTCTTACAATTCATTATCCCACAGTTTTCTATTTTTTTTTAAACTGGTCATTCAATGATGCTTATTTTAAGGCATTCTGAACCCCAAATGTATCACTTCTTTACAACATTGCATTAAATCTTTTGATTGAAAATACTGCTTCTCCTTATAAACCTTGTCTCTCTCGTGACCTTAGATTGCTATAGAAGTACTACTACTCAATAAGTTAGGAACATAATTCAATTTTCAGGAGACCCATCTGCTTAGGTTATGTATGTACAAGTGAAGCTTGCTGGGTAGCTCAGGGGCTCTCTGTGACCACAGGAAAATTTAATTTCTTTTGCCACAGAAAAAATTTAAACACTCTGACAAGGATAAATTTGGTGTCAGCAAAAACATGCACCATATTGTCCTTTAACAAAAGAAGAGTCATGAAGTTCTGGAATGTCAGTGACTATTATTATGGAAAAGAGGATGTTGAAATGTGCATTATAATTTGACTGAAATAAAACTGCTCAATATGAAATGTTTTACAAGAGACTTATCTGTAAGACAGGAATTCTCACAGTCACAAATGGGATAACAGTTTGATGAGGGTGTTTCAAATGAATGGAACCAAACAAATTCCAAATTAGCCTTGGATTTTAATGGAAGAAGCTAAGTTCTTCACTGGGTTAATGTAGGAGAAACTCCCATTCCTTCAGCAAAGCACAAGGGCATCTATCTTGATCCTTTCTTTTTACTCTTGCTGCTTTTGCAGGTCCTGATGAAGACATTCTTTTATGAATAGAAAATTAAATAATTCTTCTGAGTGAGGATAAAACCCTTTATTTCACCTCACTCACTGATGGATTTTAGCATCAATGTCATTGATATATGTTGATGCTTAAACTCGACATATAGGCAGCTTGAACAGTGAAATGTCAGTGGCCCAACAGCCACATGTTCAAGACTAGCTGGTCAACATCTTCTGCAATGGATTTAACACTGTAAGACTTGCTCTTCTACACTCAGCAACGGGTTACATCTCCCTCCCCTAAAACTGAGCCTATGCTCTCATTTTGCATTCTTCACGACAGAACCTCAACTTCTTTCACAAAGTCAAACTTTGCATCAAAGCCTTCCATTTATCAGCTACTGTTTCTTCAAATGCCCTAATCCATCCACAGATTTGCTACAAAGCTTTGCAGCAGCAGTTTTGGCATAACTGGCATAACACTTAAACACAATGGTAATATGACTCAAGATTTCACACTGTTACATCTTTATTAGAACTTCATCAGGCTGATCGACTTGATCATTGCCTTTATTGTAAAAAGCAATTTTATCTCTTGATTTTTAGGTGCCTTAAGTAAGTAATTGCATGTAAAATGTGCAAGTGCAGTCAACATCTAATTTGGATGTGAAATGACCACTGTGGACCCTGAAACCTTCACCTGCAGATGGTATATGTGAAATGGATAATTGCAAATGCAAATGGATGATGACCACTTCCACATTCAGAAACACAGCATACACATCAGTAATTTAACTGCAGGCTGAGCTTGCTTAAAATCAAGTTGTTGGTGTTTCATACAGACCTGAACTTGTTGCACAGAAATGATCAGCAATGAATGCAGATGAAAAGGTAATTTTTAAAATTAATTGGACTCCTGGGCAGCAAATGAGGTGTGATGTACATAAATGTCAGAGCAGAAAATAAAAGGTAAATGTTTAAGGAGAGTTATTGCAGCACAGGAATTGCAAGTGAAGCCAAAAATGAAAGTCCTCCATCCAGCAGGCTATCACAATGAGCAATGACAGAGTGCTCAGGTCAATAGGAAATATTAAAAAATAAAAAAAAGAGAGTTTTGAATAAATAAAAAAATCCCCCAAACGGAACTATTGGATGTCAAAGTTCAATTTATAGGCTAGTACCCAACTACTGGCTCAAACTACGTGTGTTGAACTTGTTCTGAATACAGTGGGAGTCTCTACATTTTTTTGCAGCTATGTGCCTGGAAAGGATTGAGGTTTTTCATCTTCCAATAGAGATACCCCATGTCATAATTTATGCTGATGACAAGCACTGAAATAATCACAGACTGTGTATATGCAAGCTTGATAGATCAGCAGATTCTTTATTTTTCTTGAAGAATTATAGCAAAACTAAAGACAATGTGGTAGTTTGGTTTTTTTTAAAAGTTTTTTAAGACATTTTTAGTTCAAGACTTTTGAATACTGATCATACAGGTTTTTATATTACAGTATATGTTTAAAACTGTGGGGAGAACATAAAAATGAATGACAAACCAAATCAACCAAACAAAAACAAAAAGCCAAACACCATTAACTACAGAAGAGGTAAGATTGCTGTTGATAAATAAGATTATGATATTAAACCTATGAAAATATCCATATAGCAAAACTATGAAAAGTCGAAGAAGCAAAAGGAAACATTTGTGGCTTATTATAAAAGCAGTAATTAAGATTGGGCAAAATATAACTGTGTATGAAATAAATATAAGTTACAGACTACCAATACTTCCCAAGAAGTAGATGTGTGAAAGCTTTAGTTTTTAAAAATGGATGCTATGTCAAAAAAATAAGGAGTTTGATAAAGTTCTCAGTAAGACAATAGAAAGGAAGAAAACTTTTGGGCAAACATTGTGAAGATATTTTTTTACTCCTCCTCAAACAGAAGGAAATGGATGGTCTCCTTATGAAGATAAGTAATAATTTTATTTTCTGTTCTGAATCTATATGGATGGCAGTATTAGCCTCAGGGGCCAACAAAATCTGGGCTTCCCAAGAAGGGGGTTTTCAGAATTTATCCCGTTGCTCAGCTCCCTCTGGTGTTAGGAATGGAGTTTGGCAAGGCAGTATTGCAACCCTGCAAACTACTTGTTTCTAACCAGACACCCTGCTTCCTTTTTCATCTTCATTGCCAGCTTGTGGTGTAACCTCCTACTCTAAGAAAAATAAGAATGATTTTTTTTAAACCAAATTCATATTCCAAACCTCATTTTTTTTACAGACAGCTAATAGAATTATGAAGAAGTGGGAAAGAATGTTGGCAACATCTCCACACTGAGGGGGCTGGAACAGCCTGACAGCTTGGTTGAGATGAAGCAGAGACACAGAAGTATTAGATGTTAGAACTCAAGCAAATTATAATTCAAAATACCAGACCTGAAACTTGTAATCCTCAAATGCCCCACAAAAATGGCTGCCTATAGAGGATGGACATAAAATCTGCCTTAGTTTTGATAGCACTGGACTTAGCTGTCTCCCACTGACCAGAACCACGTTACCTGCAGGACCTTTCTCCCTCTATGTTTGCCAGGTGGGGAACCTGACTTGGCAGCATTTGTACATCATGGTTATCCAATTTAAATAGCATGACAAACATGAACAGCAGAGGGGGTGGGTGTGCCAGCTCACTTTTGTTCAACTCAAGCTACTTGAGCTTGGGTCACGCATGGATTTTAATTTCTTTATATTCATGCAATGTTCTCAAAAGAAAACTCGTATTAGTATAGGGTACAGGGTAGTGTGGTTGGAGTTGGTGGCGGTAGTCAGTGTGCTCATGAACTCCACTGCTGAATCTACTCCAGGTTTATACCAGGTTAGGATGAGATGATCCTCTCCCACTGGATATTTAAATGTACAGACTGAAGTGTTCAAGGCTTTCAGCCTGAAACATTCCTGTCCCACCGCAGGTAACCAAATCCTTCAGGTGGTGATTAATGACAACACTGAAACTTTTCCAAAGACATTGAAGATATTTAAATCCATTCTACCTTTCTTTCCTTTTGTTGCACCTACGAGGCTATGACCTCTATCTCTTAAACTGTTTTTGAGGTGGAAAAAGACATTGTCTTAAGGGGGAAAGGTTAATGAAAAATACACCATGATAGTAATAAAACATCATTTGCACAATTGCACATGCCCACACTCCCAAACAAATGTAGAGAGATACTTTTAAGTGTTGAGCAGAAGGAAAGCATTGTTTTAAGGGTGTGGAAGAAATAGAGCCATAAAAAGAAGGGTCTTTGTTCTAATTCTCTCCCTCTCTAAGCCAGAAGAGACTCAGATTTTTAGCAGGTTGAATGTGACCTCTGATGAGATAAACAAAAAGAGGTTTTTTCCATTCTGAAAAAGGAGTGCTAGCATAGTAAGATTTCTAATGGATAAGGCAGATTAAATGTGAGATAAAAGGGTGAAAAGAAAGAGTGAAACTCTGGAGTGCTGGAGTCAGATGATGAATAAGGTACCTGGGTGAAATGTTTGGTCTGGTTGTGAAGGACACATGAAAGAAGGAAAGAATGCATAAGCGGAAACTATTGCTTCCTTCCATTATTCTCTTTGGAGTTCATTATTTCTGCTTTCCATCCTGAGGTGGAAAGGGGGCTATTTCTCTCATTTTGCAGCGAACTTATTTCAAAACACTTTCAATAACAAAATCTCAGATTTCTATTTCAAAATGATGTGATTAGCCAAAGGTGACTTCTGGATCTTTCGGGAAGAACTAAGAGAAATTTGTAATTGCTTCTGTTCTCCCATTCAACTTTTCTGTCAGACATCCTAGAGTAGCTATTAATGAGGGAGATGCATGGAGTTAGTCATCAATGGTTTTGGTAGTTAGGTACGTGCCTGACATATAAATATGGCTGTATTTCAAGGTTTCAAAGTTATCTTGACTACAGCATGAAAATATAGTGCTCATAATGAAAAAGGGTATGGGAATGTATACTGAAAGGAAGGATGGCAGGAGTCACAGAATAATTTATGTACAAACAACTCATGCTAGACCCAGATTTTAGTTCCTTAAAATAGTGACTCTCAGAAAAATCACTTTGAATATATTTCTGTTGCTGCAAATTTTCTCTTTGTATACAACTGTAAGTAATGTTTTTAAAAGACTCTGCCTGCTATGAAATTTTCAAGTACAAATAACCCTACCCAGTCAAAACCAATTACTTCAGGGAAGAAAGGTAGACTGTTATTCACTGAGTATATTTCCAGTGTATAATTTGAATTTTAACATACTCATTTTTGTCTCAAAAAGTAGAGGTACTCTGTTGGGGTTTTTGGTTTCCATATTTTTTTTTCAAAATGGCAAAAATAATGATAAGGGAGGAGAAAGGTTTTTTTCACTTAAATATTAATACTGTATTTCTGTTCAGAATTACACGGCGGAAATACCTTGGGTGGGGAAAAAACAACCCAATACACTAAACCCCAAGTAAAAATATTATTTGTTGGAAAGGTACAAGATTTAAAGAGCTCTAAATGAGTTACAACAAATAAAGATGTGTAAAGGCTTATCAGTAACAGATTGCAACTAAACTATGGATGATGATTTAGTGTTTTTATCTCCAGTCACAAAGAAAATAAATAGATAAAATAACCTGCCAAGAATAACAGTTTCAAAGATAGCTGCCAGTATCAACTCACTTTCTAATTTCAGATAAAGAATTCATTTTGTGCTTTCCACACTTTTGAGATTTTCTTCTATTTGCTTCTTTAGGTTAAAGAAGCTTTATCTATGACATAACACAAATCAGTAAATGTGCATGTATGCAGGTGTAATGTATATATACAAAACATATATTTTTATTTATTTAAACATGTATTTTAAAAAAAGTATTCAGAAAATAATTTTGCAACTCATTGACATCCCAAATTTAAAATGTACTCTCTACATTTTTGATAAGTAGGTGATTAGAAGCTGGGAATGTGAAATATGCCTTGAGTTTCTTTTTAAAGGCTATTCTAAAACATAAATATCTAATAGAGATTTGAATAATATTTTAGGAACCTTTATTTTCTATTAAAATTTTGCAGAAGCTACTGTTAATTTCTCTGTTTTTGTCTTGTGCTGTTACATTTATCATACTGATTGTGATAATTGATTGTGAGAATGTCTACACTGCTTGAGTTGCATTTATCATTACTGACTCCTCAGTAAATGTTGCTTACATATTTGCATAGATTGTTTTCTCATGTTCTGTTAGAGAGGTATAGTCAGACAATGAATTAAAATAAAAAGTTAGGTATACATTGGTATATACAGGAATATATAGTGTTACTCCAGCTGCAGTACATCACAGCCCTGAAGGCAGACATGGAATTGTCCTTGAGCAAGAATAAACAGCGAGAAGCAGGGCTTGGATATCACCTGGTCATACTAATCCCTCCTCATCCTTTCTTTTCTGGACTTTTGAGGGCCTTAGAACACTGGCAGCATAGCAGAGGAGAGTTTTCTACAGTTCTGCAAAACTGAGGTGAATCACTTCGCACTCTCCTGGGGTTGGTGGGTGAGCATGGTGGCATGGATGCAGCTCAGAAGAGTGGGAACAATGCTGCTCAGAGGGACAGCTTCTCACAGAGAAGCTGTTTGCTACCATGTAATGTGGGGGAAGGTGCAGGGATGACTTTGTTTGCTCAGAGCAGTGCGAAAAGAAACAATCTGGTCCTACAGCAACTGCTTGGAATGCATGGGGGGAGTTCTGCAGCATTTCAGTGGTGTCTGCTGCTGTGTGAACTTACATGGAGGTACAGTACTATATCAGGGGTGGTAGGGTGAGCCACAGGCTCACACCTGCGTGGGAGACTCCACAACCCCTCTGGGCAATCTGATCCAGTGCTCAGTCACCTGCACAGTAAAGAAGCTTCTCCTCCTATTCAGGTGGAACTTCCTGTGCATCAGTTTCTGCCCATTGCCTCTTGTCCTATTGCTTGTCACCATCAGGGAGAGCCTGGTTTCATCCCCCTGGCACAGTCCCTTTAGATACTGACAGACAGGGATGAGGTCCCCTCTCAGTCATCTTTTCTTGAGGCTGAAGAGACCCAGCTCCCTCAGCCTCTCCTCATAACACATACTTCAGGCCTTTAATTGTCTTTGTTGCCCTCCATTGGACCCACTCCAGGGGCTCTGTCCTCATCTAGAGAGGCCAGAACTGGACACAGCTCTCTAGATGTGGCCTCACCAGGCCCTCACCAGTAGAGGGGCAGGATCACCTCCCTTGACCTGCTGGAAATGCTCTTCCTAATGCACCCCAGGACACTATTGGCCTTCTTGGCCACAAGGACACTCTACTGGCTCATGGGCAGCTTGTTGTCCACCAGGACTCCCAGGTCCTTCTCTGCAGAGCTGCTTTCCAGCAGGCCAGACATGGTGTGGTCAAAGTGAGAAATACATTTTGAGTTGTAGTTGAGTTGAAGATTTCTACTCTTATTTCTACCAATAAATACGCCATAAATGAAGAATATCAGCTTTGGGATTTTAGGATTATTGCTGGCAGTGCTGCCTTACTCGTGCATGTCAGGGTTACACTGATCTTCACTACAGTGTTAAGTTCTCATGAGCAAAACACTCACCATGGCTGTGATTTCGTATGTAGCCTCCTTAGCAACTTGAAGGGAACCCTGTGCTATTTTTTTTCACTCAACTGTGCCCTGCCACATCTTTTCCTAGGTGACTTGAAAAATGAACATTGTTTCCTATTATAAATAAAATACATTGGATAGTAATTCAGAGCTGGAGAGGTGTAGCAGGTTTGAGCAAAAATAAAGTTGCCTCTCCTGAGTGTGTAAGGCAAGCAGTGCAGCAACAGGCCACTATTCTACCTTTTCCCTGCCCCCCACCACCACCACCAAGTCCTGTGATCTTGTCATACTGGGTGTAGCAGTTTTGTTTCAACCAGGCAGAAACACCAATGAAATGTAGTGGTTTTGGTTCTCTAAATTAATTTCCCAGCCAACTCATCAGTTAATGAGGTGGGTGAGTGCTGGCCTGACACCAGTGCACCCACTAGAATTATTTACTCATTTTCTGCTGTGAGATAAGGTTAGGAGAAGGGCAAAAGCAGACTCAAGATAAGGATTAGGAGAAGGGCAAAAGCAGGCTCAAAACTTTAGAGAATATAAAGAAAAACTTTATTAACAGAACTAAAAGAAGAATAAATAAGAATCAGAAAAAAACTCGAATGCAGGGTGCCTCCGATGCTTGGGAATGATTGGCATCTGCCTCCATGATTCAGAAGTGCTGAACAATTGCTTTATTAAAACTATATTATATTACATTAATACTATACTATATTAAAAAGATACTATACTAAAGAATGTTAAAAGAAAACTAAAGAAAAACCCCTGACTGTCTTGAGACAGCCAGGACACATCTTGGCCAATTAATATAGACAACCAACACCAGAATCCAATTACCAAATCCCTTCAGGTAAACAATCTTCCTTACACATTCCACATGTGCAAAAAACAATATGAGCAGAGAATAGCAATAAGAATTGTTTTCTCTTTCTCTGAGGTTCCTTGCTGCGATTCCCAGGAAATATTCCTGGGAAGTTGTGCCTGCCTGCTTTCTATGAAGAGACTTGCAGCTACAAAAGCCTTCAGAACACTTCTCCCCCCATCTGTACTTTCCTTTCCCAGTGGTAACGTTGAGACAAAATTTGGTACTTTCAGTCAGTTTACCACTTCTAAAATAACGTTTCTTCGGTTCATTTAGGGAGAGGAGTCTCTCTTGCCATGCCATGGAGACTTTTCCATAAGAAACAATTCTCTTGTGATTTTAATTTTCACAAATAGCAGCCGCCCTGAAATCTGCAATTGTGAAGCTCCTCCCACAGTTTGGTAGTCTTCCCACAGCTACCACCATGGGTCATTTCACCTTTTCGGGGTACAATTTTAAGGATGAACTGTTCCAGTCTAGAAACAAAAGTTCTCTTTTTTATGTCAGAGAACAGGGAAGAAACAGGGGACAGAGGTTTTCTTCTTCCATCCCTGGGGAAAAGTTTCTCATCTCTCTCTGTTCAAGGTTCTCATTGGATCACAGCTACTTCAACATCTGCTTGCTTTGACACTGGTGCCTCTGCTCATGGCTGTGGTTAGAATGCTACATCCCCCCAGTGCAGTAATCCGTGGTTCTCTGGGCTTTGTATGGGTCCGATCCAGCTAGCTGGAACCCAAGCCCACACGGATCTGCATGGACTGAAGATAAAAGACGAGGAGCGCTCTTCTAGCACGTGGGAATGAGTATCCTGTTTATTGGCTTGTGATGGGACACTGCTGGCCACAGCAACCACCCAGGTAGCAAAAAAGGCCAAACCTTTCCCTGCAGTGGGGTTTATACCCCAGGGGATGGGGGCGGGGAAAGAGGAGCATGGCCAATGGGATAACATTGGGGAGGGGCGAGGGGAGGGGTATCCATGGGGCAGACCACCAGGGGTGTAGAAAGGAGTGCATGGGGAGAAACCATGTGATGAGGAAGGGGGAATAATCTACATGACATACCGCACTCAGTACAGAATTCCCGTTACCCAGTGCAGAACAACTACTAAATAAACTATTTAGTGCAATACAACATCTCCACCTTTTCTGTTAAATAAAATTAAAAGGAAATGCGTCAGACTATTTCTGCTGCTGATTATGAATTTGTGGTTAGAATGCTACGTCCCCCCAGGGGATTCCATGATTTACAGGAAAAAAAAAAAGTCTGATGTATCAATTAGATCTTCCCATAGCCTTACAAGAGAATTTCAGCCCAAGAGTAAGGCATCCCCTCATTCTTCTCCCATCTGGGATTTGAATCCTTCCTTACTGGCCTTTGTGTCTCTATGTTGCTTTCTTTATGTGTCTTCACCCTCTCCTTTTCTCTCACTCAAGAGAGGATTAATGTCTGCAAGTTCCATCTGTGCACAGAAGGAGTTAATATCTCTCCCGGGCATGCGGGTGGTGATGTGATCTCTGCCAGGCAGTGGCCTCTCTGGCTGCACAGCTGTTTTCTGGCCCCTGCTGGGTTCAATCCCATCCGTAGGGCTGCTTTCTGTGCGGGGCTGCCTCTGTTTGTAGCCACATGATTGGTCCTGTTGGGCCTGGAGGAAGCTGTTAGCAGTCCTCACAGGGAATCACTTCCGTAACTGACGGATTTTCTCATTAACTAAAAACCAAACTGTGTTAAACCACAACACTAGGATACGGAGCAAAATTTGTGCTTACGTAAAATGGGTGCAGATCTGCTGATAGTCAGGTTATAGTGTAAACAGCATCCCTTTTCATGTGTGGTTCACAGTGAGTATTCAGAGAAAAGGAGACAAAAAGATTACAAACTGCACAAAATAAATATTAATATCGGACAAGTTAGATTATTTCACAATATCTAAAGTAATCATGAAGTTTTAAAGCCCTGCTTGCAGAAACTTCCCTGAGATGTCTCAGGGCCTTTGGCAAACAGACTGATTGAGAATAGTACAAAGAATTGTATTTTATAAAGGAAGAGAGTTTGAAGACAGTTGCTACAGTAATGAGGATGAATTTTTAATCAATAAATGAGTAGATAATAGAGTTTTAAGATTGCAAATGACTGTTTTAATTCTGTAGCAAGTTCTCTGTTGGCAGTTTTTTCTGTTTCTACAGAGTCCAGCTTATTGAAATATGAGCCACAAGAATCCAAATCTTCAAGTCCATTGCAAGGTCAGGATTCAAGACTAATTTTTCTCAATGGTTATATGCTTGATCCTCTTTGTGTGAGTGTATGTATGAGTATTTTGGGTGAAATACAAAGTCACAACATTCTGAATATTAATTTCAGCTTATGCAGAGTTTCTTTTTCAACATATTGAAAGGTTTTGACCATATTTTGGCTTTTTAACTTTTTTATAAAAATTCCCATATGAATATAATTCTTAGAAGACAAAAATTTTCATTGCATTAACATTTAAAAGTGAAAAATATTTTAAGTGTTGTGCTGGTATATTGTCTGACATTTTAAAGGAAAATTAATGTTTTACATAATGTTGACATTTAATTAAGTCATATCTAATGCAAGCATAGATAGAGATTATGTGGTTATTTTAGTGGGAAAAACCAGTTTCTGTCTCAGCCAATATGATATTTTCTGTTGAATTTTATATTGCTCTATACTAAACATATCTATGGAAGCATATCTCTCTTATCACTGTATTTCAGAGGTGTATTTTAAAAAATAGATTTGGCCAGCTCCAACCAGAGATTGCAAAGAAAACTATGATATACAGAGCAATAATGGGAGAAGGTGAAGAACAAAAAGGTACTGAGAAATGTCAGTTAAACACGAAGGATGTTTTGATATAGATAATGACAAGGGTATTCTGGTCTAGCACCGATCTAAAGCCAGATCTTCATAAGAACATTTCAGAGGAGGGAAAATATATATTAAATAAAATACTACAGCTCCTGCTTTACAAAAAGCCAGATGATACAGCATATCAGAGCACAGTGATAGCTATGAGAAGGGGCATTTCCCCTTCAAGACCACATCTGAGACATATCCTCTGTCTTGTCATAAGGAAGAGGTTGCAATACCATGCAGCCCCATATCAATGTTGCAGCTGTCGAATCAAGTATGGCATAAGGGTAAAAATACTTCAGTTCAAAAAAACAAAGGTATATGTTAAACCAGGACTAATAAAACCAAACATTTGCTCAAAGGAGCAAATCCAGGCAATCTTCATGCAAGACTTTTAGCAGAGCTGTCTGATGATATCCTCCAACTGTTAGGCTTGATTTTCAGTGTGAATTTTCAACCCTCAAAGCATTTGTGTAGTGCCAGATGTAAATAGGAGATCCTATTCCGTTCCAATGTAAACAAGAAAAAAGTATAATTATAGATTTGTCAGCCTGATAATGATCTCAGGCAGAATAATGAAACAGATGATGCTGCAATCCTGTTTTGTTTATAAAGGTAATAAAACTGATGGAACACACTTAGTCTTCTATAAGGGATTTCATTTGGTAGCACGTGACATGTTGATTAAGAAGCAAAATCAGCACGGCACATACTGAAGTGATTAAAACCTGGGCAAGTGAAAGGTCTTAAAATACTACTATAAATGAAGAATCATTCTTCAGATATTTGCCTACGAGTGCCATCAGCATCTGCATTTGACTCTATTATATTTAATATATAATAGAGTCAAATACTTTTCAATGCTTGGAAGAAAATACACAATGATACTGATAGAGTTGCAGATGAAAAATGTTGAGAGTGTAGTGAATAATAAAAGGGAAAGTCTTTGATGCAAGGTGATCAAGACTATGTGACAAGTTAGATGCAAACAAACAGCTGAATTTATATACAGCTAAGCCTAAAGTCAGGCCATATTATTCCAAATGACCAGGAAAACTTTTCAAGTCCAAGGAGTCAAAGCTCAGATGAGCATGAGCTGTGATATTATTGTTCTCAGTATTTGTACAGAAGGAAGGAAGTTATGTCACCTTTGAATATTACTACTTCAGAGCAGTAATATGTTCACATCGGCTGCTACAGACACACCAATAGTTAAGAGAGGTTACATTATAATCCTTGGGATTATCCTATTGGGAAATAAACCCTGCAGTACATAACTCTCACAGCTTAATGTCTTTTAATCTAGTTAAATTTATCAAGTAACTAATTATTATTATTCAAAGAATCAAAGGTTTGCAAGCTAAAGCTTTACATGGGAAGCAGAAGTTTGAAACCAAAAGTTATTTATATGGTCTGAGGGCAAGATGTTAAAATTAGGAAAATTCACATCTAAAGAAAGCTGTGGGTGTTTTCCAAACAGGAAAAAGTTGAAAAGGTTTTCTGCAGCTGGGTTTGAACAGGTCTGTGATGGTGTTCACAGGGGTCTCAGCTTGAGGGAAGAGACGAGGTTTTGACTCCATGTTTCAGAAGGCTTGATTTATTATTTTATGATATATATTACATTAAAACTATACTAAAAGAGTAGAAGAAAGGATTTCATCAAAAGGCTAGCCAAGAATAGAATAGGAAGGAATGATAACAAAGGCAGCTGTCTTGGACTCTCTGTCTGAGCCAGCTGGGCTGTGATTGGCCATTAATTAGAAACATCCAAATGGGCCAATCAAAGATCCACCTGTTGCATTCCACAGCAGCAGATAATCAGTGTTTACATTTTGTTCCTGAGGCCTCTCAGCTTCTCAGGAGGAAAAATCCTAAGGAAAGGCTTTTTCATAAAAGATGTCTACGACACAGGTGAGACTGCATCCTGGGCATCCTATGTCCCGTTTTCAATAGAAGTAAGACTTTGTGTTTGCAGAGGCTGCTTGTGGCCTTAGAATTGATGAATTTATATATAGTGATAGACATTGAACAGTGCCATGGTTTCAGGTCAGCCAGCGCTGTGATGATGCACTGCTGTAAAGTAGGCTGTAAGTGCTTCAATAAGTCTCCTCTTTCCTCTGACACCTGTCCTCTTTTGGTTGAAAAATTTTCAAGTGTTCATCAATTTTTGCTGTATATCTGGAAAACCATCCAAAACTTTATAATAATTGATTTTCTTCCACATGGTGGTCTTCTAAGGGCAAGAGAGCTTACTAATATTTTCTGCCATGTCCAGCTGCTAACTCTAAAGACTCATAATTGCATTTGATCTTATATCCTGCCTGTAGTCTGATACTAAATAGGAAAGGTAGTAAAGAGAAGATCAGTGTAGCTGTGTCATACACTTGTTCCATGAGACTGCATTACTAACATCTGTTAGTTCTAGAGTTGTGCTGACTAATTGAAGTAGCCCAGTATAAATTAATTTTTAACCAGTCTCACTGTATTACTGTTATGTGTTCCTAGCAAGTAGAATTATTGGTCATAGGAGTATTGTGCCACAAACTAGCAATGAAAATATGACTTTAATGGTTTCAGGAGAATTTGATTGCTCCTTCTGTTATACGTCATTCACAGCCTGGACTTAAGCCATCACAGTATAAGTGTACTGTGAGTGTGCTGGGAGCGGAGAGAATTCTCAGGAAATGAGGAGGATACCAGCTCTCTATGTTTAAGTAATCAGCAGGCTTTGGAATGGCCCATTCAGGCTGAAACAAATCAGTTCTAATGAGGAAATCCTTAGGTTGATGCTAGATATTTGTTGACCATCATATCTCTCCAGGATGACTTTTATGCAATGCTCATTAACTGTATTCATGAAGCTCTTTAACTGGGAGTAGTCCATGAAAGGTACCTGAGCTTTAAATCTTGTCTCAAGTTAGTTAGTTTATTTTATCCCCATTGTAATGGAATTATTATTTTTTGTGGTCCTCTGCAATAACTATTTAGTATCTAACATTAATTTCATTTGGAAAAGTTTTATAAGACATATGTGAGAGACATTGTAGCGTGTTCTTTTGTTTCTGAAAAGGCCATCTGTAATTGTAGTCTTACAGGAGCTTGGGGCTAAATTCTGTCCTAAATTATCTCATTTGAATTAATTTCATGCAATATAAGTCAAACAGATTTTGACCTTTATTCAGTTTTGAAAAGGCATTATGGAAAATTGCACCTTCTTATTCAGCAGATCTGCTCTATATTCAGTCACATTTGAATTCAGTGACAAAAAGTAAATGTGTTCCACATCCGGATGATAGAAGCAGGGAGCTGATGCAGTTGTGGGAGTGTGGTACAGGTTCCCTTCTGACTCACCATCATTAACACGGCTGCTGTGTAGGGCTTAATTTGCCAAAGCCTCCCAACTCCCACACCCTCAATTGACTTCAGCTGGAGTAAAATGCATGAATATCTTTGAAATATAATCTTCCCTCTTTGTATTAAGAGGCAAAATTCCCTTTGGACTCTAGATGTAAATCAAGAAGGATTTTCTCTAAAATAAAGTCATACCAGTAACAGCCCAGTTGAAATAAACATTTGAGTTTCATTTTCAACAGCAAAGATGAAAAATCGTTAGCTAGAGAGAAGAAGGAAACGTTTAATTGTAAGCAGAGCCAGTTTTACCCAAAAATGTTGAGCAAATAAAAGCTGCTCCTGTTGCAACTCCTGTTGCAAAAAGAGTATTGCAAAAACTATATTTCTGATGTTTCTGATAAGATGAAACACCATTCCCCAGAGCTGTGGTCTGACTTTTGCCTTCACAGTGCAGGACTAGGACTTTCTTGAAGTCAAATGATTCTATAGTGTAGACACTAAAGCCTCTAAGATTTTTTTTCTTTTTTGATCATGTGGGACAATCTTATCCAAAATACCCAATGGATAAGAATTTAGGAGATTTGATTCAGCTTGTAGATATTGGAGAAATTCATTATTCATACACTGCTGGTGCCAAGGGAGTCCTTACTCTGGGAAAACTGATCTTTACTCTGATTGCAGAATGCATTTATACTACAAGAATAAAGCTGATCATTACAAATCTAACCCTAAAGCTTAAGGTTGTAGTTTAAATATTGTACAAGTATAGTGGGGTAAAAAGGCTCTTCCCACATCACTGAGTCCAATCTCTTGGTATGACAATCCATAAAAAGTGGTCATCTTCTTTATAGATTTCAGAAGGGATAAGGTTTCTGTTTCTATTGCTTGTTAATGAAAACTGTTTCAAAAGTCTCTTCTTTAAGGCACATTCATCTGATTTCCAGCCTACATGTAGGCTGGGAATATATATATATGTTTCTGGGACAATATTATCTTTTAAAGAATTTCTTTACCACTTTAGTATTTCATGTTACGATTTACTTATCAATATTAGCATACTCCCTTGCAGCCAGAGGTTTGCTATAGTAAAAAAATGTAATGACTCTTCTACCTTTGAATTATAGTCTTTTCATATAGCCCACTTGGACTTGTTTCAGTTTGAATCCAACTGTTTTAAATATGGAACACCAGAGTAAAGTGGTGGGAGTAGAAAGGGTCAAACATTTACTTCATACCTCCTGGAAAGACCTTCCTGACTCATTCAAAGATCACATTTGCATATTTTAGTGTTATACTATATTAATATGTCAACAGTCATGACTTTTCAGTCATTTCCAATTCTTAACCTATAGTAGAAGTACTTATTATCAGTTCTCATGTTTATTCCCTTTCCTATTTCTCCATTCTGAAAGATCACTCAGCTCTTTCTGCATGGTGTCCTGAAATTTTCTTTTATTAGAGCACTCTCAGTCTTATATCATCGGCAAACTTCACAGTCTGCTCCTACTTACCACTATTAAAACCTAATTGCATCATTAATACATATTTAAACAAGATCAGCTTCAAGGAGAAGTTGCACCAAGACTCAGGCTGGCAGAACTTCTTTTGACACCACCAATGCTATGACTGCTTTAGCTCATTTCTTAGATCTCTTTACTTTCCCAGGCAGTGGAACACATATAAGAATTAACTCCTGTATTTTTTCTGTAATTCTCTAGAAATCCAATATAGTGACTATTTTGTATCCTGTGCTTTCTACCCCTGGTGACATTCCTGGTGCTGAGGTGCACTACAGCCTGCAGTGGTACTTCAGGGTTTGGAGGTGCAGGCACCACACAGGTGTTTGCATGGGTATAGCCTGAGAGATTCCAGCTTTCATGTGTGTCACCAGTCCATTGTGATCTCTTGAGATCAGAATGCATTAGGATGTCCTACTCAAGTACAGGTGAAAGAAAGCTATTTTTAGAGATTTTTTTACCTGGTAAATCCTAAAATACCCACAAATTATGCACTAGATTGCCAGTGTGACTAACCTTAGGTATGAGCTCTTCTGAAGGGTTCTCCTGCCTGCCTTGCATGGCTCTGAGCTGGGTCCCATTAACTGCAAGCCTGCCATGGGCCAGACAGTGGCTCAGAGGTAAAGGAGGGGTGGAGACAGGCTTTATCAGCACTGTTGATGGTAGTTCAGTCTGAGTTGTCTGACCAATTCACTTACTCTTTCCATAGGGCACAAAGAAAATTACTGTTTCCTTAGTATCTCTATCTATATAATTCTCTATCTCTATATAATTCTATATAATATATATCTATATCTATCTTCCTTGTTATAATCTTTTCAGTATTATTTCTTTTTTATTCTATTCTTCATTGCATTATATTACTAACTATTAATTATTATCTTAATATAAATTATATACCATAGATGTACATGCTCAATACATATAATATAGACAGAAGACAATAGAAATGGTCTATACCTGTAAATATCTGCTATCTTGCCAGTTAATGTTTACCTATTAAAATGAAGAGATTTCTCAGAAAATGTATTTCTTAGAAAAACTGCCCAGAGTTAACAACTTCAGCAGTGGCACACACTTAAATAGCATTTTAAATTAATACACTAAAAGAGAGAAACAGATTTAGGTGCTTTGTACATGTGGTTAAATCAGCTACATTCAGTATAAATCCCAGTGAGATGTACTTATATGTAAAAACATATATTTTATCAATGAAAATAAATAATTAAATACTATCTTTTTAAAATATTTTTTATTTCTCCACATGCTGATATTGAATATTTGCTGAAGGCAAAACTTCTGTCACTAAGAATCCTGTGAGATTTTTGTCCATAAGAAACAAAATGTGGGGTTTTGCTTCCCAATGTTTAAAAAATTAGTCCATCTTATTTAATTTAAGAAAGTGTGATAGTTTCTCCTGACATTTAATGCAACCAAAAGAAAATAAAAAACATTCAGAACATGAACTCTCCTAAATGAAGCTGAAAGCTTCAGTAGATTTTAATTAGAACTGCATGATAAGTTTTACATATAAAGCATACCCATTCAAATTTGGCTTTTGGCCAGCTCTGCAAAAGCAAAATAACATTAGGAACTATCTTTTCAGTGCACTTTTTTTTTCCAAGAAAAAAAATTAACAATGTGAAGTTTGTAAAAGTAAGTCCTGTAATTAACTATGCAGTTTAGTTTGTGGTATTTTTTAATTAGGCTGAAATTATATTGAAGGATGAATATATTCATGAAGAGACTCTACCATTTCTGTTTGGTAACTGTTTTTTTTTGTTACTGCTCTATCCATTTTGTTTGGTAACTGCTATTATCCCAGTATAAAATTTGGGTTTGATTAAAAAAAAATCCAGAAAGCAGTTGTTTTTTCACTGACAATTAACACTTCACTATCAGGTATCTGAAACCACTGCCACAGAAGACCAGTGTCTCTCAGTTTATGTTTAGATACACTTCTAAGCACTTTTGCAGACGAAGTCATATTTCACTTTACATAATGATAGGAATTACGTAAAAAATGTCAACTTCCAATCAGTTCAAAATTCAGATATGGAAAGGCAGGCTTCAAATATCATTACTTAGGTTACAGAAAAATGTGGCTCAGATTAATATATTGGTGTGCTTCAAATGGGTATTTGGTGTCTCAGAAGGGATCATTTTTAAAAATCCAGTATGAAAACAAGGTTCTTATGTGAGTTGGAAACTTGATGGTCTTGGGACAGATTTTGTCTGATCTCCTTTTCTCCCCATGATGTTTAGTTTCAAACAAAAATTCCACCAAAATCACTTTGTCTCACAAACCATTTCATCCACTAATGGGTAGGAAAGATAACCAGATTCTGTTGCATCAAGAAAGGCTGCTATCATTAAGGGCACAGTACACTTGGTTCATATCTGTCCACCTTTGGCTTCCAGTTCTAAATGTGTTTGAGAAATGGCTTTTAACGTGGGGTTTTGAGAGGTGGATTTTGACACATATCCAGGCACATCTTCCTTACCATTTTGTATTTGCTCCTCTGTGTAAGGTGCATTACAGAATGAAGAAAATTAGCATCTGTCTCTAAAGTGAAAATCTAAAGTCCTCCAAAACCTTGGAATTTGTAATTTCTAGTGTTTTGACTATAAACTCATGTTCTCATGTTTACCATACACATATACTTTAATTTTGTTTTGCAAGACATTACTGATTCTGTTCAAGCACACACTGATGTCTCACGGTCCTACCAACTGCTTTTCTTGCAAAGTTCAGTAAAATTGCTTGTAGTTAAAGAAGCCTAACCAGTATTATATAGTGTATAACCACTTGTTCTGTGACATGTGGGTGTCTGTAATATTCCTTAAACCATCAAAATATTGAGATAAGACTTCTGTTTATCTGTGTAGTCTAATTGTAACTCTGCAGTGCTCGGCATTATGATTTGCAATAAACTGTAGAGATTACATCCGAGTTATCACAAAGGCTCATCCAAGAGTTTGATCAGATAGACCTCTGCTGATTTATATAAAAAGTTAATTTTAAACTTAATTGCCGTAAGTGCCCACTTAATGTATTTCACTTGCCCTGAGGTATCCTAAGCTTTAATGTGTGGGTATTCCTTTCATCTTTATTCTAATTCTTGAAAGCTTTTTGTCTATAAAGACACTTAGCATTGCATACTAGAGATGTGATTTCTTTGCTTCCTAATTAAATAGATCGATGGATACTGTGTATGTAAGGTCTTGGCTAGATTTAGAAAACTGCAGAAAATGTGAAACCACTGCACATGAACACTCTCTTGGAATTGTTCAAGCATTTTACATTAAAATAATACAATAAAATAAGTCTCTAGAATTATAGAGGCTCATAGATGCTGACGCAATTCAATGCAAAATGAAGAGATTATTGCTGGATGTCATTCTTACCTTTATATACAGTATTCTTAACTTTATATACACTTTATAAACACACCATCCTGCCTAGTATGAGTAGCACCAATCAAATCAATTGTACAATTTTGACATCATCCTAGAGAGTCAAGAACCGATTTGTTACACAGTTGCTAAAAAATTATTCTAGCCCTACAAAATTTGTCTTCTGACAATGTTTTTTTTACCATAAAACTGTACATACCAGGACATTTTTCATCATATTATAAAATAATGTCTGAAATACAGATTCATATTTGGTTTATTATTTCTCTCTTGGTAAGCAAATTTTATTTTGTAATGCCTTCCTGAAGATTTCAGCCAGTATTGGTACCATTGTCTTTTATTACACATTATCTATGCAGTTTACCTTTTCAGAAAAATGATGGAGGATGGAAAAGGGGATAGAAATTATAGAAGAGCAGCAGCAGAGAGGCCACATTATCTTTGCAGTTTTGTCAGATTTTTGCACCTCATAATTCCATCACATTTTGCATACACATTGCCTGTGGCTTTAGTGATTATAAAAGGGCTAAACTGGAATTTACAGACTTCACAAAGTATGTAGAAATTGTTGAAATTGTTTTAAAGTGGTTAAAACAAGTAAAATATAAATTAGTTTTATTTTCCTTTACTGAATTTTTACTTTTCTCTATTAGTATAACAAACATCTGGAAGAAATTAGAGCTGATTTCAAGGGGAAAAAAAGCCAACAAAAAAAGCCAATAAAAAGAGCAACAAAAAAGCCTGCTTCCCCAAATGGAGTGAAAACAATTCTGTTGTGAGAAACATTCCTTGATGTGTACATTCTGGTATGACAAATGAATGAAAAATATAGATGCTGGAGAGGGATATGTTCATGGTCTTCATTATGAATGAGCCAAGAACACAGATGTCATAAATTTGGGAAAAAATTAAAAAGGGTGATTTGGAAAAGTAATTTCCACCTTGATCCTATCCACTACTACAAAAAGTAATACTGAAAAGCAAAGTAGGACAGGATGATGGTAATTCATTAAATTATCTGTTTGCTACCAAGCTGGGAATTTCTGCTGTATAACTAAATTTTTAGGACTGTGTTGCTAGTTTTATCTTTTCAATTAATTCATGACTCACCAAGGCCTTTGATTGGAAATACCTCAAAGGCTGGAATCTCAAGATTGTTCTATATGTAAGATTTTTGCAATAATATTTTGTCCTATATTTTATAAGCAACATCTTTAAAATCAGCATCTGGAGGAAGTAACTGTCTTTCCAATTCTTCAATAGTAGAGAGATTTCCCTATATTCCCCTTTCCACTCCCTTCCTTTTTCATTTTCTCTTTCATAGTCTGCCTTCCCTCAATACAGGAAAACCACTGAAATCATAGGACTGAAACTCCTAAATATTTTTAATGCTCAGTTCTTGATGTGGAATGAAAAAGTTATGATTAGCATTTCAATAGGTCCAGTGCTACCAAAGGAAAGAACACAGGATAGACTGGAAGGGAAGAAAATCCTCATTTCTTTAATAGTCATGGTAAGACATCAGGACAATATTGTGACAAAATCTTAACCTTAACCCTATGTTTCTGCATTGCTGTGATGGCCCAAGTCAGCTTTGATGAGCCAGTCAGAAACTCATCCTACAGCTTCAGGGCATTATGGTCTTGCTAAATTTTCTTCTCTTCCACTGTTGAATGAACACAACTTGAAGTTAAAAATTTAGCTGTAAATAAAACAACAATAAGCAGTTCTATGTGGGTATGCAGGGAATAGGCTCCTTACCAGAGAGTGCTTTAGGAGAGCTGGACTGGTATCTATGGACAATTTACAAATGATTATTTCATAGCATAGTATTAAGTATTTTTTATTTGTGAAGATCCAGCTCAAACTTTTAGTGTTAAAAAGCATATGTTGATGATATTTTCATATTTGGTTAAGAAAAAGCTTTTGTGATTTGAAAAGGACTGCAATGGGTAGACATTCAAGTGACAGATTTCCTTATTTGGGGGATATTCATAGGACATAGGCACAAAGGCTGTTGTTGTCTAGTGCTTTGTCACTGCTAACCCACAGTATTATCCAACACAGCCCATGGTGGTTATGGTTACTTGGCTCTTCTCCTTTAATCCACCTGACTAGTAATTTTATTCTAGTGATCTATTATTTCCTAAAATGTTAGGAAATAGTAATTTAAGAGATTAAGTGCATGTACACTAAAGATCTAGTAGAGGAATCTTGGTTTAAAGGCCTTATTTAAACCTCACATAATCAAAGTGAATATTCAGTGAGTTATTGCAGCTTTAATCTGTGCTGTTATATCTGTGATTCAGTATGACACTACAGCTTTCATTTTTTCTGTTTTCCATCTAGAAGGCTTTGAAGGGCTTCTGCTATTCAATGCAGTATTTGGACATACTGGGGAGATTTTGAGTAGGAATGTCAGAGGATCTTCTTTTTAAGCTTTGAGATTTCTTCCCTCTGTCAGTGTGAAGACAGACCTTTAGTTTCTCTTTGTGCCTTAATTTATGTACAAAGTAGAGCTACACAAAATGAAGGGCTATGCAGAAATGTAACACTATTTTTAGACAAGACATTTATTCTATGCCAGAGGCTCTACACCCTCAAACATCTTCAGATCAGGTGATATTTAATGTGTTAAGCCTCAAAATGAAAGACATCTTCGCAAGCACTGCACTGCAGTCAAAAGCAGATAAGCATCTAAATATAACAGCTCTCCTGGTGTCAAGAGAATCCTTAGAAAATTGATAGGCAGTGGTGTTCCAGGATACCAGTTCCAAGGACTCCAGTGCACTGAATTAATGCTGTTGATGGTCTCAAGGAATGCTCCTCTTCGGGGATCCTTTCCTACCTGTAAAGAGCAAATGAATAAAGATCTTGTCTTTCACAGCAAATAAATCAATATGCAAATGTATTGAATATATTAAAATAATGTGACTATATGGACAAGTCATGCAGATAGGTGGAGTGCTGATAGGTTATCTGTAGGAAGAGCTTTCATTTAAAAATATAAAAAGGCCTTAATGCTCTCTACAGATATCACTATAAATGATGAACAGAAAAAACAGCAAAAGCTTTGTTCAGGTCAATAAGAGTGTATTTTATCAAACTTTAATACAAGTGAAGACACATCCATTTCAGAGCTGATAATAAAACTGTTTTATTGAAAAAGAGGCAGTTTAAAATTGGTGTTTCTAATTCCTTTTTTTTTTTGGCTGATTAAATTGGAATCACTAGCAGAATAGCTGCTAGTGATTTCTTTCTAATAAAGGTTGGTTGCAATGATGGGAAACAAAGCTGCCTTTCTGTCATCACACAGCTCAAAAGATGGATTTTCATGTAGCATAAGACTAAGGCAATTACATGGGTCACCAATGCAAGTTGATATGAAAATTCTATTCACCCTTCTAAAAAAAGGCTACCTGGGAATTGAAACAGATAATGGGGAAAGGCTGAATAGTTTTGTTGAAGATAGACCATCACTCTTAGAGTCTTTATTTTCTGATTTAAAGCATGAAACTCTGTTATAAGTTTTTAAGAGATTGGAAGCTGCTTGGAAAGTTAATCACACTATTTTTTTTTTTTTTTTTACAGAATAGCAATACATAACTGGTATTTATATCACAGCAATATTTGACTGGTTTTTACTATCCATAATCTGTCAAAAGGAAAATTCTTGGCAATTAACCTAGGGGACTCCTGAATTTGCAGAGGCATTACAGCCTTTCTATCTACAAGCTTGAGAGGTAGATGTGCCCAGTTTGCTGTTCTCCACTTTTCCTCCATATAGAATTGCAACGGTGTGACTGGTCAAAAACCCATTCTCATATAAAAGAGTATTTGTATTCTAATATGTGACCTTCTGTCTCTGTTTTCTTGTCTAATGATATTTTCTCTTTCCTATATGTCTTTTGATCTTCATTTTCAATTGTTTTCACTCATCATTTTCTTTTAATTTCTCCTTGAATTTAGTCAATTTAATTCAGATGGAGAATGCTGGGATTTTGTCTGACCAAGAAAACATCCTTGTCTGGATGTTTGTTAAATAAAATTTTGCCATAATAAATATATTTAAATTAATATAAACAAGCTAATTGATTAAATGTTTCAGATCCTGACATAATAAAGGAATGATAAGATGCTTTTTTTCTGTTTTCTTTTTATACACTATATTTTTCAGATATAGTCTTGAATCTAACTATTCCTATCTCAGGTTCTCTGGTTATAAAATGATGGTTTATGTTTGCTGGCCAAGTATAGCCACTGAGAATGTTCCTATGAACTTTGTTTTGAATCATTGCTTTTGATTACATTGTATTGATATGAAATTTTCACTGCAAATTTGAGTGTATGCTCAACAACACAGACACCTTCTCCACTGCCTGCAGATTTGTCTTAACATTCTTTGTCTTTCCAGACCTTCCTTGCACTATCTTCCATCTCAAATTATTCCTCCATCCCTTGATACTTTCTCTTGAATCACCTACACTACCTTACCTCAAATTTGTTTTTTCCTCTCTCTTTCTTTACCCTGAAGTATTCTTCTCATTCCTATGATAAGACTTTATTTATATTTACAACACTATCATTTAACTTTCCTTATCTACTGGTTCTCTTTCTCTTGTGCAGAAGTAGGCACAAAATAACAATTTTAGTCATTTAGGCTTAAGGGTAATGGAAATTCTTTTGAAGACTTCAGAATATTGCAACAAAAGACCATGAGAATTTTTTAATATGCATGTCAGCAAGATTTTTGATGTTATTAATAGATCTGAAAGCACTACTTTCTGTCTCCTAAGATAAAAGATCTATGATAAAATAAGGAAGGAAATAATCCCTAATTCAATTCTTGCTTGTATGAAGCAAAAGACAGAACATAAATCCTGGAGAATGCAATGTTCCTGTCTGCAGATCACCACATAACCTGTTCACAAACTAATGACCTCACCTGAGAACTAACAGATGTCAAACATGATCATGGTCCACTCTAAGTGCATGCCACGCTTTTTGAACTTCCATCTTTCTAAAATACCAACATACCTATACCTATTGTAGCATTTTTTTTTCAGAGAAAAGATGATCAAGCAGATCACCTCATTCTTCTCTAAAGTTCTGACTGAAGAGCAAGGGGTACTTGTGATTTCAAGGCTAAACATAGGCCTGGATAACACAATGATCATCACAGGACAAGAACACGTGAAAAAAAGCAAGACAAATGGACATTAGTGAATAATCTGGCCATTTTTTTTCAAACAGATGTTTTCCATTCCTACCAGCAATAAGACTTTAAATATAGTCAATATGTAGCATAGAGAAGCAGTGCTACAGTATGAGGCCATCAATCATTGCCTCCTTCTTATTTTTATCTGCTACACTGAAGTAAAAGAAACTGAAAACAAGGTATCCTCTCCTTATTCTATTTTTTTTCCCTACAGTGTGGTAGAGTTGCCCCATAGATGCTACAAATTTTTAGATGGGAAAATAAATGCTGCATGTGCTTTTCACAATTTTTGTACAGAGAGAAAAATGAAAAAATCTGGTGTGGAATTTCTGGCAAATACACAGGCATGGAAAACTAAGGTGGCATCAACATCCCTGACTCTTTTCCTTGCAAAACAGTTAGCATAGTTTGAGAAAACCAAGAAGTGAAGCATATGCTCTGAATTAAAAAAAACCCCAACTGTTCATATCTCAAGTGAATTGAAGTGAAATAAAAATGACAAATAGAAATGCTAAAAAATAGAAAGTTAGTGTGAAGCTCAGGGATTGTCACTCTTGGGCTAATTGAAAGGCTAATAGCTTTGATGAAAAGACAGTGAGAAGTTTGTGCATTTCCCAAAAGGCATCCTTTCTGCACCTAATCTGTAATCATCTCATTTGCATCTGAAAAATATATTGGCATGAAAGTATGTTACTGTGTAACTGGCACTGTGTAATGGAGAAATGACAGACTACATGAAATAGGGCAAAAAAATTTTCACTTGTTAAAGTGATTCAAAAAATCAGCATTAGAGAGGACATCAAGAGGACATTGCTGGCACTGGGGTTCCAGAGAAGCAAAAATATTTAAAAAACCTGTATTATTTAGTTTAAAAAAAGAGAAGTATATGCATATATGCTGCTAACCATTGTGTTTCAGAAGTGTCCAAGTATCAAAATAGAAAATTCTGACTCGGTATTGTTTACTGAGTACACAACTGGTCAAAGCAATTAAATTCAAGTGCTCTTGGAGCCTTTAAAGCAGTTTTTTTCTTCTGTTAGCTCATTTTAATTTTTTCAGCACTTGAATTTCCCTAAAACATCCCAGGAACAAACAAATCACTTTCTTAGTGTCACTTTGCCATACAATCAATCATATCTGTTATAATAATAAGAAATTATGAAAGATAAAGTATTCAGTGATAATATGGAAATGTAATAAAGGAGAGAATCACTGTATGAACATTTCTTATGAAAGAGTCTGACAGGTTCTTGAAAAAGGAATGGAGTTTGTTCCTTACTATTTTTAGAGAAGAGTAATTTCCATAATATGACATGTTTGTTATAGCTTTGTCAGAGATTTCATAATTGAAATTTCATTTGTTTGCCTTGATAGAATATGGCATCATGATATCAGAAGCATGAAAACATTTTTTTAAAGTGGCCAAGGTTAATATTGCAACTGATAAGAGAGATGTGATTATACTGCAATATTTCTATTCATTAGGAAGTACAGAGGATCTGAGAAAAACCCTTAAGGTTTTTAAAGCCACGCTGGTGTGTGAGTAGCCAAAGAAATATAACAGGTACCTAATTGAATCTAGCAACTCAACAATAAAAATACTATTATAGGTAATTATTCAAACAGACAAGACATGCAGGAATTATTGTGTCTCTATTTACCTTTCAGGTACATTTAGGATACTTAAAATATATCACACTGCAACTGCCAGCTAACAGCTGTCCCACAGTTCTTTTTCCTGACTTTTATTCCTTCCTTACAAACAGCTCAGAAAGGATAGAGACAAGTAGACTGACTCCTAAGAAGGTCCAAGACACACTGAGTGGCTGACCACTGTGCTGGCCCAGTGTGTGACACACCAAGGAAGGGCAGCTCACATAGGGAATTCAAGGAAAATCAAGAACTATCTTTATTATCAGTGTGATCGTCCATGGAATCAGAGCTATCACAAGGTAAATAAGTTACAGCACCATTATTCCTCCATCAAAAATTCCATCTGAGTTTTTTTGGCTTGTACTGCAAGCAGGAGCTGTATTACCAGAGTCAGAGTCCTAGAGAGGCCTTGGCTGCATCCTTAGGTTAGGGGCAATCAGGTTCTGAACTGAATACACCTGTTACTGATACCGAACTCTAAAATCAAGTTCAGCTTGTTATTTCTGCTATATATTCAGGGAATTATCTGAGATGAGAATTTATCCTTTATTACTGATGCAGACCCCTTAATGGTCAGATGTCAACACTGACTTGATGTATTTTACCATTTTTCTCTGAATAAAGCAAATCAATAAAACAAATCAAAGGAAGTGAATGTGTACATACCCCTCAGAGGAGTCATAGTGTAGTTCTGCTGTATGATTCATTATTTTTGGTTCTTTTGTGCTTTTCTTAATGAATGTCTCCACTGGTCTTATATCTGTTATGCAGTCATGAATTTGCAATAGCAAGTAGTATAAAAGAAATTACTCTTATTTGAATGCTCACTGCATTCAAACAAAGCTTTATAACTATAAAATATAGTGGTCATATTTCTAAGACTCTATAATTTGTTCTTTTATTGCAGTGAAAATACTTATGACTAAATATTTGTGAGCTAAGGAAAAACCTAACTGCCAAGGTCCCTCATGATTACTAGAGAAAGACCTATCTGCACAAACTGAAGCAGAAACATTAAGCTGAATAAAACAATTCCTATTTCAATTCATTAAGGCAGGATAAATAAATGTAGTTCTCTAAATATGTGCACCTCGTGCCATTTGAAACTCTTTGTAGTAGCTGAGCCTTCTTTATGGGATGAGAAAAACCCTGTGTCCTTTGGAGGGATAAGCAGGGAAATGTTGAAATGCATCAAAATCCCTATGAGATTGTTATGCTTAGGCAGGGAAATGTAGTTCTCTGTCAGGTGCAGCTGAGGCAATAATTCAGCTGATCAAATGCTAATGTCTGCTGAAACCTTAGTTGGATCCCTCTAAAGCCTTTGACTAGAAATCTGTTAGCAGGTGGGGCTTGAATGTTTACTTGGTGTGGAAATACCCACACAAAGATATCGTGATGACAGTGCTGCTATCTGGAGCTGAATCCCCTCCTGGCACTCAGGTTCAAGTCACTGACAAAGAGATCCTAAGAGATTCTTGGCTTTTTATACCGTGGTTTTCAATGCAGTTATATGCTGACAGACATTTTGATTATTTTTTCTTACTGTTATTGAATAATACCATACTATAAAATAGCAATTTTGCTGCAAGATTCTTTTATAGCAATGGTTGTGAAAGAGTGTTTTTTGTCTTGTTACATGCCATTACCTTCTTATGTGCATAATTTTCATCACTTTAACTGTAAGTTTTCATATTTTAGGCATTGATGAGACAACAATTTTGGGGTAATTATCTGATCTATCTTTTTATGTCCTTGATTCTTATAAAATGAGCTACAGTGAGAGTTCCCTATTACCTTTTCCACATCTTTCTTGAGTTTGAAAAGACATAATTACAAACACTTTGAAGTGAAAGCTTGGGCATAATTGTGCAAAATGCTGTTCATCTGTTGGCTACTCATTCTTTATGGCATATATCCTCTGTTTGTATGGAATTAAGACTAAATTGTGCAGGTGTTTTCTTGAAAGAGCCAACGTCTCTGCAGACCAGGTGAGGATACTGTGTAATAATGAGAACATTATAAACTTTGAAGCATTTTTTTCAATAGCATTAGTGATAAACAATAGGAAATGATAGCATAGAACCCTGAGTGAGCTTCATAGTAGCTTTTCACCTTGCACTAGAAATAGGATATCTGAGATTCAGATAAAAGCATAGATTTTCCTCCACAAAGGATGTTCATGTCACAAGGCTATAGCTCCAGACTGCAAAGAAAATGGAAGGTGAGATATTGACTGTTCTGTCCTTCTTTAATGCTGTATAGAGAAATTTTTGCTTCTCCAGGTACTGGCTTCATTGTAAATAGAATGTTTTCTCTATTAAGGGTTTAAAAGGAAAAAAGAAGTGGATTTTCAACAGACTTTGCTATACAAAAAGGCAAATTCCTAAACGCAAAATGTAGAAAATTTACACCTTAATACAATAGTGCATTATCCAGAAGATGCTTAATTCTTTACCAAGAAATTTTCTGTTTGTTTGCTATTTGACTTTCTTTGGTGTGTTCTGAGGTAGGCCCAGAGTTAACAGCGGAGAAGAACTTGATACTGGTGTTATCCCTGTGTGTAAATCCCAGCAAGATTTACAAAATAGGCATGTTTACCTTGATTTTCACTCACTGGAATGAGGATTTGGTGCACCTGGACTCTGGTAGCAGCTGGTTCTGCTGTGTGCTTGGGGAAGTATCTGCCAAAGGCAGGTTTGGCACCGGTGTGATGTGTGTGCAGGTGTTTCCACAGGTTGTCTGCCTGGAAAATTGCATCAGAATATGCCAGGCTGCAGAATCACAATAAAGAGTTCCTAGTGTTACCTCTAGTGTTTACGAGATATACTGGCCAGAGGAAAAACATAGTTCTGCATTGTAAAACTGCAAGATGCAGGCATTTCAAAAGGAAATTGATATCTCAGAAAGTTTGACATTCATCTTTTGACTGCTATCTTTCTCAAGGAGCTGAAGCTAATAGCCATTCCCAAAGAATGTCTGTCTTGAAACAACTACTGTTAATAAGCACAGGATAGTTCCATCCCTTTTCCCATCTGATGTATGCCCCAGTCAGCATTAATATAACTATTTTAAAAATAATGTATTTACTTCATAATGTAAATTATACTAAACACCATTTTTTGCTTATATAATAACAATGAAATTATAATAGATGGTGTTTTACACTTCTACTAGGAATGTTCACAACACTGACCACTGATGGAATATATTTTGTATTATTCTGATTTCCAGTAATGTAACAAGAGGAGAAGTCACAGCTAGTGTTTTACTGCTCTGAACATTTGCTATGCAGTCCTACTCAGAAACTGTTTTGGTATCTGTCCTGGTTTAAGCCCAGCTGGAAATTGAGCTTCAGGCAACTGCTCCCTCAACACCCTTCCCTCCCTGCCCCCCTCATGGAATGGGGAGGAGAAAAAAAGTAAAACTTGTAGGTTGATATAAGAACAGTTTAAAAATAGAAAACAAAGTAAAACAGAGTAAAAATGGTTAATGATAATAATACTAATAAAAATTATTATTAGTAGTAGTAGTAATCGTATAAGGGAAAAAAGACTCAACAAGTGATGCATAATACATTTCCTCATCACCCACTGACCAGTGCCAGACTCTCCTGGCTCAGTCCAGCTCAGCCCCCTTCTCAAGTAACTTCCCCCAGTTTATCTACTGGGCACACTCTATGGTGTGGAATATCTTTTTGGCCAGTTTGGTACACCTGTCCTGGCCATCCTCCCTCCCAGTTTTCTTTGGATCCCCTCCTCACCTGCAGACCTCACAAGACCAGGAAAAAGTTCCTTGATGGAAAATAAACACGACTTAGTGAAATCTAAAACATCAGTGTATTATCAACACTGTTCTCATTCTGAATCCAAAGTACTGTACTGTAACAGCTACTGAGAAGAAATTCAGCTCAATCCCAGCTGAAACCAGGACAATATCTTAATAAGATCAGGTGAATTTGAATGAATGATGTAAGATTCATGTACTAACTGCAAGAAATAAATCAACTGCTAAACCCAAATTACAGAAATTCCACAAACTGAAGCAGAGTAACCAAACTTGAAGCTCCTAATTATTTAGACAGGACATGACAAAGCCTATGACAAAACCCACTGAATTTATACTTTTTTTACTGGGGAAAAAAAAGGAAAAAACCCACTCAACATTCAACTTTTGATCTGCAATTCAGAAAGGTACCGTTTGTCCTGATAATATGAATTTACCCTACAGATTAAACCAAAAGATAAGTAAAATATGGATATTTTAGCCATGAAAATTTCAAGTATGGGAATGATAATTTCAAGCATTTTGTATGATAATTAATATGAAACAGAGACAAGACATTTGTGACTATTTGATGGGCTGGATATCCGAAAGGGGTCTAAACTGTCAAATAGATCTCAAAGGAGGATGTGGTGAAAGAGAATGAGATGGGATTGTCATTGTGTGATCAAGGAAAGAACATTAGCAACAATGGATAACATTAGCATAACAATGGATGCTAATAGGCATCAGTGAATAGGGACTCAGCACTGTGAAAGTACATCTAAAAGGTTGCCTTCAAACTCTGGGAACATTTTTGTTCATTGCTACAGTCCTGTTCTTTCTCCACCAAATGTATTTCCTTAATATAAATATTGTTATCAACATTTATCTGTGAATAAATGATACACATCTATTTAATACCTGAACTTGTAAAGTCCCCAGGGCTTCTTAACCCACCAGCTTGCAGCACCTGATGAGACAGGTAAAAGTAACGGGCTGTAGGAATCTCACAACCTCAACTCTTGTCATTGCAGTGAAGTTCTGCTTCTCATCAGTTTTGGAATTGACCAAAATCTGTCACTGACAGCTGACTAATACAAACTCTGTTTTCTTTCCCCAAACAAGACTGGGAAAACACTAAGACTTGTTTGATTCTGGTAAGCTATTGCTGTTACCTGAGATTCCCTGCCAACAATGTGATCACAGGTATTCCTGTTCTGTCCTGCAAAGTTTTCTTTATTTCATTTTCAACCTCTGATATCTCTTGGGACCAAGCAAGATTTTGTCTTCACCGAAGTTACAGACAGCAAAGAAAAAGAGCTGTGTATCAGGAAAGAGTTGTTTTCTTAATCTTGTGAAGCCTTTAGCTATCGACTTCACCCTGTACCATGTGATGTGAGCTAGGCCACGGGTAGGCTCTGATTCAGCAAAACACTTAAGGGCATATTTTCAAAGGCACAAATGGCAGTTATGCAATGATTTGCAATTGAAGATGAAAATCTTAAGTATCTGGCTGACATCTGTGACCTTTAGATTTGGGCCTACAAGCTGTGTAGCTGCCATTACTTCTTTCACGGCATAACAATTCAGCAAAAGGTAGAAGTGTCTGACCAGTGTTTTAGGACAAATTATCACCAAATCTTGTCGTACTGACCATCACTGGTATGCAGAAAATGCAAAAGCACATCCACTGTACAACTTAGAGAAAAGGTTTTCAGTAGCTGCATTCTGCACAGAGTAATTCCCTTGGGAACAGCATACTTCTCTCTTGGTAAGTTTAGATCTTAAAAAAATAATATTTGCCAGAAAAAAAGGAATTAATATTTAATATAGAACAAGCTGGATACAATTTTGTCACTGTCTTCCCCCTTATGCTATCACAGAACAGCTGGAGGTCTAATAAACATTTTGTAAGTGTGTTGAAATAATGTCAGTCAGCACAGTTGCAAAAGTGTCTGGAAGTCTGGAGTGACAGTGTGAGATGATCATACTGACATTGTATATTTTTTGATGTCTATTGTTTGCTTCTCTGGCTCAGACTTGTCTGGAAACATTTGCTGTCTTCGAACAGCTTTTCATACTTCTGTAGACAAGAAGAAAGAAAAAATTATAGACTGTATGAAGTGAGAAGAGAAAAAGTCAATAAAATTGATTGCATTGGTTTGCCTCTAAAGTCACAAAAACAGAAGCCAGGAACAAACCTTCTAAAATCAGTAAGGCAAATTCTTCTTTGACTTATGTGAAAATCAAGAGTAATTTTAATATCAGTAACTGTAGTGATCAATAAGCCTGAAGTCTCAAGTTGCTCTTTGGAAAGGTTATGAATGTAAAGATGCCTCTTTCAGTTTCTGACCAGCCCAGGAGCAGAAACAATGGAAATATCACAGGAAATGCTCCCCTCTCTCACACAGCATTTTTCATAATAAAGCAACTTACAAAGTAATATGAGTATTTTTTACTGTCAAATATTAAAAATTGCCAAATACTCTGTGGTGTTCTCTGGCCTGTTCCTAAGGGTTGTTTTGGTTTAGGGGTAAATATCATGTGATGAAGCCATTTAAAATATATGTCTGTTATTCTTTATCGACCTAAAGTTCCAATAACTTGCTTAATTCAAAAGATCTTGAAGCAGATTGTCTCTGAAGAAAATAAAAAAATAATAATTTTGAGACTGATTCAGGGTCTTTGGAAATAATGACAAATCTTTTCAGTAATGTCAGAGCAAGTCTGTAATAAGGTTACATATATAAGAAAAGTAAGGAAGATTTAGACATATTAGTTTTCATTAATAAAGACTGATGTTCCCTGGGAATGTGTAAATCAAAACTTAATTTTGCTTGACATGCTTATTCCATTTTGAGAATTTGATATTTTGCAGTGAGGACAAGACATAATTTATATTTGAAAAGGGATGGCATTCTTCATGCTTTTGATTAATAAATGAGCATTATGAAGCTGATCCAGGAAACTCCTCTGTGAGGAACTGATTTTTCTCATAAAGTCTAGCCATTTATATAAAAATTAGAATGAAAGTTATCTTACAGACATCATATATAAGATGTAAATAAACACAATGATATCAAATAAAAACTGAGCATTGTGAAATAGCTTAATGCAATAGTCCAGTGAAATAATTTATATATTGAATATGTTGTAAACTCCCTGTTTATACATTCTTTATTAAGAGATGAGGTCTTATTATTCTAAGGATGAAGGGATTGGGCATCTTGTTCCGAGTGCAAAATTGGCTGAGCCCATCTGATGGCAAAGTGCTCCCACCACCAGCCTGTCCCTAGCAGCAGACTCCCACCAGCTCCCTTTTCTTGGCTCTTGTACAACCTCATAATGAGCCAATTTAAACTGGCTAAACAGTGCTAAAGCTCAGAAAAATATTCAGTGTCTTTGTTACATTTTTTCCCCAATTTGTTGGTGAACCAGCTCATGGTGGAGCCACAAAAGATCAGTTTCTGGGTGGTGTCTAAATGTCAGGGGTGCAGAGTTGTCTGCACCTATGCCAGCAGCTCTCAGTTGGATGAGCGCCATCTTATCCTTATTAACTGTCCATGAATTCCTGAGGTTTTCTTCTCAACAAAGCACTATGTCACATAACAAGACAATAAAACCTAATGTAAAGGAATTTGTCTTTCTAGAATCAAGACAGAAAAGAGAGTTTGGATCAACCCATGAGATAAAAGATAACAGTAGAATTTAGGAAGATGGTAAATTTAATTAAAAGAAAGAAATCATGGGGCTGGCAGGGAAGCTGGCAGGGAAATAAAATACTAGGGTGAGAGGGAGTCCAAAGAAATATCAGAAAGGGAAATATGTACAGGCTTGACCAGCCTTGCAGATGTTGATAATACTTCATGCTGTTAGTATGTGAGTGAAAACAGAACTGCTTCCTCATTTGTAGGTCAGGAAGACTTTGTGCTATTGCTAATAACTTCACAAATCCTTGCTGGCTGTCTAGTTATTATGTTCTGTCTATGGGAAAGGGAAATAAACTTTGAATAATAGGCAACAGTACATTCATTCAATAAGGCACAAATGTCCTCACACATTTTTGGGAACCAAATCTTCTAGGGACTTGGTTTTCCAGAGGCAGGTGACAGGTGTTTTACATCTATTTGTGTTAGCTATTCGTGATCACCAAGACCCTAGCGTAATTCTCAGTGAACAGAGGAGTAAATATTTCTTTGAATTCATCCAAATTAGCAATTTTTTTGTCTAATCTTCCTCTATTATACAGAAAACCATTGGTAATTACCATTACCATTGGTAATTCTGCCATGGATGGTCACTGAAAAAGGCTAATCAATTCATGATGGGGAGTCTATAAGTCAAATTTCACTATTGATTTTTATAATTCTGAAAACCATGATGGTCATTTATTGAATAATTAGCTTTCATTTCTTTTGTCTTGATATAAAAACACTCAACAGACTGCTCTATACACACTGTACTTACAATTGAAGAAAAATTTTGTAACACCTGAAAAAATTGTGAAAGAGAGGCTCAAGAAATTTAATCTATTTACATCACCTAATATGCAGTGTCTGTCTGTTAAAGAAGGAAGTTCTTTGGTCTTTAAGGACTTTGCAAACTTAGGCTCAATAGGAGTTTCCATGTGGGTTTCTGAATGAAGTCTGGAACACCATTACTTTATAACCAGTTACAGCAGAGGAGAGGAGCAGTTAGATGCAGAAATCCTGAGACAAGCAGTTGTGGGTTTCCAGACAGTAAAAGAAAAAGCCTGCTGATAATAGGAATTGGTGGTGGTTGGAAACAACCCCAGATTCTGTTAAATTTCACACTTTTGCCCCTCAGAAAGCTGATGTGTCTGCCCAGGTCAGCTGTAAGCTCTGTGCAATGAGTCAGCCCTGCTCTTGCAGCTGGGGTTTTCTAGAGACACATTATGGATTAAAATAAGTTCTTTCGAATCCTGAACATATCAAAGTAAGCTGACATTCCCACAACAGGATCTATGTTTTACATCATTTTGTGTTAGCTTAGTTAACTTCTCCTTTCTGTAATTTGAATGAAAGAGAAGTGTTTTTAAACATAATTTCCTTAATGGACATTAGTGCCACTGTTTCTGCAGAGAAGCTTTTCTTTTTTATCAACACTCTTGGCAAAGAAAAAATTAAGTACAATTATCTTGATGCAAAAACAGATAATTACTGCAAAACCATTCCATTTTGCAAGGGTAGATAGGATTAAGCTATAATATGGACTGAATTTTTGTTCACTTATCTAAAAATAGTAAATGTGTAAATTAATGATAGTAACTTTTTTTACCAAGTCTCTCTGTTTTTCTGTTCCCTTCATTTTCCCAGTCTAAATTAACAGGAGTACAGCAGTGAGCTGTACAACAGAGAAGTATCCTTGAAGTATTTCTAGCTGAAACAAGGATATTAAATTCTATAGGAAGCAGCAAAGCACTCAGAGTCATCTGGGATATTGACTGCAAATTTTTGAGAAAGAGCTCTCCCTTCACTGGTTATTTACTCATTGTAATAAATTTCCCCTGCTTTCCTCATTTGTTCAAGTATTTGAGAATAGATAAGTAATCTGGGGAGTTTTCCAGTTTCAACTATAAAGTAATAAATAATTTAGTTCCTTGGCACTTAATGCATGAAATAGGATCCTTGTGGTCTGAAACAAAGACTGAATTCAACAATTTCACTCTGTCAAACTCTATTTTCACAGTGGAGTTACCACTATGAAGTTACAGTTCTGTCTGCAGGAGACAGAGGCTGTTCTCAGAGGCTGTTCCAGTACTGAAATGAATTGATTTGGGAGCCATGAGTAGTTCATGATTGTCTGTAACTTTCACTTATTGTGAAAAGCATTTTATTTTTACCAGACAGGAGATATTTGATTGCTTATAAATCTGTTCCAGGGAAGAAATGCAGAATAAAAGAACTCTGTAAGGCGAGTCCCAGTCATATCAGTTAATAACCACCTAGAAAGCAATGAGACACAACAGTGGAGAAAACTGGCATGAAAGACAAAAAAAGGAGCCTGGCTTCTTTCATCTGAGAGCATCTGTTCTAAGTGCAGGGAGTCCTGTTTCTCACACTGAATAGTGCTTGCTACAAAACCAGAAAAGCCAAATGGGCAGGAGCTCCATCTTCCCAGGCAAATGCTGTAACCTTGAGATTCCTGTGGTCCTTTTTTTTCCCCTGGGTCCCAAGGTGCCAAAGCTCCCAGGCAGGCAGATCTGCTCCCAAAAGCTCAGGAAGCCTACAAGAGTGAAGTTCACCCTAAGGTAGGCACCCAGAGACAGGCCAGCTCAAATCCTCTCCAACTCCACTGACAGCAGTATCTGATGTATACAGACTTCTATACATGGACAGCTGAGTCTGAGAATCTTGGCCTCAAATGGAGCCTCTCCATGAATTTCTTGCTGCCCAAAGTGCTGCTACTTCTGTGCTGTTAAAAACAGCCTGAGAGACTCAGGGCATGGGCTTGGTGTGTCCTAATCAGATTGGCTTTAGGGGTGCACAAATGCCTTATGTAAGCCCCCGAATCCCTTCAGGCTACAGAAGGCAGAGAACAGCTGCAGCTGTGGCAATAACTTGCTGTATACCTATTACCTCCTAAGTAAGTAGTTTAAGGAGTAGGATTTCTTCCTAAAAAGAGAGATTGCAGCCCTGCTTTGATTCATTGACTCACCTAATTTAATGCCTTGTTCCTAGCCATGAGGGTGGGCATAAGTAACGTAAGTAGCAGCTGCAGGAAATTGAGACAAAATAAAAGAGGATTTTTCTGGTCAGTGGGGGAATGGAGAAAAAGTCTTTAGTTTTACATTCCAGTCCCTGCAATACACAGAAATGCTCTTCCCCTTTTTGGATGTAGCCTATACCTTTCATCTGTGAGAAATTTGCATCTAAAAGGAAAAAAACCTTTTCTGACAGAGACATGATTGTAAAACTGCTTTTGGAAAACCAGGACCAGCATTTTGCCTAGTTTGCTCCCCATAGTAACCATCCACCAAACAGAACAGACAGAAAAGCTTTCTGTGACAAAGGACGGGTAACTGTGCTTTGCTCTGTCCTGGTGGTACAAATGATTTAATAGGTCTTTTAAGCTGTTGTTGATCCTGGTATTTTACAATCTGTTACTGGGAACATAGAGATTTTTTTCCCCCTTTTAAACATGATATATGAATCTCATGAATAGTATCTGTAGGTAACATTTGGCTGTCTCTCAGAGCAATGAAGAAGACAATGCTGGAATCACACTGAGTTTTTTAAAATTTTCAGTGAAGGGGAAAAAATCCATCCCACTGTGAGTTACTATCACTCTTGAAATCTTTATCCACAAAAACAGGAATGGCTGAAATGTTTGGATACAGCAGAAGAATAATGAAAATGAGATACCAACAGCATAAAAAAATCACTGATTTTTACCTTGTATTTCAGCCACTAACAACCCCACTGAGAACAGAATATGTAGGGGCATGGGATATAATATATGCTGAAAGGCAAGGGAAGGTGTTTCAGTATTTGTTTGTTAAATCAACACTTTTTCCCTTTTCTGTACCTACAAAGTAACTTTTCCTCCTCTCCATCAAGCTCAAAGTTATTTCAGATTTTACTTTGCTTTTTCAGTAAGAATTGACAAAAGCAGGAAACTGTTAAAATTGTCCCCTTGCCTGCTATATTATTTGGTTTAAACTTCCCAGGAGATGTCATTTTCCAAGGACAGCACTCAATCTTTCTTCCTCTAGCTAACCAAAGTGTTACTGAACCTCACGTAGGTACAGGTGAATAACAGACCTCCAATGCAATGCTTTGCTGCTTTTGAGAGCAGATTCCTGTGTAGTTTTGTCTCTGATCTGATGACAGCAACACAATCTGTGCTATGAGGGATAATTTTTACTTTATGTATCACCCTATTTAAGCTCACACCTCCTTGGTCACACCATGAATTTCTGAGAATGACTGAATCTAAGGAATAAGGTCATTGCTGGCCACTATTCTGCCAAATATGACTGCATACATCTTTAAAAGCTGCATTCAAGGAGGAAAAGGCCAAATTCCAGACCCGAGTGCTCACTGCAATGTCTTTGTCTTCACCGTGTTTGGCAGCTCTTGATGTCCCTGTGTGACATGTCCTATTCTCTGAGCACACACAGATGTGAAAATATTCTGTGTACTGAGACTGCAAAGGACCTCACAGCTCCCTCTTTGTGGGGGAAGAAGTCACAGCCCCTTGAAACTCCTACAGCATTTCTTTCCTACGTAATTAATACTGGTTGTGTCTAAAAGTCCTGACTTTAAGGAGTGATGAATATATCGAAAGCAATAGCCAATTCTTAGAGTATTTTAATGGCGACTTTGAAATAAGGACAATCTTAATATGAAAGGTCAATTTATTCTAAAATGAAATATTTTTGTCCTTATGTACTGAATCATATTTATTACCTCTGAACATTCTTACTTTTTGAAGTTTGCATTTTCTGTCATGCTTGCATTTTTCCCCTGACACGTTGTTGAGAACAGTTGTAAAACTATATAGTTTATATCCATCATTTCCAGTGTATAAAATGTCTCCATTTATAAGAAATATTGGCAGGAAACCTATATGGGAAGAAAGAAACATTTAAAACATCATTGTTAAAATTATTGCAATACAAAGATTCAAAAGAAATGGGATTTTCTATAATTAAAATTTATGCTAAAACTGTTCATTACTCTTGATGTGGGTGGAGGTTAATAGCCTTTTTTTAACTTTATAAAGAAGGGTATGCAAATCAGACTGCTGGGCTTGAGGCAATCTGAAGTTTTAACGTGCGCTCATTCTTCAGTGGAAGTTATTGAGCCTGATTTGTGTCTTTCAGTGGAAATACTTTTCAGGATGATTTCACAGAGGGAAATGGAGGAACTTGAAATGACTGTGGACCAAGCAGGAGCATCAACTAGGCAAACAATTAAAACATTGCTAGTCCAAAAGCTCTGTCTGGAAATTGAAAATTTGACTTTAAATATTCTCTTTTATTGTTCATCCTGCAATTGCAAAATTGGCAAATATTCTATACTTTCACAACACCCCTAGCAATCCGCTGATGTTCTTTATACGTCTGACAAATTATTCTTTGCTATTATTCTCCATTCAAGAGAATTCCTACTAATTTAGAAATTAGTATTATTTCCTTTCCAGTCCCCAAAGAAGTGACTGTTATTTTTTAAAGGAAAAGAGAACAATATGCTACTGTTACAATTTGGTGTCAATATTTAGTGATAAATCTTTACCGCTCAGTGATCAGTCTAATATTAATGAAGAGTAATTTGTAGTAGCATAATAAATTGAAACAACATTCTTCAAAACCAATTCATCATCAACAATATCAACTCTTCTGTACTTTGGTGGTATTTGTTTATTTTATTTGGAACTGTGAATACCCTTTACATAATATTCAATTGATTGACTTTTTTTAGGGACTGAGTCAATGAAGATAATGGCAAGAGCATCTCTAATTCTTGGAGAGACAGACCTGATCAGGCTGAAATACCCTGAACTAGCTCTGAGGAACAGAAGAGCACACACTGGTGAAGGACTAAACCACACCATCTTTTTTAAAGGTGATTTTCCTAACCATTGCTCAGTTTAAGAGCAGGGAGACCTAAGGAAGGACTTATTCTTTCTTCTAATCTTTTAACTTTCCATTTGAGGCTTTGAAAGTCTGTTCTTCAGTTTTTTTACTATGTATTTATATGCAATGCAGGAATTATTCTATAGGATGCTGGGGATTTGCTTTATACCTTGGATGACAAAGAGATGACAACATGGATTTTTCTTCTTGGAAGGAAAGGATCAGATAGTTAATATTTTACACTATTTCTCAAAAAGGCAAGGGTTCAAAGTATGGTTAAATAAGAGTTGGGCTTAGAAAAGTTCCACTCAAGGAAAGATCCACTCAAGCTGGAAAAAAGATTATAGGTTTAATTTCCAGCAATGACTTCTTGGTTTACTTGTGATCAAAGAAAAAATTGATATCTGATGTCCAAGCTAAAAATCCTCTGCTAGGATCAAAAGTCATTGTATACTAAAGAGTCTTTAAGGGGCTCAGACAGACCTGAAACCCAAATCTTGGTTGAACATCAGCTGCTCTTGAGGTACTGTTAAGGCTATTTCCTATGACCTATGCACCAAAAGAGTCTCAAAATTCAGATTTGGTGAGCAAATAAAATTCAAACTGACTACTGAAATATTTCCCTACCCAAATCAGTCATCAAAGACACTTCTGGATGGAGAAGAGCATCTCCACTATATACAGGCTTGGAGTGATGCAAATGAGGTCAGCAAAGGGAAGTAAGAAACATGAACACCTCTCAGCTCCTTGTGCAAGAGGAATCAGAAGCAAATGTGGGAGAAAAGGACAATTTGGCAGTTTTTGAGAAGCCACGTTACTGCAGGGCCTGGGCTGCTCCTGTCCTGGGGGTAGTGAATGACCTGGCTCCTGCAGCCTGGCAGAGCAGAGAGCAGAGCCAGGGGCGTTCTGCTTGTGACACATTGCTGCTGTTTCCCCTCTCGTTGTCTGAGCAAAGCAGCTCTTGGAATGGCTATTGCTGCAGGGAGAGAAACATCTCCGTGGCTTAATTCAACTCATTCAAAGTTGTTTATTAGCTTATTAATGACATCTAATTAACTGACAATCAGTGTGTTGTATATCCAGGACAATCAGTGTACTATATATTCAGGGTCAATATTAGCAATCCAACAAACAAATGACAATCCCAGACACGTACAGAGCATTAATAAACAATTTATTTCCCAGCCCCAGAAACTAATCCCCAGGAACATCCCCTCCCCTGCCTCTCCACCTCCCATCAACTCCCCAAGTCCCCAGTTATCCCCAGTCTGCCCCAGGCCTATGGATCACAAACACTGTCACCAACCTGAGTATGTCCCTGCAGGTGTCACTGTCAGGGCATGGGCTCCTAGCAGTGCAGTTCTCTCCTTTTTTGTCAGTCGAGGGGGAAGCACACAGGCATCCCCAAAACCACAGACTGACCTCCAGGGAAAACATCAGCACAAACCTCTACACACACGTACACACTCCAGCATCCACACAGGCTTATGGTTGAATTATTCTCCTTCTGGATTTTGGAACAAATATTTATCACTTGTAATAGGACTGACATGGATGTAAACACAGTTAATAACCCTTAAAATAGTTAAGTCTTGTTAGTTAAGCACGTTTTCTTTTTAAATGAAAATTTCCTGTTTCTGCCAAACCTAAAAAGATAGGAAGCGTTCTTATCTCCCCACTACTTTACAGGCTAACTTGGAAACAATCAGCCTTTATAGCTGCCTTCTTCTACAGATATTAAAGAAAAATGAAGCTATTAATGGGACAAAATCAATTTTACTGAACAGTATTCTGATTTAAAAAAAGGGAGATGATGATTTGAGAAAGGGGGGTAAGGAGTAAATTGATGTGCCACCAGTGAATAGTCATCACCAATTAACTACAGGAAAGCCAACACCAGCAACATGGAACTCACCTGATTTTCTGTGAATGTGTTAGGAGGCACTAAGTATCTTCACTCAAACAGGGTAATCTCTGATCTCAGTGTGTGATCTCAGTGTTACATGGCTTGGTTACAGGTCACCAGAACTCTGGGCTAAATGAAAAACAAACAAACAGGCTGTGTAATACCTGCAGAATAGTGGGCCTTCAAGACATAAATGTTTTTTTACGTTAACTAGGGGAAAAAATTCCACAAACTCCAGATTAATTCCTTGGTTTTATATAGTTAATTTTAAATTTAAGACCTAAGAACTTTCAGATGTACAAAGCATAAACTGAGTTGCACAAATGGATATTACTCAAGTAAAGTTATTTTTCTGGACTAGTTTAAGAAACTATGCCAATCCTGGTGTAATATCTGGTAACACTTCCATAGAAATATGACAGAGATGGCTCTGATTCTGCATGCAGTTGTCTTAATTTCATGCTGACATGCATGTCCAATTGATTTCCTGTACTTTTTACCTGGAAATTGTTGTCATTTTGTTTTCATCAATTCACACACACTACCTTTTTGTTTTATTGACCTTCCCTTGCAAGTACCATACTATGCCAACCAAAACTGACATAACAAAGTTTACAGACAGTACTGCACATTTCAGAAGTACAGGGTTTTTCTGGAGAGAGAATGTGCCATTTCCTTTCACTTTCCTTCCAGTTCTGAGTGACAGAGGTGCTGCTTTCCTTTCCCCTCACGTGGTGTACGAGACAGATATTATTCATCATTCTGTCAAGTGCTTTCCTTCAAGGTCTTAAATTTTTGGGGGTTTCTTTTTGTTGGTTTTTTTTTTTTTCCCCTGAAAAGAGGATGTAAGTTCCCTGGTTTAAACACCTCCAGCATGGTTTGCCTAAACCCTTACTATTCTCTTAATTGTGTTAAATGGAGTCAATGAATTTTCAAATTATCACAACTTCACTGTAGCTGCAGATACACACAACAGTTGCAGATACACAGTGATTTATCCTTTTCACCCAAAGATCTCACTGAACTTAAGGTACATCATGGGAAATGGAGTGTTCAGAGTACTCCATGTTAACTTTGGTTTGAAGGAACCTCTGGAGATCATCAAGTCCAGCCTCTCCTTTGAAATGGATCTTCAAGAACAGCCCCTTCTCTGCATAGGCCTAGCAAGTGAGGGAAATGTACATATTACATTTCTAAAGAGGGCTACTAGCCAGGTCTGCAGCTATGGAACAAATGTCTGACCCAGTATATGCAAGATAATTTTGTCAGTGAGAAGAGAAAATTAGGATTCAGAAAAAAAATGGAGAAGCAAAAAAACTCCAATGACAATTTCATTCAGTAGCTGCATCACAGGCTTTTTTCCTCTCTTCAGCTACCCTGCATTTAGTTTCTGAAATTGTATGAGATGCTTTTTATGCCTAATTTTCAGTTTATATTTTTTCTTTTATCTGCTGCAATGTTCTCAATCATCTCTTCATACTTTCTTTTTCTGCCTGCCTGAATCTCAGTTTGTGCTGAAATAATTGGCTTTATCTGTGCTTTTAAAATCATCTTTCCAAATGGACTTAGAGGCCAATGAACTTGAGTGTTCTTATGTGCATAAATATTTTTTGAAAATGGAATTTAGTTCCTAAGCCAAGTACCTGCTTTTGAAAATTCTTCATTTATGCAATATGCACAAGTCAGAAAAGGAACTAAATAAACAGAAATCTCAGTCCCACCATGTGCAAATGTTGGTTGGTATGAGAATATGCTTGGATAATATGCATTTTGAATAAATACAAACAGAGAATTCAAGAAAAATACAGTTAGGAATATAGAACTACAATATGGGATGTGAGTTAATAATGATAATAAAAGGGAAAACAACAGACTAGAATTTAAATATCTTCTGTCACACTAGAACAAAAAGTCTGCAGAAAGTACCTGTATGTTTATAATGATATCCTGCTCACTCCCACTGAAGCTGATGAAAATTCTTTCAGTTTCTTTTCTGTTATTGTAGCTTCAGTTTTTCACCTGTATTTCAGAATGTCTCTTTCCCTAGAAATCTCAATATAAAGCAAATTCCTTCGGCAGGCCAGGTTATCTATCTGCTAATTAAATGAAACTTTATCATCCCTAGCTTGTACATTAAGACGTTATTAGGTAATTAGAATAGAAACAGATAGGATTTTAATATTAAACCCCTTTAGAAGTATTTGTTTCAGTTGGACCTAAGGGAAATACATATAGTCCAACTGGACTGGGCTTCAAAAACCTCTAACCAGGTTGGTACATTACTCTCACACGATTCCATCAAAATCCATAAAGCTGCAATTATATTACTGAGCAAGATTGATGGGTAAGATTTGGTACCTGATTCAAGAATTTATTTAAGAAAGCCCTGAACATGAGGTATCTTTGAGGTAAAGCCTCAGTGGAAGTAGGATTGTTACAGCTTATACTGCTGGTGAGGAGCAGAAACAGTTTTGCTGTGTTAGGAATAAACTTTCTGGGATAGCTAGCAATGGAAATGACAAATAATTTCTCAGAGCAGTAAATGTAATCTTAAATGGATCTTCAATAACATGCTAATTCAGTCTGGTATCTTGACTGTGGAATTAATTTTCTAATTGCCAATTTCAGCTGGCCATGCAACTGCTTCTGTAAATTCCAAGGTGACCTCTGTAGGGCCATAAGATACATTCTACTTCAGTGAATAACAATGTTGATTCATTTAAAGACCACTGTTTTGATTTTGCAATAAGTTATCCTCAGTGAATTTATCAAACATAGGGGATGCTAACTGAATGGCCTTGTCAAATGTCTCTGTTCACTGCCAAAACATAAATATTCAGATGCTAATGAGAGTTGTTGTGGTTACATTGAAATGATTGGTTCTCATACTTAAAAAAAAAAAATTATTAGATATAGGGATCACAGACAGACAGTGGAAGAAGACAAAACAGGAAAGTGGGAAGAGGGAAGGCAAAGGGTATTTTTGGGGTAAAGTGCTGGAAATGAACACACCTGGAAGGCTAAGGAAAGGTAGCTACTGTCTGATCTTCACCATGATCAAAGGTAGGCTTTTTAATAATCCTTTCTAATGATAACAAGATGCAAGGCCTAATATTGGGTAATTCATTGAGCTGAAAATAATATGATCTTGTCTGAGGGAGACTTTTTCAGGAATCACTACATAGCCTTTATGAGTTTTCTTAAAACCTGAAAACCAAAAGAGCAGCTACTCTGACTTGTTCAAGCAAAGCCCAAAGTAAATTAGCTCTCTGTTTAAAATCTGGAAAACTAGTGACAGTTTATTTTTTAGTCTCCCATGACTCAGTGATACTTCTGCAAGTAAAGACCTGGCAGAAATCATATCAGGGCCAAACAGAGCAGAAACCCATGTTCTTGTGAAAGCATGTTTGATTGCCATCCTGTGGGAAAGACGCTGGTTAAGGGTCAAAAAAACCCCTCTATCTCTACCTCTCAATTCCAAGTGAATTGGCTTAGCAGTGAAATGAGAATATACTGCAGCCATCTAAAAGTGAGTATCAATTATTTTCCCATAGTGCAACCAGGCTGCTTTGAGAGATAACCCAGTAATGAAGGAAGCATCTTTTCCAGCCCCATGAGGCAGTGCATCTTCACTCAGCTTCTCACAACAGGCTGTGCCTGAAGGCACAATTTTGTACCCTGCTGAAATGATCAAATGAACAGTGCAAAAATAAATATCTACTAAAACTGAAAAGAATGTTTAAATATTTTGGTGGGAGAGATTATAAAACTCTTTATTAAATCTGAAAGACAAATCAATTAATATGTTAACTGAGTAAAAAAAAACAGACCTGTGTGCCAAAGTAATACAGCTGTTTCTCTGCTTTAGGATCCTGTCCTGAAACCTCTTCTGATTATCTTAAAAAGAGCTCCTAAAAGTTCCACACATCAGCACACATATCATCTGACAGAACATCCAATTTGGAAAACAGAAAAGCAGAAATCTGCATCAATTTGTGGTATCCTTGAGAAAGGGAGATTTTCCTCCAAACTAATTCAGACACAGTGAAGAGCAGTGCAGTTGTGTTACATACATAGTCAGTTTCCTAAAAAAAAACCCCCAAAACCAAAAAACCAACAACCCTGGGGTTTCATATAAAAATAATCTGGATAGTTTCTAATGTACTTAATAAAGTCATAGAGATCTGCACATTTTAAGTGGTTAATAGAAATCTGCACTCCTGCCACTTCACATGCTACTCCTTGCTCCAAAGGGGGAATACTTTTAAATAATACCACTTACAGTACTAATACCTATGTATAATACTTATAGTACTAATCTTCATCTTGATGATCACCCCTCTCAGGCAGAGAAAATGTAATAATAAACAGATTGGACTGAATTCCTTCAGAGACAAGAAAACCATCTCAAATTGGTCTTCAGTTAGGTGATAGAATTTATCACAAAGGACTCCTGGCCCTCCTGTAAGTTTTGTCCAGTATGTTATTTAGTCTGCCTGAGAGCATGGTGACTCTGCAACTGTAGCAGAGATTTATCTTTAAATGTCTCTAAAGAGTTTTTTAACTTCTCCTCTTTTTTTTTTTTTTATTTATTTTTCTTTTTTAATGAAGTAAGGTTTTTCAAGCTTGAGGGCTGATTTTTTTTCAACAATTGCTCTACAGTCCTGAATGAGGAGCTAGGCTAAATCTACTGCTTCAATTTGTTTAATTGATGGAAGATGGGGTGTGTGGATTTTCTCAGCTGAGTCTAATGAAACAAGCATTCAATTTAAACAGAATATCTTACACTGCAGAATGTAAGTCTGCAAGGGAGGAGACCATAATTTTCTTCTTAGCTCCTGAAATGATCTGTAATGGGATGCTGGCCAAATCATCTCATTTCAGTGTTTCAGGACTCAGACAAATGACTTCCACTGAATTTTGATGGGGTGATTAAAGAAGCCACCAGCTTCAGCTGGCTGTCTTCAGCCCTGCAACAAAGCCTATCACAAAATATGCCAATACTTCAGCCAAGCCAGTGCCTGACTTAGCAGGACAGACTGCAGGGAAGATTGATTAGTGCTGATGCTCAGCTGCAGCCAGGAGGGACGAGGCGCAGAGTGTTCCTCTCCCCTTGCCAACAGAGCATGTGTCTGGCTGTGAGACCAGGCTCTGGATGGAGACCTGGGTTTGGTGCAGTCCTGAGTCCTCATTACAAGATTAAAGAGGAGAAATTTGTCTGTAAAATCATATTTTGTGTTAATTACTTTGCTTGTACAATGATGGTGGATCTATGAATAGGAAATTGTACATAAAGAATTAACTGCCTATTTTTGTTAAATCAATATTTAATTTCCATTGATTTTTTCCCTTCTCTTCACTTAAGAATCAAAGATATTTTTAGCTCTAAAGAAAACTTTAGTTTTTACACATTAATATTTTAAACTAACTGCATGTGACTGATTTTTTATTTTAGGCTGAACTTCTCAGTGACTTCAGTAGTGATTTCTCCTTCACATTGAAGATACAAGCCAGCCATGTGTAAAAAATGAATGTTTTGTACATGAGATACATTTGAAATAAAGACAATATTTAGAAAGCATCTATGTGGAAGGACTTAAATTAACCAGAGCTAAGAGGGGGAAAAGCCTCCATAGACTTTTCTTGTAAGTGAAACTATCAAAAGGACCCAAAGGCTTTCAATCTCTTATGCTACATTTTATTAGGGCACAAAATAATATAGTCTGGTACATAATAACTCTTTTACGCAGGGAAATGGTTTACAACCATTGTATGAAACAAATTAAAGAACATCCTGGAGAGAAAAAAAAGGCAACAAACAGCCCTCCACAACACATCTTTTCAAGCTGGATCATTCCAGACTAAAAGGTTGCACAGTAGCTCAGAGGCCAGGACCTATGTATAAATACACTGTCTTCTTCTTCTCAGCTTCCTGTCCTCACCAGATTTTAAACAAAATATGTAGTGTACAATACATGTGCTGATATGTGAAGAACACTCTGTATGGGTCCAGTGTCTGTCACACCCAATCACTGCTTGCAACTAGGCGTCACTTCCAGGATCCCTCACTGGAGATATTCCACAGCTGTCTGGACACAATCCTGTGCTGTGTGCTGTAGGATGACCCTGCTGGAATGGGGAAGTGGGACCAGATGACCCACTGCAGTCCCTTTCAACATGACCCATTCTGTGAGTCTGTGATCAATTACCCTTTCAGGTTACTGCCTCAGATGAACTGTGACTTCATGGTATCTCCTAGGGCATGATTGCTATTTCTCTCTTAGGTTAAGCCTCGTACAACATTTTATCAATCTATATATATTTTCTTTTGGATAAGGTGAATAATTTTTCTATTTCTGATCTTGTGAGTCAATGCTCAAGAAGATGTCATGTCATTTTCTCAAAACCTTGATGTCCCTGTTTGACTAGGCTGGGTAAGGACTAATTAGGTTTCCTTTGGTATGCTAGCTTTCCACCTGAAGACCATGCTTCCAGTCTATCTGTATTTCCCAGCACTGGTTTTATTTGACTACCCACAATACCTCTAAGAAAAGTTGTGCAGTTCTGTAGATCCATTTGAGAATTTTGGAACTCAGAGCACTTTTAAAGTGGAAACTGTGGAGAATACATACAAAAGTTTTCAGTTAGTCAGAGCTGAGCTAAGTAAAAGAAATTAGTTAAGCTTCTGCTGCAGAAGTTTCTACCCTCTGGCATTTTTGGTATGAATACAGACTTAGCGTTACCAAATAAATCAAGATGAGGCTGTCATTTTTCTTTTTTACTTGTATTTTCATCGCTCTAGTTGAGATATTAAGAAGCTGAGTCATCTGCCTTTTTCTTCAATAATAATCCTGATCAGAATTGCTGGTTTTCTGTGGAATTTGAAAGCCCTGTCACCTTGCTTGTCTTTCCTCATAATTGTAAGTATTGATATTAATGTTGACTGGACTCATTAGATATGTAATAGATGCATATAAACAGATACCTAGATAACTATGAATAGGTGGATCCAAAGGTAGATTTTTACCTAGACTCTAGGAGGGCTTGCTATGCCAGAAGTAGTCATGGATCATGAATTTTATTATGTCTAGATACTGTAGAACAAAAAGGTACAGTCCCTACCTTCAAAAGTTCTCTAAGTATGTGTAATGTCAGGGCAACAGATGAACTAGGCACTAAAAAAGAGGATTTAAAAAAATAACTCAGGATACAAGCTTTGTTCTCAAAGTCAAGGATAGCAATTTGACTATTGTTAAACTGGCAGTCACTGTGACAAAAAAGGATAATAAACAGCTTTGCTGATGTTATGAGAAGTAAATCTGAGGTATGAGTTTGGATAAAAAGATCAAAGTTTGTAAGGATTTTGTTGGTTTGGGTTTTTTTTAAAGCCAAATGTTAGTGAAGCTGACTTCTCAAACTGACTGGAAGTGAGACCTGACATTTCAGCAATGAGTTAGGCTTCAATAGATGAAGTGAAGATATCTGCAAAGGGTCTTGATGGTGAACACCCTCCGCTTATCTTTGTTAGAAAACAGAAAAAGAGTGATGTCTCAAGAGGGGTCACAGAGTTGCTGTGGTGGACTGAGAAAATATCCTGCCCATCAGAGGGCCAAACAATGTCAGAAACAAGCAGTTCTAGGCATCTTCTGGCAGATAGACAATTTTATTTCTCTTTTTAACAGTGTTCTTCACCAATGCATCCAGTCCCTGTGAAGAATTTTGACCTACTTAGAATTGTTTTTTCTACCACTAGTTCCTAACAAACATCCAAGATAGCTGGAACAAATCCTAGCATAAGGTTGAGAATAATCAGTTTGTTTCTACAGACCCTGTCAAGTACAGAAAATGCCCATGTGAGCTTTTTTCAGCTCAAAATGTCTTCACTGAAATATCCTTTTTTCTGTCATGGATGCTTGCAGCCTTAACCATTTTGACTCTGACACTTCAATGTTTGACAAAAGCATTTATCTGAGCTGTTTGGATCTTTCTTAACAAGAGGGTAGTACATAGACCAGGGGATTGCTTGAGGTCTCAGCAGATTCTGTGACTCAAAGTTTCTCTGAAAAATATGGGGGGGAGGCGGGGATGTGGGAGTGTTATAGTGTGAAAATACAAGAAAGGAATTTTTGAGGAGGCCCCCAAGCCCTGTGTGAGATCTAAAAGTTAAGTCTGAGTGAGGGAGAAAGAAAAAGCATGAGTTAATAAATAATGCTAAGTGTTCAGCAGAGAATGGTTTTACAAGGCTAAACAGAATAAGGAAACCCAAAAGTGAAGCAGGGGGGGCAAGGGGTATAATTCATACAAATAAGCTGAATGGTAGCTTCAAGAGAAAGGTAAAACCTTTCTAAAATCTAATGATGTGTAAATACCACCTGCATTAATTATGCGGCACTATTAAATGTTAAAAATCTGAAGCCCGGAGCTAGAATAATTAATCTGCCCTTGTGATTGCCTTGGAAGGGAGAGAAAGTTACTGTTCCAGCAAGCAAAAGTTACAAATAAAGAAAGAGGCAAGCTCATTGTTTTCCTGCTCTGCTTTTGACAACAGATAGCTTCCCCGGGTAGTTTGCTGAAAGTCTAGGGAATAGAGATACTACCCTTTATATATTTAAATTTTTTTTCCTGAAGAACCTGAGCAATTTCAGCCTGAAATCCCCAACTAAGAGCCATCAATTGCATTGTTGATATAGATCTGATGAGCTGGGCTCGACACTCTCCAAAAAACTTCCCAAAAAACAAAACCAAACTCCTACATTTACAGTATTGCATCACATCATGAAGGATGTGCTATATTAAGTATATGTGGAAACAACATATACTGGTTATATACATTATATTTCTGCTTTTGGTGATGGCCTAAAGAGCTTACTTTTCTGCAATGAAATTTCTTCAAGCAGGGTCTTTTAAGCCGTAGATGCCAAAATGACATTTCAACCCAGAGCCAGCAGTTAAGAGTCTGTCTTCCTGTCCAAAATATTCAGAAGATCACAAAAAGTGGCGTTGGAAATGGAGACACTACTTGATGGAATTAATACAGTGTCACCAAGAATCAAAGGAAGAATCACTTAATTATTCAAGACGTGCATGAACGAATGTACGACAAGGAGAAAACTACTGGTTAATCGACTTTTAATGTTAGAGAGCGAGAGAGAAGCCCTTACGTTCGGGAAGGGAAACGGAATCTTGCGATTTCAATGGGGAGCAAGAGAGGAATCTTTGGTGCATGTCCCTGCACTTGATGACATGCCATGCCTTTTGATGGCTTTGACTTTGGGAAAGATTTTTTCCTTTTTTTTTTTCCTTTTTTTTCAGCATCCATGCCATGTCTTTTCTATCTTGCCCTGCAAGTTGTGTCTTCCTCCTTGACTTTTTCCACAGCTTTTGCAAGGTCTGTGAGCTTAGTTTTGGCATCCTTGGAGGCCGTGGCACTCATCTGATAGAATCCCGGTCCATTTTCTTCTAGTCACTAAATTGCCCATATTTCCCGAATTTTTTTTTTTTTCTCCTCCAATTGCAATTCCTTTGATGATATCTCCATTCCAGCCTCTTTGTAAGTCCTTCCTTTCTGTTTTGGCCTTCAGCGGGGATCAATTTTGGCAAGCTTTGCTGCACGTGCCTGCACTTACTGGCATATGGGAAAGACTATTTCCTTTTTTTATTTTAGTGTTTTTCAAGTATTCATACCATGTCCCTCATATCTTCCTATCCCAGATTTCTCTTCTTCCTTGACATTTTCCCTGGCTTTTGCAACATCTGTGGGCTTAGTTTTGGCATCTTTGCAGGCCGTGGCACTGATCTGATAGAATCCCCGTCCATGTTCTTCTAGTCACTAAATTGCCCAAATTTCCCCCTTTTTTTTTTTTCTCCTCCAATTGCAATTCCTTTGATGATATCTCCATTTCAGCCTCTTTGTAAGTCCTTCCTTTCTGTTTTGGCCTTCAGCGGGGATCAATTTTGGCAAGCTTTGCTGCACGTGCCTGCACTTCCTGGCATATGGGAAAGATTCCTGTATTTTTTTTTTTTAATTTTTTTAAGCATCCATGCCATGTCTTTTCTATCTTCCCCAACAGGTTGTGTCTTCCTCCTTGACTTTTTCCTGTGCTTTTGCAACATCTGTGAGCTTCCTTTTGGCCTCTTTTGGTCCTTTGCAATGCAGCTCCATTCCTCACGGACCATTTCTTGAAGACACTACAAGTCCCGATTTTCTGGGTTTTTTGCTGCTTTTTTCACTTGCATTTCATTTGATCCTATCTCCTTTCCCGAGTCTTTTTAAGCCTCTCTTTTCAGGGTCGCAAGATTCCGTTTCCCTTCCCGAAAGGAAATGAATTTCCTTTCGGGAAGGGAAACGGAATCTTGCGATTTCAATGGAGACCAAGAGAGGAATCTTTGGTGCATGTCCCTGCACTTGATGACATGCCATGCCTTTTGATGCCTTTGACTTTGGGTAAGATTATTTTCTTTTTTTTTCCTTTTTTTTCAGCATCCATGCCATGTCTTTTCTATCTTGCCTGGCAAGTTGTGTCTTCCTCCTTGACTTTTTCCCCAGCTGTTGCAACATCTGTGAGCTTAGTTTTGGCATCTTTTGGGTTTTTGGCACTGCTCTGCTAGAATCCCGGTCCATTTTCTTCTAGTCACTAAATTGCCCAAATTTCCCCTTTTTTTTTTTTTTTCTCCTCCAATTGCAATTCCTTTGATGATATCTCCATTCCAGCCTCTTTGTAAGTCCTTCCTTTCTGTTTTGGCCTTCAGCGGAGATCCATTTTGGCAAGCTTTGCTGCATGTGCCTGCACTTCCTGGCATATGGGAAAGATTCCTGTATTTTTTTTTTAATTTTTTTAAGCATCCATGCCATGTCTTTTCTCCCTTCCCCAACAGGTTGTGTCGTCCTCCTTGACTTTTTCCCCAGCTTTTGCAAGGTCTGTAAGCTTAGTTTTGGCATCTTTTGGTTTTTTGCACTGCTCTGATAAAATCCCGGTCCATTTTCTTCTAGTCACTAAATTGCCCAAATTTCCCTCTTTTTTTTTTTTTTCTCCTCCAATTGCAATTCCTTTGATGATATCTCCATTCCAGCCTCTTTGTAAGTCCTTCCTTTCTGTTTTGGCCTTCAGCGGGGATCAATTTTGGCAAGCTTTGCTGCTCTTACTGGCATATGGGAAAGATTCCTGTATTTTTTTTTTTTATTTTTTTAATCATCCATGCCATGTCTTTTCTATCTTCCCCAACAGGTTGTCTTCCTCCTTGACTTTTTCCCTGGCTTTTGCAACATCTGTGAGCTTAGTTTTGGCCTCTTTTGGTCCTTTGCAATGCAGCTCCATTCCTCACACACCACTTCTTGAAGACACTACAAGTCCGATTTTCTGGGTTTTTGGCGTTTTTTTCACTCGCATTTCATTTGATCCTATCTCCTTTCCCGAGTCTTTGGAAGCCTTTCTTTTCAGGGTCGCAAGATTCCGTTTCCCTTCCCGAAAGGAAATGAAATTTCCTTTCGGGAAGGGAAACGGAATCTTGCGATTTCAATGGAGACCAAGAGAGGAATCTTTGGTGCATGTCCCTGCACTTGATGACATGCCATGCCTTTTGATGCCTTTGACTTTGGGAAAGATTTTTTTCTTCTTTTTTTTCCTTTTTTTTCAGCATCCATGCCATGTCTTTTCTATCTTGCCCGGCAAGTTTTGTCTTCCTCCTTGACTTTTTCCCCAGCTGTTGCAACATCTGTGAGCTTAGTTTTGGCATCTTTTGGTTTTTTGCACTGCTCTGCTAGAATCCCTGTCCATGTTCTACTAGTCACTAAATTGCCCAAATTTCCCCATTTTTGTTTTTCTCTCCTCCAATTGCAATTCCTTTGATGATATCTCCATTCCAGCCTCTTTGTAAGTCCTTCCTTTCTGTTTTGGCCTTCAGCGGGGATCAATTTTGGCAAGCTTTGCTGCACGTGCCTGCACTTACTGGCATATGGGAAAGACTATTTCCTTTTTTATTTTAGTGTTTTTCAAGTATTCATACCATGTCCCTCATATCTTCCTCACCCAGATTTCTCTTCTTCCTTGACTTTTTCCCGGGCTTTTGCAACATCTGTGGGCTTAGTTTTGGCATCTTTTGGTTTTTTGCACTGCTCTGCTAGAATCCCGGTCCATTTTCTTCTAGTCACTAAATTGCCCAAATTTCCCCCTTTTTTTTTTTTTCTCCTCCAATTGCAATTCCTTTGATGATATCTCCATTCCAGCCTCTTTGTAAGTCCTTCCTTTCTGTTTTGGCCTTCAGCGGAGATCAATTTTGGCAAGCTTTGCTGCACGTGCCTGCACTTACTGGCATATGGGAAAGATTCCTGTATTTTTTTTTTTAATTTTTTAAGCATCCATGCCATGTCTTTTCTACCTTCCCCAACAAGTTGTGTCTTCCTCCTTGACTTTTTCCCGTGCTTTTGCAACATCTGTGAGCTTAGTTTTGGCCTCTTTTGGTCCTTTGCAATGCAGCTCCATTTCTCACGGACCATTTCTTGAAGACACTACAAGTCCCGATTTTCTGGGTTTTTTGCCACTTTTTTCACTCGCATTTCATTTGATCCTATCTCCTTTCCCGAGTCTTTGTAAGCCTTTCTTTTCAGGGTCGCAAGATTCCGTTTCCCTTCCCGAAAGGAAATGAAATTTCCTTTCGGGAAGGGAAACGGAATCTTGCGACTTCAATGGAGACCAAGAGAGGAATCTTTGGTGCATGTCCCTGCACTTGATGACATGCCATGCCTTTTGATGCCTTTGACTTTGGGAAAGATTTTTTCTTTTTTTTTTCCTTATTTTTCTGCATCCATGCCATGTCTTTTCTATCTTGCCCGGCAAGTTTTGTCTTCCTCCTTGACTTTTTCCCCAGCTGTTGCAACATCTGTGAGCTTAGTTTGGGCATCTTTTGGTTTTTTGCACTGCTCTGCTAGAATCCCGGTCCATTTTCTTCTAGTCACTAAATTGCCCAAATTTCCCCGTTTTTTTTTTTCTCTCCTCCAATTGCAATTCCTTTGATGATATCTCCATTCCAGCCTCTTTGTAAGTCCTTCCTTTCTGTTTTGGCCTTCAGCAGGGATCAATTTTGGCAATCTTTGCTGCACGTGCCTGCACTTACTGGCATATGGGAAAGATTCCTGTATTTTTTTTTTTTATTTTTTTAAGCATCCATGCCATGTCTTTTCTATCTTCCCCAACAGGTTGTCTTCCTCCTTGACTTTTTCCCTGGCTTTTGCAACATCTGTGAGCTTAGTTTTGGCATCTTTTGGTTTTTTGCACTGCTCAGCTAGAATCCCAGTCCATTTTCTTCTAGTCACTAAATTGCCCAAATTTCCCCGTTTTTTTTTTTTCTCCTCCAATTGCTATTCCTTTCATGATATCTCCATTCCAGCCTCTTTGTAAGTCCTTCCTTTCTGTTTTGGCCTTCAGCGGGGATCAATTTTGGCAAGCTTTGCTGCACGTGCCTGCACTTACTGGCATATGGGAAAGATTCCTGTATTTTTTTTTTTATTTTTTTTAAGCATCCATGCCATGTCTTTTCTATCTTCCCCAACAGGTTGTCTTCCTCCTTGACTTTTTCCCGTGCTTTTGCAACATCTGTGAGCTTAGTTTTGGCCTCTTTTGGTCCTTTGCAATGCAGCTCCATTCCTCACACACCACTTCTTGAAGACACTACAAGTCCGATTTTCTGGGTTTTTGGCGTTTTTTTCACTCGCATTTCATTTGATCCTATCTCCTTTCCCGAGTCTTTGTAAGCCTTTCTTTTCAGGGTCGCAAGATTCCGTTTCCCTTCCCGAAAGGAAATTTCATTTCCTTTCGGGAAGGGAAACGGAATCTTGCGATTTCAATGGAGACCAAGAGAGGAATCTTTGGTGCATGTCCCTGCACTTGATGACATGCCATGCCTTTTGATGCCTTTGACTTTGGGAAAGATTTTTTTCTTCTTTTTTTTCCTTTTTTTTCAGCATCCATGCCATGTCTTTTCTATCTTGCCCGGCAAGTTTTGTCTTCCTCCTTGACTTTTTCCCCAGCTGTTGCAACATCTGTGAGCTTAGTTTGGGCATCTTTTGGTTTTTTGCACTGCTCTGCTAGAATCCCGGTCCATTTTCTTCTAGTCACTAAATTGCCCAAATTTCCCCGTTTTTTTTTTTCTCTCCTCCAATTGCAATTCCTTTGATGATATCTCCATTCCAGCCTCTTTGTAAGTCCTTCCTTTCTGTTTTGGCCTTCAGCAGGGATCAATTTTGGCAATCTTTGCTGCACGTGCCTGCACTTACTGGCATATGGGAAAGATTCCTGTATTTTTTTTTTTTATTTTTTTAAGCATCCATGCCATGTCTTTTCTATCTTCCCCAACAGGTTGTCTTCCTCCTTGACTTTTTCCCTGGCTTTTGCAACATCTGTGAGCTTAGTTTTGGCATCTTTTGGTTTTTTGCACTGCTCAGCTAGAATCCCAGTCCATTTTCTTCTAGTCACTAAATTGCCCAAATTTCCCCGTTTTTTTTTTTTCTCCTCCAATTGCTATTCCTTTCATGATATCTCCATTCCAGCCTCTTTGTAAGTCCTTCCTTTCTGTTTTGGCCTTCAGCGGGGATCAATTTTGGCAAGCTTTGCTGCACGTGCCTGCACTTACTGGCATATGGGAAAGATTCCTGTATTTTTTTTTTTATTTTTTTTAAGCATCCATGCCATGTCTTTTCTATCTTCCCCAACAGGTTGTCTTCCTCCTTGACTTTTTCCCGTGCTTTTGCAACATCTGTGAGCTTAGTTTTGGCCTCTTTTGGTCCTTTGCAATGCAGCTCCATTCCTCACACACCACTTCTTGAAGACACTACAAGTCCGATTTTCTGGGTTTTTGGCGTTTTTTTCACTCGCATTTCATTTGATCCTATCTCCTTTCCCGAGTCTTTGTAAGCCTTTCTTTTCAGGGTCGCAAGATTCCGTTTCCCTTCCCGAAAGGAAATTTCATTTCCTTTCGGGAAGGGAAACGGAATCTTGCGATTTCAATGGAGACCAAGAGAGGAATCTTTGGTGCATGTCCCTGCACTTGATGACATGCCATGCCTTTTGATGCCTTTGACTTTGGGAAAGATTTTTTTCTTCTTTTTTTTCCTTTTTTTTCAGCATCCATGCCATGTCTTTTCTATCTTGCCCGGCAAGTTTTGTCTTCCTCCTTGACTTTTTCCCCAGCTGTTGCAACATCTGTGAGCTTAGTTTGGGCATCTTTTGGTTTTTTGCACTGCTCTGCTAGAATCCCTGTCCATGTTCTACTAGTCACTAAATTGCCCAAATTTCCCCATTTTTGTTTTTCTCTCCTCCAATTGCAATTCCTTTGATGATATCTCCATTCCAGCCTCTTTGTAAGTCCTTCCTTTCTGTTTTGGCCTTCAGCGGGGATCAATTTTGGCAAGCTTTGCTGCACGTGCCTGCACTTACTGGCATATGGGAAAGACTATTTCCTTTTTTATTTTAGTGTTTTTCAAGTATTCATACCATGTCCCTCATATCTTCCTCACCCAGATTTCTCTTCTTCCTTGACTTTTTCCCGGGCTTTTGCAACATCTGTGGGTTTAGTTTTGGCATCTTTTGGTTTTTTGCACTGCTCTGCTAGAATCCCTGTCCATGTTCTACTAGTCACTAAATTGCCCAAATTTCCCCATTTTTGTTTTTCTCTCCTCCAATTGCAATTCCTTTGATGATATCTCCATTCCAGCCTCTTTGTAAGTCCTTCCTTTCTGTTTTGGCCTTCAGCGGGGATCAATTTTGGCAAGCTTTGCTGCACGTGCCTGCACTTACTGGCATATGGGAAAGACTATTTCCTTTTTTATTTTAGTGTTTTTCAAGTATTCATACCATGTCCCTCATATCTTCCTCACCCAGATTTCTCTTCTTCCTTGACTTTTTCCCGGGCTTTTGCAACATCTGTGGGCTTAGTTTTGGCATCTTTTGGTTTTTTGCACTGCTCTGCTAGAATCCCGGTCCATTTTCTTCTAGTCACTAAATTGCCCAAATTTCCCCCCTTTTTTTTTTTTCTCCTCCAATTGCAATTCCTTTGATGATATCTCCATTCCAGCCTCTTTGTAAGTCCTTCCTTTCTGTTTTGGCCTTCAGCGGAGATCAATTTTGGCAATCTTTGCTGCACGTGCCTGCACTTACTGGCATATGGGAAAGATTCCTGTATTTTTTTTTTTAATTTTTTAAGCATCCATGCCATGTCTTTTCTACCTTCCCCAACAAGTTGTGTCTTCCTCCTTGACTTTTTCCCTGGCTTTTGCAACATCTGTGAGCTTAGTTTTGGCCTCTTTTGGTCCTTTGCAATGCAGCTCCATTCCTCACACACCATTTCTTGAAGACACTACAAGTCCCGATTTTCTGGGTTTTTTGCCACTTTTTTCACTCGCATTTCATTTGATCCTATCTCCTTTCCCGAGTCTTTGTAAGCCTTTCTTTTCAGGGTTGCAAGATTCCGTTTCCCTTCCCGAAAGGAAATTTCATTTCCTTTCGGGAAGGGAAACGGAATCTTGCGATTTCAATGGAGACCAAGAGAGGAATCTTTGGTGCATGTCCCTGCACTTGATGACATGCCATGCCTTTTGATGGCTTTGACTTTGGGAAAGATTTTTTTCTTCTTTTTTTTCCTTTTTTTTCAGCATCCATGCCATGTATTTTCTATCTTGCCCGGCAAGTTTTGTCTTCCTCCTTGACTTTTTCCCCAGCTGTTGCAACATCTGTGAGCTTAGTTTTGGCATCTTTTGGTTTTTTGCACTGCTCTGCTAGAATCCCTGTCCATGTTCTACTAGTCACTAAATTGCCCAAATTTCCCCATTTTTGTTTTTCTCTCCTCCAATTGCAATTCCTTTGATGATATCTCCATTCCAGCCTCTTTGTAAGTCCTTCCTTTCTGTTTTGGCCTTCAGCGGGGATCAATTTTGGCAAGCTTTGCTGCACGTGCCTGCACTTACTGGCATATGGGAAAGACTATTTCCTTTTTTATTTTAGTGTTTTTCAAGTATTCATACCATGTCCCTCATATCTTCCTCACCCAGATTTCTCTTCTTCCTTGACTTTTTCCCTGGCTTTTGCAACATCTGTGGGCTTAGTTTTGGCATCTTTTGGTTTTTTGCACTGCTCTGCTAGAATCCCGGTCCATTTTCTTCTAGTCACTAAATTGCCCAAATTTCCCCCTTTTTTTTTTTTTTCTCCTCCAATTGCAATTCCTTTGATGATATCTCCATTCCAGCCTCTTTGTAAGTCCTTCCTTTCTGTTTTGGCCTTCAGCGGAGATCAATTTTGGCAATCTTTGCTGCACGTGCCTGCACTTACTGGCATATGGGAAAGATTCCTGTATTTTTTTTTTTTAATTTTTTAAGCATCCATGCCATGTCTTTTCTACCTTCCCCAACAAGTTGTGTCTTCCTCCTTGACTTTTTCCCGTGCTTTTGCAACATCTGTGAGCTTAGTTTTGGCCTCTTTTGGTCCTTTGCAATGCAGCTCCATTCCTCACGGACCATTTCTTGAAGACACTACAAGTCCCGATTTTCTGGGTTTTTTGCCACTTTTTTCACTCGCATTTCATTTGATCCTATCTCCTTTCCCGAGTCTTTGTAAGCCTTTCTTTTCAGGGTCGCAAGATTCCGTTTCCCTTCCCGAAAGGAAATTTCATTTCCTTTCGGGAAGGGAAACGGAATCTTGCGATTTCAATGGAGACCAAGAGAGGAATCTTTGGTGCATGTCCCTGCACTTGATGACATGCCATGCCTTTTGATGCCTTTGACTTTGGGAAAGATTTTTTCTTTTTTTTTTCCTTTTTTTTCTGCATCCATGCCATGTCTTTTCTATCTTGCCCGGCAAGTTTTGTCTTCCTCCTTGACTTTTTCCCCAGCTGTTGCAACATCTGTGAGCTTAGTTTGGGCATCTTTTGGTTTTTTGCACTGCTCTGCTAGAATCCCTGTCCATGTTCTACTAGTCACTAAATTGCCCAAATTTCCCCATTTTTGTTTTTCTCTCCTCCAATTGCAATTCCTTTGATGATATCTCCATTCCAGCCTCTTTGTAAGTCCTTCCTTTCTGTTTTGGCCTTCAGCGGGGATCAATTTTGGCAAGCTTTGCTGCACGTGCCTGCACTTACTGGCATATGGGAAAGACTATTTCCTTTTTTATTTTAGTGTTTTTCAAGTATTCATACCATGTCCCTCATATCTTCCTCACCCAGATTTCTCTTCTTCCTTGACTTTTTCCCGGGCTTTTGCAACATCTGTGGGTTTAGTTTTGGCATCTTTTGGTTTTTTGCACTGCTCTGCTAGAATCCCTGTCCATGTTCTACTAGTCACTAAATTGCCCAAATTTCCCCATTTTTGTTTTTCTCTCCTCCAATTGCAATTCCTTTGATGATATCTCCATTCCAGCCTCTTTGTAAGTCCTTCCTTTCTGTTTTGGCCTTCAGCGGGGATCAATTTTGGCAAGCTTTGCTGCACGTGCCTGCACTTACTGGCATATGGGAAAGACTATTTCCTTTTTTATTTTAGTGTTTTTCAAGTATTCATACCATGTCCCTCATATCTTCCTCACCCAGATTTCTCTTCTTCCTTGACTTTTTCCCGGGCTTTTGCAACATCTGTGGGCTTAGTTTTGGCATCTTTTGGTTTTTTGCACTGCTCTGCTAGAATCCCGGTCCATTTTCTTCTAGTCACTAAATTGCCCAAATTTCCCCCCTTTTTTTTTTTTCTCCTCCAATTGCAATTCCTTTGATGATATCTCCATTCCAGCCTCTTTGTAAGTCCTTCCTTTCTGTTTTGGCCTTCAGCGGAGATCAATTTTGGCAATCTTTGCTGCACGTGCCTGCACTTACTGGCATATGGGAAAGATTCCTGTATTTTTTTTTTTAATTTTTTAAGCATCCATGCCATGTCTTTTCTACCTTCCCCAACAAGTTGTGTCTTCCTCCTTGACTTTTTCCCTGGCTTTTGCAACATCTGTGAGCTTAGTTTTGGCCTCTTTTGGTCCTTTGCAATGCAGCTCCATTCCTCACACACCATTTCTTGAAGACACTACAAGTCCCGATTTTCTGGGTTTTTTGCCACTTTTTTCACTCGCATTTCATTTGATCCTATCTCCTTTCCCGAGTCTTTGTAAGCCTTTCTTTTCAGGGTTGCAAGATTCCGTTTCCCTTCCCGAAAGGAAATTTCATTTCCTTTCGGGAAGGGAAACGGAATCTTGCGATTTCAATGGAGACCAAGAGAGGAATCTTTGGTGCATGTCCCTGCACTTGATGACATGCCATGCCTTTTGATGGCTTTGACTTTGGGAAAGATTTTTTTCTTCTTTTTTTTCCTTTTTTTTCAGCATCCATGCCATGTCTTTTCTATCTTGCCCGGCAAGTTTTGTCTTCCTCCTTGACTTTTTCCCCAGCTGTTGCAACATCTGTGAGCTTAGTTTTGGCATCTTTTGGTTTTTTGCACTGCTCTGCTAGAATCCCTGTCCATGTTCTACTAGTCACTAAATTGCCCAAATTTCCCCATTTTTGTTTTTCTCTCCTCCAATTGCAATTCCTTTGATGATATCTCCATTCCAGCCTCTTTGTAAGTCCTTCCTTTCTGTTTTGGCCTTCAGCGGGGATCAATTTTGGCAAGCTTTGCTGCACGTGCCTGCACTTACTGGCATATGGGAAAGACTATTTCCTTTTTTATTTTAGTGTTTTTCAAGTATTCATACCATGTCCCTCATATCTTCCTCACCCAGATTTCTCTTCTTCCTTGACTTTTTCCCGGGCTTTTGCAACATCTGTGGGCTTAGTTTTGGCATCTTTTGGTTTTTTGCACTGCTCTGCTAGAATCCCGGTCCATTTTCTTCTAGTCACTAAATTGCCCAAATTTCCCCCTTTTTTTTTTTTTTCTCCTCCAATTGCAATTCCTTTGATGATATCTCCATTCCAGCCTCTTTGTAAGTCCTTCCTTTCTGTTTTGGCCTTCAGCGGAGATCAATTTTGGCAATCTTTGCTGCATGTGCCTGCACTTACTGGCATATGGGAAAGATTCCTGTATTTTTTTTTTTTAATTTTTTAAGCATCCATGCCATGTCTTTTCTACCTTCCCCAACAAGTTGTGTCTTCCTCCTTGACTTTTTCCCGTGCTTTTGCAACATCTGTGAGCTTAGTTTTGGCCTCTTTTGGTCCTTTGCAATGCAGCTCCATTCCTCACGGACCATTTCTTGAAGACACTACAAGTCCCGATTTTCTGGGTTTTTTGCCACTTTTTTCACTCGCATTTCATTTGATCCTATCTCCTTTCCCGAGTCTTTGTAAGCCTTTCTTTTCAGGGTCGCAAGATTCCGTTTCCCTTCCCGAAAGGAAATTTCATTTCCTTTCGGGAAGGGAAACGGAATCTTGCGATTTCAATGGAGACCAAGAGAGGAATCTTTGGTGCATGTCCCTGCACTTGATGACATGCCATGCCTTTTGATGCCTTTGACTTTGGGAAAGATTTTTTCTTTTTTTTTTCCTTTTTTTTCTGCATCCATGCCATGTCTTTTCTATCTTGCCCGGCAAGTTTTGTCTTCCTCCTTGACTTTTTCCCCAGCTGTTGCAACATCTGTGAGCTTAGTTTGGGCATCTTTTGGTTTTTTGCACTGCTCTGCTAGAATCCCGGTCCATTTTCTTCTAGTCACTAAATTGCCCAAATTTCCCCGTTTTTTTTTTTCTCTCCTCCAATTGCAATTCCTTTGATGATATCTCCATTCCAGCCTCTTTGTAAGTCCTTCCTTTCTGTTTTGGCCTTCAGCAGGGATCAATTTTGGCAATCTTTGCTGCACGTGCCTGCACTTACTGGCATATGGGAAAGATTCCTGTATTTTTTTTTTTTATTTTTTTAAGCATCCATGCCATGTCTTTTCTATCTTCCCCAACAGGTTGTCTTCCTCCTTGACTTTTTCCCGTGCTTTTGCAACATCTGTGAGCTTAGTTTTGGCCTCTTTTGGTCCTTTGCAATGCAGCTCCATTCCTCACACACCACTTCTTGAAGACACTACAAGTCCGATTTTCTGGGTTTTTGGCGTTTTTTTCACTCGCATTTCATTTGATCCTATCTCCTTTCCCGAGTCTTTGTAAGCCTTTCTTTTCAGGGTCGCAAGATTCCGTTTCCCTTCCCGAAAGGAAATTTCATTTCCTTTCGGGAAGGGAAACGGAATCTTGCGATTTCAATGGAGACCAAGAGAGGAATCTTTGGTGCATGTCCCTGCACTTGATGACATGCCATGCCTTTTGATGCCTTTGACTTTGGGAAAGATTTTTTTCTTCTTTTTTTTCCTTTTTTTTCAGCATCCATGCCATGTCTTTTCTATCTTGCCCGGCAAGTTTTGTCTTCCTCCTTGACTTTTTCCCCAGCTGTTGCAACATCTGTGAGCTTAGTTTTGGCATCTTTTGGTTTTTTGCACTGCTCTGCTAGAATCCCTGTCCATGTTCTACTAGTCACTAAATTGCCCAAATTTCCCCATTTTTGTTTTTCTCTCCTCCAATTGCAATTCCTTTGATGATATCTCCATTCCAGCCTCTTTGTAAGTCCTTCCTTTCTGTTTTGGCCTTCAGCGGGGATCAATTTTGGCAAGCTTTGCTGCACGTGCCTGCACTTACTGGCATATGGGAAAGACTATTTCCTTTTTTATTTTAGTGTTTTTCAAGTATTCATACCATGTCCCTCATATCTTCCTCACCCAGATTTCTCTTCTTCCTTGACTTTTTCCCTGGCTTTTGCAACATCTGTGAGCTTAGTTTTGGCATCTTTTGGTTTTTTGCACTGCTCTGCTAGAATCCCGGTCCATTTTCTTCTAGTCACTAAATTGCCCAAATTTCCCCGTTTTTTTTTTTCTCTCCTCCAATTGCAATTCCTTTGATGATATCTCCATTCCAGCCTCTTTGTAAGTCCTTCCTTTCTGTTTTGGCCTTCAGCAGGGATCAATTTTGGCAATCTTTGCTGCACGTGCCTGCACTTACTGGCATATGGGAAAGATTCCTGTATTTTTTTTTTTTATTTTTTTAAGCATCCATGCCATGTCTTTTCTATCTTCCCCAACAGGTTGTCTTCCTCCTTGACTTTTTCCCGTGCTTTTGCAACATCTGTGAGCTTAGTTTTGGCCTCTTTTGGTCCTTTGCAATGCAGCTCCATTCCTCACACACCACTTCTTGAAGACACTACAAGTCCGATTTTCTGGGTTTTTGGCGTTTTTTTCACTCGCATTTCATTTGATCCTATCTCCTTTCCCGAGTCTTTGGAAGCCTTTCTTTTCAGGGTCGCAAGATTCCGTTTCCCTTCCCGAAAGGAAATGAAATTTCCTTTCGGGAAGGGAAACGGAATCTTGCGATTTCAATGGAGACCAAGAGAGGAATCTTTGGTGCATGTCCCTGCACTTGATGACATGCCATGCCTTTTGATGCCTTTGACTTTGGGAAAGATTTTTTTCTTCTTTTTTTTCCTTTTTTTTCAGCATCCATGCCATGTCTTTTCTATCTTGCCCGGCAAGTTTTGTCTTCCTCCTTGACTTTTTCCCCAGCTGTTGCAACATCTGTGAGCTTAGTTTTGGCATCTTTTGGTTTTTTGCACTGCTCTGCTAGAATCCCTGTCCATGTTCTACTAGTCACTAAATTGCCCAAATTTCCCCATTTTTGTTTTTCTCTCCTCCAATTGCAATTCCTTTGATGATATCTCCATTCCAGCCTCTTTGTAAGTCCTTCCTTTCTGTTTTGGCCTTCAGCGGGGATCAATTTTGGCAAGCTTTGCTGCACGTGCCTGCACTTACTGGCATATGGGAAAGACTATTTCCTTTTTTATTTTAGTGTTTTTCAAGTATTCATACCATGTCCCTCATATCTTCCTCACCCAGATTTCTCTTCTTCCTTGACTTTTTCCCGGGCTTTTGCAACATCTGTGGGCTTAGTTTTGGCATCTTTTGGTTTTTTGCACTGCTCTGCTAGAATCCCGGTCCATTTTCTTCTAGTCACTAAATTGCCCAAATTTCCCCGTTTTTTTTTTTCTCTCCTCCAATTGCAATTCCTTTGATGATATCTCCATTCCAGCCTCTTTGTAAGTCCTTCCTTTCTGTTTTGGCCTTCAGCAGGGATCAATTTTGGCAATCTTTGCTGCACGTGCCTGCACTTACTGGCATATGGGAAAGATTCCTGTATTTTTTTTTTTATTTTTTTAAGCATCCATGCCATGTCTTTTCTATCTTCCCCAACAGGTTGTCTTCCTCCTTGACTTTTTCCCGTGCTTTTGCAACATCTGTGAGCTTAGTTTTGGCCTCTTTTGGTCCTTTGCAATGCAGCTCCATTCCTCACACACCACTTCTTGAAGACACTACAAGTCCGATTTTCTGGGTTTTTGGCGTTTTTTTCACTCGCATTTCATTTGATCCTATCTCCTTTCCCGAGTCTTTGTAAGCCTTTCTTTTCAGGGTCGCAAGATTCCGTTTCCCTTCCCGAAAGGAAATTTCATTTCCTTTCGGGAAGGGAAACGGAATCTTGCGATTTCAATGGAGACCAAGAGAGGAATCTTTGGTGCATGTCCCTGCACTTGATGACATGCCATGCCTTTTGATGCCTTTGACTTTGGGAAAGATTTTTTTCTTCTTTTTTTTCCTTTTTTTTCAGCATCCATGCCATGTCTTTTCTATCTTGCCCGGCAAGTTTTGTCTTCCTCCTTGACTTTTTCCCCAGCTGTTGCAACATCTGTGAGCTTAGTTTTGGCATCTTTTGGTTTTTTGCACTGCTCTGCTAGAATCCCTGTCCATGTTCTACTAGTCACTAAATTGCCCAAATTTCCCCATTTTTGTTTTTCTCTCCTCCAATTGCAATTCCTTTGATGATATCTCCATTCCAGCCTCTTTGTAAGTCCTTCCTTTCTGTTTTGGCCTTCAGCGGGGATCAATTTTGGCAAGCTTTGCTGCACGTGCCTGCACTTACTGGCATATGGGAAAGACTATTTCCTTTTTTATTTTAGTGTTTTTCAAGTATTCATACCATGTCCCTCATATCTTCCTCACCCAGATTTCTCTTCTTCCTTGACTTTTTCCCGGGCTTTTGCAACATCTGTGGGCTTAGTTTTGGCATCTTTTGGTTTTTTGCACTGCTCTGCTAGAATCCCGGTCCATTTTCTTCTAGTCACTAAATTGCCCAAATTTCCCCGTTTTTTTTTTTCTCTCCTCCAATTGCAATTCCTTTGATGATATCTCCATTCCAGCCTCTTTGTAAGTCCTTCCTTTCTGTTTTGGCCTTCAGCAGGGATCAATTTTGGCAATCTTTGCTGCACGTGCCTGCACTTACTGGCATATGGGAAAGATTCCTGTATTTTTTTTTTTATTTTTTTAAGCATCCATGCCATGTCTTTTCTATCTTCCCCAACAGGTTGTCTTCCTCCTTGACTTTTTCCCGTGCTTTTGCAACATCTGTGAGCTTAGTTTTGGCCTCTTTTGGTCCTTTGCAATGCAGCTCCATTCCTCACACACCACTTCTTGAAGACACTACAAGTCCGATTTTCTGGGTTTTTGGCGTTTTTTTCACTCGCATTTCATTTGATCCTATCTCCTTTCCCGAGTCTTTGGAAGCCTTTCTTTTCAGGGTCGCAAGATTCCGTTTCCCTTCCCGAAAGGAAATGAAATTTCCTTTCGGGAAGGGAAACGGAATCTTGCGATTTCAATGGAGACCAAGAGAGGAATCTTTGGTGCATGTCCCTGCACTTGATGACATGCCATGCCTTTTGATGCCTTTGACTTTGGGAAAGATTTTTTTCTTCTTTTTTTTCCTTTTTTTTCAGCATCCATGCCATGTCTTTTCTATCTTGCCCGGCAAGTTTTGTCTTCCTCCTTGACTTTTTCCCCAGCTGTTGCAACATCTGTGAGCTTAGTTTTGGCATCTTTTGGTTTTTTGCACTGCTCTGCTAGAATCCCGGTCCATTTTCTTCTAGTCACTAAATTGCCCAAATTTCCCCCTTTTTTTTTTTTTCTCCTCCAATTGCAATTCCTTTGATGATATCTCCATTCCAGCCTCTTTGTAAGTCCTTCCTTTCTGTTTTGGCCTTCAGCGGGGATCAATTTTGGCAAGCTTTGCTGCACGTGCCTGCACTTACTGGCATATGGGAAAGACTATTTCCTTTTTTATTTTAGTGTTTTTCAAGTATTCATACCATGTCCCTCATATCTTCCTCACCCAGATTTCTCTTCTTCCTTGACTTTTTCCCTGGCTTTTGCAACATCTGTGGGCTTAGTTTTGGCATCTTTTGGGTTTTTGCACTGCTCTGCTAGAATCCCGGTCCATTTTCTTCTAGTCACTAAATTGCCCAAATTTCCCCCTTTTTTTTTTTTTCTCCTCCAATTGCAATTCCTTTGATGATATCTCCATTCCAGCCTCTTTGTAAGTCCTTCCTTTCTGTTTTGGCCTTCAGCGGAGATCAATTTTGGCAAGCTTTGCTGCATGTGCCTACACTTACTGGCATATGGGAAAGATTCCTGTATTTTTTTTTTATTTTTTTAAGCATCCATGCCATGTCTTTTCTATCTTCCCCAACAGGTTGTCTTCCTCCTTGACTTTTTCCCGTGCTTTTGCAACATCTGTGAGCTTAGTTTTGGCCTCTTTTGGTCCTTTGCAATGCAGCTCCATTCCTCACACACCACTTCTTGAAGACACTACAAGTCCGATTTTCTGGGTTTTTGGCGTTTTTTTCACTCGCATTTCATTTGATCCTATCTCCTTTCCCGAGTCTTTGTAAGCCTTTCTTTTCAGGGTCGCAAGATTCCGTTTCCCTTCCCGAAAGGAAATTTCATTTCCTTTCGGGAAGGGAAACGGAATCTTGCGATTTCAATGGAGACCAAGAGAGGAATCTTTGGTGCATGTCCCTGCACTTGATGACATGCCATGCCTTTTGATGCCTTTGACTTTGGGAAAGATTTTTTTCTTCTTTTTTTTCCTTTTTTTTCAGCATCCATGCCATGTCTTTTCTATCTTGCCCGGCAAGTTTTGTCTTCCTCCTTGACTTTTTCCCCAGCTGTTGCAACATCTGTGAGCTTAGTTTTGGCATCTTTTGGTTTTTTGCACTGCTCTGCTAGAATCCCGGTCCATTTTCTTCTAGTCACTAAATTGCCCAAATTTCCCCCTTTTTTTTTTTTTCTCCTCCAATTGCAATTCCTTTGATGATATCTCCATTCCAGCCTCTTTGTAAGTCCTTCCTTTCTGTTTTGGCCTTCAGCGGGGATCAATTTTGGCAAGCTTTGCTGCACGTGCCTGCACTTACTGGCATATGGGAAAGACTATTTCCTTTTTTATTTTAGTGTTTTTCAAGTATTCATACCATGTCCCTCATATCTTCCTCACCCAGATTTCTCTTCTTCCTTGACTTTTTCCCTGGCTTTTGCAACATCTGTGGGCTTAGTTTTGGCATCTTTTGGGTTTTTGCACTGCTCTGCTAGAATCCCGGTCCATTTTCTTCTAGTCACTAAATTGCCCAAATTTCCCCCTTTTTTTTTTTTTCTCCTCCAATTGCAATTCCTTTGATGATATCTCCATTCCAGCCTCTTTGTAAGTCCTTCCTTTCTGTTTTGGCCTTCAGCGGAGATCAATTTTGGCAAGCTTTGCTGCATGTGCCTACACTTACTGGCATATGGGAAAGATTCCTGTATTTTTTTTTTATTTTTTTTAAGCATCCATGCCATGTCTTTTCTACCTTCCCCAACAAGTTGTGTCTTCCTCCTTGACTTTTTCCCGTGCTTTTGCAACATCTGTGAGCTTAGTTTTGGCCTCTTTTGGTCCTTTGCAATGCAGCTCCATTCCTCACGGACCATTTCTTGAAGACACTACAAGTCCCGATTTTCTGGGTTTTTTGCCGCTTTTTTCACTCGCATTTCATTTGATCCTATCTCCTTTCCCGAGTCTTTGGAAGCCTTTCTTTTCAGGGTCACAAGATTCCGTTTCCCTTCCCGAAAGGAAATGAATTTCCTTTTGGGAAGGGAAACGGAATCTTGCAATTTCAATGGAGACCAAGAGAGGAATCTTTGGTGCATGTCCCTGCACTTGATGACATGCCATGCCTTTTGATGCCTTTGACTTTGGGAAAGATTTTTTTCTTCTTTTTTTTCCTTTTTTTTCAGCATCCATGCCATGTCTTTTCTATCTTGCCTGGCAAGTTGTGTCTTCCTCCTTGACTTTTTCCCCAGCTTTTGCAACATCTGTGAGCTTAGTTTTGGCATCTTTTGGTTTTTTGCACTGCTCTGCTAGAATCCCGGTCCATTTTCTTCTAGTCACTAAATTGCCCAAATTTCCCCGTTTTTTTTTTTCTCTCCTCCAATTGCAATTCCTTTGATGATATCTCCATTCCAGCCTCTTTGTAAGTCCTTCCTTTCTGTTTTGGCCTTCAGCAGGGATCAATTTTGGCAATCTTTGCTGCACGTGCCTGCACTTACTGGCATATGGGAAAGATTCCTGTATTTTTTTTTTTTATTTTTTTAAGCATCCATGCCATGTCTTTTCTATCTTCCCCAACAGGTTGTCTTCCTCCTTGACTTTTTCCCTGGCTTTTGCAACATCTGTGAGCTTAGTTTTGGCCTCTTTTGGTCCTTTGCAATGCAGCTCCATTCCTCACACACCACTTCTTGAAGACACTACAAGTCCGATTTTCTGGGTTTTTGGCGTTTTTTTCACTCGCATTTCATTTGATCCTATCTCCTTTCCCGAGTCTTTGGAAGCCTTTCTTTTCAGGGTCGCAAGATTCCGTTTCCCTTCCCGAAAGGAAATGAAATTTCCTTTCGGGAAGGGAAACGGAATCTTGCGATTTCAATGGAGACCAAGAGAGGAATCTTTGGTGCATGTCCCTGCACTTGATGACATGCCATGCCTTTTGATGCCTTTGACTTTGGGAAAGATTTTTTTCTTCTTTTTTTTCCTTTTTTTTCAGCATCCATGCCATGTCTTTTCTATCTTGCCCGGCAAGTTTTGTCTTCCTCCTTGACTTTTTCCCCAGCTGTTGCAACATCTGTGAGCTTAGTTTTGGCATCTTTTGGTTTTTTGCACTGCTCTGCTAGAATCCCTGTCCATGTTCTACTAGTCACTAAATTGCCCAAATTTCCCCATTTTTGTTTTTCTCTCCTCCAATTGCAATTCCTTTGATGATATCTCCATTCCAGCCTCTTTGTAAGTCCTTCCTTTCTGTTTTGGCCTTCAGCGGGGATCAATTTTGGCAAGCTTTGCTGCACGTGCCTGCACTTACTGGCATATGGGAAAGACTATTTCCTTTTTTATTTTAGTGTTTTTCAAGTATTCATACCATGTCCCTCATATCTTCCTCACCCAGATTTCTCTTCTTCCTTGACTTTTTCCCGGGCTTTTGCAACATCTGTGGGCTTAGTTTTGGCATCTTTTGGTTTTTTGCACTGCTCTGCTAGAATCCCGGTCCATTTTCTTCTAGTCACTAAATTGCCCAAATTTCCCCGTTTTTTTTTTTCTCTCCTCCAATTGCAATTCCTTTGATGATATCTCCATTCCAGCCTCTTTGTAAGTCCTTCCTTTCTGTTTTGGCCTTCAGCAGGGATCAATTTTGGCAATCTTTGCTGCACGTGCCTGCACTTACTGGCATATGGGAAAGATTCCTGTATTTTTTTTTTTATTTTTTTAAGCATCCATGCCATGTCTTTTCTATCTTCCCCAACAGGTTGTCTTCCTCCTTGACTTTTTCCCGTGCTTTTGCAACATCTGTGAGCTTAGTTTTGGCCTCTTTTGGTCCTTTGCAATGCAGCTCCATTCCTCACACACCACTTCTTGAAGACACTACAAGTCCGATTTTCTGGGTTTTTGGCGTTTTTTTCACTCGCATTTCATTTGATCCTATCTCCTTTCCCGAGTCTTTGGAAGCCTTTCTTTTCAGGGTCGCAAGATTCCGTTTCCCTTCCCGAAAGGAAATGAAATTTCCTTTCGGGAAGGGAAACGGAATCTTGCGATTTCAATGGAGACCAAGAGAGGAATCTTTGGTGCATGTCCCTGCACTTGATGACATGCCATGCCTTTTGATGCCTTTGACTTTGGGAAAGATTTTTTTCTTCTTTTTTTTCCTTTTTTTTCAGCATCCATGCCATGTCTTTTCTATCTTGCCCGGCAAGTTTTGTCTTCCTCCTTGACTTTTTCCCCAGCTGTTGCAACATCTGTGAGCTTAGTTTTGGCATCTTTTGGTTTTTTGCACTGCTCTGCTAGAATCCCGGTCCATTTTCTTCTAGTCACTAAATTGCCCAAATTTCCCCCTTTTTTTTTTTTTCTCCTCCAATTGCAATTCCTTTGATGATATCTCCATTCCAGCCTCTTTGTAAGTCCTTCCTTTCTGTTTTGGCCTTCAGCGGGGATCAATTTTGGCAAGCTTTGCTGCACGTGCCTGCACTTACTGGCATATGGGAAAGACTATTTCCTTTTTTATTTTAGTGTTTTTCAAGTATTCATACCATGTCCCTCATATCTTCCTCACCCAGATTTCTCTTCTTCCTTGACTTTTTCCCTGGCTTTTGCAACATCTGTGGGCTTAGTTTTGGCATCTTTTGGGTTTTTGCACTGCTCTGCTAGAATCCCGGTCCATTTTCTTCTAGTCACTAAATTGCCCAAATTTCCCCCTTTTTTTTTTTTTCTCCTCCAATTGCAATTCCTTTGATGATATCTCCATTCCAGCCTCTTTGTAAGTCCTTCCTTTCTGTTTTGGCCTTCAGCGGAGATCAATTTTGGCAAGCTTTGCTGCATGTGCCTACACTTACTGGCATATGGGAAAGATTCCTGTATTTTTTTTTTATTTTTTTTAAGCATCCATGCCATGTCTTTTCTACCTTCCCCAACAAGTTGTGTCTTCCTCCTTGACTTTTTCCCGTGCTTTTGCAACATCTGTGAGCTTAGTTTTGGCCTCTTTTGGTCCTTTGCAATGCAGCTCCATTCCTCACGGACCATTTCTTGAAGACACTACAAGTCCCGATTTTCTGGGTTTTTTGCCGCTTTTTTCACTCGCATTTCATTTGATCCTATCTCCTTTCCCGAGTCTTTGGAAGCCTTTCTTTTCAGGGTCACAAGATTCCGTTTCCCTTCCCGAAAGGAAATGAATTTCCTTTTGGGAAGGGAAACGGAATCTTGCAATTTCAATGGAGACCAAGAGAGGAATCTTTGGTGCATGTCCCTGCACTTGATGACATGCCATGCCTTTTGATGCCTTTGACTTTGGGAAAGATTTTTTTCTTCTTTTTTTTCCTTTTTTTTCAGCATCCATGCCATGTCTTTTCTATCTTGCCTGGCAAGTTGTGTCTTCCTCCTTGACTTTTTCCCCAGCTGTTGCAACATCTGTGAGCTTAGTTTTGGCATCTTTTGGTTTTTTGCACTGCTCTGCTAGAATCCCGGTCCATTTTCTTCTAGTCACTAAATTGCCCAAATTTCCCCGTTTTTTTTTTTTCTCCTCCAATTGCAATTCCTTTGATGATATCTCCATTCCAGCCTCTTTGTAAGTCCTTCCTTTCTGTTTTGGCCTTCAGCGGAGATCAATTTTGGCAATCTTTGTTGCACGTGCCTGCACTTACTGGCATATGGGAAAGATTCCTGTATTTTTTTTTTTTATTTTTTTAAGCATCCATGCCATGTCTTTTCTATCTTCCCCAACAGGTTGTCTTCCTCCTTGACTTTTTCCCGTGCTTTTGCAACATCTGTGAGCTTAGTTTTGGCCTCTTTTGGTCCTTTGCAATGCAGCTCCATTCCTCACACACCACTTCTTGAAGACACTACAAGTCCGATTTTCTGGGTTTTTGGCGTTTTTTTCACTCGCATTTCATTTGATCCTATCTCCTTTCCCGAGTCTTTGTAAGCCTTTCTTTTCAGGGTCGCAAGATTCCGTTTCCCTTCCCGAAAGGAAATTTCATTTCCTTTCGGGAAGGGAAACGGAATCTTGCGATTTCAATGGAGACCAAGAGAGGAATCTTTGGTGCATGTCCCTGCACTTGATGACATGCCATGCCTTTTGATGGCTTTGACTTTGGGAAAGATTTTTTTCTTCTTTTTTTTCCTTTTTTTTCAGCATCCATGCCATGTCTTTTCTATCTTGCCCGGCAAGTTTTGTCTTCCTCCTTGACTTTTTCCCCAGCTGTTGCAACATCTGTGAGCTTAGTTTTGGCATCTTTTGGTTTTTTGCACTGCTCTGCTAGAATCCCTGTCCATGTTCTACTAGTCACTAAATTGCCCAAATTTCCCCGTTTTTTTTTTTCTCTCCTCCAATTGCAATTCCTTTGATGATATCTCCATTCCAGCCTCTTTGTAAGTCCTTCCTTTCTGTTTTGGCCTTCAGCGGGGATCAATTTTGGCAAGCTTTGCTGCACGTGCCTGCACTTACTGGCATATGGGAAAGACTATTTCCTTTTTTATTTTAGTGTTTTTCAAGTATTCATACCATGTCCCTCATATCTTCCTCACCCAGATTTCTCTTCTTCCTTGACTTTTTCCCGGGCTTTTGCAACATCTGTGGGCTTAGTTTTGGCATCTTTTGGTTTTTTGCACTGCTCTGCTAGAATCCCGGTCCATTTTCTTCTAGTCACTAAATTGCCCAAATTTCCCCCCTTTTTTTTTTTTCTCCTCCAATTGCAATTCCTTTGATGATATCTCCATTCCAGCCTCTTTGTAAGTCCTTCCTTTCTGTTTTGGCCTTCAGCGGAGATCAATTTTGGCAATCTTTGCTGCACGTGCCTGCACTTACTGGCATATGGGAAAGATTCCTGTATTTTTTTTTTTAATTTTTTAAGCATCCATGCCATGTCTTTTCTACCTTCCCCAACAAGTTGTGTCTTCCTCCTTGACTTTTTCCCTGGCTTTTGCAACATCTGTGAGCTTAGTTTTGGCCTCTTTTGGTCCTTTGCAATGCAGCTCCATTCCTCACACACCATTTCTTGAAGACACTACAAGTCCCGATTTTCTGGGTTTTTTGCCACTTTTTTCACTCGCATTTCATTTGATCCTATCTCCTTTCCCGAGTCTTTGTAAGCCTTTCTTTTCAGGGTTGCAAGATTCCGTTTCCCTTCCCGAAAGGAAATTTCATTTCCTTTCGGGAAGGGAAACGGAATCTTGCGATTTCAATGGAGACCAAGAGAGGAATCTTTGGTGCATGTCCCTGCACTTGATGACATGCCATGCCTTTTGATGGCTTTGACTTTGGGAAAGATTTTTTTCTTCTTTTTTTTCCTTTTTTTTCAGCATCCATGCCATGTCTTTTCTATCTTGCCCGGCAAGTTTTGTCTTCCTCCTTGACTTTTTCCCCAGCTGTTGCAACATCTGTGAGCTTAGTTTTGGCATCTTTTGGTTTTTTGCACTGCTCTGCTAGAATCCCTGTCCATGTTCTACTAGTCACTAAATTGCCCAAATTTCCCCATTTTTGTTTTTCTCTCCTCCAATTGCAATTCCTTTGATGATATCTCCATTCCAGCCTCTTTGTAAGTCCTTCCTTTCTGTTTTGGCCTTCAGCGGGGATCAATTTTGGCAAGCTTTGCTGCACGTGCCTGCACTTACTGGCATATGGGAAAGACTATTTCCTTTTTTATTTTAGTGTTTTTCAAGTATTCATACCATGTCCCTCATATCTTCCTCACCCAGATTTCTCTTCTTCCTTGACTTTTTCCCGGGCTTTTGCAACATCTGTGGGCTTAGTTTTGGCATCTTTTGGTTTTTTGCACTGCTCTGCTAGAATCCCGGTCCATTTTCTTCTAGTCACTAAATTGCCCAAATTTCCCCCTTTTTTTTTTTTTTCTCCTCCAATTGCAATTCCTTTGATGATATCTCCATTCCAGCCTCTTTGTAAGTCCTTCCTTTCTGTTTTGGCCTTCAGCGGAGATCAATTTTGGCAATCTTTGCTGCATGTGCCTGCACTTACTGGCATATGGGAAAGATTCCTGTATTTTTTTTTTTTAATTTTTTAAGCATCCATGCCATGTCTTTTCTACCTTCCCCAACAAGTTGTGTCTTCCTCCTTGACTTTTTCCCGTGCTTTTGCAACATCTGTGAGCTTAGTTTTGGCCTCTTTTGGTCCTTTGCAATGCAGCTCCATTCCTCACGGACCATTTCTTGAAGACACTACAAGTCCCGATTTTCTGGGTTTTTTGCCACTTTTTTCACTCGCATTTCATTTGATCCTATCTCCTTTCCCGAGTCTTTGTAAGCCTTTCTTTTCAGGGTCGCAAGATTCCGTTTCCCTTCCCGAAAGGAAATTTCATTTCCTTTCGGGAAGGGAAACGGAATCTTGCGATTTCAATGGAGACCAAGAGAGGAATCTTTGGTGCATGTCCCTGCACTTGATGACATGCCATGCCTTTTGATGCCTTTGACTTTGGGAAAGATTTTTTCTTTTTTTTTTCCTTTTTTTTCTGCATCCATGCCATGTCTTTTCTATCTTGCCCGGCAAGTTTTGTCTTCCTCCTTGACTTTTTCCCCAGCTGTTGCAACATCTGTGAGCTTAGTTTGGGCATCTTTTGGTTTTTTGCACTGCTCTGCTAGAATCCCGGTCCATTTTCTTCTAGTCACTAAATTGCCCAAATTTCCCCGTTTTTTTTTTTCTCTCCTCCAATTGCAATTCCTTTGATGATATCTCCATTCCAGCCTCTTTGTAAGTCCTTCCTTTCTGTTTTGGCCTTCAGCAGGGATCAATTTTGGCAATCTTTGCTGCACGTGCCTGCACTTACTGGCATATGGGAAAGATTCCTGTATTTTTTTTTTTTATTTTTTTAAGCATCCATGCCATGTCTTTTCTATCTTCCCCAACAGGTTGTCTTCCTCCTTGACTTTTTCCCGTGCTTTTGCAACATCTGTGAGCTTAGTTTTGGCCTCTTTTGGTCCTTTGCAATGCAGCTCCATTCCTCACACACCACTTCTTGAAGACACTACAAGTCCGATTTTCTGGGTTTTTGGCGTTTTTTTCACTCGCATTTCATTTGATCCTATCTCCTTTCCCGAGTCTTTGTAAGCCTTTCTTTTCAGGGTCGCAAGATTCCGTTTCCCTTCCCGAAAGGAAATTTCATTTCCTTTCGGGAAGGGAAACGGAATCTTGCGATTTCAATGGAGACCAAGAGAGGAATCTTTGGTGCATGTCCCTGCACTTGATGACATGCCATGCCTTTTGATGCCTTTGACTTTGGGAAAGATTTTTTTCTTCTTTTTTTTCCTTTTTTTTCAGCATCCATGCCATGTCTTTTCTATCTTGCCCGGCAAGTTTTGTCTTCCTCCTTGACTTTTTCCCCAGCTGTTGCAACATCTGTGAGCTTAGTTTTGGCATCTTTTGGTTTTTTGCACTGCTCTGCTAGAATCCCTGTCCATGTTCTACTAGTCACTAAATTGCCCAAATTTCCCCATTTTTGTTTTTCTCTCCTCCAATTGCAATTCCTTTGATGATATCTCCATTCCAGCCTCTTTGTAAGTCCTTCCTTTCTGTTTTGGCCTTCAGCGGGGATCAATTTTGGCAAGCTTTGCTGCACGTGCCTGCACTTACTGGCATATGGGAAAGACTATTTCCTTTTTTATTTTAGTGTTTTTCAAGTATTCATACCATGTCCCTCATATCTTCCTCACCCAGATTTCTCTTCTTCCTTGACTTTTTCCCTGGCTTTTGCAACATCTGTGAGCTTAGTTTTGGCATCTTTTGGTTTTTTGCACTGCTCTGCTAGAATCCCGGTCCATTTTCTTCTAGTCACTAAATTGCCCAAATTTCCCCGTTTTTTTTTTTCTCTCCTCCAATTGCAATTCCTTTGATGATATCTCCATTCCAGCCTCTTTGTAAGTCCTTCCTTTCTGTTTTGGCCTTCAGCAGGGATCAATTTTGGCAATCTTTGCTGCACGTGCCTGCACTTACTGGCATATGGGAAAGATTCCTGTATTTTTTTTTTTTATTTTTTTAAGCATCCATGCCATGTCTTTTCTATCTTCCCCAACAGGTTGTCTTCCTCCTTGACTTTTTCCCGTGCTTTTGCAACATCTGTGAGCTTAGTTTTGGCCTCTTTTGGTCCTTTGCAATGCAGCTCCATTCCTCACACACCACTTCTTGAAGACACTACAAGTCCGATTTTCTGGGTTTTTGGCGTTTTTTTCACTCGCATTTCATTTGATCCTATCTCCTTTCCCGAGTCTTTGGAAGCCTTTCTTTTCAGGGTCGCAAGATTCCGTTTCCCTTCCCGAAAGGAAATGAAATTTCCTTTCGGGAAGGGAAACGGAATCTTGCGATTTCAATGGAGACCAAGAGAGGAATCTTTGGTGCATGTCCCTGCACTTGATGACATGCCATGCCTTTTGATGCCTTTGACTTTGGGAAAGATTTTTTTCTTCTTTTTTTTCCTTTTTTTTCAGCATCCATGCCATGTCTTTTCTATCTTGCCCGGCAAGTTTTGTCTTCCTCCTTGACTTTTTCCCCAGCTGTTGCAACATCTGTGAGCTTAGTTTTGGCATCTTTTGGTTTTTTGCACTGCTCTGCTAGAATCCCTGTCCATGTTCTACTAGTCACTAAATTGCCCAAATTTCCCCATTTTTGTTTTTCTCTCCTCCAATTGCAATTCCTTTGATGATATCTCCATTCCAGCCTCTTTGTAAGTCCTTCCTTTCTGTTTTGGCCTTCAGCGGGGATCAATTTTGGCAAGCTTTGCTGCACGTGCCTGCACTTACTGGCATATGGGAAAGACTATTTCCTTTTTTATTTTAGTGTTTTTCAAGTATTCATACCATGTCCCTCATATCTTCCTCACCCAGATTTCTCTTCTTCCTTGACTTTTTCCCGGGCTTTTGCAACATCTGTGGGCTTAGTTTTGGCATCTTTTGGTTTTTTGCACTGCTCTGCTAGAATCCCGGTCCATTTTCTTCTAGTCACTAAATTGCCCAAATTTCCCCGTTTTTTTTTTTCTCTCCTCCAATTGCAATTCCTTTGATGATATCTCCATTCCAGCCTCTTTGTAAGTCCTTCCTTTCTGTTTTGGCCTTCAGCAGGGATCAATTTTGGCAATCTTTGCTGCACGTGCCTGCACTTACTGGCATATGGGAAAGATTCCTGTATTTTTTTTTTTTATTTTTTTAAGCATCCATGCCATGTCTTTTCTATCTTCCCCAACAGGTTGTCTTCCTCCTTGACTTTTTCCCGTGCTTTTGCAACATCTGTGAGCTTAGTTTTGGCCTCTTTTGGTCCTTTGCAATGCAGCTCCATTCCTCACACACCACTTCTTGAAGACACTACAAGTCCGATTTTCTGGGTTTTTGGCGTTTTTTTCACTCGCATTTCATTTGATCCTATCTCCTTTCCCGAGTCTTTGGAAGCCTTTCTTTTCAGGGTCGCAAGATTCCGTTTCCCTTCCCGAAAGGAAATGAAATTTCCTTTCGGGAAGGGAAACGGAATCTTGCGATTTCAATGGAGACCAAGAGAGGAATCTTTGGTGCATGTCCCTGCACTTGATGACATGCCATGCCTTTTGATGCCTTTGACTTTGGGAAAGATTTTTTTCTTCTTTTTTTTCCTTTTTTTTCAGCATCCATGCCATGTCTTTTCTATCTTGCCCGGCAAGTTTTGTCTTCCTCCTTGACTTTTTCCCCAGCTGTTGCAACATCTGTGAGCTTAGTTTTGGCATCTTTTGGTTTTTTGCACTGCTCTGCTAGAATCCCGGTCCATTTTCTTCTAGTCACTAAATTGCCCAAATTTCCCCCTTTTTTTTTTTTTCTCCTCCAATTGCAATTCCTTTGATGATATCTCCATTCCAGCCTCTTTGTAAGTCCTTCCTTTCTGTTTTGGCCTTCAGCGGGGATCAATTTTGGCAAGCTTTGCTGCACGTGCCTGCACTTACTGGCATATGGGAAAGACTATTTCCTTTTTTATTTTAGTGTTTTTCAAGTATTCATACCATGTCCCTCATATCTTCCTCACCCAGATTTCTCTTCTTCCTTGACTTTTTCCCTGGCTTTTGCAACATCTGTGGGCTTAGTTTTGGCATCTTTTGGGTTTTTGCACTGCTCTGCTAGAATCCCGGTCCATTTTCTTCTAGTCACTAAATTGCCCAAATTTCCCCCTTTTTTTTTTTTTCTCCTCCAATTGCAATTCCTTTGATGATATCTCCATTCCAGCCTCTTTGTAAGTCCTTCCTTTCTGTTTTGGCCTTCAGCGGAGATCAATTTTGGCAAGCTTTGCTGCATGTGCCTACACTTACTGGCATATGGGAAAGATTCCTGTATTTTTTTTTTATTTTTTTAAGCATCCATGCCATGTCTTTTCTATCTTCCCCAACAGGTTGTCTTCCTCCTTGACTTTTTCCCGTGCTTTTGCAACATCTGTGAGCTTAGTTTTGGCCTCTTTTGGTCCTTTGCAATGCAGCTCCATTCCTCACACACCACTTCTTGAAGACACTACAAGTCCGATTTTCTGGGTTTTTGGCGTTTTTTTCACTCGCATTTCATTTGATCCTATCTCCTTTCCCGAGTCTTTGTAAGCCTTTCTTTTCAGGGTCGCAAGATTCCGTTTCCCTTCCCGAAAGGAAATTTCATTTCCTTTCGGGAAGGGAAACGGAATCTTGCGATTTCAATGGAGACCAAGAGAGGAATCTTTGGTGCATGTCCCTGCACTTGATGACATGCCATGCCTTTTGATGCCTTTGACTTTGGGAAAGATTTTTTTCTTCTTTTTTTTCCTTTTTTTTCAGCATCCATGCCATGTCTTTTCTATCTTGCCCGGCAAGTTTTGTCTTCCTCCTTGACTTTTTCCCCAGCTGTTGCAACATCTGTGAGCTTAGTTTTGGCATCTTTTGGTTTTTTGCACTGCTCTGCTAGAATCCCGGTCCATTTTCTTCTAGTCACTAAATTGCCCAAATTTCCCCCTTTTTTTTTTTTTCTCCTCCAATTGCAATTCCTTTGATGATATCTCCATTCCAGCCTCTTTGTAAGTCCTTCCTTTCTGTTTTGGCCTTCAGCGGGGATCAATTTTGGCAAGCTTTGCTGCACGTGCCTGCACTTACTGGCATATGGGAAAGACTATTTCCTTTTTTATTTTAGTGTTTTTCAAGTATTCATACCATGTCCCTCATATCTTCCTCACCCAGATTTCTCTTCTTCCTTGACTTTTTCCCTGGCTTTTGCAACATCTGTGGGCTTAGTTTTGGCATCTTTTGGGTTTTTGCACTGCTCTGCTAGAATCCCGGTCCATTTTCTTCTAGTCACTAAATTGCCCAAATTTCCCCCTTTTTTTTTTTTTCTCCTCCAATTGCAATTCCTTTGATGATATCTCCATTCCAGCCTCTTTGTAAGTCCTTCCTTTCTGTTTTGGCCTTCAGCGGAGATCAATTTTGGCAAGCTTTGCTGCATGTGCCTACACTTACTGGCATATGGGAAAGATTCCTGTATTTTTTTTTTATTTTTTTTAAGCATCCATGCCATGTCTTTTCTACCTTCCCCAACAAGTTGTGTCTTCCTCCTTGACTTTTTCCCGTGCTTTTGCAACATCTGTGAGCTTAGTTTTGGCCTCTTTTGGTCCTTTGCAATGCAGCTCCATTCCTCACGGACCATTTCTTGAAGACACTACAAGTCCCGATTTTCTGGGTTTTTTGCCGCTTTTTTCACTCGCATTTCATTTGATCCTATCTCCTTTCCCGAGTCTTTGGAAGCCTTTCTTTTCAGGGTCACAAGATTCCGTTTCCCTTCCCGAAAGGAAATGAATTTCCTTTTGGGAAGGGAAACGGAATCTTGCAATTTCAATGGAGACCAAGAGAGGAATCTTTGGTGCATGTCCCTGCACTTGATGACATGCCATGCCTTTTGATGCCTTTGACTTTGGGAAAGATTTTTTTCTTCTTTTTTTTCCTTTTTTTTCAGCATCCATGCCATGTCTTTTCTATCTTGCCTGGCAAGTTGTGTCTTCCTCCTTGACTTTTTCCCCAGCTTTTGCAACATCTGTGAGCTTAGTTTTGGCATCTTTTGGTTTTTTGCACTGCTCTGCTAGAATCCCGGTCCATTTTCTTCTAGTCACTAAATTGCCCAAATTTCCCCGTTTTTTTTTTTCTCTCCTCCAATTGCAATTCCTTTGATGATATCTCCATTCCAGCCTCTTTGTAAGTCCTTCCTTTCTGTTTTGGCCTTCAGCAGGGATCAATTTTGGCAATCTTTGCTGCACGTGCCTGCACTTACTGGCATATGGGAAAGATTCCTGTATTTTTTTTTTTTATTTTTTTAAGCATCCATGCCATGTCTTTTCTATCTTCCCCAACAGGTTGTCTTCCTCCTTGACTTTTTCCCTGGCTTTTGCAACATCTGTGAGCTTAGTTTTGGCCTCTTTTGGTCCTTTGCAATGCAGCTCCATTCCTCACACACCACTTCTTGAAGACACTACAAGTCCGATTTTCTGGGTTTTTGGCGTTTTTTTCACTCGCATTTCATTTGATCCTATCTCCTTTCCCGAGTCTTTGGAAGCCTTTCTTTTCAGGGTCGCAAGATTCCGTTTCCCTTCCCGAAAGGAAATGAAATTTCCTTTCGGGAAGGGAAACGGAATCTTGCGATTTCAATGGAGACCAAGAGAGGAATCTTTGGTGCATGTCCCTGCACTTGATGACATGCCATGCCTTTTGATGCCTTTGACTTTGGGAAAGATTTTTTTCTTCTTTTTTTTCCTTTTTTTTCAGCATCCATGCCATGTCTTTTCTATCTTGCCCGGCAAGTTTTGTCTTCCTCCTTGACTTTTTCCCCAGCTGTTGCAACATCTGTGAGCTTAGTTTTGGCATCTTTTGGTTTTTTGCACTGCTCTGCTAGAATCCCTGTCCATGTTCTACTAGTCACTAAATTGCCCAAATTTCCCCATTTTTGTTTTTCTCTCCTCCAATTGCAATTCCTTTGATGATATCTCCATTCCAGCCTCTTTGTAAGTCCTTCCTTTCTGTTTTGGCCTTCAGCGGGGATCAATTTTGGCAAGCTTTGCTGCACGTGCCTGCACTTACTGGCATATGGGAAAGACTATTTCCTTTTTTATTTTAGTGTTTTTCAAGTATTCATACCATGTCCCTCATATCTTCCTCACCCAGATTTCTCTTCTTCCTTGACTTTTTCCCGGGCTTTTGCAACATCTGTGGGCTTAGTTTTGGCATCTTTTGGTTTTTTGCACTGCTCTGCTAGAATCCCGGTCCATTTTCTTCTAGTCACTAAATTGCCCAAATTTCCCCGTTTTTTTTTTTCTCTCCTCCAATTGCAATTCCTTTGATGATATCTCCATTCCAGCCTCTTTGTAAGTCCTTCCTTTCTGTTTTGGCCTTCAGCAGGGATCAATTTTGGCAATCTTTGCTGCACGTGCCTGCACTTACTGGCATATGGGAAAGATTCCTGTATTTTTTTTTTTATTTTTTTAAGCATCCATGCCATGTCTTTTCTATCTTCCCCAACAGGTTGTCTTCCTCCTTGACTTTTTCCCGTGCTTTTGCAACATCTGTGAGCTTAGTTTTGGCCTCTTTTGGTCCTTTGCAATGCAGCTCCATTCCTCACACACCACTTCTTGAAGACACTACAAGTCCGATTTTCTGGGTTTTTGGCGTTTTTTTCACTCGCATTTCATTTGATCCTATCTCCTTTCCCGAGTCTTTGGAAGCCTTTCTTTTCAGGGTCGCAAGATTCCGTTTCCCTTCCCGAAAGGAAATGAAATTTCCTTTCGGGAAGGGAAACGGAATCTTGCGATTTCAATGGAGACCAAGAGAGGAATCTTTGGTGCATGTCCCTGCACTTGATGACATGCCATGCCTTTTGATGCCTTTGACTTTGGGAAAGATTTTTTTCTTCTTTTTTTTCCTTTTTTTTCAGCATCCATGCCATGTCTTTTCTATCTTGCCCGGCAAGTTTTGTCTTCCTCCTTGACTTTTTCCCCAGCTGTTGCAACATCTGTGGGCTTAGTTTTGGCATCTTTTGGTTTTTTGCACTGCTCTGCTAGAATCCCGGTCCATTTTCTTCTAGTCACTAAATTGCCCAAATTTCCCCCTTTTTTTTTTTTTTCTCCTCCAATTGCAATTCCTTTGATGATATCTCCATTCCAGCCTCTTTGTAAGTCCTTCCTTTCTGTTTTGGCCTTCAGCGGGGATCAATTTTGGCAAGCTTTGCTGCACGTGCCTGCACTTACTGGCATATGGGAAAGATTCCTGTATTTTTTTTTTTATTTTTTTTAAGCATCCATGCCATGTCTTTTCTATCTTCCCCAACAGGTTGTCTTCCTCCTTGACTTTTTCCCGTGCTTTTGCAACATCTGTGAGCTTAGTTTTGGCCTCTTTTGGTCCTTTGCAATGCAGCTCCATTCCTCACGGACCATTTCTTGAAGACACTACAAGTCCCGATTTTCTGGGTTTTTTGCCGCTTTTTTCACTCGCATTTCATTTGATCCTATCTCCTTTCCCGAGTCTTTGGAAGCCTTTCTTTTCAGGGTCACAAGATTCCGTTTCCCTTCCCGAAAGGAAATGAATTTCCTTTTGGGAAGGGAAACGGAATCTTGCAATTTCAATGGAGACCAAGAGAGGAATCTTTGGTGCATGTCCCTGCACTTGATGACATGCCATGCCTTTTGATGCCTTTGACTTTGGGAAAGATTTTTTTCTTCTTTTTTTTCCTTTTTTTTCAGCATCCATGCCATGTCTTTTCTATCTTGCCTGGCAAGTTTTGTCTTCCTCCTTGACTTTTTCCCCAGCTGTTGCAACATCTGTGAGCTTAGTTTTGGCATCTTTTGGTTTTTTGCACTGCTCTGCTAGAATCCCGGTCCATTTTCTTCTAGTCACTAAATTGCCCAAATTTCCCCCTTTTTTTTTTTTTTCTCCTCCAATTGCAATTCCTTTGATGATATCTCCATTCCAGCCTCTTTGTAAGTCCTTCCTTTCTGTTTTGGCCTTCAGCGGAGATCAATTTTGGCAATCTTTGTTGCACGTGCCTGCACTTACTGGCATATGGGAAAGATTCCTGTATTTTTTTTTTTTATTTTTTTAAGCATCCATGCCATGTCTTTTCTATCTTCCCCAACAGGTTGTCTTCCTCCTTGACTTTTTCCCGTGCTTTTGCAACATCTGTGAGCTTAGTTTTGGCCTCTTTTGGTCCTTTGCAATGCAGCTCCATTCCTCACACACCACTTCTTGAAGACACTACAAGTCCGATTTTCTGGGTTTTTGGCGTTTTTTTCACTCGCATTTCATTTGATCCTATCTCCTTTCCCGAGTCTTTGTAAGCCTTTCTTTTCAGGGTCGCAAGATTCCGTTTCCCTTCCCGAAAGGAAATTTCATTTCCTTTCGGGAAGGGAAACGGAATCTTGCGATTTCAATGGAGACCAAGAGAGGAATCTTTGGTGCATGTCCCTGCACTTGATGACATGCCATGCCTTTTGATGCCTTTGACTTTGGGAAAGATTTTTTTCTTCTTTTTTTTCCTTTTTTTTCAGCATCCATGCCATGTCTTTTCTATCTTGCCCGGCAAGTTTTGTCTTCCTCCTTGACTTTTTCCCCAGCTGTTGCAACATCTGTGAGCTTAGTTTTGGCATCTTTTGGTTTTTTGCACTGCTCTGCTAGAATCCCTGTCCATGTTCTACTAGTCACTAAATTGCCCAAATTTCCCCATTTTTGTTTTTCTCTCCTCCAATTGCAATTCCTTTGATGATATCTCCATTCCAGCCTCTTTGTAAGTCCTTCCTTTCTGTTTTGGCCTTCAGCGGGGATCAATTTTGGCAAGCTTTGCTGCACGTGCCTGCACTTACTGGCATATGGGAAAGACTATTTCCTTTTTTATTTTAGTGTTTTTCAAGTATTCATACCATGTCCCTCATATCTTCCTCACCCAGATTTCTCTTCTTCCTTGACTTTTTCCCTGGCTTTTGCAACATCTGTGAGCTTAGTTTTGGCATCTTTTGGTTTTTTGCACTGCTCTGCTAGAATCCCGGTCCATTTTCTTCTAGTCACTAAATTGCCCAAATTTCCCCCTTTTTTTTTTTTTCTCCTCCAATTGCAATTCCTTTGATGATATCTCCATTCCAGCCTCTTTGTAAGTCCTTCCTTTCTGTTTTGGCCTTCAGCGGAGATCAATTTTGGCAAGCTTTGCTGCACGTGCCTGCACTTACTGGCATATGGGAAAGATTCCTGTATTTTTTTTTTTAATTTTTTAAGCATCCATGCCATGTCTTTTCTACCTTCCCCAACAAGTTGTGTCTTCCTCCTTGACTTTTTCCCGTGCTTTTGCAACATCTGTGAGCTTAGTTTTGGCCTCTTTTGGTCCTTTGCAATGCAGCTCCATTTCTCACGGACCATTTCTTGAAGACACTACAAGTCCCGATTTTCTGGGTTTTTTGCCACTTTTTTCACTCGCATTTCATTTGATCCTATCTCCTTTCCCGAGTCTTTGTAAGCCTTTCTTTTCAGGGTCGCAAGATTCCGTTTCCCTTCCCGAAAGGAAATGAAATTTCCTTTCGGGAAGGGAAACGGAATCTTGCGACTTCAATGGAGACCAAGAGAGGAATCTTTGGTGCATGTCCCTGCACTTGATGACATGCCATGCCTTTTGATGCCTTTGACTTTGGGAAAGATTTTTTCTTTTTTTTTTCCTTATTTTTCTGCATCCATGCCATGTCTTTTCTATCTTGCCCGGCAAGTTTTGTCTTCCTCCTTGACTTTTTCCCCAGCTGTTGCAACATCTGTGAGCTTAGTTTGGGCATCTTTTGGTTTTTTGCACTGCTCTGCTAGAATCCCGGTCCATTTTCTTCTAGTCACTAAATTGCCCAAATTTCCCCGTTTTTTTTTTTCTCTCCTCCAATTGCAATTCCTTTGATGATATCTCCATTCCAGCCTCTTTGTAAGTCCTTCCTTTCTGTTTTGGCCTTCAGCAGGGATCAATTTTGGCAATCTTTGCTGCACGTGCCTGCACTTACTGGCATATGGGAAAGATTCATGTATTTTTTTTTTTTATTTTTTTAAGCATCCATGCCATGTCTTTTCTATCTTCCCCAACAGGTTGTCTTCCTCCTTGACTTTTTCCCTGGCTTTTGCAACATCTGTGAGCTTAGTTTTGGCATCTTTTGGTTTTTTGCACTGCTCTGCTAGAATCCCAGTCCATTTTCTTCTAGTCACTAAATTGCCCAAATTTCCCCGTTTTTTTTTTTTCTCCTCCAATTGCTATTCCTTTCATGATATCTCCATTCCAGCCTCTTTGTAAGTCCTTCCTTTCTGTTTTGGCCTTCAGCGGGGATCAATTTTGGCAAGCTTTGCTGCACGTGCCTGCACTTACTGGCATATGGGAAAGATTCCTGTATTTTTTTTTTTATTTTTTTTAAGCATCCATGCCATGTCTTTTCTATCTTCCCCAACAGGTTGTCTTCCTCCTTGACTTTTTCCCGTGCTTTTGCAACATCTGTGAGCTTAGTTTTGGCCTCTTTTGGTCCTTTGCAATGCAGCTCCATTCCTCACACACCACTTCTTGAAGACACTACAAGTCCGATTTTCTGGGTTTTTGGCGTTTTTTTCACTCGCATTTCATTTGATCCTATCTCCTTTCCCGAGTCTTTGTAAGCCTTTCTTTTCAGGGTCGCAAGATTCCGTTTCCCTTCCCGAAAGGAAATTTCATTTCCTTTCGGGAAGGGAAACGGAATCTTGCGATTTCAATGGAGACCAAGAGAGGAATCTTTGGTGCATGTCCCTGCACTTGATGACATGCCATGCCTTTTGATGCCTTTGACTTTGGGAAAGATTTTTTTCTTCTTTTTTTTCCTTTTTTTTCAGCATCCATGCCATGTCTTTTCTATCTTGCCCGGCAAGTTTTGTCTTCCTCCTTGACTTTTTCCCCAGCTGTTGCAACATCTGTGAGCTTAGTTTGGGCATCTTTTGGTTTTTTGCACTGCTCTGCTAGAATCCCGGTCCATTTTCTTCTAGTCACTAAATTGCCCAAATTTCCCCGTTTTTTTTTTTCTCTCCTCCAATTGCAATTCCTTTGATGATATCTCCATTCCAGCCTCTTTGTAAGTCCTTCCTTTCTGTTTTGGCCTTCAGCAGGGATCAATTTTGGCAATCTTTGCTGCACGTGCCTGCACTTACTGGCATATGGGAAAGATTCCTGTATTTTTTTTTTTTATTTTTTTAAGCATCCATGCCATGTCTTTTCTATCTTCCCCAACAGGTTGTCTTCCTCCTTGACTTTTTCCCTGGCTTTTGCAACATCTGTGAGCTTAGTTTTGGCATCTTTTGGTTTTTTGCACTGCTCTGCTAGAATCCCAGTCCATTTTCTTCTAGTCACTAAATTGCCCAAATTTCCCCATTTTTGTTTTTCTCTCCTCCAATTGCAATTCCTTTGATGATATCTCCATTCCAGCCTCTTTGTAAGTCCTTCCTTTCTGTTTTGGCCTTCAGCGGGGATCAATTTTGGCAAGCTTTGCTGCACGTGCCTGCACTTACTGGCATATGGGAAAGACTATTTCCTTTTTTATTTTAGTGTTTTTCAAGTATTCATACCATGTCCCTCATATCTTCCTCACCCAGATTTCTCTTCTTCCTTGACTTTTTCCCGGGCTTTTGCAACATCTGTGGGCTTAGTTTTGGCATCTTTTGGTTTTTTGCACTGCTCTGCTAGAATCCCGGTCCATTTTCTTCTAGTCACTAAATTGCCCAAATTTCCCCCCTTTTTTTTTTTTCTCCTCCAATTGCAATTCCTTTGATGATATCTCCATTCCAGCCTCTTTGTAAGTCCTTCCTTTCTGTTTTGGCCTTCAGCGGAGATCAATTTTGGCAATCTTTGCTGCACGTGCCTGCACTTACTGGCATATGGGAAAGATTCCTGTATTTTTTTTTTTAATTTTTTAAGCATCCATGCCATGTCTTTTCTACCTTCCCCAACAAGTTGTGTCTTCCTCCTTGACTTTTTCCCTGGCTTTTGCAACATCTGTGAGCTTAGTTTTGGCCTCTTTTGGTCCTTTGCAATGCAGCTCCATTCCTCACACACCATTTCTTGAAGACACTACAAGTCCCGATTTTCTGGGTTTTTTGCCACTTTTTTCACTCGCATTTCATTTGATCCTATCTCCTTTCCCGAGTCTTTGGAAGCCTTTCTTTTCAGGGTCGCAAGATTCCGTTTCCCTTCCCGAAAGGAAATGAAATTTCCTTTCGGGAAGGGAAACGGAATCTTGCGATTTCAATGGAGACCAAGAGAGGAATCTTTGGTGCATGTCCCTGCACTTGATGACATGCCATGCCTTTTGATGGCTTTGACTTTGGGAAAGATTTTTTTCTTCTTTTTTTTCCTTTTTTTTCAGCATCCATGCCATGTATTTTCTATCTTGCCCGGCAAGTTTTGTCTTCCTCCTTGACTTTTTCCCCAGCTGTTGCAACATCTGTGAGCTTAGTTTTGGCATCTTTTGGTTTTTTGCACTGCTCTGCTAGAATCCCTGTCCATGTTCTACTAGTCACTAAATTGCCCAAATTTCCCCATTTTTGTTTTTCTCTCCTCCAATTGCAATTCCTTTGATGATATCTCCATTCCAGCCTCTTTGTAAGTCCTTCCTTTCTGTTTTGGCCTTCAGCGGGGATCAATTTTGGCAAGCTTTGCTGCACGTGCCTGCACTTACTGGCATATGGGAAAGACTATTTCCTTTTTTATTTTAGTGTTTTTCAAGTATTCATACCATGTCCCTCATATCTTCCTCACCCAGATTTCTCTTCTTCCTTGACTTTTTCCCGGGCTTTTGCAACATCTGTGGGCTTAGTTTTGGCATCTTTTGGTTTTTTGCACTGCTCTGCTAGAATCCCGGTCCATTTTCTTCTAGTCACTAAATTGCCCAAATTTCCCCCTTTTTTTTTTTTTTCTCCTCCAATTGCAATTCCTTTGATGATATCTCCATTCCAGCCTCTTTGTAAGTCCTTCCTTTCTGTTTTGGCCTTCAGCGGAGATCAATTTTGGCAATCTTTGCTGCACGTGCCTGCACTTACTGGCATATGGGAAAGATTCCTGTATTTTTTTTTTTTAATTTTTTAAGCATCCATGCCATGTCTTTTCTACCTTCCCCAACAAGTTGTGTCTTCCTCCTTGACTTTTTCCCGTGCTTTTGCAACATCTGTGAGCTTAGTTTTGGCCTCTTTTGGTCCTTTGCAATGCAGCTCCATTCCTCACACACCATTTCTTGAAGACACTACAAGTCCCGATTTTCTGGGTTTTTTGCCACTTTTTTCACTCGCATTTCATTTGATCCTATCTCCTTTCCCGAGTCTTTGTAAGCCTTTCTTTTCAGGGTCGCAAGATTCCGTTTCCCTTCCCGAAAGGAAATTTCATTTCCTTTCGGGAAGGGAAACGGAATCTTGCGATTTCAATGGAGACCAAGAGAGGAATCTTTGGTGCATGTCCCTGCACTTGATGACATGCCATGCCTTTTGATGCCTTTGACTTTGGGAAAGATTTTTTTCTTCTTTTTTTTCCTTTTTTTTCTGCATCCATGCCATGTCTTTTCTATCTTGCCCGGCAAGTTTTGTCTTCCTCCTTGACTTTTTCCCCAGCTGTTGCAACATCTGTGAGCTTAGTTTGGGCATCTTTTGGTTTTTTGCACTGCTCTGCTAGAATCCCTGTCCATGTTCTACTAGTCACTAAATTGCCCAAATTTCCCCATTTTTGTTTTTCTCTCCTCCAATTGCAATTCCTTTGATGATATCTCCATTCCAGCCTCTTTGTAAGTCCTTCCTTTCTGTTTTGGCCTTCAGCGGGGATCAATTTTGGCAAGCTTTGCTGCACGTGCCTGCACTTACTGGCATATGGGAAAGACTATTTCCTTTTTTATTTTAGTGTTTTTCAAGTATTCATACCATGTCCCTCATATCTTCCTCACCCAGATTTCTCTTCTTCCTTGACTTTTTCCCGGGCTTTTGCAACATCTGTGGGTTTAGTTTTGGCATCTTTTGGTTTTTTGCACTGCTCTGCTAGAATCCCTGTCCATGTTCTTCTAGTCACTAAATTGCCCAAATTTCCCCATTTTTGTTTTTCTCTCCTCCAATTGCAATTCCTTTGATGATATCTCCATTCCAGCCTCTTTGTAAGTCCTTCCTTTCTGTTTTGGCCTTCAGCGGGGATCAATTTTGGCAAGCTTTGCTGCACGTGCCTGCACTTACTGGCATATGGGAAAGACTATTTCCTTTTTTATTTTAGTGTTTTTCAAGTATTCATACCATGTCCCTCATATCTTCCTCACCCAGATTTCTCTTCTTCCTTGACTTTTTCCCGGGCTTTTGCAACATCTGTGGGCTTAGTTTTGGCATCTTTTGGTTTTTTGCACTGCTCTGCTAGAATCCCGGTCCATTTTCTTCTAGTCACTAAATTGCCCAAATTTCCCCCCTTTTTTTTTTTTCTCCTCCAATTGCAATTCCTTTGATGATATCTCCATTCCAGCCTCTTTGTAAGTCCTTCCTTTCTGTTTTGGCCTTCAGCGGAGATCAATTTTGGCAATCTTTGCTGCACGTGCCTGCACTTACTGGCATATGGGAAAGATTCCTGTATTTTTTTTTTTAATTTTTTAAGCATCCATGCCATGTCTTTTCTACCTTCCCCAACAAGTTGTGTCTTCCTCCTTGACTTTTTCCCGTGCTTTTGCAACATCTGTGAGCTTAGTTTTGGCCTCTTTTGGTCCTTTGCAATGCAGCTCCATTCCTCACACACCATTTCTTGAAGACACTACAAGTCCCGATTTTCTGGGTTTTTTGCCACTTTTTTCACTCGCATTTCATTTGATCCTATCTCCTTTCCCGAGTCTTTGTAAGCCTTTCTTTTCAGGGTCGCAAGATTCCGTTTCCCTTCCCGAAAGGAAATTTCATTTCCTTTCGGGAAGGGAAACGGAATCTTGCGATTTCAATGGAGACCAAGAGAGGAATCTTTGGTGCATGTCCCTGCACTTGATGACATGCCATGCCTTTTGATGCCTTTGACTTTGGGAAAGATTTTTTTCTTCTTTTTTTTCCTTTTTTTTCAGCATCCATGCCATGTCTTTTCTATCTTGCCCGGCAAGTTTTGTCTTCCTCCTTGACTTTTTCCCCAGCTGTTGCAACATCTGTGAGCTTAGTTTTGGCATCTTTTGGTTTTTTGCACTGCTCTGCTAGAATCCCTGTCCATGTTCTACTAGTCACTAAATTGCCCAAATTTCCCCATTTTTGTTTTTCTCTCCTCCAATTGCAATTCCTTTGATGATATCTCCATTCCAGCCTCTTTGTAAGTCCTTCCTTTCTGTTTTGGCCTTCAGCGGGGATCAATTTTGGCAAGCTTTGCTGCACGTGCCTGCACTTACTGGCATATGGGAAAGACTATTTCCTTTTTTATTTTAGTGTTTTTCAAGTATTCATACCATGTCCCTCATATCTTCCTCACCCAGATTTCTCTTCTTCCTTGACTTTTTCCCTGGCTTTTGCAACATCTGTGAGCTTAGTTTTGGCATCTTTTGGTTTTTTGCACTGCTCTGCTAGAATCCCGGTCCATTTTCTTCTAGTCACTAAATTGCCCAAATTTCCCCGTTTTTTTTTTTCTCTCCTCCAATTGCAATTCCTTTGATGATATCTCCATTCCAGCCTCTTTGTAAGTCCTTCCTTTCTGTTTTGGCCTTCAGCAGGGATCAATTTTGGCAATCTTTGCTGCACGTGCCTGCACTTACTGGCATATGGGAAAGATTCCTGTATTTTTTTTTTTTATTTTTTTAAGCATCCATGCCATGTCTTTTCTATCTTCCCCAACAGGTTGTCTTCCTCCTTGACTTTTTCCCTGGCTTTTGCAACATCTGTGAGCTTAGTTTTGGCCTCTTTTGGTCCTTTGCAATGCAGCTCCATTCCTCACACACCACTTCTTGAAGACACTACAAGTCCGATTTTCTGGGTTTTTGGCGTTTTTTTCACTCGCATTTCATTTGATCCTATCTCCTTTCCCGAGTCTTTGTAAGCCTTTCTTTTCAGGGTCGCAAGATTCCGTTTCCCTTCCCGAAAGGAAATGAAATTTCCTTTCGGGAAGGGAAACGGAATCTTGCGATTTCAATGGAGACCAAGAGAGGAATCTTTGGTGCATGTCCCTGCACTTGATGACATGCCATGCCTTTTGATGCCTTTGACTTTGGGAAAGATTTTTTTCTTCTTTTTTTTCCTTTTTTTTCAGCATCCATGCCATGTCTTTTCTATCTTGCCCGGCAAGTTTTGTCTTCCTCCTTGACTTTTTCCCCAGCTGTTGCAACATCTGTGAGCTTAGTTTTGGCATCTTTTGGTTTTTTGCACTGCTCTGCTAGAATCCCTGTCCATGTTCTACTAGTCACTAAATTGCCCAAATTTCCCCATTTTTGTTTTTCTCTCCTCCAATTGCAATTCCTTTGATGATATCTCCATTCCAGCCTCTTTGTAAGTCCTTCCTTTCTGTTTTGGCCTTCAGCGGGGATCAATTTTGGCAAGCTTTGCTGCACGTGCCTGCACTTACTGGCATATGGGAAAGACTATTTCCTTTTTTATTTTAGTGTTTTTCAAGTATTCATACCATGTCCCTCATATCTTCCTCACCCAGATTTCTCTTCTTCCTTGACTTTTTCCCGGGCTTTTGCAACATCTGTGGGCTTAGTTTTGGCATCTTTTGGTTTTTTGCACTGCTCTGCTAGAATCCCGGTCCATTTTCTTCTAGTCACTAAATTGCCCAAATTTCCCCGTTTTTTTTTTTCTCTCCTCCAATTGCAATTCCTTTGATGATATCTCCATTCCAGCCTCTTTGTAAGTCCTTCCTTTCTGTTTTGGCCTTCAGCGGGGATCAATTTTGGCAATCTTTGCTGCACGTGCCTGCACTTACTGGCATATGGGAAAGATTCCTGTATTTTTTTTTTTATTTTTTTAAGCATCCATGCCATGTCTTTTCTATCTTCCCCAACAGGTTGTCTTCCTCCTTGACTTTTTCCCGTGCTTTTGCAACATCTGTGAGCTTAGTTTTGGCCTCTTTTGGTCCTTTGCAATGCAGCTCCATTCCTCACACACCACTTCTTGAAGACACTACAAGTCCGATTTTCTGGGTTTTTGGCGTTTTTTTCACTCGCATTTCATTTGATCCTATCTCCTTTCCCGAGTCTTTGTAAGCCTTTCTTTTCAGGGTCGCAAGATTCCGTTTCCCTTCCCGAAAGGAAATTTCATTTCCTTTCGGGAAGGGAAACGGAATCTTGCGATTTCAATGGAGACCAAGAGAGGAATCTTTGGTGCATGTCCCTGCACTTGATGACATGCCATGCCTTTTGATGGCTTTGACTTTGGGAAAGATTTTTTTCTTCTTTTTTTTCCTTTTTTTTCAGCATCCATGCCATGTCTTTTCTATCTTGCCCGGCAAGTTTTGTCTTCCTCCTTGACTTTTTCCCCAGCTGTTGCAACATCTGTGAGCTTAGTTTTGGCATCTTTTGGTTTTTTGCACTGCTCTGCTAGAATCCCTGTCCATGTTCTACTAGTCACTAAATTGCCCAAATTTCCCCATTTTTGTTTTTCTCTCCTCCAATTGCAATTCCTTTGATGATATCTCCATTCCAGCCTCTTTGTAAGTCCTTCCTTTCTGTTTTGGCCTTCAGCGGGGATCAATTTTGGCAAGCTTTGCTGCACGTGCCTGCACTTACTGGCATATGGGAAAGACTATTTCCTTTTTTATTTTAGTGTTTTTCAAGTATTCATACCATGTCCCTCATATCTTCCTCACCCAGATTTCTCTTCTTCCTTGACTTTTTCCCTGGCTTTTGCAACATCTGTGGGCTTAGTTTTGGCATCTTTTGGGTTTTTGCACTGCTCTGCTAGAATCCCGGTCCATTTTCTTCTAGTCACTAAATTGCCCAAATTTCCCCCTTTTTTTTTTTTTCTCCTCCAATTGCAATTCCTTTGATGATATCTCCATTCCAGCCTCTTTGTAAGTCCTTCCTTTCTGTTTTGGCCTTCAGCGGAGATCAATTTTGGCAAGCTTTGCTGCATGTGCCTACACTTACTGGCATATGGGAAAGATTCCTGTATTTTTTTTTTATTTTTTTTAAGCATCCATGCCATGTCTTTTCTACCTTCCCCAACAAGTTGTGTCTTCCTCCTTGACTTTTTCCCGTGCTTTTGCAACATCTGTGAGCTTAGTTTTGGCCTCTTTTGGTCCTTTGCAATGCAGCTCCATTCCTCACGGACCATTTCTTGAAGACACTACAAGTCCCGATTTTCTGGGTTTTTTGCCGCTTTTTTCACTCGCATTTCATTTGATCCTATCTCCTTTCCCGAGTCTTTGGAAGCCTTTCTTTTCAGGGTCACAAGATTCCGTTTCCCTTCCCGAAAGGAAATGAATTTCCTTTTGGGAAGGGAAACGGAATCTTGCAATTTCAATGGAGACCAAGAGAGGAATCTTTGGTGCATGTCCCTGCACTTGATGACATGCCATGCCTTTTGATGCCTTTGACTTTGGGAAAGATTTTTTTCTTCTTTTTTTTCCTTTTTTTTCAGCATCCATGCCATGTCTTTTCTATCTTGCCTGGCAAGTTGTGTCTTCCTCCTTGACTTTTTCCCCAGCTGTTGCAACATCTGTGAGCTTAGTTTTGGCATCTTTTGGTTTTTTGCACTGCTCTGCTAGAATCCCGGTCCATTTTCTTCTAGTCACTAAATTGCCCAAATTTCCCCGTTTTTTTTTTTTCTCCTCCAATTGCAATTCCTTTGATGATATCTCCATTCCAGCCTCTTTGTAAGTCCTTCCTTTCTGTTTTGGCCTTCAGCGGAGATCAATTTTGGCAATCTTTGTTGCACGTGCCTGCACTTACTGGCATATGGGAAAGATTCCTGTATTTTTTTTTTTTATTTTTTTAAGCATCCATGCCATGTCTTTTCTATCTTCCCCAACAGGTTGTCTTCCTCCTTGACTTTTTCCCGTGCTTTTGCAACATCTGTGAGCTTAGTTTTGGCCTCTTTTGGTCCTTTGCAATGCAGCTCCATTCCTCACACACCACTTCTTGAAGACACTACAAGTCCGATTTTCTGGGTTTTTGGCGTTTTTTTCACTCGCATTTCATTTGATCCTATCTCCTTTCCCGAGTCTTTGTAAGCCTTTCTTTTCAGGGTCGCAAGATTCCGTTTCCCTTCCCGAAAGGAAATTTCATTTCCTTTCGGGAAGGGAAACGGAATCTTGCGATTTCAATGGAGACCAAGAGAGGAATCTTTGGTGCATGTCCCTGCACTTGATGACATGCCATGCCTTTTGATGGCTTTGACTTTGGGAAAGATTTTTTTCTTCTTTTTTTTCCTTTTTTTTCAGCATCCATGCCATGTCTTTTCTATCTTGCCCGGCAAGTTTTGTCTTCCTCCTTGACTTTTTCCCCAGCTGTTGCAACATCTGTGAGCTTAGTTTTGGCATCTTTTGGTTTTTTGCACTGCTCTGCTAGAATCCCTGTCCATGTTCTACTAGTCACTAAATTGCCCAAATTTCCCCATTTTTGTTTTTCTCTCCTCCAATTGCAATTCCTTTGATGATATCTCCATTCCAGCCTCTTTGTAAGTCCTTCCTTTCTGTTTTGGCCTTCAGCGGGGATCAATTTTGGCAAGCTTTGCTGCACGTGCCTGCACTTACTGGCATATGGGAAAGACTATTTCCTTTTTTATTTTAGTGTTTTTCAAGTATTCATACCATGTCCCTCATATCTTCCTCACCCAGATTTCTCTTCTTCCTTGACTTTTTCCCTGGCTTTTGCAACATCTGTGAGCTTAGTTTTGGCATCTTTTGGTTTTTTGCACTGCTCTGCTAGAATCCCTGTCCATTTTCTTCTAGTCACTAAATTGCCCAAATTTCCCCGTTTTTTTTTTTCTCTCCTCCAATTGCAATTCCTTTGATGATATCTCCATTCCAGCCTCTTTGTAAGTCCTTCCTTTCTGTTTTGGCCTTCAGCAGGGATCAATTTTGGCAAGCTTTGCTGCACGTGCCTGCACTTACTGGCATATGGGAAAGACTATTTCCTTTTTTATTTTAGTGTTTTTCAAGTATTCATACCATGTCCCTCATATCTTCCTCACCCAGATTTCTCTTCTTCCTTGACTTTTTCCCGGGCTTTTGCAACATCTGTGGGCTTAGTTTTGGCATCTTTTGGTTTTTTGCACTGCTCTGCTAGAATCCCGGTCCATTTTCTTCTAGTCACTAAATTGCCCAAATTTCCCCCTTTTTTTTTTTTTCTCCTCCAATTGCAATTCCTTTGATGATATCTCCATTCCAGCCTCTTTGTAAGTCCTTCCTTTCTGTTTTGGCCTTCAGCGGAGATCAATTTTGGCAAGCTTTGCTGCACGTGCCTGCACTTACTGGCATATGGGAAAGATTCCTGTATTTTTTTTTTTAATTTTTTAAGCATCCATGCCATGTCTTTTCTACCTTCCCCAACAAGTTGTGTCTTCCTCCTTGACTTTTTCCCTGGCTTTTGCAACATCTGTGAGCTTAGTTTTGGCCTCTTTTGGTCCTTTGCAATGCAGCTCCATTTCTCACGGACCATTTCTTGAAGACACTACAAGTCCCGATTTTCTGGGTTTTTTGCCACTTTTTTCACTCGCATTTCATTTGATCCTATCTCCTTTCCCGAGTCTTTGTAAGCCTTTCTTTTCAGGGTCGCAAGATTCCGTTTCCCTTCCCGAAAGGAAATTTCATTTCCTTTCGGGAAGGGAAACGGAATCTTGCGATTTCAATGGAGACCAAGAGAGGAATCTTTGGTGCATGTCCCTGCACTTGATGACATGCCATGCCTTTTGATGGCTTTGACTTTGGGAAAGATTTTTTTCTTCTTTTTTTTCCTTTTTTTTCAGCATCCATGCCATGTCTTTTCTATCTTGCCCGGCAAGTTTTGTCTTCCTCCTTGACTTTTTCCCCAGCTGTTGCAACATCTGTGAGCTTAGTTTTGGCATCTTTTGGTTTTTTGCACTGCTCTGCTAGAATCCCTGTCCATGTTCTACTAGTCACTAAATTGCCCAAATTTCCCCATTTTTGTTTTTCTCTCCTCCAATTGCAATTCCTTTGATGATATCTCCATTCCAGCCTCTTTGTAAGTCCTTCCTTTCTGTTTTGGCCTTCAGCGGAGATCAATTTTGGCAATCTTTGCTGCACGTGCCTGCACTTACTGGCATATGGGAAAGATTCCTGTATTTTTTTTTTTTATTTTTTTAAGCATCCATGCCATGTCTTTTCTATCTTCCCCAACAGGTTGTCTTCCTCCTTGACTTTTTCCCGTGCTTTTGCAACATCTGTGAGCTTAGTTTTGGCCTCTTTTGGTCCTTTGCAATGCAGCTCCATTCCTCACACACCACTTCTTGAAGACACTACAAGTCCGATTTTCTGGGTTTTTGGCGTTTTTTTCACTCGCATTTCATTTGATCCTATCTCCTTTCCCAAGTCTTTGTAAGCCTTTCTTTTCAGGTTCGCAGGCTTCCGTTTCCCTTCCCTTCTCTTCCCTGATACACCTGTTATTTCCTCAAACTTACATTATTTTATGCGTTATAGTCCTATTGTTAATAAATGGTGTTTGTGTTTTAGTAGAAAACTGTGGTTTAGTCTGTTTTTCCTTTCACTGTCTCTAATATTTTTGTTTTGTTGTATAGATGGTCAGAAAACACAAAAGCTAAAGTATGGAAATATACTATTTGAGATATGGAATTGTTCTTTGTCCAGGTTATTTCAAATAAATAATAAAAAATTGCCTTCCAGAGGGAATATCTCTCTTCTATCTGCACCATATTGGTACTTCTGTCTATAGATAGATTTTTAAAATCTGTGTTTGTATGTTTTAAATGACAAGAAAGTTGTAAACCTTTTGGGAAAAAACAACCTCAATCAATAATCCAGTGGGAAATTATCTTGCAACTATAGTCTACCTTTGACTACTTGGAAACACTGAAATTTTCTAGTTTCCTGTTATATGAAGTATTCCTGAATTTTTTTTTTTTTTTTTAATGTGAATCACATTTTCTGATAAAGCATTTTCCAGTTCTTTTTTTTTTCTTTGTGGGAGGAATTGAAAATTAAATATTGATTCACTGCAAGAATAGATAGAAATAAACAATGAGGCCTAGAATAGGTATCAGGCTTCTATTGCAGGAAGTTAATGCAATTACTTTTATTCTGAGGCAAATCTGTAGGGTATAAGGTCTAGCTATCCAGGTTCAGATTAATAGACACTAATAGCAGTTTTCATGGATTAGTTTTGTAAAAAGTACATCGTTACCTTGTTACCCAGCATTAGGGATAGTGTATAGAAACACTAAAGACACCTTTTTCTTTTTTTTTCCTGAGTGAAGCCTCTTAAATGATGTACTGCTGAGGATTTATTTTCTACCTTTTTTTACTTTGTTGGTATATGCCTTTTCCCCCCACCCCCCCTTGACTTATTTACCTTCTATCTCTAGAAGTATATTTTGAATTAAATAAATTGTGTCTGTAAGAATCTGTGCACATTTATACTGAAGTGTTTAAGCTATTCATACTACAGGAGACTTAATAATTATTGATGACAAAATCAATTTAAAATGTATTAATTTTTATTAATTTTCTTACCCTGAAATGGATATGATCTCCCTCAAAAATCTCCCGACAGTTATAGAAGTTTCCCTTTGGTTCCACATCCCTTGGCTGTGGGTGGCTATACTGTTAAGATGTTTTTAATGTGACATTTTATTTTCAAAATAACCATTTGAGTGTGAAATGGTAATTACTAAAATGTTTAAACATATAAATTGTTGACCTTGAGAAGAAAAACTTAGAACAAGACTGGTATGTAATTATTGAGGAAAATATAGTCTGAAAAAAATATTTTATTTCAAGTCTGTATTGCAAGCAGACTATTCCTTGAAAAATGTGAGTTTTCTTGTCTGGCCTCCTCAATCTGTTTGCATGGTCACTATCTAGATAGCTTCTTTTTTTTCAAGATTACATTTCTATGACCAACCTGGAGTGTGTTGGGCTTCCCCACTCACTCTGATTGTTGGATCATTTGAATACCTATGAAAAATTCTGCTTCATATTTTTATTCTTATTATTCATATTTTTATTCCTTTTCATAAGGAATATGAACTTTCCTCTTTCATGTTATGGGGCCTCCAACAGGGGAGACTGAGGGAGTCTCTACACCTCTGCATATCTCTTAAGCCAGTACTATAAGGTTTTCATAAAAACTGACTGCCCTTGAGCCAAAGTCCTTCTGTTTAGAGCTGAGACACATTTAAATTAAGTTATAACATACTGGTGACTGAGCCATGGCCAAATAATTTCTTATTCTTGTACTGTTCCACCTTGCATGGAATAATTGAAGATTAATTCAGTTAGAGAGAAAAAGAATCAGAAGAGCAGTCTGGGATGCTACTCGAGGGATTTAAGTAAAGAGATAGCAAGTGAGAACACTTAGTTTCCAGTCACTGATCAAAATAAATTGTAAATAGTGGGTAAAAATTCTTTTTAGAATAAATTGACCAGCCTGAGAGTAAAAGATGGAGAGTAGCCTACTAAGCTCAGTGAGTTCCTCAGCAGCTGAGGCACCCTGCATGGAAAGTTATATTCCCTGAGGCAGAGGAGAGAAATAAATTTGAGCCATATCTGCTGTAGGTGAGTGCTCTTAAGTAAAAATTGAGGGACTGTTTCTTCTCATGTCTCGTTTTGGGAGAGTTTGCCAAATTAATTTCTTCATTTCCATTTCTTTCCTTTGCTAAACTTACCTGAAATTAAATTGAAATGCTTGGTCTTAGAATTCTTAGAATCATTTGAAGACATAGTCCAGTTTTAAATTTTTACACTTGGTTTTTGTTTTTGTTTTTGGTTTTTTTTGGTTTTTTTTAGTTTTTATTTTATGGGGAAAAATGCTTATGTGATCAGATTTTTTTCAGCCAACTCCCCAGAAAAAATAGTTTTCACATGGACCACATTCCTTACTGTTTTTGCTCCTTCTACTGTAAAGTTTATTTCCTGGTATTCCTATGTACTCAGGCTTTTACAAAAGTTCACTAGCTCAACCCATACTACTAAAAAAAATGATGCATTAAACAATGCTCTTGTTAATTTTTCAACAGCTTAGTAAACGGATCAAGTGATTTAAATGATGTTTGCCTTGGATCTCTTCCAAATGAATCATTACTCTTTCTAAGACAGCATTAGAAAAAAATGAACAATTGTGGGAAAGAAAAAACTTTTATGTGGTGCTGGGGTAGATGAATACTTCAGGCAATTAGGATATCAGTTGATAACCTACATCATTACTGCAATAAATCTTTGCACTGATCAAACTTTCTCAGTTAACTCTTCAATATCCAAGGGATTTTTGAAAGATTCAGCCAAAATTAAAAGCATTACACCATCCAACCATTAGAGGTTGTTGAGCAAATGGTGATTCAGGTGAGGATGGTCAAAAATCATTAAGGTCAAGCCTGGACTCTGTGCTAGATATTTTTTTAGGCCTTTCAGCATGTGTCTCTTTTCTTATACATCATTCCCTCCATTCTTCAGCACTTCTGTTGCAGTCCAGCCCTGAGCAGAAACATCAAAATAGTTGGAGATATAATATTACATTTTCATTGAATATGCATACTATGATAATTTTAATATATACATGAGAATTTTGTGCCAAGTTGCCACTGAAATTCAGTTCAAAGTAGCTTTTTTTTTTAATTAAAACACAGTTATGTATTTTTATTTGTACAGTTACTACTACAGATCACAGTTTTAGGTGAGATCAAGAAACATAATGTACTGGGAGTTGATGTTTCTATTGCATGAGGAAATAAATTTGTAAATATTATAAAACAGAAAGCTGTTGCCACTGAAGAGTGGATACTTAGCAAACACTAAACTGATTCCTTTGATACAATGCATCTATTCTACCAAGTAAACAGAGCCCTCCCTATGAGGAGAATTTTGCAGATTCATAAACAAGTGCTCAGTCTGATGCTCAGTGATTAATATTATCTTCAATAAATCTGTCTTCCACCTGGCATGGAATGTCAATGCTGTCTTCAACTGAGAAATGCCTGTCTTCAGTACAGGTAACAGGGCTTGACTCACTGCAATTCTTTTTTCCTGGTAAAGCTGGGAAAGGACTTCACCTTGCTATTCTCACATGCTACTTCCATCATGTGCAAGAGATTATGTGCAGATTTCGGGCTTACAGGGATAGAGCTGATATACCCTTTCTGCCTCCGTGGATGAAAGCAAAACCTTCAGGGCAAATTCATCCCTTGACTTTCATCACCAAGGTATGCTGATCTTGGAATAAAATACACACTCTGGAGAACTATAGAAAGGGAATGTACCCCAATGGTTTAAAAAGAAATCTCAAAAATGTATATCACTATTGCGTGATGATTGCAGTCATAAATAAAAGTAGAGGTGAGTCATCTCCTTACAAAATTCTATGCACCATAAGATAGTTGCTCTATAGTTCTCTGAAAATGATGCCAAATTCATCTCTCTAAAATCTATTCATTTATTTCTTATTGCAACAGTTTTCAAACAAGTGATTCTATACTGTACTACAGACACAGAGTAATCAGATAACAATAACTTCAGTAATTTGTTCCAAATCCTAAAGCATATACTGCAGTGTGATTAAAAACACTTGTAAATAAAACCCTTTAGTGAGCAAAAATGCTTGTTCAGTCATATCTTTCAAAAATTATAAAGCGTCTATTTTAAATTTAACTTGACCAAAAGGATATTTTCTCATTCTTATTTTCAGGGGATTTCCTGGAATAAACTTACTGTCCAAACTTTGCACACTTGCACAAATTAACCTTCATGACTTCAACGCAAAATTACTAAAATTGTTTTGCCATTCCTCTCTGGGTCCATATACAGCGTACACGACTTTTAAAATATGTTTCATTCAATGCAAATATATCTAAAGATCAGATTTCTTATTTCAGGCATTGCACAAGCAGTCACATTGTGCCTGTGTTTATTGGACAACTAAATTCATAGATGGAAAGGAGTCAAAATATATGCACAGAAGGATTCATTTGACCTCACAATGTGAATATAACTAACTCTATGTACACCCCTAATAGCATTTTCTTATTTTCTGTTTGTTGAACCTTGGGTAAAATTTTAACTTTGTTCCTGCAGTTGCTCATTTAGATTACTTTCAGCATGCAAGTGGCCTCAATAATTTTGTTGGAATACTGAAAGGCATATCAGGTGGCATCTTGATCCAGGATCTTGTCTTGCATCATGGAAATCTGATTTAATGGAAAGCAGCAATGATTTAAAGACTGTCAGCACAAGATGGTAAAAGCAGCATTGCAAAGTTAAACAGGTGGTGAGAATACACAAAATAAGGTCTACTATGTTGGTGTTAAAATAAAAATGCATGAAAAAACACTGATAAGATAGAAAATTCCCTACCTCTACAGGGGACATATCCCAAAAAGGACAGATTTATGCACATAAGGTGTAGATGGAACATTTGTGCCTAGATTCCAGGCTGCAAAAGATAGTAATCTTTTTAACTCACTGGTGACTCACCAAGATATTATATAAAATGTGAGCAGCAGCATCAGAGGACAACACTGCTCATGAGTGAAGTCATGACTAGTCTGGCTTGTCCCTAGGTGCCTAAAATGTCATACCTGCTGAAGAAGAGATTCAGGACTCTATCAAGCAATTTATTATTTGTCTGTCTTTAAATAATCTGCCAAATTTTTTATTCTTTATCTGCAGCTCTCTGTGTTCAGATTTTTTTGTAGTAGCTTAGAGAATTTAAACATTAGGAGTTAGAATTTGGAAATAGGAGATCCAGGTTGCTAGTGATTACAGTGCAGTGATTAGGCTAACTAGATGAGCTAAAGTTTTCTTGTATCACAGCAGTCTTCTTCCACAGCCTGTGTAACACTTTCACCGGGATAGTTTCCTCCTCCCCTCTCAGCAATATGTCTCCATTTTCCCAGCTAACCATGAGTACCATCCAGATGCACACTCCTCTCTGATATACTGTTGGGCAAAGATTGTACCCATGTTGTCATGCTATTACTGAAATGCTTAAATTTGCAAATCTGGGTTTTCTCTTTAATCACTGTGTTAATTTTTGTCCTTGTAATGTAGGAGCTGAAATAGCATGAGCTTTGGCACAGGAAATTTACATGTGGAAGTATATTCAATCTGTGGCTAAGGGCATTAGGTCAATTTAGTGCCATGATGTATTTTAGCACTAAGAAATAGATCCTAGGAAGAATATCTTCTCAACCCTTCTCAACTACTAATTGTACCAGTGAGGAATCCAGCACATTTTATTTGTGTATCAGAATTTAAAAAAAAAGGTTTGGGGAGAGACGAGCACCTCTAACACAGCAATATTCTGAATGCATCTCTGCCTGGAACTAACTAGTTAAGAGCAGCCTCATGAGGACTGTTGTTTCTCATTACTCTACTCTGATGTGTTTGATAATAAGTTAAATTATTTTTTTCTTAAGTTAGCTCTCTTTTGCCCAGGATGGAAATTGCTCACTGATCACTCCCTGTCCTTATCTTGCCCCATGAGCCTTTTGTTATGTTTTTTTCTCCCCTGTCCAGCTTAGGAGAGGAGTGATAGAGCAGCTTTGGTGGGCACTTTTCATCCAGCCAGGGTCAAACCACCACAATGAGTTATCCAAAAGGGGTGACTGTGTGTCAAAACAGAATAGAAAATACTACATACATTATGCATACATATATTCATATATTGTGATCTACAGTATGTTCTGCTCTCATTGATTTCACTGTGTTAAGGTACGTGTTTATATGCATATATATAGCTGGCAAGAAAAAGTGAGTTTGAATGCTGAACTACCTGGGGCACTTACATACAAGCCATCTCTTTGTGAAGTCAAAAGTAACAGGAACAGACATATATCATTGTCCCTGTAACAGTTCACACTCAAGGATATTCAATTACTTAGTGACAACTGATGATTAGATTAGATATGTTCAGCAGAAAACTAAGGATGAGAGAGGTTTTCATAGAAAAAGAAATGCTCAGAAGCAATTTAATTTCTAATTATTTTTCCTGAATTATTATTTTTTCCTTGTCTGAAAAGAGGGTGCTATGCATTATGGGAGGAATCAATGATTACCATCATTTATTATCCACTGAGAAATGGGCCTCCTTTTCCTTGAAAAAACAATTATAGAAAAGGTTACTTTCATTCTCTGATGAAAAGAGGAGATCTGAAAAGATCATCTAGGTGAATGCAGGACAACCACAGAAGCTAAATAACATCAGGAAGAAGGCCAATAGCTTTAGTGCTTTGTGGTTTAATGAAAAACCAGCAGCAGGATGTTAAATCTCTCTATACTGTTTCTCAAAGAGAGCAGTAAATATGAGCCATCTAAACCTTGACTGAAACAGCAGAAAAAGAGAAGTTAAAAAGGGACTGATTTTAATAAATATACCCATTTTCAAAGACCAACTATTCCAACTTGCCAACTATAAAACTGGTTCTAAAGATGAACAGGTTCTAAAGATGAAATTACTGTAATTTCTAGTTTAAGAGTAAACACAAATAATACAAAGAGTTTTCATACCCTCTCAGAGTTTGAGTAGCATTAGTGAGCATCTGCCAAGGCAGTCAAGGTGCTATGTGTGCTGTTTCTATTTCTTCTTGGTGAGGCAGTGACCAGACAGTACAGAAACACCACAGCAGTCTTATTTTCATACTAATTCACTGTCATGCTGATTTTATAGGTAAATCTTGCATCTAATGCTTGAGATAATGAGACATAAATATTTCTAAAAGGAGACTTTTATTTATGGATTATAAAACAAATAATTTCTCCTGGATTGCCTAACTGAATAAGTGTCAGCTACAGCCAATACAAGTTCTCTTGAGATTTCATTTTCATATTTGAAACCCCAATGAATATGGCAGGAATGAAAAAGAATGCTGGAAGGAAGCCAGAATAGAAGTGTCACTGACACTTTCATGTTTAAATATGCTGACTGAGTAAATAAGTCAGTTAAAGAAACCTTTGAAGTCCCAGGCCCATGAGCTTCTCGCCAGACTGCCCTGAGAGGACAGGTTCAACAGTGAGGTGATCCAGTGATACACAAGAGGAACAAGGATACTTTTCCAGGATGATCCTTATGGTCCCTTCCAACCCAAGCTATTCTATAATTCTGATTCCATGACTCTGTGATACTCAAACATAGTGGGACACACAAGATTCAGGCAGATCACTCCCACCTTATGTGCCTGAATTTCTGTGAGTATCTGAGCCTTAGCTGTGGATTAGATGAACTGTGTAGTGTAAGATGATGCTTGTGCTTCTGTGCAGCAATGTTACCATACCTTACAGATCAAAGGAAAGACTATAAAAATTATGTAGTCAGCAATGCAGGTATTATATTACCAGCAAAACTGATATGTTGGCTCTGCAAAATATCACAATCGTATTTCAACAGACCCATGCAGGTGATGAATACATGGTTTTTGAATCATGTTCAGGTAAACACAGGTATATCATAACTCATTAGGCATCTTTGTCCTAAATTTATTTTTAGATTGCAGTGAGGAGTAATCTCTGCCATTGGCAGTTATCCACAAACAAGAGTTTCTAAGAAATATTTTAAGAATTTTGTTAGCTAATGAAGCTTATTTTCTGTATGTTCTTTGCATTCTTTGATCTCTAGAAGGTGTTCTGTCTTTGGAAAATATGTCTACTGTGAACAAAAATTACATTCTGTAAAAATGATACTTAATCTATATTAAAATATCTTAGAACACCTTAATAGCCACTCAGTGCTCTCTTCCAGCCTCCCACACAAAACTTGTCATTTGACAATTTCTGTCTCAAAAATTCTGGGGTCTGAGGGCCAACCATGAATTCTTTGGAAATGAAAATTATTCTCTTAATTTGCTCTGATAAAACAAGATACTTAGTTTTTATTGAAGTTTACAGTTCACTAAGTATTTGCAATAGTAGGTAACTGTAGTTGTGACTTCCAAAAGCATTCATTGCTTTATGCACTTGTTCATCAGCCAGTGAGAGTTTTACAGATGGCAGCAGAATGGGAACATCAAAAAATGTTTACTCCAACTTGTATTCCTTTTGAAAATCCCCGATACACACATAATGGCAGCCTTCTAAAAGGCTTCTAAATTCCCAAATAACTTATTCTGCAATATTTATATCATTGTGTGACACCATTCCCCTGCATTTCTACCTCTAGCCAAATAAAAGAGCACACATTGTGCTTTAATCATGATGCCAGTTTTCTGTTTGAGATGAACACCTGTTAACTTTGCACATCAATGAAAACAACAACACAGAACTTTATTTATTTATCAAGCTATGTACTTTCCCCAGATGCACAAAAAATTTCAAAAATCTCTCCTGCTACTTGTATGGCATTATTAAAAGCATGGAACCCAAAGGCTGGGAAACCTGTAGTATTGTAATATGCACTTAACAAAGGAAATGCTTTGAAGGGATGCCCTATCTGAAAATCCTGTTACTAATTTTATCAAGTATACTCAGATCAAAAGTTTGCATTTTACATGAAATACGCACTTCAACATCTAGTCTTGGCTCTCCAGTACAAGAGAGATACAGTCTTACTGGAGTTAGTCCAGTGAAAGGCCACTTAGACTATTATGGGATGGGAGCATCTCACCTGTGAGTAAAGGCTGAGAGCTGGGACTGTTCAGTATGGAGCAGAGAAAAATCAGGGGGATCCCATCCATCCACACAACCATCTGAAGGCAAGGAGCATGAAGGACAAGCCCTTTTCAGTGGTACCCAGTGACAGGGCCAAAGGCAGCAGGCACAAATGGAAACCCAAGAGGTTCCCTCTGTACATCAGGAATCACTCTTGTCACTATCAGGATGACCAAGAACTGGTACAGGTTGGCTGGAGAAGCTGTGGAGTCTCCATCCTTGAAGATAGCAAAAAACTCTGGTCAGGGTCATGAGTTACTGACTCAGTGTGTCCCTGCCTGTGCAGGGGAGCTGAACCTGGGTGATTCTAGAGCTTATTTCCATCTTAAACCAGTCTGTGATTCTGTGATTCTGTAATGAAAGCCAGGGAAAATATGTAAGTGCATTTGTTCTTTTTAACCCGTGCACTTTTTGTCTGGCTGTGTACATTAGCAGTTTGCTCAGGTAACAGTATTCTCTGTCTCAGTTCAAGTTGTCTGGAACTTCTCCTCAGATCTCCTGTAGCTCTGGCAACAATTCTGGTTTGATAGTCCCTCAAACATGACCATTCACTGGTTATATCGGAACCTTTAGAAACTACAGACGTGTTTCTCTGCTGGCTCCCTTTGTGTCACTAGATCAATGTCCAATACTAGAATGAAAATACTGGTATTTCCATTTTACATAATATTAAAGAAGAAAAAACCCCATATTTTGTGTATTGATTACTCACATATTTTCCCCTTAAGATTTCAAACTACTCTTCTAAAACTGATATTCCACAGAACTGCAGTGGAAAGGGATTGATTCTCTTATTAATTAAGACAGAGTGTTTCCCAGTAGCTTTTCCTTGTTCCGATTTTCTTTTATTATTTCTGCTGCAGCTGCTCCCTATGTCAATCTTCTTCCCTGACTGAATCTGCCCACAGCCTGAACACTTTCATTTGATACAAATAATTTAATCTCTAATGTCTCTCCCCCACAAAAATCTACAGTAATGCATTGTTTTTTTGTCTTGCTTTAGGCTTCATGGTAGTAGCAAAGTTTATAAGGCGTGCTTTATCACTGATTTTTTTTTTCCATTTTAGAACTATATTAGAATCTGTTGTAAGCAAAAAAATCTAAATGTATATTCTACTTTCTCAGTCTTACTGTTGTGGTATCACATAGCAAACAGCTTGGCAAAATTTGCTTGATTGGAGACATATTACTGAAGGCCAAAAGTCAATGGACAGATAATTAGGAATGTGTGCTGGACATAAGTGTTAGAAATAAACCAGAGTCAAAAAATTTTAGAAAACTTTGAGGCTACCCTGTAAAGTTTTGCCCTCTCTACATAGAAGATACAAGTAGTTGGCTTTCCTTTATGTTTTAATTTTAATACTCTGCTGACATTCATAAATCAGGAGTCACTGTGAAGTAGAAGTCTACAGCAGGGAACATTTCCACATTTCTGTCAATAGTTTGCAGAAACACATAGAGAAATACACAGTCCTAATAGCTCTGTTCAGAATACACACTTCTTAATATCAACAAGTTATCCTAAAGCATTTCAAGCAAGGCGTCAATATCTGTCTTGTTTTTTAAACACTAAGCATTTGAAGATCTGAATGAAAATAAAAATATTTTATCATCTTTCTCTCTTGATTTATATGGAGAATCACATCTCAGATAGCATATTGATTCTGTCTAGCCATCAACAGCTGTAAAACAAATATTCTCATGCCTCCCAGAATCTGAGAATCAGTATTAACTGTTTCACAGAAACACTGAGATTCTCACAAAGAGCTCGAATATCCCAACTAAATTGAGACACACCTATATTTAGGAAATGGAACAGCAAGTATAAGGAACTATTACATTGTCACTGGATGTGTACTATACTTAGTTTAACTTATATGCAAAATCCAATGCTGTTGAGAGATGCAATAGGATAATGAGCCCTGTTCTCTCATCCCAGCCTGATACAAATGTAAGAAGACCAGAATGTTTTGTCTTGACAGTAGTTCATGCAATCACAGAAATTCACATGATTCATGAAAATAAACAATTTTAAATTACAACATTACTTTGCAGAAATCACTGCTGATGAATTGAAATGCCTTTTCCAAGTGAAACTCATCAGCAAGGGAATCATCTTGCAACCAAGGAAAAAATTCTTTCCATACATCTAGAGATGTGCCCCATCTCTGGCTTTATGAAGCCTAACTTAAGCATTGATACATCTACCCACTATCCTTGAATAGATAATTCAACTAGATTCTTAGCACAGTTTTCAAAAAGTAACATCTCAGATATGAAATTACAGATATTACACAAGCTATTAATTCTGAGAATGAAGTGTGGAGAATGAAGATGTGTTCTAGAGGTCTCATGCTATTCCTTCATCATTGTCCATGTCAAACATACAGTTGCATTGTGTAGCTTGGGTTCATAGTGGAGGATAAAAGGCATCTTTGCTGCTGGGATACTGAGAGCAGGCAGCTGGTCTGTTCTATCTTGTCTGACTGAGACAACACCATAGATCAGAATGTAAAATGTAATCCAGACTAGATTATTTTTGATAGAAGCAAGGAAATATCTGAATAGATACTTCCTCTTTGAGCCATGAACCATTGTTAGGGTATTGTCTCCCTCTGCTTTCTCCCCACTCTACACTGCTCTGGTGCAGTCCTACCTCAAATTCTGTGTGTAATTTTTGGTTCTTCAGTATCAGGAAAACACCAAATTATTTGAGTGCTTCCAGAGGAGGGCAACAAAGATGGTGCAAGATCTTGAGGACAAGATTTAAGAGGAGTGACAGAGGTAATTTAGTTTATTCAGCCTGAGGAAGAGAAGGTTGAGGGTAACAGATTGCAGTTACTAACTTTGTCAAACAGGCAGGTGGAGCAGAGGTGTGCTGAGCTCCACTCTCTGGTGACCAGAGACAGGACAAGAGGTAATGGAATTGAGTGTTTGGACAGCACTCTTAGTCATAGGATTTAGTTTTAGGTGAGAAACAGGGAGTTGGACTTGATGGTTCTTATGGGTCCCTTCTAATTAGAGATATTCTGTGATTCTAGATCCCTCTAGACCTGTATTACAAGTGTTACAGACTTTCTGCAACACTGGAGACTAGTTTGGGAAAGACAATTGTATGATGCTTCTTGATCTCTGTTTAATCTTCATAGAATTAAGTAATGGTATTTCAGGCTGCAGTGCATGAATAACACTCTCTTCCATCTCTTTTAGTATTCAATGAACTTCACACTGATAGTTATTAACTTCTGGATAAATGTCAGATGCTTTCGTGGATGACTTTATTCACAAGTGACTGTAGAAGCTGTCATGACAAAATAATATTATCAATTATCCAGTCCTAGCTAATGAATTTGATTAATCCTTCAGCATGAAAGTTTATTGAGCACTGATTGAGAACTGAAGGTAGAGAATACCAGAACTTATCTGTACTTTAATGTCAACTCCTGTCTGTAAAGCAGCTCCTTGTAAAACTGTGTGGATATTTCTTTTGGTTTGGCTGCTTTCAACTCTTTCTTTTGTAGCACTAGATGATATATGTCAAATATATCCTGGATAGAAAATAAATTTTCCTGGGTTGGCATGGATAAAATGAAACATTACTTCAAATTGACCTTCAGTTTGTGATGGATATGGTTCATGGTTGAACCTCTTATTTAGCATCTTTCACGATACTTCCCAGGCATGGCTAGGTTTGCTGACTTGTTAGTAAGTGGGACAAAAAAAGAGATTGTTTTTGGTGTATGCAAGTAATTCAGAGCTTTTAGTCTTTTAGAATATTTGGAATCTGGATCATCCCTCTCATGGTATTATTTGCCTACTTTTTTCTTCTTAATGTTTTGTTACACAAATGCTAACAACTTTCATGATAATGGAACTCAGCAAGAATGATCTGCTTTTTTGATGCAGTGAAGGACCTGTTGTTCATCTTCTTCACTGAAGCATTTCCCATTTGTGCATTGTCACGTAGCATATTACATTTAATCAGCGCTTTGCAAAACCCTTGTCCTTTCAAGTACTTTTTTCTTATGACAGATGATGCTTTCTGCCTCATTTGTTATAGATCCGCTTAGAATCTCTCAGTGAATTTCTAAAATTTGTTTTTTTTTCTCAGTGTCGTTACTGTTTCACACCTTTGACATAAAACCCTCCAACAGCTTCTATTATAAACATTCTATAACATTTCCAGTGTTACTGGATCTATAAGATCTCCCACATAGTCACCAATGATATTCATTCTTTAGCCTGACAAATTTAATATTTGTACTTTAAGCCTGACATGAAAAATAAAGATATTGTAAAGAGGACTAATAAAAAGAGAAAAAATACCCATGAGCACCATGTGAATGAAAGCAGCAGTAGCAGATATGAAAATTAAAATGATACTTATGTGGAAAGTTCATTGCATAAAACATAGTAGACATACAGGTAAACTGGTATCATGCACATTTTACTACTTCTAATGGTGCGATTCATTTCCTCAGCTTGTGGACTAAATGACTTAGTTGACCTTTATAATAGACAAAAATCAAAAGAGAACAGATTGTGAATGTGTGTATCAGCTGAAATTTCAAAACCTGTGTACAATATATCATAATGGACCATCAATTCTACATCAAGAATGGGAAGAAATACGGGAGTTTTTTTCCATTTTTTCTCATCTAAAATTAATTTTCATTTTAAAATCCAATAGATAAAATTTTAAAGGTGTATTAGGAACACAGACCAAGATTTTATACAGGTAGCTATTTATCTTAATTTCCTTTTTATAGTACTCAAGTTCTGATGAATCTTTGTCATTTAGAAGGCCAAAAATATGTGGAAAAACAAAGCCTGATGACATAGTCAAGTCAAACTTTTAATCAGGAAATAAATATACAGAACCAAATCCTTTGAATCACATGATCCTGATGGCCAAAAAAAGGTCTGGCCTTGACCTCTCCATGTCGCATTTGGAGTAATTCTTTAGGCAGAATAAGCCTAAATGTAATCCAGTATACAATAATTTGATTAGGTTTCTTTGTCCCCAAGAAATAGTGCTCTCCACCAAAAGTTGAGTTTTAAACAACTCTCCAGAATTTGGGAATTTCTCAATAAGGCATTAGCCCTGCCCTCAGGATTTATTTCATGCTGGACTATGTACCACTGTCCAGCATTACCCAGAAATTGATGCAAAAATGAATATGCGTGAAAGAATATTGTGGAGGCCAGAAATGGTGACAGACCCAAATTAGACAAGTCTGTCTAGCTACAATGCAGCAGTTCCTCCTTTTCTACAGAAAAAAATGTGATTCTATTTGCCAGTTCTAGACAATTTACCCTTCTGTCATTGAACATGTAATAGAGACTCAATAATTACCAGAAAAGTTCAGAGAAAATTAATTTCAGGCTTTAACTTCCCATTCGTTCTGAGGCTGGTATTTAATGGAAAGAAGTAGGGAAGACTACAACAAATGCAAGGTGGTAGGAAATCTGATCTCATTTTAATGAAAGATACAATTGGAAAAAGTAAGGGATGCAAGAAAAAAATGGGATGATCCTCTCAGACAAACAACTACTAGAATGTGGCTTCCTTGGCCTCAAAGCAAGTCTGAGAGTGGGAGACATCCATACACAACTTGTTGCTTTGTCTAGACATGTTGTGAGGCTACCAGGACTGATGGAGAAATGGTTATCTAAACTAAGGAAATATTGGTACAAGAACAAGGCATATATAAACCATATACTTAGATTGAAAATGAAAAAAGATATATTCCTAGCCACTAGAGGTGAGAGATTATGGAGTTGCCTTCCAGTAGAAATAATATGATAAACTTTTGTGCATTTATTGTGATGACTAGATAGGTAGATTCTGGTTGATCTCATTTGCAGTGTTGGTCAGGCTTCCATCAAACTGCAACAAAATGACATGTGGCAACAGGCTTCCCCCTCAAAAAAACACCCCATTTTGATTTGCCTAAACAGGACTGGTTGAAAAACTAAATGTTCTCCCTAGTCAATATGTCATGTATTGGATTGTTTTTATTGCAAATCCAGAGCAGTCAGAAATAATGAAGGTCTCAGAATTTATTTCTGGTTTCTGATAGACATGTGCATGCAAATGTCAAAGGACTCAATCTAAAGTCCTAAGAACACTGGAATAAGAAAAATAATTAATAGTATAAATGTCCTGCTCTTTGTAACTGGAGTGTAAGTTGAAGCTGTGACTCTTAGATTTCCAATCCAGCACAAAAGAGAGTTGCAAAAGGAAGATAGATACAGCAAGTATTAGAATTTAGTAGTTCTGCGGCAGTTATTGCATTTATCCACTTACGAGCAAGAAACACTAAAAGTGAACAATTTTCCAAAACACATAATTCTGTCTTTTTTTGTGTTGGGGAGAAAGTAGAGTGGAGCTCATCTTTCTAAGGCTAAGGCTGGTTACTAACCTTGATATAAAGATATCTCAATCACACCTTCTACAGGAGCTTATGTAACAGCACAATTGCAGTACATTCTCTGTAATATTTTTATGCCTGTGGGGAGACAAACTGTGCTGCTGGAACAATAAATGCCACTAACTGTCCAGAAAGCCTACATTCCTACTGGCCTCTTCACTATAAATTTCAGCAACATCCTAATTTGGCTTCACTGCATTGTGAAGCTGAAAATTTCTGCTGAAAATTTCCCCCAACAGAAGCCTCAGGAATAGGCAAGAGTTGCATGGACTAACAAGGCAAGGAAAAAAATTCTTCCCTTTTCCAAGCTTTCACTCTTGTCATTACCCTTTCACTCCATTTACTACTAAATTTTAAGGTCCACTACTTCATCCTGAACATGGGAAAGAGGCCTCCTCTGCATGGGCAGGGCAGCAGGCCATGCTCTCCCAGCCTGCAACAGAGATTATTGGCAGAAGTGAATATCTAGGAAGCAGGTTATTGCAGCTAGTGTAATAAAGAGATCTTTTTATTCTCCATCCTGTGTGATGGGAGGATTTTAAGCATTGATATCAGTAGACTCATAAATTCATTTAGGCTAGAAAAGATTATCAAATCCAGCCATTAATCCAGGACTGTCAAATCCACTACTAGAACATGTCCCTTAGCATTCTTTAAATACTTCCAGAGATCACTTCCCTGGGCAGCTGTAGGCACACAGTTTGTGGTAATTGGGAGGGGGGCTATAGCTGAGCCTCATCCCCAATGGGCACAGCCGTGAGCAGCAGGTGAGCAGCATTGACGACAATGAGCCATGGAGTGCCCAGGTGCACGGACCCATCGCCAAAGAGGGCACTCAGGTGCAATGCATCAGCATGAGGGGTATAAAAGGTTGGGATAAAGAACAGGAGGGGCAGGTGCTTGTAGCCTTCTGAAGTGATGTGGTTCTGTATGGGTTGAAGCCTTCTGAAATTGTATGGTGATACTCTGTGTATGGTGGCTGTCTATACTGTGACATATGCTGTGGCAGGCAGCCTGTTCCAGTTCTTTACAGTCTTTTTGGTGAAGACGTTTTTCCTAATATCCAGTCTAAACCTCTCCTGATACCACATAAAGCTGTTCTTTCTTATCTCATCTGCTGTGACTTGGGAAAAGAGGACAACCCTGACCTCGCTACTATGGCCTTTTGTGTAGCTGTAGAGAGAGATGAGATCCTGCTTGAGCCTCCTCTTCTCTCCTCTAGCTGGTCGTCATAACACTTGTTCTTTAGACCTCTCACCAGCTCTCCTGTTCTTCTACAACATCATATAACACAGGATAGATGGTATGACAAGGAAACGTGACTTGCATAGGACATGTCCTGCTGGAGCATTCTCGTCTGTGCTGTTTAATAAAGTTGCCTGTAGGTAACCTACCTGTTCAATGTCTTCTGTCCATTGCAATAGCAACTAGGGCAATGTCCCACCTTGCTTCAATGTTTTGAGCAACCATCTTCTATGATTTTGATCTACTAAGTTGTATCTGAATACAGTTTATTTACAATTCCAATAAAAACTTTGTTACATTTTTCTCTTCACTCTGATTCTGCAAGGCTTTTTATTATCCTTCCAGTGCTTCTCATTGAATTGAAGCTCAAAAATCTTCTTTATCTTATTTCATTATGAGGCACAATGTGCTCTGCAGCATTCCAGTTAAAATGATTGGAATAAGAAAGGTCAATAATAAAGGAGTTATGTTGTAAGTGTTGTGTGAGATTAAAGGTAAACCATACATGGTAAAAAATCACTCAAACAGTGGATCAAAAATATTCCGATGGCCAGGACAACTTCTTCCAGTGAGTATTTATGCATTGTAGCATAAAATACAATTAATCTCATCATATCCTCACTAATCTGCTAAGCCTGTAGCCAGAACTACTGACTCCTGCTCCTATGTTCTTGCATGGGATGCTGTGAACAAGACACTGATATGAAAAGTGTAGAGAACACAAGGATGACACTAGTTTGATAGGGATGCTGACAAAAGTAGGAATTTTGAGAATGATCATATGTATACTGAATAAGAGTCAATAAAAATGGGGCCTTTGGGGAAAGGGTAAACATGGATTGACTGGAAGGAGAATGGCATGGAAAAGGAAGAGAACTTTGAGTCAGGTTCAGTCAGGTGGGACATTTAGTATGGTGCCTGTGGATATGTGTTGTCAATTTTTTCACTTGTATGCTGGTTTATGGAAAGCTTGTCTTTGATGAGAAGTTTGATACGTTGTGGAAGAGTACTTGAAAGCTCAGGAGAGAAGTGAGGGAGACAGAGGCAGAGAATATTCTGGATGAGTTGTCTTCCAGAACAGGCTATATATATTTTATGATTGGATTACATAGAGTGCAGCATGGGGAAAGCTTATTTAAAGCAATTTTAAACCCAATATACATTGAAATTTGCTTAGCGAAATGTTTGGTCTATGCAGAAGTGTATGGTCAGTGGTGTCTGCTGTATTTTGTTTAGTTTATATTGTAGCAAGTCGTGACAATATTCAGGTCTGATTTATTTGCTTAGAAGAGTGCCAATTTTTGGTATCATCTTCGGAATGATGAAGGTGGTTTTATGAGTGCTCTTTGCAGATCAAATGCACTGGAGTATCAGTAAATCATTATTTTTGGGGAGCGAGTTTTCCTGAGGCAAGTACGCTGATCTTTGGTTGTCCTATTTAATAATGCATAGCAACACAGATCACAGCGTTTGTGCTCACAATGAACACCTAAACAAGTATACTCCACACTTTCATGCAGTGCACAAAACAGCATCCTTGAAATTACTTGGATAAAACAACACACCCACTGTGTACTAAAAAGAATTCACACATGCAATCAATGCAGGATGTAAAAATACAGCTACCACTGGGAAAAAAATTTCCACAGGCCAGCTACTTCATCTTTGACAATTCAGCCTGATATTCAGAAGAAACTTATAAAATACTTTCAAAAGACAAACTCGGGAACTAAGATTCATAATTCTAAGACTCTAATTCTACCAGATACCTAAAGTCATAGACCCAACACAGACCCAAAGAAATATTGTTTTGTCAGAAAAATAAATAAAATTTCTTCCTTCTCTTCTGATCCTGAAGTAATTTCTCAGTGTTTCTTATTATTTAGGTGATATTTCTTGCTCTTTTTCTAGACTGGGACCTAATGAACACCTATTTTCTTGCAAGCTGCATGCTCTGCTCCACTTGTGCTTATCAGACAATGGAAGCTCTTGCTTCCCATCTGGAGGAAAGGCTCAGGTTTTTTACAGGCTCTGTCAGCTGGTCTAAGAAAAGGTATTATTTTTTTTTCTCATCCTCAGAATATTCTAATCTTCTTATATATTTATTTTCTCCTGGCTTGATCTTTGCTCTGGAAACACCTTCCAGATAATGAAATATCTGTAATGGGAATTCAAGCCCGTGAGCCTGGTCATGGCAGTGTCCTCCAAAAGCTCTGAGCTTTGCTGATACCTAATTTAGTGCTGTGCCTTTTACACTTATTTAGAAACCAAATCTTTGAATGGAGTACCAAAAAAATACAGTACCAGCATGCCTGCCAGCTTATCATTGACATGAACATACCTCAGAGTAGCTAGAGCTCTCTTTTTTCACTCTAAACACGAAAAAATATGTTAGTATCTTTCCTTCTTTGGAACTCTGGATCCCAGATGACAATTTATCATTAGTTCCTATTTTCCCGATACCTCTGTATGGGGAGAGGCCAAAATAATCAATTCTTCACTGGTTCAGGAATCTTTAGACAGAGAGATCATTACAGAATTAGAGCTTTGGGCCATGAGTTTTACAAGGACCTTTTAGTACAAGCACCTCTGCAAAGACTCACAGTGAAGGACAGATTGCTTAGGACAGAACTGCTTAGAGATTTAATGGCTTTTACAGTGGCTGCCAGCTTAATGAAAACATGCTGGTTGATAAACATCTGCCAAGAAAAGCTTGTAAGATAGAAACACAACTCTGTGAACCTCCAAAACCATTAAGGCAGCAAATGCAAAGCATGTCTGTATTTCATAATCAGAGGGCATTTTTCAAAGGGAATATTGGATGGAATATTAGTGCTTTCCATCACTGGTGCTGCCAGCCAGGATGATTAGCACTTTGATCTGTATGCAATTATGACTACAAATTTAATCAAGGGGATTTTTGTGCAGTAAGTGTGCTGAAAGTTGATTCTTTCTGTATGCATATAGCATGGAAGGTCCTTCTACTAAATTTCTCATCTATTAGGGCTTTACCTAATGATGGTAACTGTTACATAATTCACTCTGAAGTGCGAAATACAAACAATGTTATGTCGAGATATAGGGTGAGGATACAACACAACCTTCCTTGTTATAACTCAGGAGAGATGCTGTAGCTGGGAAGGCAGCCTGATCTGCTCCCTGTGGAACAATGAGCACAGCAAAGGAAAGGTCATGGGTAATAGTAGTAGGCAACTCTATTTCCAGAGGTGCACAGGAGCCCATTTACTGACCTGGTGTGCCCCCTAGAGAGGAGTGCTGCTTATGCAGGGGTTTGTGTCCCTGAGACTGAGGTCTCATCATATATACAGTCCACTGATTATTATGTGCTGCTGTTGTTTCATGTGGGCACCAGGAATACTGCCAGGAGCACCCTGACAAGTATCGAGGATCACAGGCCCCTGAGGGCAGCAGTAAGGGACTCTGGAACACAGGCAGGTTTTCCATCAATCCTCTCAATCAAAGGGAAATGGGTTTGAGAGGACCAGTTGAATCTGGCAGGTCAAAAAATGGTTACAGGACTGGTGCCACAGCCAGGAGTTCAACTGCTTAGATCATGGGACTCATTTTGAGAAACCTGTTCTCTGTGGGGCTGATGGGGTCCATCTGTCAGAGAAGACTAAATGTTATCTTCAGTCACAGACTTGCCAAGCTGGTCAAGAGGGCTTAAAAGTAAAGTTACCAAGGAAGCAGAACCTCAATTCATAGTGGGCATCTGCTACAGGCTGCCTGACCAGAAAAACTGAGTGTGTGAGGCCCTCTATGGGCAGACAGGAGCCCTGTGTTCATGTTCTCAAGCCCTGATCCTAAAGCAGGACCTCAACCACCCCAATATGTGTTGGAGGGACAGCACAACAAGGCATAAGGAGGACTTTTGAGTTTGAGGACTTTTGACTGTTCCTTTTTGCCCAGAAATAGATTAGTCATGAACAGCCTTACTCTCCAAGTCAGAAGCCACTTAAGAATCCTTCTTGCTGCTTGCCAAAGGGTTTGGATTATTGCCTGCCAGAAGAGATTATTGTCTAGTGAGACTGCATTTAGTGTCACCACACCCCCAAACAGCCCTTTTACTAGGATGGAAAAAACTCCATTCCCGAGAACTCTGTAAATCTACTTCAGTAAGACTTGATGACAGTTGTCAGCTCATCCCATGTCAAGGCTGATAGTTGTCCTCCATTTGTGAGTTCACTCAGTGACAATGATTGTTAGGAAAAGAGTAAGTTAATTCTATCTACCAAGATAACTAAAATATATTATTATCATTATTATTAATCATAATAAAGCAATTACATTTATTTTGCTAAATATTTAACCACAATTAACCAGTCCAATAAATTGCAATGGAAAGATGTTTTATTAAATGCTGCTTCTGTCCCAATATTAGCTCTATTCATTTGTTAGCTCAGTATCTTTCTACAGTGCTATTTTTGAACTTTTTAAAGCAAGGATGGTGAATGCCAGCCAGATTCCTCTGCTCTCTAAGCACTTTCCCACAGAGAATGCATCTTACAGAAATGGTCAGAGGTTCTCTCAGATTGTCAGAGTAAGGGAAGTTATTTCAGCAGATTCTCTCCAATGCTACTCTTTGGATTCTGAGCCTTCTGTATAGAGTAAGTTCTGTTGTAAGCTCATTAAAAATTTAGGTGCCTGAAAGGCTCTGGAAACATAACCAGTGAAACACTGGGAGTGGGCTATGAGGAAGTACTCTCTGAGAGCAGAATTTTTCTATTATACAAAATGGCTATTTGAGATAGTAAAGTTTCAATACCCCAAGATTCCTTTCTCTTCCAATTGCTGAAACTTGGCAGAAGCAATCTTTTCAGCACTGGGCTTTACTTTCTCTATAGAATGAAGACATAATGTAGAACAAGCAGAGAGTGATGAAATGAAACCTGACACATAACATTCTACAAGAGAACAAGGTGTTTAGGGGTGCAATATCCACCTAATTTGTACGACTCAAGGGATCCACCAACAATTACTCTTAGTATTTGTAAGGCTGGTTCTCTTCTGGAGACCTCCAAGGAGAATGAGCCAGAATATTGTTACTTGGTTTTAGAAGGGAGAATAGTTATTCTTGGAAAGGTGAAGTGTATCATATCACAGATAATGGAAGAGCCTGGTAGGCTGATTCCCATGTGCTTTTATAGAAAGCTGTCAGCAGGAAGCTTGGGAAAATCTTCCATGGCACATATAAGGTCCAAGAAAATTAATAGTAAGCTCAAGAACAAAGTATCAGCACTCTGGTCAAGTGAAGCTGTCCTGCTTTAAGCTCAGATCTATGCTTTCTGTAGTCTCCTGTCATGCTAAAACTCTATTCTGAAGTCTGTGCTGGAAGTATATTAAGAGGCAGTGCTTTCTCTTGTTTGAAATTTATATCCTAACTTAGCCTGTACTAGCTAATCCATGCACACATAAGGTGTATAAAACTAGCAAGGTAAGGAAGGTACTGGGTTCTTAATTTATTAGCTGATGCTTTTAAGTATTATCTGTTTAATAAATATTTGAGATAGAAAAGACTGCTTGAATGTGTAGTCTGCATCTGTGCCTAAGGCAGAATACTCTTCTCAGTGTTTTGTCCAGCTTCTGTACTGTTGGAAGGCAAGGACTGTAGCCAGGTAGGGTACACTTACAGCCCTGGTGAGAGTGACTGTGGAGATGGAAGAAACAATGAAAACCCTGTAGCTGGCTTGATTTGTCTTCTCAAATTTATTGAGAATAATAAATTTTAGTTCTAGATTCTTTTAGTTTCATGCTGGAGAGGGACTATTTACAAGGGCATGTTAAGGCTATCACTAGGTTTCCTTCAAATTGAACTGGCTTGAAACTGAAAGAGAGCAGTTGTGGATTAGATATTAGGAATTCTTTTCTGTGAGGGTGGTGAGGCACTGAAACAGGTTTGCCAGAGAAGTTGTGGATGCCCCTTGCCCAAAAGTGTTCCAGGCTAGGTTGGATGGGGCTTTGAATAATCTGGTCCAGAGCAAGGTATCCCTGCCACACAGAGGGATTGGAAATAGATGATCTTTAAAGCCCTTTACAACTCATGCCATGCTATGATTCTGTGATTCTCTGATTCTGTGATTCTCTGATTCCATGATTCTATGAAATGCGGTCTTGGAAGCAATTCTAGACATTCTCAGCTCTACATACAGGTAGAGTTTAATATTGTCATTGGCTTTACAGCCTTATTCAGGAGAAGCTGAAGAGTATGATAGTTCTTTAGCACGCACTCTACTTTCCTATGGAAACACTGTGGGAATTATTCTGAGATGCTGCAAAATACAGGACCACTACAGCACTTTGTGGGAGCTTCAGCAGTCTTTTTTTCTACTCTTTGCTGCGGCCATGAGAGCATCAACAGACTCTGCAGTGTCTCTGCCCTTCCTGGAGCTCTGGCTGTGGGTGCTCAGACCAGCTCTGAGATGATGTGGCTGGGCTGTGTGAGCAAGAGCAGTGGGAAGCCAAGGTCCCTCCACTTAGGAGCCATGCTGTGACTCCAGCTGCACTGAGGACAAACCAAGGATTGTGCCCAGCCACAGACCTTGCTAAGGCTTCATTCCTTGGCTTTGCCTCAGAGGTGCCTCGGCACGCAGCAGCAGCTGAACAGGAGCAGGGCTGTGCAGAGCCAGTTCTCCAGGGCTGGTCCGACCCACTGGGCACTCCCAGCATTTGGCCCCTCAGGTAGGTATGATGGTACCACCTCTTTTGTTCAGGTAAAAACAAATATATTTACATGGTCTTTACCTCCTGGAATATATCTATTCTATTTTAAAATACAGTAAATAAACACATCTTTCATATGGGACTGTGGAGATCAAGCTTATAAGGCGAAGCAATTTTCCCATTATAACAGGAGAATGAAAATAAGCAATATGTAAACTCCTCAAGGACAACATTTAATTATATTGCATACTAAAGAGGCCACTCAATGCGGCTGCATGATAGATGGCAAAGCTGAATGAGCTCATATTAATTCTTATCTCTTAAGCAAATTTGGTGCAATGATTGGCAAAGTCCATTGTGTTGCAGGAAAAGACAGCAGATGAAATAATCTTGGATTTGTAAATTAAGCAGCACAAATTTTCAAAGCAATAGCTCAGTGTTACGGTAGATGAAAGGATGTATTTGCTTAATTATGACTTAACCAAACAGTGAACAATAGGTTCTAAAATAAATGCACATATATGGAAACCTGACAAATGGAAAATGGCCAGGGAACAGAAAGGGTAAGAACAATGCTCCATTTAGTCAGAGTTTCACAATTTCAATGTTAGATGAGAACCTGTCACACCTGCTTTCAAGTAACCTATTGGGCATTAGGTTATGGCAAGCAAGGAGGTAAGCAAAGGGGAAGAATTCAGTCCAGAAACCATTTGGAGTTTGGCTTTTCCAACAGCACTCCTGAGCCATGCTTAGATATTGCAGGGGATATAGTATGAGTCTCTGTTTACTCAATTACTGAGTTTCATTTGAATCAACAGTCTTGGAATTGCCTTCTTCTGAACAAATTTTTGAAGAGAAAATTAAATCCTTCATGTTCAGATCACTCAAACGTAGAGACAAAAAAAGGGATTGATGCTTGTCTCACTAGACTCAACTGAAAATTCACTTCTGCATATTTTGCTCCTTATTTTGAATAGTTGGTATGTACAGTGGAGCTTCAGAGGTATTCAAAGATATACACTGACTTTAAGGTTCTGTTCTGACAACACATGTTTTCATTAAGATATATCTAATGAAATTTTCACTATATTTGACTCTTCAAACTACTTGATGAAATACATTACTGCAAATAATTTCTACCAGCTGTTTACAAAATAAGACCCTAACTTCCTTAGAAAATGTTGTAGAATGTGAATCCTACTGTTAGTTCGTGCAATTACATTTCCTTTCACAGGTTTTGTAAATTAATACAGAAATCAGACAAAAAAAGAGATCCACAGAGAGGCTTAAAAGAAACCCTTCAGCTATTTGGATGATGGCTGCTGCAGAAGAACTGACAGAGGGTAGAAGAAAGCAGATGTTGAAAGTGTGCTTTGTTTCCTTCCTAGGCTATTTGTTTTTATTATGGAATTTTTTTTTAGTCTAAAAAAATAAAGCATTAATATTTTTAATGAAATATCTGTGGAATTTTTTTTTTTGCCACTCCCTGCAAGAAGGGGCATCTTTCCCTTTTGCTAATGAGAAGACACTCATTAAATTAAATTAAATTAATTTAATTTGTTTTATATAAGAATCTCTGTGAGGTTGTAGCATCTTAGGAGGCTATGACAGAGACACAAAGACTTATTCATTGTATCTCACATGTAAAAAAGTGATTGCATACATATTCATTACTTTGTATTTTTACATGAGGAAAAAATTCCATCTGTCTCCCTTGCTGCAGTTTACTTTCCCTGTTTTATATTCTCTATTTTAAGTGAATAGTGAAAGCAACATGCCAAGAGTATAACACTGCATAGATTGAAATGAAACTATGCTGCATAAACTAAACAAATGTAAAAGAGAGTGTTTAGAAATAGAAAAGCATTACTGTTCTCTCCTCCCTCAAGCAACTCCTGCTGACATAGTAACATCAGCTGAATCCAAGTGCAAGATTTTATGCAGCCTCCTTGGAGCACACTGTTTTTCACTTTTTGAAATGTTCAAAGGTCTGACATGGATGTCCCCTGAGTTTCCTGGTAGCTGTGTTCCTACAGAGACAATGAGGATTTTGCATGAAGTTTAATACAGAGTCCAGAGAGCTGCTGTGTGGCTGTGGTATAATTAGAGGAAGGTTTCACTAAAAATTAATACATGCAACAGCAAGCCCTGAAGCACCAGACAGTTTGAAGGCCTCCTAAGAATGAACTCTGACTCAGCATAAAGGTAGCACTGGTAATCCCCATAGCACCAAAACAATCACAGATAAAATGCACTTTATGTTATTGACTAAAAAAGCCAACTGTTCCATGTATCTTCCTTGACTGCCTCTGGACAAGAATTGGGGTAAAAAAAAACCCAAAACCAACAAACAACACATCAGTCCATTTAATTGTATCTGGGTGAGGATTGGTACCTAAGGCCAAAATTACTCTCTTTAAAACTCTGTTTTGCACCTGGAATAATTTAATAGGCCTCTGACCTTTTATTAATTTAACTATGAAGTTCAATTCCCTGATCAAAGGCATCACCGTTCTTTGCTTGATCAGATTGCCTGTAACATTTACCCTCCAGAAGCAAAGACCAGTAAATGGTAAGGCTAAGATGCTCCCTTGTCAATGTTATTCCTCTCCCTCTCTTAAGTCATTCAATCTTGATGCCTTTTTTTCACCATGACATATCATCAAGAGGGAAAGTAGAGTGTCCTTCCTTAATTTAAATAACTTGTAGCACAATACTACAAAAGTTTTTCTAGAAAGATGTACATTAAAGAACAGCAGATCTGATTCTTCCAATTCCTTGTCAAATGTTTATTGGGCTCTTTTCTGAAAGGGAGAGCAATTTTCACTCCAGATTTGCCCTCAAAGGAAAGCAGTTGCCACAACCATATTTTTGAAGCAGGATAATCCCTTTGCTGGGTCTTAGGAATGCTCTGAGAAGACTGACCTCTCCTTCTGATAGATCCTTGTTGGACACCAAGTCAGTCTAGGCACTGAATTACTTAACTATGCCAAGGTTGTCTTAACCTGGTCACATAAAAAAGGGAAAACTCTATGCACCAGAGAGACTAGGAGTTAATAAAATGAAATAAAATGTGTTTCTTGATTGAAGAGTAAGCAGCTGTCCTTTGAGTGGAGGAAGAAGAAAGGAGTTCAAATTGCAGTTTTGAATCTGGTGCTTACCTTTGATGTAAAAGCATGTGTCCTGTTTCTAGATTTTATTTAAAACCTCTGTCCACATGACAAATTTCAGGGGTGAAGACCCTGGAACAGCAATGACATATGAAGAAACCAGGCTCCATCTCCAGCTCTGATCCAAATCCAGCAAAAACTCTTCTGCCTTTTTATGCCTCTGACATAAACTAAGAAAATAAACAAACAGAAGTTCACAGGAGCTGTGGGAACAGCATGATGTCAGTTTGGTGGGATGAGCTCTTCACACCTTCAGTCAGTACAGCTGTCTGGGCTGACAGCAGCTCTGTGGTACAGCCTCCCTTTCTGTTCTCAATAGGCAAGATGATCTGAGCAGTGGCTCAGGACACAAAATAGCAAGAACTGAATGAGCGCAAGAAACAGTAGTGAAGTTTTTATAAAAATATGAAAGAAAATAAGATGAAGGGATGAACCAGCCATACTGGGGAGTGCTTCTGGTCATGCTTAAGTGACTACATATAGCGTTGTCCTGAGCACTGCCTCTTAGAGCCAAGTGGAGGAAATCACATTGTCATTCTGCCTCCAGGCAAACAGGATTTAGGAAATCAGTGAAATTCAAATGTAAGAAAAATCCATTTAATGGTGTCCACTACATGCATCAGAGATTAGGAAGGGCAGAGAGGAAGATAGAAATCAAGACTGACAATTTGAAAATGTATTCAGGCCATACAGGCAGTGTGAGGAGAGCTGAATGTTATCTTGAGCTAGCATGGCTTAGCTTAGGCTAAGCAGTAATCTCCAAAAAGTGATCCATTGACTGTCCCATCATAACAGACAGACACCAGCACACACATGCTTGACAGTGAACAGGAAAATAATTCATAACAGGGAGCTGGAAACTGCCAGATCATCCTAAATCCTACAGCTGTTTAAGAAGAGGTGCAAACAGTGAATTTCTATGATTGGAACAATGATCATGGCCAGCAGTCCTGACATCTGCATTCTCTCATGCTGCAGTGGGAAAAGAAGACACTGCATTTGAGCAGTAAGAATGGGACAAATGAGAAGTGACGTGCTCTAGAGAATGTATGCATGTATGGACAAGGTCATCAGAGCCCTCCTGCTTATCCTTCCTCAGAGCTTTGCCCTGACAAAATTGGCTGACCCCATATTCAAAAATGGTGAAAGGAATGTGCTTATATACAGTAGTACTAACTTGACTTTGAAGCAGAGCACAATGGAATTTCAAATGCTATTGTAACACTAAAAAAAGCATAAAATAACTCGGCAGCCAGCTTAAAATGTCTGGTGAATTCAAACCTTTATGCTCCTTTATGCTTTATATATCCCTCATTACTAGGTTTAAAAAGATGCTCCCCTACATATATTTTGCACTATTATATTAGACTATTATACTCTTACGATTATACGTTATATTGTGATTACAAATTGTTATATTACAAGGAAGCTATACATGTACCCTTAGCATCTAGGACAGGCTGGATATGCTACTCACATTAATTCATTTGCCTTTGCCTGCATTTGTTCTGCATTTGACTGTCTACAAGACAAGGTTTTTATAAAGTAAAAACCAACAGTAGAAAATGAATAAACAAACAAAGACTAGCGTCTCAACTTTAGGTACAAAAATAGAAAATTTTGCTATGCAGGAATCAATGAAAATGGTCTTTCTCTTTTCTTTTCCTTCCTTTTTCCTCCCCTCCCCTCCCCTGCCGCCCCTCCCATCTTTCTCAAACATTTGGCAGATACTGGTAAACGTCAAGGAAAAGCCCAAGTGTCATACTGTTATATTTAAATATATTTCAGGATTCAACTCCTATAACACACAAATATTACTTTCATACCATGATATTTGCATTTGCAATACCCTTAAATGCCAAAGCTTCATTAAACATGATTCTGCAAATGTTGCTCAGCTTTTCCAAAGCCAAGAACAGGGCTAGGCATATACTTAAAACTAACAAAACTAATGAGGTTATACATAGAAGAGTTAACCTTCTTTGATGTAAAAGAGCATAGAAGGATTCAAAATGCTATCTGAATATTAACAAATTTATTAGTAATCTCTGGATATAACTCAGATTTCTTGCAAAGATAAGGGCTACTCTCAGAAACAAAGGTTTAAGTAAAATATTCTGCAACACTGCAGACATGCTTGGGAAATGCTGAACATGAGGTGTCTGACATGGTTGTGCCATTTGCTGTCTCCATCTAATCACATTTCAGAAGGTCAGGGTCCCTTGTACAGCACCTGGAACTGAAAGTATTTGTGGCCACACTTGCCCATGAATTCTGTGGTCAATATACTTTCAAATGGATTGTGGCTCTCCTTAGTTCGAGTTCATCTTCTTACTTCTCAGTGAAAAGTTATTCTCTGGGTTGAGAAATGAAGACTTCCTTGGTTAGAGAAGTTATTCTGACCATCCAAATGTAACCTCTGCAGTCAGGATCTGAACGCGGGGCACCACTCACCACTATCATTGCTTGAATTCAAAAGACTTAATTTTAAGTTAAGTAACAAATAGCTTTGCTCTCAACCCAATCCATGCCAATAATTTGACAATTAGAAGAGCTTCCAAGGAAACACAAGACTGAGTTTGGAAACCAAATGTTTAGAAGACACTAGAGGCTAGGGATCTTTCTTTATGTATGAATGCTGAAATTACAACACATTTAAATAACAGCTGGTATCACTTCCTCCACCTGTGCTTTGTATTAGAATGGAAAGCCCTCTCCATCAGTGAATAAAATATACTCTCAGTCTTCATCTGTTGCTGCTGCTGGCTGACAGAGAACCTCCTGCAGCCTCATTGCTGAACACTCTCACTGTCGACAGCAGGGACACATCCAAACATCCATTTGGAAATTATCTGTTGATGGTATTAAAGCTCAAACTGTACCCAGAAGCTGTTGAAGACATGGAATGGCCACCAGCATTGGCTAAAACTGTGCCAGGTCCATCCTAAGACATCAATGGCATAGGTTAGCAGCAGCAGCACCTAGAAATGCTCCCTAATATAATTTCTTGTACTTACACAGCAAAGCCTTCAAGGACAATTTGGAAATGAGAGATTTTAGTATTTCTTCATTGTCTGTAGAGAAGGTGCAGGAAAGCAAGGCTTAGTGAGGTGCCTGTTATAAAGAATTATGGATCCAGACTTGGCTGGCTACTTTGGGACAGGGGGCAGCAGAACAGGACATTATAATGCACATGGGGCTTCTTAAGATGAAACACCAAAGAAATTTTGCTGGTCCAGACTTGAAGATTTTTTACTTCTGCTTACACTTAGAGTAGCCCAGGTCCCAACTGGCCCAAGCACACCACACACTTGGGATTCAGCTCATGACTGTGCTTTGTCAGATTCAGAAACTACCTTCTACCAGTGATTGGATTTGGCAGATGCTTTCTGAAACTCTGTCACATGCCCAACATGTCAACCCTGCTGGCAGGTGCTGTTTTCCCTCCAGGACAGGTTTTGCAGCCTTTGCAGAGCTTTGTGCCAAAGCAGCCAGCCTGCAGTCCTGTGACTGCAGCAGAGATACACCTCAGGGGAGCCACAGGTAAGACGCTTTCCTCCCCAGTCTTATCCATTTATTTTACTAGACAAATGGATTAACTAACTCTGAAGTACTAAAGGTCTCCTTGGGTAGCAAACTGCCCTTAACTTCACCGGTTTCTATGAGAAATGACATTGCTCAGTAACTCCCCAGTTTTGCTCAGCACCTTGCAGTACTATGTCCTAAAGGATTATCATGGATGTGAATTGAGTACAAACAAAGCAAGACCCATGACATTATGGAAATTCTATTGCAATTCTATTCTATATCTATATATAGATATATCTTCTAAAGGTGTTACAGAGAAAATGCAAATCCATTACAAAATATGAGAGAAAATTAGATACCTTGTCTTGACACTCGCTTCTGTCAGAAAGATCACACATGGGAAGAATAAATCTGTAGCTCATATTGACTAAGTTATGAGCATTTTGTTAATTACAGAGAGATGACCTTCCTCAGAGCTACACTGTCTGGTCTTGATGGGGACTCCACAAACTCTTTGGACAAATTATTTTGGTGCCTCACTACCCCCATATTACAGATTTTCTTCCTCACGTCTAATAAAAATCTACCCCCCTTCAGCTTAGGGCCATTCTCCCTTGTCCTACCACTACAAACCCTTTCCAGCTTGTAAAAGGTCCCTCTCCAGCCTTCCTGAAAGCTTCCTACAGGTACCACAAGGCTGCATTGCACGATTCTCCCAGAAATTTCCCTCTGCCTTTGACTGACAGAGAGTGATCTACATAGCAAGATCTCATATAATTATGTCTTTATTCCCTTCACAAGGTAAAACAGGACAGTTATTAGTGTAATCTGAAGATTTATAAATAAAATAATGATAGCTTGAGGAAGTTTTCTATTTATTAGATAATAATAATAATTTTCAGGCTAATTTTGAGGTCAAAAGCCTCATAGTATTAGAGAAGGATAGGATTAGTCGTGGCAAATTATCAAGAAGCAACCTCAACCTATTACTAGGATGAAATTTTAATTAAATAATCAATTTCAAAGACATTTAAAAGACTTGCAAATCTAGCAGATTAGAAAGGAAAATCTTAACACTTAGTTTAAAATCTAAACCTATTTTGGGTTTTTTTTCTGTTTTTCTTGTCCTACTTTCTTCACATCTTCTGTATTTTCTCTTGCCTTCGTTCTCCTAATTCCATTCATGTTTCTCTACTCCTCAGCTTCAGCCAGGCCCTTTCTGGCCCAGGAAAATACAATATATCTGGAATAACTTATTCACAGAATGTGCTTTCTTCTAAACCTTCTCCTAAAGCTGTCTGCTTTCACCAGTAATCACGCGAAACATCAGGGCAACCAGGTTTCCTAGTTTCTTCATAACACCCTTTTTAGATACGTTAAATGAAAATGACACAAACTTTCCTTCACTATTTATCAGCTCAGCTGGGACATGAGGGCTAGAAGATTTCCAAATCAGACAAAACATGGCCAAAGCATTGGTCACCAGTAGATGTCACAGTGCTGTAAAAAGAACAATCAATATTATTAGTCTCAAACACCAGGCCAAAGCTGGAAGAACAAAGTGGGAACATGGCTTTTCAAAAGCCACACTGAAGACTGGTGACAGGGTCAGGAACAGGATACTTGACTAAATCATCAGGCTAGCTCCTCACGTCCTATATCAAATAGCCTCTCCTGGCAAAAGTGCTATTGCTTGGTAGAAAGGCTTAATAAAGGCCAATATGAGTTTTAACTTCTCAAAGCATGCCAAAAAAAAAAAAAAAAAAGAAGAATGTGGCAGCAAACATATACACATAAAAGCACGTGTTGTGTATTATTTATTATTATGTATTTCTCTCTTTCCCAAACATTTTGGGTATTCTAGATGAAAGGAGATGAAAGATCAGGAAACACCTTACATCAGGAACACAGGTTACAGCCAAGTAATGAGAAATTTCAGCATCTCATAGGCATGATATACTAAGTACTGATTACATGCATTATTACACAAAGGTGGCTTTACAGTGAAACATCACCCTTTCTCTAAAGCTACTTTGTACTGATTATATGCATTTCACACTGAGACATCACCCTTTCTCTAATCCTCTCTCAGCTCTCCCTCCAAAGCCAAACATTGCTTCAGGAAAAGCTGGTAGAGGTGTGGAACAGTATTTGTACAACCTTCTTGTTTTGACTGTCCTGGACAATTCAATTCAATATTACTGATGATGTACTTAAACAGAAATAAATACAGTTTATTTCTGGAATAGGTTATATTTGTGTATGGAATATTTATTTGCCTTTTTGCTGATTTTCAATTTTTAATCATGTGCAATGTCACATTATTTTGAGAGGTTCTGCTAAACTAAATTTATTCTCTTCTCTCCATTCTATTAAATAAAAAATACTAAGAGAGCTCTTGAAACATTTTATTTGTTAGAAAAAAATCAGTATGCTTTGCCCGTGAAATTATGTTACCTAAGGTGCCCAAATATTTTTAATGGTCCATGTGTTGTCTGAACTCCTATATAGCTCCTGTAATTTATATTATGGGTACTCTTGCTTATTTGGATAAAAAGTTATAGACTAGCTATGCTTTTAAAAATTATTGCTATATAAATTAATGGGGAAAAGAGAATATAAATAACTTAGCCAAAATATTCTAAATTATTAGACAAAAATATAATAAATAAATGGAGTATTAGCAAAACATTATGTAAAATAATGCTCTAGGTATGGCATGATTTTGTAATTAATACTGCTGGCATGCCACTTAACAAGGGCAATTTAATGCAATATATCTATGTTAAATCCTAAATAAATTGCTGAGATTTGTACAGACTATAGTTTGAGACATTAATTGAAGAAATGAATTAACAAATTCCAGAAGAAATGAATTAACATATAATTGCCAGAAGAAATGAATTAACCAATAAAAACGTTACTGCTGTCACCCTAGGAATGGTGTTGGAGCATTTGTTCTTGATCACAGCTGCCTTTCAGTTTGCACTGGCTTCTATTCCTGTTCTGTACCTTCCTGGCCTAAGTCAGCCATGCAGTCATTGGTGGTGCTGGCCCCATTCTGCCTGAGGGCACCTGCAGGAACTGTTTTGGAAGTGGATAAAGAGCACCTAGCTGCCTTTTTGGAGGGGTCTCAGGCCTTTCTCCTCTTGCACCCTTGGACCAGCAAAGAACTGGCATGTCCTGGGAGCTCTGGAGTTGCTGAATTTGCATGGTTGTTGGTGCTGCTGAAGTCTGGTTGTTCCCCTGCACACCACTCACCCTGGGCATGTGCAACAGCTCAGCCCTGCACACACGCATTGCAGTTGGTGCTTCTGGGGTTCACAACTGTTTTCTTGCTCCTCTGCTGAGCAGCCATTAGTCCAATGCTTTCTGTTGTTGTTCTATTTCTCTAGAGTCCCATACTGCTGTTGTTATCAGATTTCTAAAGTCCATACCTCCTTGGTGTGTTCTCACAGCTGCAGATCTTCACAGCACAGACTCCTTCTTCTGCATGCTGTTCTCTCCCACTTCAGGGCTCCTCCAAGGCTCTCCTTGACTGGCTAACCAGCCCCCTTTTATCCCAGTTATCTTCATTGGTCGCAGCTGCAGCCCATCAAGGACAACTGGGACCTCTGGGGCAAAGCCTCTATACAGATATTTAAATACATTTCCTCTACTATAGCTTTCAACAGGTGACCAAGTTATTGCTTGTATAAAAGTCCATTGCTTCATGAATGTGCCATGTACACTTTATTGTTATAAAGTCACAGCTGTGCTGTGCAGGTGCAGTGGACTTATCATATGGAACAAGACAACCTGCAGTATGCAGTTCTCTCCTCTGTGAGACTGGGAGATTAAAAAATGAGCCACAGCTCCAGATTAAGTTCCATCTGGACTCAGTAACAAAACCTGCAGAGCTTGTAAACCCTTCAAAACTATTTCAATCCATTTCAAACAAAGGAGAACTGAAGCACTTGGCTATCATTAGAAGGTGAATAAAGGGCTCTAAGGGATGCAAAGAATAAAAAGCATCTCTACACCTACATAAAATGCCTGTGGGAATAACTATGTGTGCATAAAGCTATTCTATAGTTACAAATTAAAAACTCATTAATTTAAGAACTCTATGAGGAAATCGACTCTGGTTATCCCACATACAACCAACGAATGCTTACAGTATGGAAAAGAGAGCAGTGTGCTAGGGATGTCTAAAAACACAGTACCCAACAACCAAGCCATTCATAACCTAAGCTAGGAAAGAAGAAACACACTTGAAATTGCAAGAAAGGTTCATACAAACTGCTCTTATACTTGTGCAATAGTTCTGACAGTAACAAGCAATCCACAGTGATTCATCCATTTAGCAATTTGAGCAAAAAAACATAAAAGGAAATGGAAGTCACAGAAAATCATGTTCTTTCCAAAGTCTGTCAACCGCAAACTTCTAAGGAGGTTTTCCCAGTTTTTATCACGCTTTTTCTTTACTTTCCATGGCACAAGTCTAGCCTGAACCCTGCTAACTCTGGATTCCTGAGTGTGTGCACTCAATAAGTTGCCCAACTATTGTTATTTTCATGAAGGGAACATCTCGATAGGTAGTAGCAGTACCTCTTGCTATATTTGCTGTTCTTTTACTTTTCTGACAGTTTATGTCGCAACATTATCCTGCTCTCTTTACTCTGCTTCCTTAGATCCTTGCCAGCCATGCTCTGACAGACTTTCTGAATTTCACTGTGCAATTTCTTTTCTGTAATATATTTATCTGATTTTCCATCTTGTGAGCAAGTCTTGCTCATGCAACAAATGCCATTTGAGGATGTGGGAAGGATTAATGCTCAGAATTTTGCTCTTACTGGCAGGTTAATTTCTATTCAGAAATTTAAAACTGGCAGACAATACTTTGGTCTTAAGATACAGTTAAAGGTCATTTTTCATCTTGCATTTGAAACTGGATTTGTCAGTCAGCAAAGTGTTAAGAGTACAACCTCATACTTTACATATTGGACACACAGGATTTAGTTTTGTGGATAAACACCTGGATGCCATGTTGCAGTCCAGTGCTGAGGTTACACTCCATGCCACTCCATTGCTGAATGCCCTTTTTCTACCAAAGAAAGATATTATTTTGAGTTATTCTCAAAAATCTTCTCTTTCACTCTACCAGTCCCCCCCTTTTGCTTCTCACTGAATCAATCTTAGCTATTACAAAAATTAGAAAATCTTAAGTGAGGGTTAACAGTGAAGTAAGCAGGAGGCAGCAAGCGTGGGAGCTGGCACAGGGCAGTGAGATAGGAATGCAACTGCAGGAAGAATAGCTGTCATAAACCCTGTGAATTATAGGAGAAGAGCATGAACGAGAAAAATAAGAAAAAGGGAAGTTCTTCAGTCACCCCAAATAGTTGCTGCAGTTCTAGAGGAAGAGATTCTGGGAACCTTTTCCTCACATAATCTGCACATGCAATTTTCAGTGTTCCCTGGGGACCTCAGAGTCCCTCATTTCTTTCTTGTCTAAGGGAACTGCAATATTTACATGTCATCCTCTCAGCAGCCCAGATGGCATAATTATAGTATCTGATGATAAAAAATTCTTCTGATAATATCTTTTTTTCTCCTGCTTTAGAGAAAAAATGGTATTGGTTAGGACACCAATTCTTGTGCAGCTGAATCTAGAGCTAAGCTTTAACTGCTTTACTTAGAAACCTCCAGGAGAAAGCTCTGTGAGATTTTAGCTTCTGAAGATAGTTTCTTTTAGCAGCATCTAGATAAGCATGTGACAGTGACAGGATATCCTCTGTGCTTTGCACACAAATTGTTGTAAGCAACTGTCTTTGCCTGAAAAACCAACTTTTGACAACTGAATAAATCAGACAGCCAGATCATAATAGATATGGAATATTACTTCTGTTTTACACACTGGGGACTAAAGCAATTGCCTGAGGCCAGCAAGTTACTGTAACATAGCTGGGAACTGAATCTTACATCTCGAGTTTCGTGCAAATAATAAAAAAAAAATAAAATTACCCTTCTTCTAAGAATCTCACCCAAAGATATTACATAGATATTTTTCTGCATCTGTGGTGCAATAAAATATGCACCTGTGAAGATGGAGAGAGAGGGAGAAGGGCTTATGGGAAACATTTATGAATAGCATAACATTTCTACAATGTCATGATTTGGGGTTAATAATAAAAAAACCCAGCATTTCGGAACTACACTCAAAATTTTCCACATATCTTACACTGAAATATCTCTGGTAGAATTAGATTAACATTACATATTGACATTTTGACACTGTATGTTCAATTTATGTTTGTTCTCATTTAAAATGCTTTTTAGCTGTTGCTGTCATGTCTTATGTACACAGCATGTTAAGTATTCTTATCACCCATTTTCTGGCCTGTCTATTATTTTAACAGATATTGGTCAATCTTTTTAGGGCCTAAACCAAAGCTCAAATCAAAAAATAAGCCCTAATATTCTGTACATGCTACAGGTTAAAATTTTATGAAATCTCACCTAAATAAAATACTGAGTGTGTAGGATTGAGCACATGAATTCTGTATCATAAGACATTCGTACCTTGTAGGTTTCAAGCACTGGCAGAAAAAAAAGGAACAATATCCCCACATTTTGCATTCTCTGCTTGTTCACTTTCTTGTCATAAGTTTCCATTGAAGGCTGAATACTGGCAAAGGAAAAAAAAATTATAATCATGGTAAGTATTAAAAATTTGCAAGCTAGGTCTAAGAGGTTTTTTATATATTTTAAATAAACTTAGAATTTTAAATTTTTATGTACTTTTTCATCAATATAGACTTGGCACAGAAATATACTTGAGATTCCAAATTACAAAAAGAGATCTAAGTACCTGTGAACATAGAATCATATCATTTGGAAAAAATGTAGTGGACAACATGAATATAATTGAAAAGAGCAAATTTTTTCAGTATCATGAATTGTTTATGTATTTACTGAACAGATTTGGTTATACAATATTTAGTAGTATATTACTGTGGAGAAAGTTTTTTTAAGCATTACATTTTCAGAGAGATAAAAGTATGAGCTGATCTACATAAAATTATCAACAATCCCTTTGTATCTCCCCTATACTCCTATGTATACGTTTTTGAGATGCATCTATGGGATATGCAATCTCTCTTTCCTTCCTGATACAAATAAAAGAATCAATATAGATCCCCATAATGAACACAGAAGTATTTTAACTCAGGAGAACACACTCATTGAATAATAAGTTCTAAAATTGATAGCCTAATCATTAGGTTTTGTAGATTAATTCAAAAAGCCTTTGGATGAATAAGAAATACAGTTGAAAACATTCCACTTTAAAAATTAACTACTTCACAACACATGAATAGTCTCACATTGTGTAATGTTGTTTTCCAGTGAAGACCTAATATATTTCTACTCCCACTGAACTAATTTAATCCAGTTTCTCACCTCAGATGTAGCTGAATATTGTTTAAGATGTGTTTTATTTCACACTAAAATCTTCTAGAATTCATTCCATAGTCCCTTACCTAGATTTATCATAAGTGGTAACTAGCAGTGAGCAGCCAAAAAAGTTTTGACATAATGAATAAAGAATTTATTTACTCTTTTCATGAATTAGGGTTAATCACAGGCCAATTTGCAGAATTGTGCAAATTATGGAAAAAAGAAGGAAACTTAATTTTATCACGAAATAAAGTTGCAGGTGAAATTCAATATATAAAAATTAATGGGTATATAGCAAAAAGGAGTCATTAACTTGTACAAAGCTCCCCACTGCTAGACTGAAACTTGTGGGGTTATAAACAAATTACATATTTATCTAATTACAGTCTTCTGTGCTGGATCCTCTGGAAGCCCTATCATTAACATTCTGGTTCTCTCCTTCTTTACATCTATAATCTATATTCAAAGGCCTCTGATGCCACAGAGTCTCTCTGCTAAACTCCAAAACTTGCTGCAATCAAACTGATTATCTGTAGCACCAGGCTGAAGAAGCTACACAGAGGAAGCCTGGAGTTTTCTGCAATATGTGGGATCTACCTCCAGACCCTCTGGGGTTTAGTTTTCATGATACATAAGCAGCAACACCACAATCTTTTAATATCTTCAAGAATAAATGGCATTAGTTCAGCATAGCTTGAGTGGTTACTCCTATGGTGGTCCAGAGTTTAAAGCCAGCAATGTTCAACCCTACAGAAAGAAGAAAACTAAAATATAATTAGTTGCCACTAAACCAATTTCTTACTTTCCAATATGAATATCCCTCTAAATTTCAGAAACAGATGAAGACATTTTTGATTTTCACACATAAGTCAAAATATCTTGCAAAATACCTAAAGCATTACATGAAATAAAGCTCATTTATTTCCAAAATCACTTTCTCTTGCTTTTTGATAATCCATTGTTAAGAGATTTTTTGAGGAAAAAGTTGCACCTGGACCACCCTGCTTATGAAGTCTGATCAATGCTATTGCGACTTTGTATCTATTAGATTTTCAATTTCTACAATAGCAGTACATTTGATAATTCTACAATTTGATAATTTACAATTACAATTTACATTTACAATTTTACATTTGATAATTTTTATATTGAGTGAATAAACTCCAACATCTTATTCTAATACATTAGCTGAAAATTTAATTAGATGACCTTTCTTTGGCATAAAGAAGAGAAAATGTTACTGTTCTCTAATAATTTTCTTTATGCCCTTCCAATGATCCACCGGCACATTCTGAGGAACAATTTTTCTTGAAGTTGAGTATTTTTAATGTACATTTTCCTTGGTTCAAATCTCCCTTACTCTGATTTCTGCAATCTTTCCATGTATCTTTTCAGTTCTTTTTTAAAAAGGAGATAGATAACCAGTATTCCAGACACAAGCATGACACACAGTGATATTTTTAATTGAACTTCCTAATAATATATTTGTTGTTTACTATCTTTAAGCTTAATTTTTTATAGTACTAACCAAATGGACAGCCAAATCAATTTTAAGCAGTAGAAGACTATAATGTAGTAGAGCCTTGTGCATGTATAGTATATCCTGATACTATACATGCATATGATACTGTTTTTCCAGATCTTTTAACACCCAATTTGTTACTATTACAAAATTTGGTTTTTAATTTTGATTATCTTTAGAAATTGTTTGGCACTAGTACATATATTTTTAAATGACTTTCTGAACAGCACAAATGTCACAACAGATGTCTTTGGGACCCAACAAGTACCTGCCTGCTGCTATGAAAATTAAGTATTTCTATTATCTGTTTCTTAACTTTTAATGGCAAGTAATGTATTGAAAAATTCTTCCCTCTACTTACATAAAAATGTAGTATCTTTTGAAGGCCAAGTATTTTGCTGGAAGCCTTATTGTCATTGACCACATTTCTAATTGCAATTTCAAAAATGCAATGGATTTTTGGTGCATGACTGCTTTGGAAAACTACATTGATATTGCCCAATACATATATTTTTACTATTTTTTTAAAATCAAGGATGCATTTCAGACTTGTTTAGAGTTCCAAGCATCCCTCCTAGAAGTCTTTTTAAAATTGGTACCACCTTTGTCCCCTTTCTTTCATGTGCCTACCATTAACTTAAACACCAAAGTATACACATTTTTAAGAATTTCATACTTGAGTTCCTAGAAAACCCTGAACAAGTACTATTGAGACAGGGTGATTTATTGCTGTTTGTGTTATTGATCCAGTCACAAGTCTACTTGTATGATGTTTCAACATAGGATATTTCTTGATTAATTACCAAGAGATACTGGATCAAGCATGAAAATCTCTAACCTCTTCTGTAATAAACATAGATACAAATCACTTTTAACTTCTCTACCACAGCATTATCAAAGATCCAAAAGATCTTTGAAAGATCCTTTTGCTACTCTGCTATCTACCTACCAGCACTACTAGCACACCACCAGCTGTCTGCTTGTGACATGTTTTAGAAACATGCATTAAGGAAGACTCTAGTATGTAGTTCTTAGAAATTGTTGCTGGTTATTATTTCCTTAATATTATATTATGTCTTGTGTACCATGGTTTTCTGTATTTACTTCTGGTGGATGGATGGGGAAAATCTAATCATTAGGGGGTTTTTTTGGTTTTTGTTTTTTTTTTTTTTTAGGTCTAAGAAGTTGTTCCTTCAGGTTTGATAGGGGATTTTTTTTAGTTTTAGAATGAATGCCAGAACTTACTTCTTTTTCGGTTTGATCATTTGGACAGCATCTGCATTTTAAAGTATCTTTTATTTCTAACACCTTTCTTTATTCTGTTGTTTAACTACATGAACTTCTTCCAGGCCTCTTAAAAATCTTTTGATTGATATAGTAATCTGAATATGGTTATACTGCCTGCATAAAGCCTCCAGACATTTTATAATTTTGACATCTCTTAACTACATTCCTCCCTTCCATACAGCTTATCTTTTTCAATGTCATGTTACTGCAATGGAGTTTTAAAATTTTGCTTTGTAATTGTTCTCCAATGTTTTAATTTAAAAAACACCTGTACAAATATGTGCAAAAAATTCCAAGTGAATTAGTAGATCAGGAAGTTGGTCAGCCAAAGGCTGGACCTAAACAGCAAAGCATATGTACTTTTAGTATGCTAAGAGTACAACTAATACAATTTACCATTTATGTTTTCAGAGGGTATTTTGTTTTTTGAATAGGTTCTTCACTCACCTGGAATAAAATCGGAGTACTCACCAAGAATCATATATATGAGACAAAATAAGGATGGCAGAGCTGTTCACAAAGCCAATGGCTGGCTACTTCTTTCTCCCTTGAAAAATCTTAGTATTATTTCTCATTGATTAACATTGCTTCCTGAGGTTAATGCCTTCTTTAGAAGCCCCGTGTAGTTCTTCTTGAGAACTAAAGGAGAACTAAACTTCTTCTTTTAGAACTAAAGAATACCCTTTAAAAAGAAGTATTCACTGTTATTAAAGTATTTTGAATAGTGGCAGTGGTATTATGTAATACTGTATTATTGAAAAACAGATACCATATTTAAAATCATCCTTCTAAAACTTTAACTGGCTACCTGATCTTAATGAACAAGCAATCTCAGCTATATGATAAAAGTATTTTCTACCATAGTATATTAGAATTTTCCAAGAAACTTCCATTAAAATCGCAACAAACCAAAATTCTAATTTTCACTAGTATTCTAAAAATTAACTGAAATTATGGCTGGTTTTTTGTTTGTTGAATCCCATTGCAGTTTGAAAAATTAGTCTTGAGAGATCCTGCTGTGTTTCTATAGCAATGACTTCAAGTTACAAAACCAACTCTGAAGACAGGATCCAGTTGTCAGACACACAACGTTCACTGAAACCACCTACCACTGTGTTGGTTCTATGGAGAGCTAGCACACATACACAGCAATAGAAAAATAAAAATTAACTTTCAAAACTTGCATTTTGAAAAGACTTCACTATCACACATTCCTTTAAAAATCACAATTTTGGGCATATATTTATATTTCATGAAAACATTCATAAGCAAATAGGTCTTCTGTAAATATAACAGGGAATTAAAACCATTGCTTACTTAGAAGTAGCAGAATCCAGTTTGTAATTTTATTACAGTGACATTATATTTTAAAAATCATGACTTCAGGTATATGCACATATAGAAACAGACACATAAAATTTTTATTTTATGTAAGCAAATTCATATCTGTCACAGCCATGTAGGGCATTAAAAGAAAGGTATTTTTTATTTGTGTTCAATTCATATGAAGACACACTATCCATTCACAACAAGTTCACCTATACAATATGAAATTCATATCAGGCTTTTCTGCCATGCTACTAATCTTGTAGATTCTCCTTACGGAATATTCCAACTATGAAATCTTAGAAATACAGTCACTTTAGAAATTTATAGAACATTTAACATGCTAGTCAAAAGTAAAAGATAAAAAGAAACAAAACATTGACACAATCTTAATGACACAGAAAGATGAAGACAAGTACTTGAAGGACTGGGAGAGAGATTTTCATCTTATATTCAGTGGCAAATAATTTGTATATAAATTCTTTATTTCTTCTTTTTATGTTCATGAGACTCAGAAAAAAAAGAGCCCTAAATCACAGTAAGTCCTCATCCATGTGCCCAGAGAGCTGAAAACACTCCTGAGAGATATTTTCAACTGAATCTAAGAACCAAGTGTGAAATGTCTTAATTCAAACTATGCAGAGAATATAAATATCAAATTTCATAACAAAAATGTTTTCACTGAAGAACCTTCTGCTTCAACAACTTCTTAAGAGATAAATCATTGGCACCTCAAAAGAAATGCACTAGACAAATACGATGAACATCAGTGCAAAACTATATTCACAATAATCTACAGCTTGCCACAAAAATCATAACAGCATCAGCACATGTTTGCCCACAAAGTTCAGTACAAGATTATAGATCTGACAGACATGCACTACTACACAAGATTTAATACACATTATTTCAGAGTTGATGCACTAAACTTCAGTTCTGAGACAGCTCACAGAACCAGAACAATTTACTTGATCATAATTCACAGAAGCAGAAATGAACCTATAGATTTTCTTTTAAAAATATGTTCTCTTTTTACCACAAGGACTTGCTCCTTGACTAGAAACCATTTACCCCCTGGCAATACTCAGTCAGTAGTATGTGATTGATTACTTCAGGTATTTCTATATTTGCAGAGGCTTAACATGGCACAATCTCTTTTAAAACTTCCCATATCACTTTAAGTACTATGAAATAATGAATCAAATGCATTTAACCAGTGTAAAAATATTAAAAACAATCATTACAGTATTTTATTGCAGTTGGCCAAGACGTAAAACTCGTGGGACACCAAAGTTAAATGGGATCTAGATATTCCTTAAATCTATTTCAAATCTCCAAATCATTACAAATGTTCTTCCCTGCCTTTCAATTTTGGTTGCACACTGTGGAGTCCCCTTTTTTCCCTACTGTAATCTTAAAGCTTGGAGTAACCACGTTCTTAAATACATTCACTTTTCTTCTCCCTTGCCCCTTTTAACTGTGCCCTTGTAACCATCTTATTCCTTTGCATTTGTACAAATCCTTTCCCACATATCTATTTTTACTTAAATTTCAAGTATCATGACTGCAGCAACAGTCCATAAGCAAAACTCTCCACTCCCTATGACAAGAAGCAGCACATAGATTTGCTTCAAGTACAGAGAAAGTATTAGTCAGGCAGGTGGGGTAGCTCTAGTAGCTGCTGTTCCATCAGCTTTTCTTAGGATCATCAAATTAAATTCTCAACTCTGAAATATTATGTGAGGTTGCATATTTATGTTTTAAATCACATCAAGCACATAAAAATACAGTAAGTGTTCAGGGGTGATGAATTTCTAGGCACTTAATTTTCATTCTTTTCTAGAGAAATTCTGTAAATTCTTCTGAAGGTCCCATTAGACATCAGTGTGCCATGGCCCAAACCACTTCATGGCAATGGTTAAATGATATCTTTACAACAATTCCAGAAGTCTTTCAGAGTAATGGAGATCCATTACACTGTTACCATAAACTGCATTTTAAACAAGATAGATCACCTCAGTGGTACAATATCATACAACAGATTTCAAATATTTCTATACACAGCAACAAAGGAGTGACTTTCAGTCACAGAGAAAATAAACTGCCACTAGGAGAAAGTAAGGGCTGAAAGGTGAGTGCAAAGTTGTCAAGACCAGTAAAGTGCTCAGAAAACTACAGTGAGAAAAGACCAGTGGATGACAAAAGTTTAAGCAAAGGGAAAACAAAGATACTTGTCCTTTCAAAGGTTTGATTTCAGATTTTTTAATAACATATACAAACATTTAATTGTTCCCTCACATTTAAAATAAATCTAAGGACTCTGGGCTGCAAAAGCATAAACATACCACAAATGATAAAAATTAGCTATGCATAGCTATTTAAGGGATTTATAGTAAAATAAGTAATATCAAAAATAAGTAAAATAAAAAAGGAAGTAGTTAACTTGGAAGTGGTAAAAGCCTAACAAGTGCTTTTTACATCTCAGACACTATTTTTTGACTGTGGTCATACCTATGTCCATTTACCCACCTGAGTAGAGCAAAACAAAATAAGCATTAGTAAACACTTCTTTCAGAGGCATTTCAGACTGTGCAGAAATGCAATAGGAAAATGAAAAAAAAAATGAAGAGAGATTAATAAGTCTCCAGTAACTCTAGAGGCACATTTCAACATGCCAGGTTATATATCTGCCATCCAATTTCTACATTTTTTCAAGCAGCTGAGGGCATTAGATGACACCTCATCACTTGAACAAGCACAAAGAAACGACAAAAAAAATAAGAGATATATAAACAAACCTTTTTCATACCAGAAGACTAGAAATTTATAGTGGTAACAGGTTTACATTTATTTGGAATGAAAAAGTTTTCTGGAAAAAAATGTAATAGTTTGGTTTCTGCTTTAACAGAAGTCCTCACATTCACCTTACCACTTAACAGACAGATTACAGTGAGGTCTGAGTAAAGAGTGTAATTTTCATGAGCTCTGTTGACGTCAATGGAATTCTAGCTGTTACTAGTGGTCACAACAGTCTGAGCATATGAACTAAAACACAGGATCAGAACCTCATATGCCGATTAAAAAAATAAAATAACTAAGAAAGAATCCACTTTGCTAGGATTAAACATTTGCTGCAAATGAACAAAACACTGCAATTTCTACAATTCCAAAGTTTACAGCTTTGTTATGAAATCCTATGAAAATCCCCAAAAATGTATTCCTAGGAGGTATGTCTGTGTGTGACTGAAGCTTTCAAACGTCATAAAAAATGCCAGTTAATGAAAGATGAGATTCCTAGGAATGAAAATACTCATTTCCAGCCACACCACAGTCTTACAGGTGGCATTGGTAGGGTGCTTATCTGAATAACAGCAAGATTTTAGTATTTACAATTTTGAATCCTGGAAGAACTAAACTGACTAGATGAAAAAGAGAAATCTCAGATTTCAAATTAAACAAATGGGTAGCTGCTCTCATTGCTACCAAACTAGGTTGCTCCTAAATCAGAAACAAAAAAAGTATTTCCAACAATTGAGTTATTGTAGGATGAGTAAGATATTTGGTTTAGAAACTAGACATTGTATGCAGTCAATTAGTAGAAAATAAGCAACAATGGAAATTCTAATAATTTTTTTGTACGTTTAGGGTTTTTTTCCCCCTCAAAAATATTTTCCACTCTAATTGAAGCTTTTTTTTAAATTCAAAGTAAGAGAAAAAAAAAAAGGTTCCCAGTCAGTATCCATTAATCTGAAAAAGTCTACATCATGTACCAAACAGAAAAATTGTAAGTAAACTAGAAATCTTTCACAGTTCTTTGGAACTTTCTTTCCAATACTTTTTTTTTCCAAACACAACCCAGTGGTGTTGCATCACGCATAACTCTTCAGTGCTTTTGCCACAAGCTAGTCATATGTCAAGAACTCCATATGCAAAGCATCAAAAAGTGTAAATGTAGATTATACCACACACTACAGACATGCATCCTGCAAGAAGCTATAAGGATTTAGATTACAGCATCAGTTTGATTAGAAACACAACTACAGGAATAAAGGAAGGAAGAAACTGTGCCAGTTTTCTGTTATACTTTGGTCATGTAGCGTTATCCCATGCAGATGTTCTGAAAACTCAGCATGCAAGTTACAAAATTAAAAAAAAAACCCCACAAATGAACAACAAACAGCTTTCCCTGAATATTTTTGAACTAAAATATCCAGTAAGACAGAATTGCTAATATTCTCATAATCTTTTAACTTTTCAAAATTAAAATTCAGTAGTAGTGCATATACATTCAAAAGATACAATAAAGACATTTAATAACAGATTCTTCAGCTCTCAATTTCTTTCTCAATACAGTCAATGCATCAGGAAACAACTGCAGCTGGGACAACTCACATAAGCCACTGTTCCTGTTCTTTTCTGTACTTCTCAGACCACTTCTGAGTAAGCTCAAGGTAAACATTTGGTTTATGGGGTTTATAATCAAGGTAAACCACCTGTCCAGTCCGTTTAGGGACAGCTTTTTCAATCTGAGTTCCCTCGTGCCATTCATTAAAAGATGTAATGGAGATAATTTCTGGTCGCACCAGAAGGGCTGCGCTGAAGGCAGTCTCATAGTACTTCCCATTGACACGGTTCCGGGTGTTGTGGTTGTTCCAAGGTCGGATGCTGGTATCAATATAGCCTGGCCCCACACTTGGAATAAACATTAAGTTGTTACTATCACAAAAGGCTTTTAAACTTGCCCAATTATGATGAGATGAGCCGTAGGAGAAGCCATTGGTGGCAAAATATGTGTACATTCCATCAAAACCACTTCTGTGAATGTCATGCTTATGTCTTTCTTCTACAAGAAGTGCAATGAATAATGCATCATAGGGAGTATTTCGAATACTCTGGGATCCAGACACAGTTAAGAGATTTGCCCATATTTCAGGAATTGTTACATAAGAGTCATAAACATAAAACATAGGAAGAAGTCTGCCTGTGCTGGTCTTATGTCTGTAAAAGGCTGGATGGCTTCCGTATCTATAAAGCAAACAAGTATCATTAAGACAAGACTTGCCATTTGGAAAATACTGTTGTACAATCTGAGCTGAAGACTTTTCTAAAAAATTAATTTAAATAGACAGGACATGGACTTTGAAACACAGCACATCATAACCACCTTCAATCCAGTGTTTGCTGAAGTATCAAACAATGACTCTTCAAAAAACCTTTAAACAACTAAAAATTAGTAACTGTCCTCAGTTTGGCAGGGACAGAGTTAATCTTCTTAGCAGCTGGTCCAGTGCTGTGTGTTTTTTTAGACTGAGCATGAGAATGAAATTGATGTCTTTTCTGCTGCTAAGCAGTGCTTACCCTAAGTCAAGGACTTCTCAGTGTCTCCTGCTCTGCCAATGAGGAGCTGCACAAAAAGTTGGGAGGAAGGAAGGCCAGGACAGCTGACCTGAGCTGGCCACACTTCAGAATGTCATGCCCATATATAAACTGAGGGAGCTGCCTGGAAGGGGACTGAACGTTGCCCAGGGCTAGGCCAGGTACCGCTCTGAGGTGATGAGCAATTCATCTTGGGTTCTGTTACTCTCTCTCCTCCTTCTTTCCATTATCATTCTTAATAGTACTACTGGCATACTATTTTGTTTCAATCATAAAATTGCTCTTATTTCAACCCACAAAGTTTTATCTTTTCCCAGTGTTTCACTTCCCCACTGCTGGGGGATGAGAGGGGAAGTAAGGGGCAGCTGGTGGTACCTAGTTGCTGTCCGGGGTTAAACTGTGACAGTAACCTAGTGTCAAACTGTGCTACAGTTATCACTTTCCTCTGAAGGGCAATTCTTTAATTCCGTATGAAATAAAGACAGTCTAAGCAGCACTGATAAGCAAAACAAGTAGCTGTACAGAATTTGTCAAGATGAATTAAAATCATTAGAAGTCAACACAAACCTCTATCTGCTAGTTTGTCATTATCAAAATGTACATTTTATTTAAAGATCATGTTGCTAATCTGAAGTATCTAAAGTATCACTTATGATATTAAAGAATGTTGAAAGCAATTTAAATTTGAGAATCTATGTAAAATTCACACTTCAGTATTTTAAAAAAAACCCTGATTTTGCAGCACTGAAATATAAACAAAGTTCTTTTTAGTCTCAGCAGACATTCTTATGTATTTTTACAAGCTTTAGTTCATATACCAAAGTCCCCTAAGCCAGCAGGTAAGAAACCCCAAGGACACCATTCTGAAAAAACTCACTTGTCAATGATGTACTTGACATTGTGGTACATGCTGCGATCATCTCTGTCTTTGTAAGGTTCGATATGAAAAGTGACCTGAAAGATGAAAAGGTAACAGCAACACAAACATAAAGCACTACTGAATACATGGGCACTGGGTATTAGATGAAGCAAGTACTAGTCAAAAATATAACTCCTTACAGACCAAACATTTCATCAGTCTATACTAAGAATAATAATCCAACCCTAGTACAACTCCTGCACTACTGATATTAGAAGCTTCTGAGTCCAGAAGTTTGGTATGAAATACTTAGGTTTTTTCCATTAAAACAGAACACTGCTTTTATTTACCCTAGACTACAGCAAGTGGTAATCATGCTTGTGAAAAATTTAAAAGCTACAAAACTTAAAACTTAAAATAAAGTATTATCTATTTGAAAGTCAAAGAACTGATAAACTAATGAAACATTTTAACATTTCTAACAAATGTATCAAAAATCTGCTAAAGATAATGCTCCAAGGATAGTTTTCAGTGAAAATACATTTTAAGATATGCAAAATGAAAACTTTAATTTAAAATTTTATAGATTTATCAACAGCAACAAGCTCTTGGAACTAAATCTAATATAATGTACTGCTATTGCTCTGAATGTCAGCCTTGGAGCTTATGGAATTCATTAACCAGTATGTGTGAATTCCAATGTAAAAATGAATTTGTTTTCAAATAGACAATCATGAAAGAATACATTACATTAATCAAAGCAACAACTTTTTCAGAAGCAATTTTAGAGCAGAATGTATTTAATAAAGTCTTTGACAACTCCGCAACAGTAAAAAATTTCCATTGCAGAGCCAATCTCCCTCTCTATTAAGTAGAAACTATAGAAAAATAGCGTTAGACTAAATCACTGAGTGACAGCAGAGGCTGAAAAGCACTTTCCTTTCATCTTTCATTTCCAACTATGAAAACCAGGCAAATCAAAAGGGCATATCTTGTCCCAGACTTCTATTTAGCAGACATAACAGAAATGTATTTTGTATATTGGCTTTCGTCTACTGAGACCCCTAACACTTATTGTAATAACTTCCTAGTGCAAGAATGCTTAAAAACATTACAGTGAAGGTAGCACTTCCTGCAATATCTATACTGAATATCCATATTTCAGTAATTCTTCCAAGTGGTAACAGCAGCTTCATTCATACTGCCATCATTAGCACACTATTACACACTACTGTACTTTCCTTAGTAGCTTGTTTCATTTGGCCTTGACTCCTTTGAGACTTGAATGCTAACAATTTTTTTAGGTGAGAGCAAACTCTATTAGATGGTCAGAAGATATTGGGGAAGGATAACACCTTTTTCGGTCTTAAAAAATATTTATTATTAGATAGGGTGTAACCTATACCATATAATACAAATCACACAGTATTTTTAACAGTTTTAAAATGACGTCTGTATGTGTTTTAATCATCCTATTTTCCTCCTGCTTGCTAAGGAATCTACAGTTACCCCCAGTGACAGGAAATTTCATTGAGAATCTGCAACTTGTGTTACCAACTAAAACCAGAGCAGATGAACAGGCTGTGTTTTCAGTACACAATACAGACAGCACACTCCAGTGATGAAACATATGCAGCTACTTAAAAACTCAAATTTATTACTTGGGAGAGATTAAAATGAAATACGTATTTTCATTATGACAAAAGGGAAATACAAGTTTTATTCTAAAAATAAACAAAACCGAACCACAATTTAAGATTCTACTGATCAATTAATGTAATCTTTAACTGACTTGATATTTCACCTATTTTAAGAAGTCAGTAACTTTGCCCTTCTATCCTGTCATGCCCTGAAGTAACCCTAAAGCCTGAGCAGCATCTCTCTGACCTTACAGTCCAAGGCAAGTGTTTCTGGTACCTTCTGGAATAAAGACATTTATTCAAACTAGATATTCCAAGTCTGTCTTTATTCCTCATAGACGCTCACTCCTGACCTCTATGATCAGGTGCTAGAAAGTTATGAAACAATGCAAAATGAAGATAAGTCCTTCTCCTTTCTCAAAGGTTCTTAGTTTAAAGCTCACTGTATTTCACAGTATTTTGTAATATGTAATACTTCCCTCAACTTCCAAGACTCACTGGAAAACAACATAATGTCTTATTTTAAAACCTGAAAAGAAATTAGAAAAGAATAAAAATCCACAGCACTATGCCTTAGATTCTGCAAGCTAAAGCAGATTACAATATTTATTCTGCTTATAAGGGAATATTACTCAGGTCCTACCAAAGTTCAGTGCAATTCAAAGGCTTGCATAACCAAAAAGAAGTGCAGTATAATAGCAAAGTTTACCTTCCCAATTGTCCTATTATGTGTATCTAGAAATACTTTACCTTTAGGTTATATTTGTGTGCATAGTCCAAAACAACTGGCACCAAATCATCAGTTGGCTCTCCATTTTCATCAGCCATACCTGGTGGGTACCATGAAAGCACTATTACACCTGAAAATACAAAACTTGAGTTTTAAATCATATTGTTTAACATGTTACAGGTATACTGTAACATTGTCATGAGTTACAATTATTCATGTGAAACCCACATAAAATAAATCAAAATCTCAAATTACTTTTTAATCAGTTACAAAATCTCAGTATTCTCAGAGTGGATTTTAACTCCTCTCTTTATAGGACTGCAAAACAAACAGTGGTTAGATCATTTGTCAAGGGAACAAATCTGTACTCAGTGTCCTAAGCCTAACACTTAAGAGCTGTTCCCTCCCACTTTTCAGCACAGCATTCCAACCTTTAGGTTGGACAAGAGGAAAAGAGTGCTCCCCTCTAAGGCACTATAGCTGTGCCATGATACGGGCAGAGAATATCAGGATACATGGGTTATAGAACAGTCAAGAGATGAGAGCTGTGCATATGATGAAGGAGATCACAGTTCTTATGGAACTTTATTCCCCATCTTATTTCTTCATTGTACCTTTGGCTCAAACACAAAACAACCATTTATTACTAGAAGCAGTGACTTCAATCCCACAACCTTCTTTCTTGCTGGTACAGTTACTATGGTGTAATCCATCCTTCCAAGCATGTGAAATTAGTTTTTAAATTTATTATCTTCAAAAATGCTTGAGTAACTCTCAATAATTTAAGGATGTTACCAGTGCTGTGGAGAAAAAAGACAACAAAAAACATGTCTTCACACTGTAAATCTTTCTGATGCTCTCCAAGAAAGCAAAAGAACACACTCTTCAGAAAAGCAAAACCTTTTCCTTCTAAAATAAAATGCTGTCAAATAAACAGATTGGATCTTTTAGATGCACAACTGGAAACATATCAAAAAGAAGCTAAGTCTGAAAGAAATAGATGAAATACTGATGTAGTAATATTTCCCTAGCAATACTATTTAGAACATACAGAAGAATAAGTCAATGTGGTTCTTTTTAACTAGGTAATGATTTAAGTAAATGAATAAATCCACTGAGCTAGGGAAGTATATATTCTAAATTCCACCTACTTTACAAACATTATAACATTTCTGACCACCAATTTCCAACAAACTATTTCAAAATTAGGAAAATGAAACCAGAAATTGCAGTGAATATACAATCACACAACATCCAAACCAGAAATTTGTGCTCATCACACACAGAAGGGAGTTTAACCACCCTTAGGCATATTATCTCTGCATTTCATCAAAAAGAAAATCACAGATAACAGGTAATCACAAGAGACAGTTTGCCCAAGGAAAGCAAAATGCAATATTTTACTGCATTTTATCATATTATCTTTTATTTCACACAAAAGGACTAAATGCAAATGAGTAAGGTGTAAAGGACAAGCAGAACAGCAACAAATCTGGATGTCTTGAATACATCTGACAAGACCCTCTTTTATACCTTTAGGAAATATGCAAAAGTTCAGGAGACAGAATTTTTGATCGAGGAACCTAAATTCACATTTGCATTGGCCTTTTTCTGAGAAAGACTACTACACATTTTCTTTCCTGTGGTTAAAAAATAAAGTTATGTACCACTTAAAAAGTCAAAAAAAAGGATGGACTTGATACCAAAACCAATGTCATAAATGTTTAAAACCAGAATAGTCGCTAAAAAAAATCTGGACTATCACAAACAGGCTGGTGCAAAAAAATAAATTTCCCTAAGCAATCTCATCAATAAAGTTTTCTGTATTAATCTGTAAAATATTATAGAATTATTACATAAGAATTGTAAAATATAAGAAGAATACAGGGAAGCACTGCATGAGACTTCTGTTGCCCCAATCTCTTATATGCCTTCAATCATTAGACAATATTTGCTGAAAGAACCACTTACATTTCTCTTTTTTCATAAGATCCTTGATAAAGCTTCAAAAATGGCTAGGAAAAATGATTATGTGACTGTAAAATACAGTCATGGATGAGACACTGGGTAAGAGAGAAAAAGGAGAAACTGTGAACAGTCAGCCTCACAGTAAGCAGAAAATTAACAAAGTATAATTCTTAAAAAAACTAATTTGATGGTTTATGTTAGTCAAATCTAGATGGAAGAGGCCAAATTCAACTGTACTTAATTCCTTAAGTCAGAATAACAGCAGGAAAAAAGTGACTCTTTATAAATATCAGTTATGTTACAGAGTGTCACAGAAGTCTGAACAACTCATTTACATTGCTGAGTTCTAAAATGAAAACTAACTGAAGATACTAAAAAAATTGATTATCCAAAGCCTTTTTCCTAGTAATTGGCACCTTTTTCACCAGCAGTTCAACTTTTTTAGACATCTGTATTATGAGGATGAGAAACATCACATATTCTTCTAAAGTGCAAGTGCCCCCTTGCCTTCATCCCACTATCATAAATTATTTTGTTCTAGATAAGACTAAAACAGTGCTTACTGACAACTTGTATCTGAGATTTCTCTGCAACAGTCCCGCTACTCCTGTTGATGGAGTTATATTACTGAAGAGGGTGAGAAATTCCCTATGTTTGTATTAATACTTGTATAAAATAAAGGTTAGGTTAAAACCCACAAGATGACAACAACCAAGAAGTAAACACTACACAAGTAAACAACACTAATAAAAATATAACAATTACATTAAACCTTAATGATTAGGTGAATGAAGGAGATTCAATACAAGGTCATTAGCAGTATCAATCAATAATGCTAGGAGTTTTGGTCATGTTGTTCCAACTACCTTTACAGAAGCTGCTCAGAGTTTAGTATTAGCCTATATGACTGCTTATTTCAAAGAAGATTAACATAAAAAGGACCATAAAGCCCAACAACAAGGAACGACATAAAAAAAATACTGAGTATTCTTATGTATACAGTTCACCTTATTTAGAAAAAGGGAACATCAATTTGTACTGAAAGAAGATACTTTTGGACAGTAATGAATTAATACATAACTGTTATTGCACACACACAGCATTCAGAGAAAAAAAACCTACTCATATTTGAACAAGCTGCCCCTTAACCATATTCGTGTGATTTACTGAAACCTGTTCTTTAAACTGAAGTAATTATCTCCAAAAATAAAATACACAGACAATATATTCCAGTCCAGGTTTCTGTTTTTTCAATTATGTTATCAGTGTTTAGCAGTAAGTCATGAAAAACATGTACCTAAAGTATTACAAATACCATTCTTACATTTCTGTGCTGTTACACCCATCAGACACAGCCCTGAAGATGTAGGGGTTAAAACTCAAGAGATATAAAGACATTTACTAGTTTCAGACATTTCCTGAATTACAGGAAAACAGAAGGATAGCTCAGTTGCCCTCATGCACAGACGTAAGGCTGGATAAATGAACAACATGCTGAAACGTTAACATTCATTACCAGTTGAAGCTGTACGCATTTGCTTCATGTGGGCTTCTATGACAGTAGGGTCTTTGGAACTGTAAGATCCAAGTTCTGGGTAAAAGTTGGCCCCAATGTCCTCAGGAGGATTATGCCTTCCCTTGGGATAATTGTTAGCAATTTTGGGATCCCAATGTGGCAATAGTGGATGATTCCAGTGAATATATTTACCATCAAACTGTGGATTCCCATACCAAGTATAGTAGAATATGTGAAAGTTATAATTAGGAGAAGAAAGCTCCTCTTCCAGCTTTTTTACTGAAGACATAGATGCTTTCATAGTATTGACAGCAATACTATGCAAATTACTGACACGTGTTACAGTATCTCCTTGAGCCCTATTTAGCAAGTTCTGTTTACTGTCTAAGAGCACTGTCCGTTGCTGAAGCTCTGGCAACAAACCAAGTCCAAATGGATCCCCAAAGCCAGCTCTGTCAGGTCTCAGAGTCTTCAAAGCCATCATTATGGAGCAAATAAACAAAATAAAAAGCAACAAAATGATGCATGTTCTTCTGCGAAATCTTGCCATGATGTCATAGTTCAGAATCCCAACAGAAGGACTTTGGCCAGAACTGATAAAAAGACAAATATTTTCAAGTCAGATTTCTTATTATCTAATATTCAGCAGTATGAAATGCTTCATAAAATCTCTACATAATAAAAATAACAAGAGACAAATGTGATGCATACACTGACCACAGAACTAACAGACTTTGTGGAGGGTGGGGTACACAAACAAAATCCCATTTCTTTCTTTGAGAACATGTGTCACATTCTCAGGTTCTAACACCAAGGACTCATGTATTTTATAAAGTATTTTACTTTTGAACTTAAGTTTTATCCTCACCCAGATAAATCCCATGAATTGGAAACATTACATTATTTCAGAACTTTTATGTTTTGCAAGTGCTATTCAGGTAGAATTAATAAAGGAAACAGAAGAAAAAAGCAGAACCCGTGAAAGGAGAATAACATAGCAGAACAAGAGTAAAAACCAAAATGGGGTATGACAGAACTATATATAGCTCTGTCAGCTTATACTCAGAATGCAGGTTTCATTTACTAACCTATTTAGTGGCTTGAAACCAAGCACTTTGTGTTCTGTCAACCAATATATTAACAAATACTCAAAACTAAATGACAAAAAACCCCTAAAACCACTAAATAACAAAAACTAAATTTGAAACCATGATGCTTTACAACTTTACAGATCTAAAATTTTAATTTTTTTTCTGAATCACGTAAGCAGAAAACAATATAGCATTAAGGATGTAGCTCAAGCAGAAAGCCTCAGGTTAGCTGCTGGCAGCCAGTTAGTACAATGTCACAGCTGCCTGACACCTCATGTAGTGTTCCAGGGCTCAATTCAAAACAAGACCAATGGTACTCAGCAAGATTTGAACCATGAAACTAGGGGGAAGAAAACCAGTATAATGGAAGGCCTGATTATTTTATTTATAACTTAAATTCCTGTACAAGATTATCACAAGAGAACCAGAGAAAAGGATTAACAAAATTTAGGTTACCACGGAATTATGGGGAAAAAGATTATGCATAAAACTGACAACACTAAACTAGAAAATCTAAGAATAAATTTCTGATCCAAGGGTCATTATTCATAATATAGTTGTGATATGTATTTCTGTCACTGATCTCCAAATTTTAAAATCTTATTTTAATTTACTGAGATATACACAGGTAGTTTTAAAATACTTGGAAATTATTTGACCTTAGTTTCCTGCCAATGTTATAGTGCATTAACATAGAGCTCAGTTGTCACAATTATGATGCTTACTACTGCTATGATAATTTTAGATAAGCAATTTTAGAATATGTTTTTTAACAATACAGCCTGAATTAGATTACCACTATAACACTTCCATTTCCAATATTAATCCATTCATCCTACTCTCTGTTATAACTTCTGGGATTCGTTTGGTTTTCACAGTAAGGTCACTCATTTACTTTAAGAGCAAAACCCAGTTAACATTTAAAAAACAAACAACAAAATCCCAACGTACTTTTACCTTGTTAGAGAGTGAACTCAGTTGAATCAGTTGAATGAGAATCTCAGCACTAAAGCCAACAAAGAACAGATGGAACAAGGCAAGACTATGAAAATGATGTTGTTCATTTTGCCCAACTGGATTCTGAAACCATATGTTTGGCTACTGTCAGGGAAAATGATTTTCCAGCATTCATGCTTACAGGATTTTATATCGCTTTATGTCAAATTACAGGGTTCTTTTTCTATGGCTAACAATCCATTCCCATGATTTTAGAATTCTGTCAGAGATTGTTTGGAGTACAGAATATCTTACTTAGAAATTAATTTTAAATACACTCAAACTGCTCCTGCTATTTTTCATTACCTTTTCAGTCTTTTTCCTAGTATATTATGCTACCTCTACCTGGTAATTTAACTCAATTTTCAGATTAGATAAACTGAAGTTTTCTGAAGGGTTAGGATTTTTTTTAAAGGAAACAATATTATTCATCTGACTAATGTATTAATATATTCCATTTAATTTAAATTAAATGCCACTGATCTTCATTAAATAACATACAGGACTGACAGAGATAAACTACACCTGCAATTATTATTTTATCTCTTCTGTGAAAAAGAAATCATGATTGCAACGTCACAAGGTTTTGCAATGTTCACAAGGTTTGTCATTTGGGTTTTCCTATTTTCCTATTGGGTTTTCATATCAAAGAAGCTGTTCCTATTTATTATTGGTTGACACATCAGCTACCCCATTCCTCCTGTTTAGATCATGACTTCACTACCATTACGTCATTCATCTGAAGTGTCAGGAATGATCTTGGTGCTCAACGTTATTATTTCAACAAGTATTTCTTTATATGGAATATGCACCATTGAAGTACACTAAAAAATGAGCAGCATGCCCACTAGCATTTGACTAGCATTGAGACAGACCTTGGTCTACCATATCATATTTTGAACTTCTGCTTGCTTATACAGAGGCTCAGCATCAAAGTGCAAAATTTCTAGAACAAGTAAGTGATATCTATGGTAAAGGGGACACATCAGCTCAATGATGATAACATAATTCAGACTTGGCATAGACACCTATACTGTACAAGCTGCATCAAAGGGCTACAGGTTGGCAGTGCTTCATGTGTCATTCAATCTTGTTCTGATCTACTTTTCAGAGACAGTGACAGATAAACTACCCTCATCAGTGCTAGTGCCACAGCAGAATGGCAATACTGGGGAAAGAGACTGAGCAAACATGCCTGTGAAACAGCTATATGAAGTTATGCCTATCCTTGGAAGTGGAAAAACCTTAAAAACGCATTTCTGATTCAACAGTCATTAGACAAAGCATAGCTGTGATTCTGCATTTGTCGTGGACATTCAAATTTTAGAGTGACTGAAGTACACGTCACTCCTATAGACTTAGCAAGTATTTTGCCTTGGACTTTTGGGTGCACTTGGTTCTAACAGCAATTGACTTTCTTGGTAGGAAAAAGTCAGGCTGAATAACTTCAGCTTTATGAAGGTTAAGATCCTACATGCAGTTACCCTGACTCTTTGGATTTAGATTTCATGTTTGTTGACACATATAGGCGTACCAGACAAAAATGTAAGCAGTTTGGGCTCTTTCTCTTGCCTACTCAGTAAATTTTAAAAGAAGAAAAAAAACATTTGTAACAGGTCAGAGTTTCTCCTTTAATGAATACAGACAGCAGTTTCCTTTATAACATGAGAAAAATATGAAGCTTCACTGGAAAAGTTAAAACCTGTACTTCCTTAACACCTAGTTCTCAAAAAAACCCAAAACATCTGACACAGATGTTTTACTTTTTAGTTTGTAAGCAACTATACAGAATTAAAAGCACAAAATACATGTAAGTCTATCCCATTATGATCATCTCTGTTCCAAATTAATTTGAGTTTTTTGGTAATAAATAGCATGAAATTCATCACAGTAGGCAAAATTTCCAGCTGTTCTTCTTAAAACAACTCCTTCATGAAGAAAAAAGTGTCTATGAAAAAATCTGAACTATTTTCCTAACTGTTCCACACACTTAATTGAATGTCTCACCTGATGTGATTTTTTTTCTCCCTCATTACAGTTTATTATACCCTTAAGTTATGTGTAGGGAAACCTTCTGTTGGTCCTTTCCACTATATGAAGAAAAAAGCACACAGATGTACAGATGATGAGCTTTTCTTCCCCTGGCATGCTTCCCCAAAAAAGAATGTTTCTTTAGTCAGAGAAGAAAAAGCAATTAAAAAAAAAAGTGGTTGAAAGGGATGACGGTGCTTGATTACTCAAGATAATTTTGGTTAGGCAATTCAAGTTTCAGTGCCCTGCCCAGTGGGTTGCTTTTTTCAGTTTTACAAATTCCAAAAGAGAAATATACTATGCAAAGAAATTAGTTTAAGATAAAACAGATTTATCTAGTTTAGCAAGAATCAGCAAATACTATAATTTATTTGCTCTGATGTTCCTTAACCATAACAAATGGAAATGCAATATAGGGGAGAGCTCTGAAAATCTGATTTTATTGACCAAGGGGAAGGTCATCCAGGAGCCAATGAGGCTGGTAGGTATGGATGGGATCAAAGCTTCTCAGCTAACTTATCTAAACTTAGTTTCTATTAAGTTTTCCCAGCTCAAAGAAACTAAAAGCTCTGAAGTGACAGATGCGCTCTAGATCTAGGCCTTAAAGCCCTGATTCTGGAGCTACAGTGCAGATGTGCACCTAAAAACATTAATTCAGTTTCCAAGTGATTGACCAGGCGAGGACTGGTAAAAGTGTTAAAAGCACCATATTTACACAGCACATTCTGATCTGGAGATCACAAAGAGTAAAAAGCAACAGAAGCTGACTATATGCGTGGTAACCTTGTGAGCATTTCTAGTATTAAAATGAACCAGGGAACTTCTCAAATACTCTCTGTATATGAAAAGTCTTTTTCTAAAGCCTTTTTTAAAAAAAAGCTTGAAAATCATTAAAGATGTAAGAAAACATGAGGTATAACATGCATGCACTTCACAGCTGTGTTACATGATAAAATCGTATGTTTTTAAACACTTCCAATAATATAAGATTTCTTTTTGGTCTACCCAATTTAAAAAAAGGTATTTTAAATCTGACAACCAGAAAACAGAAATTGTGATTTGAACTTCAGCAGTAGCAACAAAACACAATCCTTCTGGATTCTTTGCTGTAAAAGTGGTAAGACAGCCTCCAGCATTTCCAGTATTTGCCTTCAACATGCCAGCCTTCTCCTGCTTCGGAAGGACATGGGAACACACAGCTAACTTTGGGCGGCTGCAGGCCCCGAGAAGAAAGGGACCTTTAGCCGGGGCTCACCGGGAGCTCCCCGGGGCACTTCAGAGCCAGGCTGCCTGACAAGAGTTGAAGGCAAGGGCTGGGACAGCCCCAGCTCGCTGCGCTGCTCCCATCCCCTGAGCAAGGCACCGAGTTCCGAGCGCTCACACTTCTCTCCCACTCTGCGGAACCAAGAGCCAGCCCTCGCCACCGGAGGAGCATCAGCCGCGGGCGGGAGGCGCGGCGAGCCTTCCACACGAGGGAGGAGGGAAGGCGCCGCCCGGGGGCCGCCGCGGCCCCTCTGACGGGCGGGGGCGGGCGCCGTGCCCTCCTCTCCCGGCCTCTCCCGGCCCGAGGAGCCCTTCCCCAGTGCCCGGGGCCGGCCGGGGCTCGGGGCCGGCGCCGTTACTCACCCGCGGGAGGCAGGGCCGCTGCCGCCGGGCGCGCGCGCGCGGGGGGTGCCCCTGAGGGAGCCGCGCGGGCCGGGCCGGGGCGGCGGCGCGTGCGCCAGCCGGGGCGCATGCGCTGGGCGGGCGGCGGCGGCGGCCGGGCCCCGTTATCCAGAGGGGAGAGCGGCGCCGCGCTCCCGCCTTTTCCGCTGGGAGCCGGGCACTGGCGGGTGGTGGAAAAACAGGGCCTCCGCTAGGCTTTCACATTGTGTTTGCTGTGGTTTTGTTTTTTTTTTTTTGTTTTTTTTTTTTTTTGTTTTTTTTTGTTTTGGTTTTTTTTTTTTTTGTTTTTTTTTTTTTGTTTTTTTCTAAAAGTCTTTAAATTCTTTAAAAGCCTTTGCTGGATTGTTGGTTGCTTTTCAGTTGCGAAATGGTAGTCACAGAATCAATTTAGGATGAGATCATCGACTCCAGGCTGTGACCGAACACCTCCCCGTCGACTAGACCGTGGCACTGAATGCCACATCCAGTCTCCCTAATCATGTCCAGGGATAGCAGCTCCACCACCTTCTGGGCAGTCTGTTCCAATGTCTAATCACCCTTTCTGTGAAGAAATTCCTCCCAATGTCTACCCTGAATCACTCTTCATCTCATCCTGTCACTGGCTGCCTGGGAGAAGAAGCTGCCCTCCCTACCTGGCTACAACCTCCTTCACCCCTTGAGCCTTCTCCGGGCTAAACAATCCCAGCTCCCTCAGCTGCTCCTCATGGAACATGTGCTCCAGGCCCTTCACCTGCTTTGGTGTCCCTCTCTATCCTGATGCCCAAAACTGGGCAAGAAAATAAAATTCTGTGATAGTCAGATAGCTACAGAACAGCTATTTGTTCATTCAGTGGTGGGAGTGAGGGGGATCTTTCTGCCAAAATCTCTCAATCCTCTAGCTTTCAGCTACATTTTAAAAGTCTGTCCGCGCAACCTCATAATTGCAACGTATCATTAGCATACTCATATTTGCATAAAGCTGTGTCATGGTTTTATAAATTTTTCACTTCTGCACATGCATTGGTTCTTTCTGTGGTGGTCATCAGTCTTCTGGTGATCTTTTGATGAAGGCTTCTGTAGTCTTCCTCATGTTTGAGCTTTTCACCTCTATTTTCAGCGCCTGCTTGGTGCTTCTTGTTTTTCAGTCTAACTTGTTTTTAGCTAATTTTGCAGGTTGCAGGTTCCATTAAAACTTGCTATCTTGCTCTTGATGTTGCATGTTATTTCACTGGCTTTGTTATCTGGCTTGCTTTGCTACCTTGCTTTACTTGCACATCTCGTTGCAGGAAAACCTTTTGTTACCTACAACTTAGGATTCAAGACAGAGATGTGCAAGTAATAGCTGGATAAAGCCTGGTGCTTGAATCTGTGTGCAGCGTTGGCTATGGCACCTTTGCATCCTAAGAGTTGTTATTCAATTTTACATTAGAGTAGGGTGTTCCATACAGTCATACATTGGGAAAGTCAGTGCACTTGGGGTATTGCCCATCCTTATACCCTATATAGGTATAAATCAGGAAAAAATATGTGGATAGAAGTTCAATAAATAATAATAACTAATAAATAATAATAACTGATGTTATGTAAAATTTTGTGGTTACATATAACTGCATTGTTGCAAAAATGGTTTTACTGATATTTTATACACTAACATTTAATGTGTGCTTTATTCTTTTTTCTTAAGCAGTGAAAATGAGCTATGGATAGTTGTCATAATGAAATTGATAACCAAATCAGTAAAAGAAATATATTCTTGTTGTCTACTGTAACAACAGAAGTTGTGAAGAACGCTTGTGTATGAACACTGCAGATTGACTCAATGTAAATTGTTGCACTAGGTAAGTATCACAATATTCCCATTGAATCAAAACATTTCTTCCCTCCGCCATATGAAAAATGACTGTAATGAATTGGATCCCTGTGGTGTAGTTCGTCTGATTTTTTGTTAAGAATCTCTCTAAGCCATGAGAGAGAGTACAAACACTGATCAGAATTGTGGTTTCATTGAAATCAATAGCAAAAGTCTCACTGATTTCAACAGAGACAGGATTTCACCTCATATGTGAATGAAAAGACTAGGAATGAGTGTCTCATACTGTAGATATAAAGAAGTAAATTCAACAGCTCCCATGGTTCTCCTTAGTTCTGAGAAAATTGAAGGAATTGTGGCATAATGTTTTCTTTATGCTGTCTGAATGATCTTATGGCGAAAAATTTTGCAGTAATTGTAATTTCTAGTATTTCTTCCATGTATCTGAATAATTTCATTAACGGAGTGTGTTGTGAGTGATTCAGGAATGTCATGCTTTAATAATAGGTTAGTTGGCATATGAATAGTCCGGAGATCAAACCTTGATATCTGTTCTATTTCCTCACAGTATCCCCAATTTTTTCTTTACTGTTTTCTTTCTTTTGTTGTCCTTTCCTTTCTCTTTTTTTTTTCTTTCCTTCTTTGCTTCTCTCTTTCAAAAGAAAAGGTCTTGTAGGGGTGGTCTCTGCTGCTATTTTATGGAGGACATAACTTTAATTTTCACTTTCTCTTTACTGTGTGGAAGAACTTCTACTGGAACTAAGAAAATTTGTTTGAAAATAAGATATTTCGAAAGTTAAAGAATGTAAAAAGTAAATCTGAGGCACTTGATAGCATTCCATTAAGAGTATGTGTTTACTAGGCAAAAAGTATACTAATGTTAGAGAATAAGCAGGAAAAAATTCACTTAATGAGAAGGAAAAAGTCCTAAAAGTTTTTGTTCTGGCATAGTTCCATTATGTTGGAGGATTTTTGCTGATTAGACTGAATCTACTGGCTAAGATTTCAGAAAGCAACAAAAGGAAACCCATATCACACAACTTCCTCCAAACTTTTTTCCACAAGGAAAAAGTAAGGAATTGAAGTAGTTCTGTTCAAGTTTAGGTGGAACAAGGGATGTTAATATAATTGTGGTAATATTACTGTAATTGGGATTAACTTTCTTTTTTAATGTCTTGCATTATATTTATTTTTCCTCCTTGGTCTTGTGATTGCTCATTTTTCCTGTGTAAAGTCAAGATGTACTTTTCCCTAGCCTGCCTTCTGATAGCCTTATCTTTGCTGTAGCTTCCATTATTTTCTCCTCCATTATATCCTGTGTCTTCTCACTTGTTCTGTATTTATGGATATAATAGCAATGATACACTGTTCTGGCTTCAGAACAAACACAGAAGAGGGAATAGTCTGTGCATGTAGCCTTTCCTTCTATTCTCAGTTCTCAATTCTATTCTGTCTCCAAATCATGAATCTCTCTATTTTCCTTCCAGTAGTCATTCTTAAGCCAGAGCTCCTCTTTTGCAGTTTTGTGAATCTCTGCCACTTTAGCTAATACATAGTCATCTCTTTGAATTTTTCTTCCCAGAGCCTTTTACTGCTGCATCCCATATTTTTCCTGAGCAGAAGCTAAAGACAACCTTTCTTTTATGCTACAAAAACCAGTGGCAAAGTGATGGTCCATTTTTCACTGGAAGTTTTCAGTAGCAGTAGAAACACAGTAACAGTTGGGTCAATTTGGAGAACTATACTCTTGCTTCTTTAAAAGTCTCAGAAGATAACTTTGAAGCAGTAAAGTCTGGCTACACAGGTGATTTAGAGCATGATTTAGAGCAATGAAAGCTTTGATTATTTGACTTCAGTAATGCACAGAGAAAGTACCTGACTGCCATCCTAGGACAGCTATAGATCTTCAAACTGCAAATACAGAAAAGCTTTATTACAGCTCATACTCATTTTCTGTCATGCAGCTAATCTCTGGGTTTATTGAATGGTTTCTTGAATTGTGTTTATGTCATGGTTTAACCCCAGCCGGCAACTCAGCCCCACACTGCCACTCACCCACTCACCCTAGGTGGGAGGGGGGAGATAATCCAAATAGTAAAAGTGAAAAAAACTCATGGCTTGAGGTAAAGCCAGTTTGATAAGTAAAGCAAAAGCCATGCACACAAGTGGAGTAAAACAAGGAATTAATTCATTGCTTTCATTTGCCTGGCAGGTGTTCAGCCATTGCCAGGAAAACAGGGCTCCATCACACGTAATGGTGACTTAGGAACACAAACACCATTGCCCCAGAGGGCCCTGCTTCCTTCTACTTTCCCCAGCTTTATATGCTGAGTGTGACCTCCCATGGTGCTGGATATCCCTTTGGTCAGTTGGGGTCAGCTGTCCCAGCTGTGTCCTTTCCAACTCCCTGTGCACGCCCAGCCTCCTCGCTGGTGGGGTGGGGTGAGAAGCAGAAAAGTCCTTGACTGTGTAAACACTGTTCAGCAGTACTGGATTACAGTTACCAACACTGTTGCCAGCACAAATCCAAAACATACTATGTGCTATTAAGAAAATTAACCATATCCTAGTCCAAACCAGCACAACGTATTAGAGATTTGTTCCAGCCTTTGAGAAAGGAAACTATTCTATATGTGTAGAAGTTATGTCATAGTCTATTGTAATTTTGGTATTTAGAAAACATGGGTTTCACCTTCAAATACAGTGGGGCTTGCATATTTTTAAATTTGTGTTGTAACATAAAAAAAAAAAAATCCAGCAAGATAAGCAAGAAAAGAGAGTTGTAATTATAGCCACTGATAATGTACTGTACTCACATTAGAAAGTTCCATTTACTTTTGTATGTGAAGGTAACGTTTGCAAGTAGAAATTTCCTTAACTTACAAAGTAATCTAATGTAGCTAATTGTACAAGGTCAAAATGTTGTATACTTTGTTAATACAGGAGTGTCTACCAGGCTTATTGAACTGTGTGCTGTTGCATATATTGGATTTGTATGAAGGTTATTGATGGTGCAATGAGTACAGAAAATACATGTCACATTATTTACGTCAGCACGTATTGGGGTGTGCTTTTTCTTTTTTTCATACTGTTTTAAGACCTTTTCTGGAAGGGTATGGCCAGATGAAACATAGCTCTTTCTAATACTCTTTTGTTAGAAATAAAGTTATATAACAGAGAGTAAGGGAAAAGAAATTGTTCTCTCTGCTCATAAAGAAAATTGTACAGGAAGGATTTATGTATTTTTTTAAGATTTCCCCTAAAGTACATATCTATCTGCAGATGTATTTTATTTGGATTCTCATCTCCTTCAGAAATTAGAAGTTTCCTCTCAGATTAAATGAACTGTGATGGGACAATGATGTTTTCTTATTCTTGCAAAAAACTTAATTCAGCTCAGTAGTCTTGAGCACTCATTTTTCCTTTCTTTCTTATTTTTCTTTTCTTTTTTTTTTGTTTTATTAATTTTTTCAGCAGTTATAGAAGAAGAAATAGTTCTTCAAAGGAGGAGAAGAATTTTGAGATTAGGGAGTGATGTATGCTTTAAAAATATCTGAATTAAGTGATACTGATAAAAAAAAGGGGCCAAATCAAGGGAGAGTTTAAAAAAATATGACACACATAGCCTGTGGGTAAACATATACATTTGGATTCAGAGTGTTTAAATACCATTTAGCCATCCTTAGTTGGAGTAGTACTAAGAAAGGAAATAAATTCTATTTCATTTCACTTCTAGGACTAACCAAGCATTTCAAGCATTTCAGTCTCTGGTCATGCATTAATGCGCACAGACTTTCAGAAGAAATAAGTACTCTTCTTGCTGAAGTGCAAGGCAGTTTACAGGTAAAATGGAAGCACACAGGCATAGGTTTCCCTTGCTGTGTTCACAGTGCTTCTTGTAGTTTTAAGAAGCCCCCTTTTAGAGTGCCAATTAAGTTTTTCACGATACAGCAGCCTAGTGGTTTTGTAATGTTGTAAGGATAGCTCTGCAGGGTGAAAAAGAGTTCTTCTAGTTTTGTAAGGGACACATAACCAGGGTTAAAATAACTACCACCAGTGTTCAAAACTCTGAGGTTTAAAGGGACCATATACCTAATTGCTGCCTTTTCAAATCAGCACTATCATTAATAGTGTGACTTTTTTTGTTTGGTGGAACATCAGGATGCAAATGTAAAAGTATCAAATAAGGTACCATACCTTCACTTCCAACTTTGTACTATCCTTTATTTTAGGAGTAAATATATCATTAATACATTTCCCATTGAAACATGTAGCAGTTATACCAAAGTGAGTGCATTTTCATTTTGACCACTAGGTGCGCAATTAATCTATAGGTGACTGAATGGTAACAATTATACAATTTTTTTTTTTTTAATTTAAGGATTGCTAGTAAGCAAAGATATTTATCTTATTTCCCAGTAAACAAATTTAAATATTTTCATTTATTAAGTGTAAATATTGGCCCAGGATAAACCAAAGGTATGCAGTTTCTTAAACCACCAAAATGTATTGCATGAGCTGATAATGGTAGTGCAGCTGTGATGACAGAAGATTAAAAAGCAGTGTATATTCTGCCTAATTAGGCTACACTGTTAAAGATGCTGGCATTGAAGTAGTCACAAAAAAATGGGAGGAAATATGTGGAATTAGACAATGGAATGAGAACTTTCAGTAATGGAAGCACTGTGAAACACAGATTTTCCTCATAAAGAAAATAAAAGAAAGGTGTATTTTTGTTAAAGTATTTCTGTCTTCCATTCCAGTTAGTTTGAGCTCATAAGTTAGAATGGGAAGTGTTTTACCATTTTTATTACAGTGTTGTTCTATAAAACAACATTTTTTTCCATCTGTATGTCTGTGTGGTATAATTGAGATGCATAAAACATTCGGAGCATTTAACAGGCATACAATCTGTATTGTTCTTTCTGCTATTTTTCATTGCACTTGGAGATGTATTCTACCTACAAAAATGTTTTCCTGTATTGGGGATCTTATTTTGGAACATTGATAGAATTTGGAGTAGCAAAGAAAGATCATGGAGACCAGGACTAATTAATTAATGCATCAATTCACAAAAAACCCCCCTGTTTTTACAGTAAAGCTAAGCATTAGTGCCTGAAAAGTTGCCAAGTGAGTGCAGTAATTTCCATAATTCTGCAGTTAAAACTGTCTTCATCATGAAGGCATCTGATTAATTTGAAGATCATATTATCTTATAGGGTAAGAGAGGATGAACTTCATGCAGCTTGTTAGTGTTGCCTCAAGACTGTAGAAAACTTGTCATGTGATTTATCACAAAGAGAAGAGGAACCCTGGCACAGCTAGAAAATTATAAACACTGCAGCCTTCAGTATTACCAACGCTAACAACTTTTGACCTTAGATTAACAGTGTTCTTGTAATAATAAAAATAAGAATTTATTACTGTAGCACCTAGTTGGATGAAAGTGCTTCTCAAAATAGGTGAAAAGAGATACTGCCTATCCTGAGGGCTTCTCAAGTGTGATTTAAGGTGGTGTTAGAAGTGAGGTGTAGTCATAAGCCTCAATGGCTTTATCCTATATAACTGCCACTTGTATATTGATATTTCCAAAAATGGAATAAAACACTAACTTCTTGTAGGATCTGCAAAATATATTGGTTTGAATGAGGGTCTTAGTAGTACTGCAGGTCAGCTCAGAAGAAAATATATGTAGGATATTGGAAAATACAGAAAATTACATAGATGAGTGTGGAAGCTGTGGAAGCAAAATACCAAATGGAAGCACAGATTTTGCCTTTTTGTTGTGGTTGTTCTACTAAAATATATGATTTACTCTCAGGAAAAATACTATCAAGAGATGACATGCCAGTTGGTGCTCACTTGGAAATATTTAGGCTTCTTGATTTTTCTGTGGAGTGTCTTTCTTTGGGGAAGAATAACTTTTCTCCGCTCTTTGTAATGAAACATATGGACTGCCCACTTCTTTAAAATCATCTTATGTGAGCCAAGAGGTTAATTAAAATACAGTTCACAACATAGATGATGAATTGAAAATCATTTTGTAGTTACTGATTTTCTATTTTAAAGATAATTAGCCCTGCTTAATGATACAGTATTATGCTGCAGGCAATATAGATGTTGATTGGCAACTCTGCTGTGGGACTGAATTCCTTCTAGGATGTCACTGGCCATAAAACAAGCATGTTTTATGGAATGAACAGATCCCTTGATTAAAGACAGTTCAGTCCATTTCATAATTTTGCAATTTTCCTACAAATAAGTAGCAGATCATGAGAAATTACACTTTCTGTTTTGCTAAGTTAGAAACCATTATAAAAGGCTTTTTATCCACAGGAGTCAGCAGAGGGTCAGGTATGCTATGAAAAGCTAACAGCTGCCAAAGTGTTCAAATAAGTTCTGAGCTGTAGGAACATTTCAGCCTCTACTCTTGGTTCAAGGACATTGCTTTACATGAACTTGTAGTATGAAATCTGCACAGGTGATTAATTCTACTATCTTGAAGGTGTTCTAGGGAGTAGAAAGCTTTTTAATGGACATGAGTGGTCATCATAATATTTATATGTATATTTTCTTTTATGTTTCAGGGATATTTTAGTATATACTTTCAAAAAAACCTGCAAAGCAAAGACTCATTTAACTAGCACAAAAATCACTGAATTAAAAATAATAATTTATAACCTATTTTGCACTACGGTATCATGTGAAGCAAAAACAATGCAGCACAAAGAGGGAGATAAAAGGAACAGTTTAATGTTAGCACTGCTGCCTTTCAGTCGCTGCTTTGTGAAAGTTAACCTTGAGATTTTGATGGCCTTCTAGAATTCTGTTGTGTTAATTTGTCAGGAAAAGCAGCAGATGCTTGGAAACAACTGTTTGCCTCAGCCTCCTGCAAAGAATGGATGAGGAGAAGAAAGGCAAATAGTAGTTCACTGTATTTGCTTTTCTTAGTGGGTTGAAAGTGACCTGTTTTCTAGTTGGTACTGAAAAAAAGAAAATAGCAACATATATAAGAAATTATATATGAAACATGATATAGTGTAAAGTGATAGATTCTTTGTATGTCAATTGGAATCAGGGCTCAAGTACACATTCTGAGTATCTTTTATGAGTGGTTAGGAATGTGCTGGGAACTAAGCTACATAATAGTGCATTAGAAAATAGCACAAAGAAAAAACCCTTCTATTTATTTATAATTTATTATTTATTAGAAAAGCCTGGTGGACTGTGAGCATTAAAATTTTAGAGAGCAGGAATGATCTTTGTGTTCTGTATATGCAAACTATGCAGAGTAAGTTGTGTTTAATCCTTGATTATAGCCTTTGCATGCTACTGAAATTAAAATAATTGTGTTATACAAACATGTATTTTCTTTCATTATTTCTGTTTTTAGTCTGAAGCAGAACATATTTAGTTCAAGTCCTCAGCCATTCAGTTTTTGGAAAGTGCTTTAGATAGTTTCTGTACTAGCTTAATTTACCTCCACCACAGCTATGACAAAAATATCACCAAAAGATTTAAAAAATTCATTATTAGCACTCAGCCTTGTGATGTTACCTAAACAAAGACACTCAGTGCCATCTAAGATCCACTAAATCATCATAAAACTCCCATACATTTGGAGCTGGAAGTTTCAGCACAACTACAGACTTCTTTAGGAGGTGACTAAATTCAAACTTCGAATCTTCAGCGACCTCCCTGGGCAGTGAAACCATAATTACTTCTTTACTTGTTACTTACTTTTTATCCTTCCTTAAGAAAAGATTGTTAAGATTTTGGTCCATCACAACAGATTCTCACTTCCTCTTTCTGGTAAAACATCCCTGTCTTAGAATTAAACATACTGAACAAGAAGGCATCACAAGACTGAGTATGTTTAGACAACTGAATTCCACCTGCATTGCCTCCCTAGTGTTTTGTACCTTCTACATGGACTGCAAGGTTTCAGTCCCCCCTTCCAAGGGTGATGTAGACACTTCTGCATTCTTGAAATCCAGATGCACTTTCTGGATAAGGTTAACTATAAGGTGTGCCATGTTTCTTTCTGTATTCACAGTTCACCAGCTACTTTGAACAATTCAGCTTCTCAGCTGCTGCACGCTGGTGTTGCGTCTGTGACATTGAATGAATGTTAATATCAATGGGTCAATATAAAACTCTTGTTCTTGAGTCTAAATTTATAGTTAAACATGAACATAATTTTTGTATCTGTTTTTATAAATGTATATGTCCTGTTAATGTCCTTGGTAAATTATTTTGTTATTTAATTGTTAAAATTTTGTGCTCTTGTTCATTAGCTGTTAGAGTGCCTTATATCCTAGTCTGCTGCTTTGCAGATCCTGTTACTTTTGAAATTTATATTCTTCTGGTGGTAAAGAGACTAAGTCTCTCTGTTCTTTTGTTTGATAAGTTAAATTTTATTCATACCTCTAGAAGAGATGCTTCACATGGCTTTGATCATTCTTGTGAATCATTCCCAAATATTCTCTGCTTATGTCTAGTGTGAACTCTAGGCATAAGAACTAGATACATTATGTTAACTGAAAACAATTTTTTCCAGTGGCATTTTTTCCCAGGAAAAATCCATCTTAGAGGGATATATTTACAGGTACATTTGATCACTGGAGTTATAAATAGCAGTAAAAATGGCTATCTTGTCTTTGGATACATTTTGTGCATGAGGACAGAATATACTATAATTGTACCATTCTTAAAGGCTGATTGTAAAAGATTTCCTTTAACAGATTGCACAGCCTTCCTAAGCAACCTGTTCTTGTACTTCACTGTCCTCACTCTTCAAGGTATTTTCATGATTTCTAATTTAAATCTCCTTTTCTGGAATTTTACCTTATTGCTTTTTATTTTGTCTTCAGACTATACAAAAATGAACGAATTTTCTTCCTTAAGACCTCCTCTTACATTCTTAAAAGATTATTGTGTATGTTGTAGGTCAAGATATGTATACCAATAATCATTTCTATCTGGTTCTTTTGGACTGTCTCAAATTATTCCATATCCTTCCTAAGCTGTATTCCTTCAAAATAACAACAACAACAACAACAAAAAAAGGCCAACAGATGCTTGAAGAGTACTGACATAACAAAAAGACATATTCTGAATGTTTTTAATGCACCACTCTTGCGTATAAGTCCCAGAATTGCATTTTATCGCAAGAAAATTATATTTTAAAATTTTGTTCAGAAGCTGTGATCCAGTGTAATATTAAATAATTTTCTGCAGTATTGATGACTATTCAGTCTAGTGTTGCATTCTTCCTTAACAAAATAAAAGTTGCTTTTATTTTTGTTATCTGACGTGAAACCATATTAATGCCACTTTTATGATGATCAGGCTGAAAAATGTTTTGTTCCCCAGCAGGCTAATAGTAGTGACAGATTCTTTCACGTCCTTATGTGTTTACTTTTAAGGTGAAAATTATAGATTCAAATATATATTGTTTCTAGAGCACTCAACTTTCATCCTTCCATGTGAAAGGTAAAAATGAGCATCACTCTTTTTCTGCATCAGGACTAGAATTTACATATTTTCTGTGTATAATGCTGAGGACTATGACATCCTTAGAAATTTATTTCATACTTTAATAAGGAAGGAGAAATAGTTCCCTTCCCTCATTTGCCAGAAGCAAGGTTGTATTTTCCTGTTTTGCTTATTGTTCTGAATTTGATAATCTTCATTCAGCCAGTGGTCCCACAGAGGACTTGCTCTTCTTCTTGGAACACTACTATGTAGTACATACAGTCAAATAGAGGAATATTAAAAAGTATCAAGAAAGAGTTGAAAGAGAAGTACAATAAATTAAATTTTCAGTCACTAAGAAGTTAGGAAAAAATATACAAGATTAGACTGTTCAAGTAATTTGTTTTCTGTGTTGAGAAATGCCATCTCCCAAAGAAGGGAAATTCAATTCTTCTGGTCTTTTTGTATGTGTTTATTATGGTTTGTTTTATCCAGCAGGACAATAAATCACTTTTACTGTGTAGCAAATCTACTTCACATAACTTTTAAATACCAGAGGAGATGTTGCCCTTTTCTGTCATGACAATAAGTGAATGCACAATAAAATAATGTTTTGTTGTTCTTATTTTTAAAGTACTATGACAATTAGGAGAAATTTCATACAATATCCTTAGCACGGTAGAATCCCCAAATCTTTTGCACAAATAACTAAGAGAAGTAGGTTTTAAGTGTTTGTATTGCCTCTTCCCATCCCTAATAGTCAACAAATAGATTTTTCTTATAAATTACAATTTTTTTAGATGTACAGACCTCAAAGTAATTTAGGCTAAAGCTTTAAGGTGGATCTGCCCATTTTTCCTGAGATTTTTTACATTAAAAAAGGGAGGGAGGGTTCCATGGCTAAATAATGTTTTGTTAAAGTAGGAAAAGATAACCAGAAAAAAAATCCACTGCATTTCTACACTCAAAATGTGAGTTTGCAAATAAATCCTTGCATGCTGCTTTGCAGAAAAGTACTTTCCTTCCAGGTTGCTTCTGATAAAGGGGCTTTTGTTCTTTTTGTGTGCTTCACCATGCTCTTGACAGTCCACTTTCAAACTATTGGATAAACTTCTAATGTGGCTTGACAATGACTGCTTCCTGCCAGCATTAATAGTGACAATTTTTCCCCTTATGTTGCAGGTTGTTTATGTTTTGAATATCTGCATTCTTGAATATTTTTGGATATATCTATTGCTTTTCTTTGAATTCCAGATGGTGCTTGCAAATGGTCATCATCATATGCAGCACAACAAACCTCTATGTTTTAACAGCAACTTCTAAATTTAAGTAAAATATATACAGTGCAATGCAAGTTGCAAATAAATAAATAAACTAGGTATCATTATCTGTGAAGCTCTCACATCTTTGTTTTGGTTGCTACCTAGGCAGGATTTCAGATAGTATTTTTTGTGCCTAGGTTTCTTTATTCTTCAGAGCAGGAGATGAGGTTGGAGCCTGACAGAAAGACTTGGGCAACTGCAAAAATGGGTGGATGTGGATGGCAATTTGCAAAGCCTCTGCACAAGCAGACTAGAGCAGAGAACTTGGAGGAGGGTAAAGAAGTGGGTTATGTGAATTCCCAGCTGAGATACCACTGTTCTGAGGCAGACGGATGCTGTTTATTGGGTAAATCAGCTTCAAGTCTGGGAAAGACTGCAGCGGTGCTTAGATGTTGCCACACACAAAAGGGCTTCTTGAGAGCATGTAACACACAAGGTCAGCTAAAAAATTCAACAAAACATGGAAATAATTACTTTAGGAGGATCAGTGGTTGAGAAGCAGCATGAAAATAATGAAGACTAAAATGAATGGGAAACTTAATGTATTCAGGGATGAGAATCTATTAGGATTTCTGATGCAAGATAATACAGAAAGAGAAAAAGTATATTGTGGCAGGAAAAGAGGAAAATAGGAACTGAACTTTTCTCTCTTAATTATCTTCAGAGAAACACATCTTTAATTAATAAGCAGTTATAACAGTCTTCCAATATTTTTGCATGGCTTTTGTTACAGCTAGCTCTCCTAATGAATAGCAACCTAACCCATTACAAATTTCTCCAAATATATGTAAACCTGTGATAGGGCAGAAAACTAGATAATAAAGGGACTAATGGAATAATTATATTAGTATAATAATAAAGGGAATAAATAGATCACATAAGCGAGGAATAAACATTTTTTCTCTGTAGATTTCTCTAACATGGTATTTTCTCTGACAGCTTGAAAGGTGGAAAGTACAGTATCACATTGTCTCTAATTTCCTGCAAGATAAATCTGAATACCTCTGTTGAAATTCTAACTGTAGTTTGCTAAGAAAAATATCGTCCAAATCCACAATTACTGTTATTTCATACAATATTTGATAAGACTTCAGTGAAATCAAATACTTTAAGAAAGCCATTGAGGCTTCCTGAGAAGCTTGAATACCCAACAGCAGAAAATCTATTTTATAGCAGGGTATCATAATGATTTTCTAAGCCAATGTCTTAAGAAAGACCTTATAGTTTCCTTTAGTCTCACATGGATTTTTATACAAAGTAGCCTCAAAAAAGGTATTCTATAACTTGATTTTTTTTCTTTTTGAATCAAACAATTATTACGGTATGAAATAGCAAGTTGATTCTACCTGTTTTGCACAGGATGCTATGCTGTTTATTACTATAAGAAAAATCCTCCAGTGTTTCATTAACTTGGGGACAGCATTTGTGCTACTTGATTCCCTTTTTTTTCTCACAGTGAAAAATTTTATGCCAGATTTTGCCCTGTTATTAGTATTGCAGCTGTGCTACTGTTTAATGTGCATGTTGTTTTGTACTAATTTAGTAGAAAATAAGTTCAGAAGAAAGTACTTGTATTGCTGCCAAGTTTTGCGATTATTTTAACTGCTGGGGAAAGATTATATTTTGCACATCTGAGTTGTGAATTTTGTAAACAACAGGAGGAGCAGCAAACTGGTGACATTTATTTTCTCTCCAAAACTTCAGAAGAGTTTGAGGAGATGTCATCTCCTCAAGGATCAGGCACGTGATAGTTTGATATGCTTCACTCTTTTTGGTACTAGGATGGACAAAAAGTATTTTTCAGCCCATGTTGTCTTTTTTCCAGTGACCTGTTAATTATCTGAATTGGTCAAACCTATCCTGAGTCCCCTAGAACATTCAGCTTGCTTCCAGCAGTCAGCTCTGTACCAGACACTGTCCTCACAGGCTTTTCACAATAGATTTGTCAATTTAACTTTTGAATTTTTTTCTACCTTTTCTTTTATACAATTGACTTATGTAAATTTGTATAGTAATGTGGTTCTACACTTCAACTGCATGTTGCGTATGTTAGATGGAAATTATTTAATTTTTATTTAAAGAACCTCCAACTTGTTGTCTGATAATTTACAGATTTTTTTTTTGATCTTGTACTGTGAGAAAATGGAAAGTAGGTATTTCAGTTTCATATGATTCGTGACTTTATAATAATTTATCATATCTCCCACCAGGAGTCACCCCTCCAGCAGGAGAGTTGTTATCAGTTTGATTCTTCTTGTAAAGAAGCTCTTTTGTTTCTGTGTTCCTCCCTGCCACCTATGCTATTTTAATGTTTTTATTAGAACTCTACTGAGATGTGGAGATCAGGACCACACACAGTATTTGTCATAGGTGCTAATTCTGAGTTGACATCATGGGATGATGCTGGTTTTGTGTTTCGTTCTTTATTTCTTTCTAACATGCTATTATTTAACTTGCAGATCTCTCTTAAGCGACAAGTTAGATTTTTGATAAGATTATCTCTGTGGCCCATTTCCTTCGCAATAAATACCTAGTTGGTTTTGGTATTTTGCTTTTTTTTTTCATTAATTTTTCAGTTTGTTGTGTTTTGTTATGAATTTCTTGATATACACTTTTGTCTGATACATTAATTGCCAGTCAGCTATTATCATAGGCAATTATTTTCATCAGCTTTTCTTTTAATAATCAATCCTCTTTTAATAATCTCCCCACTTACTCTTTAAAGACAGTATTCATATCTTGATATTCTTTTGCTATCAGCTTCTAAATGAGTGCATCTGAATAGTCTCTATACCAACCACATTTTCCTCTTTTAACCAGTTGATTAAAATAAATTTAATTGTTACAATTGTTACAATCTTTTTCAAAGGCTAAAATATTATTATAGTGCATTTCTTTAGCTTTTAAATTTGTTAGATTATATAAAATTTGAGTATATTACGATCTTCAAGTGTCACATTCTGTACCAAATCTTATGCCAAACTGATGACAAATCTCTCTTCTGGTGTGTTCCCTCATTAATCACTTCAAGGAGTCATAAATAGGAGACATAAATGTCACCTCCAATGGACATAACTGTTATGGAGTCTACATATGCCTGCCAAATTTTTCATTAATATTGTCCCTGACTTCTTAGCAAATTGTTCTCATTGTTACCATCATGGGTGTTTAGGCAAGATATTTTCCTTTATCTATATTTTCATGGGTTTCAGTATGCTTGTTTTCTGCATTCCTTATTGATGTGGATGGTATATAGTTAACATGATTTAATGTATAGCTCCTTTCCTCTCCTGGTTTAACCTGTATTGTTTCTCTATAAATACCCTGTCATCCCATTCATTATCACCTTCTAGTAAACGTTTGAGATGCTTGACAAATATTAACTGTTATATAACATCTTTAATTGTCTATGTGATAAAATGAATTCATAACATATGTAGGCTTCTATCTGAATGAATTGACTTGTAAACTCTTTGAAAACTGGAGCTGATCACTGCAGCCTAGATGTTTTCATTCTTTGCACATTTTGACTGAGGAATGGCTTAAACTATATAAAGCTGAGAGACAAAAATTATTTCAGTGGCTGGTTCAAATGGCTAAATTTAACACATCTACTGGCACTATCTTATAGAACTGAAGTTAGTCCCTCAAAATGAAAACCACTCAGGCAACCATAGAAGATGATGCTTGTTTTGAAATATTTCTCCAGAGGGTTATCTTTAGGCAGTATTTGTCCCCTTGCAAGTCTTGCAAGTCCCTGTGCTACAGCTATCATCTATAACTGTAATAGTTGTCCTTTACAGAGCCTCTCACATCCTCAGTACACTACACAAATACTAATAATATTCACTAAGTCCATCTGAGGTAGGGGTATGTATTATTAAACAGTTTTTCATTACATGATTAGAAGATGTTCTGACAATGCAAAGCACTATCTGAAAATTGTATAAACTTTTTTCTTGTGCACTCGGAGATTGTTTCACATATTGTTTAACATTTTAACTATTAAATAACTAAGTGACTTTTTGGTTTCTTTCAAAAGCAAAAGGAAAAATATTAAACAGGCTTTCCCAAAAATTTAGGAATATGATTGATAAAGAAAAAAAATGTTTTACTAAATCTATCCAAGAGAAAAGGACATCTTGTCAGGTCAAACAGATTTTAATTTTTTTAAAAAGGCTCATTGAAATCTCTGTTATCAGTGGTATTTGTTGATAAATGTATGTATTTAAGTAAGTGCTAAATCCTTCTGTCCTTCATGAAAAACTACAATTTTTCTGAAGACTGATCTAAGCCAAGAAATTCATATTATCTACAGCTGAGGAAAGTAGTGCATATTAAAAAAAGTGAAAGTCAAAATGGAATGATCCAGAAGAGATTAGCATTAGACTCAAAATCTGCCTGCAGGTTCATGGACAGAAATGAGACTATGTCTTCCTTGAGAGCAAATGACACTGCTCACCTGAAAAAAAACCTTCTGAAAGGCAGGTTGGCCAAAAATAAATAAGAGAAATAGGGATGTTGGAGAAAAGGGTTGAAGAGGAAGGTTCATCCTGGTTGAACAGGATGAACAGGAAGTGAGCACAGACACGTCCCAGAGGCTTGGAAGGGAAATATGAAGGCATGGAAAGCAAATGGATAGACAGTATTTAATACAGTATTAAAAGTCACTAAAAGTTCCTAGGATAAGGACTGACTCTGTAAAATTTCAAACAGGCTTGGAAAAATTTGTTTTCAAATCCCCTGTTGATCTGTCTCAACTAGGAGAGTCACACAGTCCCTTTAAAAGATAACTTACTCTAATTTGTATTCTAATATGTGGGCATTAAAGATTCATAGGGCCTTTGCTGTGCTTGCTTTCAGAAGAAGTTGCTGGCAACTCAGCCTATACATTTGATCTATATAGAAAACAAAATTCTTCAGGGTGGAAGCTACAGCTTCTCTGTATGATGATGCTTATTAATCTTCCCTTGCAGTAAGAGTACTTTGAAACATTAGGCATTTCACTGTGTAAGACATCATTTCTGTCCCTGGGCCAGGTAATGGAGTTTCTTGATAGCCTTAATGTTCTTAGGTGTTGTACACTGTCACTAAGCAGATAAGTATCTAAAGTAACAGCCTTTTTCAGCACTTTTTCATCCAGATGAATTTATTTAAATAATGAGACTCTGACTGTGAGAAAGAAGATTGAGTTGAGAAAACAGTAAGATGGATACTTTTGTTTCTTGTCCATTAAGTGAAAGTTTTTGTGCACAAGGCCATTAATCTATTTCTACATTTCACTCTGTTCTTACAGATTTAATATGAATTATAGTCTTTCAACACTTAATGACCAGACTTGCATTATCAGCACAGGTATCAGCATCAGCAAACTTTTTTGTCATGTGCTTCTTGTGCAGTTTTTTATAAATAGTATAAATTATTGGAAATCTTGATTTGAAATCTCTATGTGCAACCAATTTAGAGCCACTCATAATTTTTGTTTCCCACCCCCTTGGATATCTTAGTATTTTTCTGTATATGCATAAAATATTTTATTATTGCTGTGATGAGTATTTAGAAATTGGTGCCTACAAGATGACAGACCTCGTCAGAAGAACTAAAGCCTCTTACTATATGTACATTTTGTAGCAAAATGCAGGTCTTTTGTGTTCCTTGTGTCTGTTTTTCAAGCACTAGAAATCAGCACATGGGTTTTAGAACAAATTATAAATTAACTGATGCACACATCCTTAGAAAAATGATTGCTGTCATGCTATCCAGTAGACATCATGCACTTAGTTCAAATTATGCTTCATTAACAAATATGGAAGAGTACACATTAAAAGTAATGGTATTCCTTAAAGCTTTTAAAGGGTAATATGTCACTTGCTAATGCACTTGATATAATTTAAATGTTTAGAGAGGACAAAACAGCAGCCTTAATATATATTACTATTGCAAATTAGAACAATGAAGTGTTCACAGATGCATTGCAAGGGATTTGATTAAAAAAAATAATCCTGTGATTTCATTTGGGCAGTTAAACTCTGTTGTTCATACAATTTTTGTGTTTAATTGAACTCACGGTTCCAGTAAACGTTAAACTGAATCATTCTATTCAACAATATATAAAAACTGACATTTCAGTACACTTGTAGCAAAATTAGGAGAGATGTTGTAAGTTTAGTGAAAAATTTCTAGAGATGATGATGTGCTATTGAACATCATTGATATAAGCTAAAGGATTAATTGGTTTCACTTGATCCATATTTGAAATACTATGATTTAACATTTTAAGGAAAAATGGGGGAAAAACCCTATAGTTTTTCTGTTTAAGATCATAGGGGCTGAAATTAAATCTTCATGTTTGGGTAGGTAAACCTTGCCTTCTAGTTTTGCATTTTGCTGGTTGAGTGACACACATTTGGTGGAGGCTGACATTCTGTTCCCGCAAACCACAGTAAAAGCTGTAAATAGTTTCTTTCCTACTAAATTCTTTTCACTGTAAATCTTTGAAGAAAACCTAGCTTTAAGTAAATGGATGTAAAAAATTTGGATTTCAGTCTGGTGCAACAGAAGCTATCTGTAAAAGGCTGTTGCAGTTATTGCCCATATGGGAATTTTGAGTCATGAGGCATTAAGGTCATGAGTGACTCATGAGTGCACACTGGATTAGCAGTGAAGCTAGAAAGGGAATCAAAAGTCTTCTATTCCTTGATCAGTGTCCTGGTCAGTGGACCACAGCCTTTTATCCTTGCTCTTTCCACATGGGAATATATTTAGGTGCATTAGGGGTTTCCTTTACTTTGTTCTTCATGTTACTCCTTGAGCCTTTGTGACAGGGGGAATTTGATGGCACTTTCCACTCTCCATCCATTTTGTATGGTGTCATTATAGTGAAAGCAGAGAAACATTGATTCATTTTTTTCTCTTGACCAATGAAAGAGAAAGAAGTATGCTGTGAAATTTTAATGGAACCCTGACAAGAGTCATTGCCAACATCACAAACCCTTCACCTTTTTTACCTGCCAGCAAGGTCAGAATTTAGGAAACCTCACTTGCATTAATGGGTTGTGTGCTTAAACTGTAACTATGAATGTTTGAGTATTGATACTTATTCAGACTTTTTGAAGTTATTGTCCTGGAAAGGGTTCTCTTCCCAGGAGCAGGGCTGAGTGGTAGGTGCCACTGCATCTTTGCTTTGATTTCAGTGGACAGGTGGGAAATAACAGCACTTTTCCCCAAAAATCTTCTGCTTGCCTGCTTTTGGGAGAAGCAGAAATGAGAGCCAGAAATGAAAGCTAGATCTGCGGCAGGGGTGGCAATAATAGCTGGTAAGAACTGTTGTTTTACCTCACCTTAGTCTGACCCCAGCTAACAGGAGTTACTCTCCATTCCTCTGGTTTTAAGAAACAGCAGTTAACAGCTTCAAAAGAACTTTCTAAACTTGCTTTTCAAAAATATTCAGCTCCAGTATCCATTTGGCATGGTGGCCTGAGATGCAGGATTCCATGGAGTACTGAGAACCTATCTAACAGTGTGCAAGTGCAAACCCAGAGTCAAACCAAGTTTGAATGTGTGATATAGGTGTTATTTAATATGCTAGCCATTTGTTTATTGCTTAGATGTGATTGGCTATCAATAAGACAGCACAGATGCAGAAAAGGGAGAGGGCAGGGCAGTCTGGTGATTGAAACTTGATGGAGAGAGCAGGAGGATAGCCGAGGAAATAATTCATATTTCCTCAGATGCATAAAATGACCCTGCATTTCTTATTCAGAGTGGAGTATTCCTGCTTCTCCCAGCACCCAATGCTTTACAGTATAGAAATGTGAATTCTGGGGATGAAATAGACTGAGAAATCCCTGGTGATAGGATAGGGAGGAAAATGAAGTTCAGTGCTATGTATGTGATAAATGCATAACATATTTTTTTCTGAAGTAATTTCTGATGTGAAGGTTTTATTTTTGAATTCTATATTCTCTATGAATAAAGATTCATTCTAATGTCAGCAGAAAATGCTGCTTTTAGGCAACAGGGCATTTTTTCCACATTCTCTGAAATTTTAAGAAATAATTGTCACTACTGTTGAAATCATGTCTGCAATATTTTAACACAGCATGAACATCTGACAGCATGTATTTTTCAAAGAACTGAGGAAGGAATATACACATCCAAACTGTCAGTGGAATTGTTTTGGATTCTTTCTGCTTATTTTCCCTGTTTCCATATCTCCTGCTTTAGCAGTCTCCAATCTGTGCACACAGCCCAAAAAAACCCCAAACCAAACAAAAAACAACTGGCCTTCCCCCCTCCCTCCCTTCCATGTCTTCTCCCCCCCAAAAAAATTAAGCAAAAGCTCTGGACAGAACTGTGCTAAGGAAAAAAAACAATGCTTACAATGCTAAGGGAAAAAAAAAAAGCCAAAAAGTCTTTAAAAAGTCTTAAAAAATGAGAGTAATTTCTGAAATAAATTTTTAAAAAAGTACATGCCTATTCTTTCAAAATGAAAGGAGGTGGTTATAAGACAAGAAAAAGATTCTCATCTGCTGTTTATGAAGGGGTAGAACTTATTTTTTTCTCAACAAAATATTGCTTCAATGCTTTAAATTTTCTCATTAAAATTCACAAAGATTATAAAAAATATATGTATCATACCTTTCTCCATGGGAGCTTCTCAAAACCTCTAAGGGTCATAAGAAATTTCTTTCTCTCCCTTCATTCTATAGTCACAGTGAATTCTCCAAAGAAATAAAAGTGAAAAATTGTTTATAGAGCTGGGCAGCAGATGAGGTTTATTTTAGAGACCTGTCTATTTTTTGCTCTAACCTAATGGAGACAATAACATTTTAAATTTTTTAATATCCCCATAATAAGTACTCTGATTCTGTCCACATAATTCCAGATTTTCTGAACTTCTAAGTTGTTTTTTTTTGTTAAATATATGCACACCCTCATTCTGTGTACACCTTCGTTTGCCTTCAGAGATGCATGAAATGTAATGGAATTCTATATACTAGAGGGTAAAAATAATTGGATAGAATTAGCAAAGAGTATTTTAATTTCCATCAAGATAGAAAATGAAAGGGCTTCAGTTACAAGAAGCAGGTTGTGACTGTGGAAGAACAGCTGCTTGCTGTTTACTTTAATTAAAAAAGTTGGAACAGCTAATGGATAATTTAGAAATAATTAGTTTTGAAAGTGATTGAATCACTATTTTGATTATCAATAATTGAACACAGAAATCCCAAAAGGGAAACTGGAAATTAAGTTTCCCTTCAATACTTTTTATTTTAGCTCCTAAACTAGGAAAACTATTGAATTATGCACAAAATACTGCTTGTGATTATGCTGTATGATAACATTACTTTCTAAATACCAAAGTTTCAACCACTGCAATTAGGAGCTTCTTTCTAATTATTCTATTTTTTTTTCTTTAAAAATACAATTAATTCAAACAAATTCATAAAAAAAAATCTGCATAATAATCAATCATTATAAATTTTTTAAAAATAATATGATTTTTACAGGAATATATAGCTTGGTTATAACCAAACTATCCTGCAAAGGCACAGGTGCAACATGCACCAAAGGGTGAAAGTCAAGGCAAGATTCATGACTAGGAAGCTTCATATTTCTTATATATTATCCATTTCACTGTAAGATACATTTTTATAAATAAGATAATTGATATGTAATATTTTTTTCTTTGATCCGTTTTGTGCTGTGGACCATTTTCTCTTGTTATTTTCTTGTTATGGGGAGACCCATGGGGGATTTGTGGGAGGACAAAGTCTTTCAGGTCCCTCAAAACATCTCAGAGATGTCTTCAACAGCTGGGAGCCTTCGTGATGTCCATATGTTTTGGAGACAAAGTACTTTTCAGATGAGATAGGGCAAATCTAAAGTCTCAGACAGAATGGTTCCTTGGGGGCTGCACATTGAAATTACTCAGCCAGGTGTATGATTTGCCTCAGAGGCCTGGCTAGGTCCCAGATTACACCAAAAGTAGCTTGAGCTCACCATGCTGTCTTGTTTATGCAGTTAGCATCAAGGGTCTTAAAGAGATGCAAAACAATATTTTCATGAAAAGTATTTCAGATCCTTTTTTCCCCTAAATATAATTGGTGAAGGAACCTTTTTAGCAGGGAAAGTCAAGCCTGACTAGTTAGCCTCAGGTTTTCTGACTTTAACCAATTCCATTAGAATCACTGTAGTTATTGGGTAATAGCCAGCTTATCATGGAGAACAATTAGCGTGACTTGCCTTTAATTTTGGTTTCTGATGGTGGAAAACATCATTAGCCTGAAGCTATGTTTCTTGTTAAAATAAAGACTTTCTGACCATAACCTGATTTTTTTTCTAATTATATATGTGTATAATCATATTGCCTTTATGGATTATTCAATTTTGTATTAACGGAAAGTAATTTAGAGATATAATAACTTTGAAGCTGCTATTCCTGATATTCTATAAATATGATATCAGAACATACATGTGGACCATATTTCTTGTCACTGGAACTACCTGAAGGGCTTGGAAAATGAGAAGAAGAGAGATAGGAGATTATTCTTCCAGATTTAAAAAAGCTTTTTTTTTTTGTACATGTTAAATGTGATTTAATTAGTGTCACTACTATATGCTTTTTTTCCTCCTTCAATATTATTTTTTCTTTCTGTATTCTGCCTTTTGAAAATTATGTGGCATACCAAGAGGTTGAGTTTTTTGTCATAATTCTCTCATGTTCATAACCAGTTTTTATTCCTTGTTGTTTAAATCTTGGAGTATATAGTATAAGTTCTTTATTTCAAATTAGAAGCTTTGTCCCATGTTTAAATTTCTAGGGTGTTGTTGTTCAAATATATGAAGACTAGTAACTAGAAATGGGAAAAATATCACTTTATGAATTATGGTACATGTGTTGCAGCTGCCATAAATGTGAGTTACTTCTGTATCACAGATGTTTACTTTGCTTTGGAAATAACCTGTGTGCTTTCTGTGCTCTGCAACTTGATGTATTGAATTTAGTTTTAAACTTAACTTCTCCTCTGGGAATAATGAGTATTGGTGAGTAGTGGTGTTGAAAATATTGTCTGACTTTAGTTGTGACACCTAAGATTGGTGATATTACTCATAGAATCATTGTGGTTGGAAAAGACTTCCAAGGTCATCAAATCCAACCTTCAACCAAACATCACCACATCAACTAAACCACAGCACTAAGTGCCACATCCAGTTGTTTCTTGAACTCTTCCAGGCAACACTCCACCACTTCCCTGCACAGACCATCCCAATGGCTGTCGACCATTTCAGTAAAGAAATTCTTCCAAATGTCCAACCTGAACCTCTCCTGGCAAAGCTTGAGGCCATTTACTCTTGTTACCTGGGAAAAGAGGCCAATTCCCACCTGGTTACAACCTCCTTTCCAGTAGTTGGAGAAAACAATATGGTCACCCCTCAACCTCCTCTTTCTAGACTGAACAACCCCAGCTCACTCAGCTGCTCCTCACAGGACTTGTGCTCCAGATCCTTCACCAGCTCTGTTGCCCTTCTCTGGATACTCTACAGCCCCTCAACAAGGGGTCCAGAACTGGAGACAACACTTGAACGGTGGCCTCATTGCTGGAAGAAAAAAGCAATTTTTTACAGATTCAGTTTGTTTTTTGCAGAGGTGGAGGTCGTATCAAACCTTACTGATTTGCCCAAAAACCAGCCTGTCAGAGAGTACAATCAACACATTTTCAGGGATTTGCCTAAGTCCTAAAAGGATATAATAATTTTGGAGTACTGTAAATGTTTGGCCCAATCCATAAAACAATTTCTAGGACAAGATACATTCTTCACATTCTTACATGTCACTGCCATATAGCTATCATTTGTCTTTTCTTTTAAGAAAGTATGTACACTTATGTTTCCAATTCCATAATGATTCTGCCAGAAAAACAGTTGTGGTTTCAGTAGGAAGGTATGATTCAGTATGGATGTTTATTACACATGTTCTTTTTTTTTCACTGGATGATGAAGAGAACACTTAAGCACTGGATATGTTGAAATTAAAGACCCCTAAACTGGAGAATAATACTTTGGGTTTTATGTTCTTGTGGAATTTGGGCTATATGAATTTGATCAAAGTTATCCACCTGGGTGTTGTGTGTTCCTGCCACAGCAGCAGTCTTATTAAAAAAAAAAAAAAAAAAAAGTTGCTACAAGACTGTTCATCAATCCCCATCTTCCCCTGTGCACCAAGGTCTTTTTTAAGCTTCTCTGTGTCTTTCAAGATAATGAAGACACCCCACAGAGCTTAACAATCAAAGACAACCACAAGTTATGTGTACTGTTGAGTTTTATTAGGTTAAAAAAATTAAAAAAGCTCCCATAAATTCCTGTTACACTGTATAGACCTTTCTACTATGAGGTGAAAAGCCAAGTTTTCAGGTTCTTAGCCCCATGCTCAGTTGAATAGCTTTGTTGAAATGTCTTGATGTATCCCATAGAATTCAAATACCTAGCTGCAAGATTTAACATTTATATGTAATTTTTAAATGAAAATTACTTAGAATGCTAGAATTCCCTCCTTAGAAATTGCATCAATAATTAAGGTAATGATCTCTGTCCAAAAATTCTTAAAAAAATAAATTTCATTATATTGCAATTTTTTATTAACAAGCGTTAGATGATAATTTTAACTTCCTGAACTAAGAAATTGATATTTTAGTTGCCTTTTTTTTTTTGTTAGGGCACTATGACATAAAGAGTTTGGATGTTCTCAACTTTGTGCAGGAGATGTGCCTGTTTATAAGTTGAATAACTTGTCTCGACATAGAACAGAGGTAACAACCTGGGCACATATCAAAATGGCATGGGGTAAGAAACAGCATATTTTTTCTTTTAAGTGGATGAAGTTAAACAGAAGGAACATTTTATTCTATTTTACTTTAGCTTTATATTCCCTAATGTGGCATTCACATTCTCTGAACAGAGAGAGACATATAATTTTCTTTCTCAGGATTTTTCCTGGAGAAGCACAGAGAGAAGAAGAGAAAACAATTCTTATCTCTACTTGCTGCTCCTGTTGTTTTTGCACAGTGGAACGTGTTAGGAAGATTGTTTACCTGAAGTGATTTGTCAGTTGGATTCTGCTGAGGATTGTTTTGTTCCCTTGGCCAATTGGAAAAAGCTGTGTCCTGGCCGTCTCAGACAGTCACGGATTTTTCTTTAGTATATCTTTTGAATAGTATATTTAGTATCTCTTTAATATAGTATAGTACAATGTAATATAGTATAGTTTTAATAAAGCAATTGTTCAGCATTCTGAATCATGGAGTCAGATGCCAATCGTTCTCAGATGTTGGGGTCACCTGGCATTCAATACCCTAACTTTATTCTTAAGTAATTTTAGAGATTCTAAGTATGCCACGTTTTCCAGGAGAAGGTACACTGAGGACCAGATGGCATTTGCCAGGATGAAATGGGAGTAAGCTTTGTTCAATCAAATGGATAATGTAAATACAGAAGTTTTGTTTCTGCCACAGCTCTTCAGCCTAGTGCTAAGCTGGGCTCAACTTGGGAGCTCTGTTATGAGGTTTGTAAAGACCTTTTTGTCTTCATTATCAGAGCATGTAATGATCAAGCCTTTCCTTTTTGTTTGACTGGTATTGATACATGCTGCCTGCCCCTTGTAGGAACCATAATACAGACACATTAAAAAAAGTACCCAAAAAGGGTAATTCAGGGGCTGAAGCACATGTCTTAATAATTTGACAGTCTTGTCAGTGGAGAAGAGGTGTCTGCATTTACACTGCATCTAAAGCAGGCATCCTAAATTTCCTACCAATGTAAACTTATGGTATTATAAAAATGATAATGACATTGTAGAAATAGCTGTTGTACTTTTTTAAAATATATTTTGCTGTATGTACCTGCAACTTTCTTAGCTGTGATGTACTACATTGTAAAGATTCAAACCTCATTTTGGCTAATGCAGGTGACCTAAACTAGATTGCAAATTCCAAGATATCTTAATGTGTTCTGCATTGCTGTGTCACTCTTTTATCTAGAAGAGTATCACTCTACTTTCTCTAATTATTTGGTTTATAGGCCTTCAGGAAAAAAGGACTAAGTATTGAAATCAGACTGTGATCAATTAAAGAGCATCAAAATGAAAATTTCAGGGAAAGAAAGAAAGTAGGGCAGAGGTGAAAATAATATACTATGTTACTTATAGCAAGAACAAAAAGACCTTATCTGTCTGCCCTTGTACTTCCTTTCCTGAATAATTTAAAGCAATAAAATATAACAGCCAAGATGTTATATTGACTATCTGAGTTAAAGTGGCTAAAAAGAAAGTCTTGGTGTAATCAATATAAGTGAACTATTAAGCTGAGAAGGGTCTTTCAAAGTCATTGTTTATTAAGCTAAAGTACTGCTCTCTGTTTGGTATTAATGAAGTTTCTTTCATATGGCATCATTTTCCAAGGATCAGATATCAGATTTATTAATTGTACAAGAAAGAGCTGTTTGTTTTTTAGAAAGAGCTGTTGTACTTTTTTAAAATATATTTTGCTGTATGTACCTGCACCTTTCTTGTCGGGTCCGGCTGTCTGTCTCTGCCCCGACACGGGTAGGGTGGTTCTTTGGTGGGCGCGATGCAAAGGACGAGTCTGGACTCTTCAGCTTTCGGTCTTCAGGTTGTTTATTATTTCTTATCTACAAAATTTTTCTGTCTGCCCAACAGAGGTCTGATCTGCAGGCAGTCACAGGCACTCTCTGACCACCCACGGGGCGGTCATGTCTTTTTATACTAAAACCTACGTATACAATATTTACCTTTATTTCCCAATGCTTTTCGCCCATGTTGGCAAGTGCACCTTCACCAGAAACCAATCTCTAAGTGCCAACATCATCACAGGAGATGGAGGACAAGAAGAAGAAAGAAGAAGGACAAGACACGCCCCGATCTCTCCATCTTGTCTCCATAACCCCCCTGTACCAAAAACCTTAAAGTCTATATCTCACCCTCTAAATGTGTCTCTTTTACACCTTTTACTCTAAAGTGATTCTCTTGTCCTCAGACTCTTGTTACTTCTGTGGATGGATCAAAATCAAGCCACCAAGCACTCTTGGCAACATTCCAGGGTTTTCGAGACCCCCAAGGGTTCTCTTGGCGTCTCTGGACATCGGGAACGATGTGCTGAGATCCCACATCTCCCCCTTCTGTTTGCACCAAGAAGACTTCTTTGGCAACTTGACTCATGACACGTCTCACACACATAAAGATGCATGGGACAATGAGCATGAGGACTAAGAGTATCATTAAAATATAAAATCCCATTTTTAAAAACCCTCTCCATAAGGGAGAAAGATCAAAAAATCCCGCCACATCATCAATCCATGACCCAGTGATTTCGCCTAATTTCTTTATACTGTCTTTTATATTTTGAATACTTTCATGAATTGATCTCGAATGATCTGAGAGATTCATGCAGCACATCCCCTCAAACTCTTCACATCCATGTCCATGAGCGAGCAACAGATAATCGATTGCTGCCCTATTTTGAAGAGTTGCCTCTCTCACACTGCTTACATCTTTTAACATGTCACTCAAAGCGAGAGAAACTGATTGAGCATGCTTGCTCAACCAACAACCCATGTGGTCCAGTTGAGTCAAGGCCACCCCCGACGCTGTCTGAGGTGAGAAAATTGCTGCTGCAATTCTCCTTGCCTTGTCCCAGGTGTACACCTCATCATCACAGTCTGCACTGTAATGTTGCAAGGACCTTTTCTCTTTGTGTTTTTGTTCTCTCAACACTTTTAAATCTGGTGACAACATTGAAATCCTCCCAATGCTGCATGGACCTCCTTTGGCATTTGCAGGAATGCCGTGCCAAATTCTGTCCCCACAAATTAAAAACAACCCACGTGGCAATTGCACTGGGACCTGGATTGATCCTTTGGCTGTCGTCACAGTGTGATTGCACCAAGCTGATGCATTTCTATAATATTCATGATTTGGTGTGACATCAATGCTATTGTTTGTCCTTGACACATTCGAATTTTCAAATTTCATGCATAGCTCCATTGTTGTGGACCCAAAAATCTCCAATTCCTGCGGTTCAGTAGAAGCCACAGGTAAAAGATGTGTCCACGCACACCATTCATTCACAGGATCTTTGATGACCTGTGAAATCTCCATTGGAGGATGCCCTGGAATTGGCCATTCGCCCACTGGCAACCCAACCATGCATGCCGTGAATGGTTTCCCTGGTTTCGAATGTGTCAGGCAGATACTTTCTAAATTTGCTGCCTGGGCTAACGTTTCCCAAACATTTTGTTTTGGCTGACTGACTGAGCTGGCATTGAGGGTTGAGTACTTGAGCGTTTCTTTTGAGTGGAAAGGGTTTGAACCATAGGGATTGAGGCTAGCATTGGAACCGGAGAGGGGGTGGGGCCACGGGATGCCGAACCCCGAGCGTGGCTCCTCCTTTTCGCCCCGGACGTCACAGAGGATCGGACCCGCCCCCGACCTCGCTCCGCCGGCACTTCCCGCGCATGCGTGCCTTCGGGGACGCCCCCTGCCTCCCCTGTACTGACGTCACTGTCTCCGTCCCGCTCCACCTCCAAAGTCTCCTCCCTATCGTCTGTTCCTGCCCCTCTCTCCTCCTCCTCTGACGTTGTATCCACACCCCCCGCTGAAATGCGCAGCCCCCTCCCCGCGGGTGCCCCCTTTCTCGCTGCGATTCGAGCCGATCTCCGGGTCCAGACTTCCGGGTCTGACGTCACCACCGCGCGTCTCCTGCGTCCCTTCACAGCAGCTCTCCGGAGCTCTGCAGCTGCTCCGCCCTTGCCGCCCGTGTCTGACGCTCCCGCGCTGGTTTGAGAGCTCTCCCCGGCTGTCTCCTGAGCCTTGCTCGACCCGCGCGTCTTTGGCACCGCTCCAAAGGCGACTGTCGCTTTCGGCGTTGCGCTCGCAAGAGTCGCATGGAAACCCGTGTCTCCCATTGCCTCCCCGCCCCCCCCGCCGGCCGCCGCCGCTTCCGCGCCGCCGCGCCTGCCGCGAGAGAGCGCATCCCCCCTCCCCGCTTGTTCCCTTTGAACCCCCCTCCCCGACTCCGCCACGTTTTCCACCTCCTCCCCCCCTGATTCCTGCGAATCGGGACAGTACACTCCGGAAGGGTGGCCTGTCTCCTCGATGTCGCTGGGAGAAAACTTTATTTCATCAGGAAGAGGAATGGTATCATCAGTGTCTGAGTCGGAGTCTGAAATCCCTGTATTCTCTGTGGTTTCAGGGTGCTTTAGGGTTCCCTTGGGTTTTCGGGATGGTGGGACTGAGGGCAATGACATTTCCCCTTGTACCCTTTTCTCGGGCACCTTTTCCCTCGGGCTAATTGAGATCAGAGCCAATTTCTGCTTGGAACCTTGCTCTGCTCCCTCCGCCCCTCTGGGACCTGCAACAACTTGTTGCCTGGCTGACCCCCTAAATTGAGTCGAGGTCGCCTCTAACATAATTCTTGCTGAGGACAGCAATTTTAAGGCTGTTTTATCCTCATTGATGGCTAGAAAATATAGGTGTCTGTTAACTTCTTGCCAAAAGCCTACTTCAAATAACAGCCTTGTTTCGGAGTACGGGTAATTACACCGCACCCATAGCAATAATTCTCTAAGCTTTTTCTTTGGGATCCCCTTAGTGTGTGTGTCTGCCACACCTTGTAGGTCGGACAGAATTTCTATTTGTTCCTGGGAAAGTGTACCCCCCATGTTCTTAATTCTTGACCTTCTCACCGAATTCCTGTCGTCAGAGCAGTCCGGAGGCTCCTGGTCTCTGGCCTGCAGGTCACAGGAGATGGATCCGGAGGCGCCTTTCCGATTCCGATCCGGGCTGTTCTGCTACGAACTTTCTTCGGCTGAGGTGGAGTGCGATGTTTTCTGCGGCTGCTGCGTTTTCAGATTCTCCTGGCTGCTTTCTGGCTGTTTTTCCAAGGAGTTATCAGGCTCTCCTGGGAATGAGTCCAACTCGGGAGCTGCCCACTCGGTGCTTCAAGGCTGTCCCTGTGCAAGAGGTGCACAGCAGAGCTCACCGTGGTTCAGCGAAGGCTGCTGGATGCTGCTGGATCGCCGGTCGCTGCCGAGCTGCTCCCGGGTCGCCGCCGGGTGCCCACGGGGTGCCGGTGCCCACGGGGTGCCCACCCAGGGACGCCAAATGTCGGGTCCGGCTGTCTGTCTTCTGTCTCTGCCCCGACACGGGTAGAGTGGTTCTTTGGTGGGCGCGATGCAAAGGACGAGTCTGGACTCTTCAGCTTTCGGTCTTCAGGTTGTTTATTATTTCTTATCTACAAAAATTTTTCTGTCTGCCCAACAGAGGTCTGATCTGCAGGCAGTCACAGGCACTCTCTGACCACCCACGGGGCGGTCATGTCTTTTTATACTAAAACCTACGTATACAATATTTACCTTTATTTCCCAATGCTTTTCGCCCATGTTGGCAAGTGCACCTTCACCAGAAACCAATCTCTAAGTGCCAACATCATCACAGGAGATGGAGGACAAGAAGAAGAAAGAAGAAGGACAAGACACGCCCCGATCTCTCCATCTTGTCTCCATAACCCCCCTGTACCAAAAACCTTAAAGTCTATATCTCACCCTCTAAATGTGTCTCTTTTACACCTTTTACTCTAAAGTGATTCTCTTGTCCTCAGACTCTTGTTACTTCTGTGGATGGATCAAAATCAAGCCACCAAGCACTCTTGGCAACATTCCAGGGTTTTCGAGACCCCCAAGGGTTCTCTTGGTGTCTCTGGACATCGGGAACGATGTGCTGAGATCCCACACTTTCTTAGCTGTGAGGTACTACATATAGCTTAAATTCATAAATCTATCATTTATTATAGTTTAAAAAGTTAGATTTTAAAATTCTGATGTTATTTGAGAACCTGCTGATTTTAACTGATATTATTTTGCTTTGCTCCAATGATCCTTCCGAGGCTTATCTTCTACTTTTCCTAGATGAGTGTAAAATAAGCCTAAAATCTTGGATAGATATACTGCAGGAATGCTTCTTATTTCCTAGTAGTAACAAGACACTAAAACTTTAATAATTGTATTCCTCTGGAACAGGTTACGTCATGTGTTAAATTCAGTGTGATAAAAATGTTGCAGGTATATAATTAGAATATAATTGCTTCACTGCACACCTGTCTAAAAATGTATTTGCCATAGTGATGTACATAGATGTGCCTAGTCTAATAATCTGTTTTTTTCCTCATAATTGGATCTCCCGCAGCTTAAATGACAGCACATTTTATATTAACCTTTCCTAAGCTAGAAGGTAATATGGGCATGCATGATGGAAACCTATTTCCACTGCTTTAGATGAGGTCTGTTGCTTTTGCTGAACAGTGAAAATAACTACTGCTTTGCTTTGATATTAAGATTGAAAAGTGCATGTGGAACACAGATAATGACCTTCTCAGGTAGAAGGGTGCAAAAGTGTTCTAAAAGACATGAAAAGAACACTTTTGTGTTAGAGAGCTAATGAACAAAACATTTTGAATTGATGCAGTTCAGACCAAATATCAAACAAAGTGGTAAAGGACTGAGAGTTGCTGTAGAGCACAGTAGCAAAACAGGTGAGGTAGCATTAAATACTTACAACTAAAACTGGAAGTGTATATCTCTGCAATTAAATCAGTAGTAAGGGTTTGGGACCGTACACCATTTGTCACCATTGATTCCAATTAAACTCAGGGGTTCTCATTGTAAAGAATGGTGAGTAATCAATGAGCAATTAAGAGAAGAAGACCTTGAAAGTAGCTTATTGTACTATATCTGGTATGGAAACGTGCAGGCACATTGTCATTAAACCACTTACAACAGTGATAACATGCTGCAGGTGACATCATTTGTTGCTCTTTTAGCCTAGACTGTAGTGCAAATAGCTTTAGGTTAAACTTCTTAAATTCCTGGGACAACAAGCAACATCTCTCTGTAAACCCTGGTCTGGAGCTTGCTGGTTTGTTCCCTGTAACCAGCCACCATGACTCCTATCTTTATTATTAGTGGCTTAGAAAAGATAAATCAGGTCCTCCAAGATCGCATAAGGTTAAAGTTATTAAAGGCACAAAAGATGTCAGTACAGGGAGTGCGAAAGGTGAATTTCAAGAAAACTGTAGCAGAAGGTTGAAATATATTAATTTGCCCTTTTGTGCTGTAATTACTTTTTATTCCAGGACTGAGGAAAGGAAATAAGGTTAAATGAACTTCTGGCAAGCATCATGCATGCAAACATGATTTGCATAATAATTTAAATTTTATTTGTCAAACACCATATTTCTTTAAAAGGCGTCTTGTCACTTAAAAACATCGTTGTCATGCTGCCTCTCTGTAATCTTGTTCAATTAATAAATTCCTTTTTTTTTTCCTTTTAATTGCTTCATTAGCACCTAATTAATCTTGTTCATGATTGTTAATTTTGCTTGTTGGTATTTGTACCTATAAGGTCAGGGGCTGTTTCCTCTTGAATGTGTAAATGTTTTCCCAGGCAAAATACACACATATATGGAAAATATAACTGTTTGCAGTTATCAATAGTTTGGATTTGTGATCTTGTCTCTTTAACTATCCAAGTTAATTTAGAAAGTTGTTCTGCAGAGTATCATTGCATGACTAGGGGCTAATTAATGACTGGAAAACCGCTATGCTGTCTGTATGGCTGGACACTTGTATCTTCTCTATTTTCTGATTTGTACATTGTTTTTCATGTTACAGCATTATGTAGCCTTTAAATTACATGCCTGTGTATAACCTACCCACCACAGTTGCTAAACTCAAAATCTTGCTATGGACAAAAAGGAGGACATACATTAAATGTAAACCACAGAAATGTGTTGTTTATTGGCTTAAAATGCTAACAGATTTTACTAAGATGAAACAAAGATATTACAATTACTCCAGTTGAAATTATAATAGTAGTTACTGTCCAAATTAAAATCAAATAGATGCTTAATATGTTTAAAATGGTTATATCAAGCTTTGTGGTCATCCTTTTGTTGCATCTCTGATCCTAAATGAGTCAGGGTGGGGTTTCAGTGAGTTGTCAGGATCCAGAATTGAAGAAAGGGAGGAGTGACGATATTTTCCTCCTCTTTGAAGGACTATATTTTTTTTTTCTTGTCATTCTAATGTCTGCTTGAAGTAGACATTATTTTCTAAATGTTTTCTAAAATTATTTACATCTTGCTTTTTTCCATTGGTCTGCAACTCTATGATATATCTTAATTTACAGTACATAGTGTATTTTATGTAGGAGAGATACTTGTTCTTTGTTTTGAGGCTTTGCTCATTACTCAAAAAGCAGTTTTTGCACACCTCTGAAGTCTGCATTTCACTGGTGACCCATGAGCTGCTTAGAGTCTTGGGGAATCCAGTATTACTCTTTCACCTTGTTTTTAAGATAATCTTTTACACATAAGAGATTTCCTTTTCATTATATTCCCAGGCCATCAAGATACAATGACAATAAAATTATTTTCTTATGAAAAGTTCTGATAATATATATCAGTGTAGTTTACCACTCTCAATTTATATGTCTACCAAGCTGAAAGGAAAAAAAAATACAAATAGTGGGGTTTTTTATTTGTTTAGGGGTTTGTTTGTTTTATAGTTTTGGTTGGTTTTGTTTTTGTGGTTTTTTTTTGTTGTTGTTGTTGTTGTTAGTTGTGGGTATTTCTTTTTCTCTTTCTTTCTTCTTTTTTTTTTTTCCCCAGAAATAACTCATACGCTGTTTGGTAAATATACAGGGTATTTCGTCACACACTGTATACAGGATTTTTTTCCTTTTTTAGTTGGGATATTCCTTATTGGACTGATGATAAAATTATTACTAAAAGTGAAGATTTTTTCCTTCCAAAGTCACATAAGACATCCATATTTGAAAAAAAGAATAGAGATTAGATATTTTTTTATATCCTCTTACTAAATGTTAATATGTTTAGATGGAAGTATTTTTACAAGTCTGGCAATGAAATTACATACAGAAAATTGATTTGAAATAGTTCATTGGCAAATCAAGTCCTCCCTGTTTCAAATAGATTGGTTTGTTATTTTCTCTGGCAGAATAATTGCATTTGTATACCCATAAATGGGGTCATAATGCTGGAGGAAAGGAGTATGTATGGTTTCTTTATAAGGTATTCTTTAATCGGAAAACGAGAATTATGTGTGTTGACAGATTTATGTGCATTGTGTCTTGTAGCATATGGTGGTGCTGATAAGAACTTGTAATAGTCTGTCTAAAAACCTCACATCTTTGCAATGCAGTGCTAAGTGCCTGACATCCTATGCTCATTTTGAACTTCAGTAAGAAGAAAAGTGAAATATAATATTGGAGATTGAATGACAGAATTCATGACACTCAATGTCTTTTCCTGGACAAGACTGATAGGGTGAAAAAAAATCCACCATGACAAATCAGTTACTTTTGCAAAGTCTCTTCTGTTGTGCCAAAATAAAATGTCTTGATTTAAGCAGAGGGAATTGATTTACACATCAAGTAAAATTATTTATGATAATGTTTTTTTAGATATCTTTGATTTAGGTACTACAATTTTCCTGGTATCTCTGGTGCTCTCAGAATATATTTATGCTAATAGCACAGCTTTGTCTTGCACAGCAATTTGTGTGCATGCACCAGTGTAGCTTAGCTGCTCCTCCTCTAAGGGGCACATTCAGAGGCAACTCCATTTAAAATGCAGGCCAAAAAATTTTAGACTTAATTCAGAAATCAAGAGTGCTAAACTTGAAATGTTAATCTCTAATGCTGTGTTACTGCACAGTCATGCCAAATGTTGTAGGTAAGGGACTGTCATCAGTTTTGGTCTAAATGCCGATTTTTGATGATGTGACGTATCCAATGTAGGGGTGGAACAAATGATGCATGTTGAATGGTCTGCCTCTTTGGGAACTCCAGGCCTCTTAGAGAGATGTGAGTGTTGAGAAATTGTGAAAACAATTCATTGAGTTTGGATAGCTTTGGGCTGGAACCATAAGCAGGAGCGCTGAGGGGGAGTTATGGGTCAAGCAGATGCCAATAGTTTTGTCCTTGATGCTGGGAAATATTGAGGCCTTACCTGAGAATTCTCAGAAGCAGTTTTTTTTTTGTGAATCCACCAATTTTTTGCAATTTCTTGGATTGCCTGTCAAGTTCAGATCTTGTAATAAAAGGTTCTTCATTTTGGGATTGAGTGAAGACAAGCAGAGTTGTCAGAGATGCTTACACTTCAGAAAATGCTCTCATTGTCTATAGCATAGGAGAAAAGTTTGGCATAAAGAATACTCACCAAAAAACACAAAGAATAGCTGTGATTGTTGTTTTTTAACATAAAAATGGGTAGAGCATATGAGAAAGGAAAATTTTAATAGTATTTAAGGGCAGTAAAGTGGATGACACAATTCATCAGGTCATTGTTTTCGGTGTAGAAATCTCTCAACTTACTTGAAGGAAACCATTTCAAATATATCTACATTGATTTGTAGTGTGGACATGAAGATATTAGGTAATATTGAAGTTGTCAGAATGCCTTTGGTAAGCATGTATTTTTTGTTTAATAAAGTGAGACAATGCTATTTTAAGGGTTCATTTTGTCTTGTTTTACTTGTAGCAAATAAGGAGAAACATAAGCCTTTATACAGACAGTCATGCTATCTATTACCTCTTTAGATTACTTGTCTATATCCTTTTCAGCTTTTATTTATGTGACACTATTATTTAGGCATTATGTTATGCACAATAGCATTTCATATTTTAGAGGTAGGATACCCATACATGCTATGAAAAACTTAGTAACTTTTGTATATTTGTTGCAAGATACCAATATGCTGAGGATTACACATAAAGATAGCCAAATTTCAGGAAATAGAACTTTTCTAAGATAATAATCAAAGAGTAACACTGTCAATAGAGACAAATTCCAATATTCCTAGGCATGAGCATTCACAAACTAAATAGAGAGCTTTAAAATTCTGTGTAGAGTACTCTTCTTAGACAGTTACCCTTTGCTGGGGTTACTTTAGTCAGTTCCATCTCACTAACATGTTGCTTAAAACAGGGCCACCAACAACACATGGTATTTTACAGATGTTATATTTGTACCAGATGCAGGAGTAACCCAATTTTGTACAAAGTGCACACCTCATTTTCATTAGTTATGTTTGCATTTTAAGATCCAGCTAGGTAGCCTGAAACCACCCTTAAGCTGAAGTGATTCTTGGCTCTTGGCACAAGATACATGCCCATACTCAGATGTAGACAGGCAAGTTAATCTGCAGGTTTGGGACAATTTCCTTGCATTGGGTACATCTGCCATGACATGTACCAGAACAGATCAGTCAGCCGAGACCTCCCTAGACAGTTCTCAGCATTATGTGTTGATTTGTCAGGCTGACACTGCCGTGGGCTCTCCAAAAGGGACAAAGTTGTGGTTTTCTCTCTATGACAGTGTGGACAATCGAAGCCTGGGTAGATAGTCCAGCAGGGCTGCATGCTGAAGATTAGCAAGCTTGCTCATGGGCTTCACTGCTTCAAGGGACAGCTGAAGAGAGAGCATCTGTCCTGGAGTGCCACAGTAAGCTTCATTTTTCAGGCAGACAGAGCACTTTTCAAGTTTACTTGATACCAAAAGGTCTCTGATTGATTTCATCATCTTCGGGTCTGCGTGATTTTAATTCTTCTTGTGTATATATGTATTTTTGTTCCACGGACTGTTCCAGGCAATAAGGAGTGCCAATGCTCAATGTGTCTTTCTAGTTATGATAGAAGGGCAGAAGTAGTGACAAATAGAGCCAGCAGAGAGAAGCAGAGTTATTAATTCAGCTTCCTTTCTTCTGATGCAGAAATTTCTCGTTCCACAAGCCTAGACCAGAGCAAGGATCTGAGCCAATTCTGGTTGTGGGAAGTACAGTTTTGCAGTATATCAGGTGCCTTTCTGAGGACATTGATTCAAGAAGAATTAAATGGAAAATAAGGAAAGATAGGTTATCTTAGGAGGTTATTTTAGAGGAGATCTGATATAGTAGAGAAAGCAGCTGTGTGTGTGTCTATATACACACACATCTTTGAATATTAGGGAACTTGGCAACTGAAGGATTATGGTAGCATTCAAATGTTACTTATCCTCATGTCCGTTTGTCTTTACTCTATTGCAATTATAAATATGACAGTGGGGAATATTGGACTGAAATTTGGGAAAACCCCCCCCAAACAATAAAACACCTCTCTCTTTAAAATATGTCTTTTGTTTTGCTCAACAAAAAATTGAATACATTGTTGCTGGAGTTTTAATAAGACCATAAACTTTCTGCTCTGTATATAAAATGAAGCAGTTGATTTAGTTTGTAATGGTACAAAGAAGAAAAGTGTAAAATATATGTCATTTTCTGAAGTATGAATTTGGTTAGAAAGAATAATGCTGGAAAATACACAGCATCTGATGCAGCTAGACAAAAGAGGCAGGAGAATAATTAAAACATGTCACACTGATTTATTTAAAACTCAAAGGTCTAATTTCCAGCATAAACCAATACATTCTGCAAAAGACCATTTTGGAAGGTAACTGAAGTTACCAACTAGTGCAAGCTTCAGCCAAGGCAAAATATGTATGCCTCTTCCAGTCTCCTTGCCTGCAGGAATATGCTTTGTGCCAGTCATAGTTAATTTTGCACTAGAAATCCACATGGGACTGCCAGCTGGAAGCAGGGGGAGTGAAAACTATGCACATAAGTGCTTCAAACTGCTGGAAATACAATTCTTGGCATTTAGATGTCAAAAAAATTGCTACTTGTTTATTGTCAAATTAAATGCCCTCAGACTAAGAGCTCATCTATAATTGAAGTTAATTTTTAAAGCAACGTCTCTTTCTCCCCATGCCACCCAGTTTTATTGTCATAGAGATGGAAATCTCATCAAAGAAATTTCAAGCTTCTGTGTTTTCAAGGAGCCATAGATTATGCTTGGACACTTCATCTCATGGGATGAAGTTGAGATCAGCAAGTTGAGCAGTTTTTTATTTTCAGAAAAAAAAAAAAGGGTATGGGGGAAAGCTGTTATAGAATTTTGAAGTAATTCAGCTTGGAAAGGACCTCTAAAGGTCATTTGGTCCAAGTTCTGCTGAGAGTAGAGATTTATATTGTTAGTTGAAATTATGTAAACAAAATGAGCTCAACACAGCTGAGGAAAGGAGATGTTTTTTTGGTTTTTCTTCCTCATCTATCTAGAGTGGGGGAGACATCTAGATTTGGAGACTGAAACTGGTGATGTTTATCTAAACCAGGTTTTTTTGCAAGAAAATAATTTTTAAAACTTCTTACCCATTGTACCTGCAGAATTCATGTCTGTTTTTCCTGTACTTCTCTAACAGTGCACAAAGCACAAATGAATGAAGGTTTCCAGTGAGTGAAAGTCTATTAGGCTCTTGCTTCCACTTTACAGGTGGTGATGGACCACAGTAGAATCCTAAAGTATTTGAAAAGTGCATTAGGTAGCTCACCTAATTAGATCATCAGATTAAGAGACATGATCTAGTTGATCCTTCAGTGAGAGCTTATATCTGTTGGATGGACCACCACTGTCCTTCATGAGGAATTCCTTTGACTTAGGGATTATCTTGACAGAATCTGACCCTTCCTTTGAGCTTGTATTTTAAGGTCTGATGGTCCATTTCAGCTCATAAGCATTCTTAGTGAGTTGCTTTAACATTCAGATTCTAGAGCTAGGACTCTCAGTAACTCCCAAGCCTGCTATAGAAATTCCAACCATAACTCTGTGAAATTAAGTTTTGAAACTTCTCAGAGTTTAAAGGCTGCCTCCCAGACACCTTTGGCTTTTTGACTGCTTCTTAGAGCAGAGCACTGGCTTTATGTGCACAGCAGCATGGCACAAGCAGAGCTTTTTGGGATCCAGCCATTGCCACCAGCTTTTGGGGGATAGAAAAGATGGGAAAGGAGAAATGTAATACAAAATAAGGAGGAAAACTAGTTTCTAAAAAAAAATAATGTTTTCTGTTAAATCAGCTAGAATTATTTTTTATTTCAATTAGGAAATCATAAAAGGATAAAAACATATATTACTTTAAATCAAGGTGTTTTAAAAAGGCTGAAGTGACAGATTTAACAGCTAATTAATTTTATTTGCAGAAAACAAACCAAAAAAAAATTCTAATTTCTGCTGCAACACTGCAATAAATTATTTTTTTAACAACTTGCAGTTTTAGGCAAGTTATATTCTGTTACAGCAGAAATAAGGCAAAGGTAGCCTGTCTGGTCGAGCCAATTATATTGAAGCAAAAAAAAGAAACCCTGGAAACTTCAGGCAAAGCAAAGAAGATGAACGAGAGAGATGAAAAATAATTATATAAAGGCATGATTTATTAGTAATGAGGGTGGGAGATTGAGTAAAATAGACAAGATGTGGGTAAAAAGAAGCAAATGAAGTAGTTGAAACTGGTAATGAAACAACAGAAATTAAGAAAAAGGGAGATTCAAAAGATTGCTGAGCATATTTTTTTTCTTAGTGAACATAGTACTTTCTTGCAATCATGCTAGTGATTAAGTTTCATAATGTTACCAGGTCATTTAAAAAAATATTTGACTTTACAAAGATCCTTGATTTTAAATTAAAGGCTTTCAACCTACCATACAGATCTTCTGAAGGTTCTTCATAGTTTGAATGATATCAATGTTATTCTTCTATATTAAAGATTTTAGAAACAATATTAATAATTTCAAGGATAATTATGATTTCTCTTTCCAGCTCTCTTGTGTGAAATATCTCCCCAAAGAAAATGGGTATTCAGTTATTGAGAACATTCTTAGGAAAAAAAGAAAAAATCGAATCCAAAATCCTACCAGCATAATTTTCAGAATTTATTCCTAAAATCTCTATGATGAGTACCTAGTTAAATTATATGGAGTAAATTAAAATTATAATTTTTGTAAATTATTCAGTATGTAAACACATTTTCTATAAATTTTGTATCTACTCCACTTTCATGGTTACTTGCTGAAACATTTTACTTTCCATAGCAATAGATCAGAGATTTGCATTAGCTGAGAGAATTTTTAACAGCTCTGCTAATGAGACAGCATTTGCTAAACCCTGCTACATTACTATTTTAAATCCTATGACTATGCATCATCATTTTGTTTTGCTTTATGATAATGACAGCTTGACATAATTCAACATCCTCACCTTCTGAAAAGGATTTCCTGAGAATGCAGAAGAGAGTTCACCCTTTCCAGAAAATAAAACCTTTACATGAACAAAAAGCAGTGTAAAATTGTCATCAAGCTTAATGGGTCAAGGTCTTTTTTTTTCCTCTTTCTTTTTTTTTTTTTCCCTTTGGTGAATACCTGGATCCAGAAATCTGGTACATAACTTTAAACCCATTGTATACAGGATGGGACGAAGTTAAAACTTTGTACTTAATGTTCACCACATCAAAAATCAAATAAATCATTAAGGAAATATCATGCTTTACACAATTAATACAATGAAACAACACAACTCCAAAATGTAGATAAATTGGAATAGACTTTATTTGTAATGTATGAAGTTATGTGTTTCATAAAAAATACACAAACTTCTAGATCTTTTGTTCCTTTTTTTTTTTTTTTTTGCTGGTCCATAATGAATTTTATGAATTTACTAATTCAAAATAGGTTGATTTCATTCACTCAATTCAAATTTTCCTTGTTGTATCTTTTCTGTCGCTTGTTTCCTATTATCTTTTTATATCTCCTTCTATGTCCTAGTAATGAAGAACTATAACCCCTTGGAATCTGTTTTTATGTGGTGGTTACTTTTTTACCCCCAAGTCACCTCCTTTGATTTCTTTTACAGTTCTATTGAGCTGGTAATGTCAATATAGGAATTGTACTTAAAATAATTTCCTATATATTTTAAGGTTTTTGATCCACTTTCAAAGGCCTGCATAAATCTGTCAAAAGCACAGTCACTTAATGATTCTTTTGTGTTGTTCTTGATTCTCATTCAATTCCTGTTCCAAACTCCTAGCTAGAACTCAGTTATTTTGTTATTGTGGAATATTTTGATTGCTTTCATTTATCATAAGTCTTTTTTAACGCCCTAAGTCAGGGGTGTAGTTATGCTGTCCCCTAAGCTTGAGTACTAAAGTGATGACAGTGACTTAAGAAGTCAGTAATTTGCTTGGTTCAATAGGTATGCCTGACTGACTTTTCCTACTTTTTTTTCTGTTTTTCTAGAAAGCTCATGCTGGGAAAGAAGAGACCTGACTTTCTATGTGAGCTACTTTGTAGTAATACTCAAAAGTTACTAGAGCAGTCTATGGCTGAAGATTTCTTTCTCATCACAGGCAAGATATTTTTGGTGTGTGTACAGTGCAAACTTCAATATAGGAAGCCGTAGCTAGCTTGGCTAGTGGAACAGAAAGCAATTTCAATGATTTATCATGATGGAGCTGTATGGTGCCACGTAGTTTATTGTACGTATGCGTAGATCACTGTGGGCCAGAACCCCTGACAGGCCAATGAGTGAAATTTATGCATCACTTGAGATCCTCGGATCTCTCACTTGCTGCCTAACTTAATAAATTATCTAAATTTCCTCAGAGTACTGGCCCAGGTACTGCCTAACTGTGGAAATGCTAATCCAATCTGTCAAACTGTTGAAAGCATATCCATATGCCAATGTGCTAGCTGAACCCTCTAAGTAGTTTCTTTATTCTGTTTATGAGATCTCAGGCCATGCCCTCAAAAGAAGACCAGAACTAGAAGGGAGTTTATAGATCTTTCTGAATGATGACTGCAATAGCAGAGGGCTGGAATATATTTTCGTAAGTATATGAAAACCCACCTCAATAGTACTTTTATGCTCTTCCCTTGTCATTCCTTTCTTCCCCATTTCCCATTAAAAAGCTGCTTGAGGGCTTCTCCTGACTTCTCCTTTAAAGTTTATTCGTAGCTGCATTTGTGCTGACAGTGCTCCTCCCTTGAAGTCACTATTCTTCCTTTAGTTGCCTATCTCCTGAAGTATTTTAGAGAGCAGACTTAAATTGTCCCTCAGACTTCATTTTGGTCTGTGAAAAAATCTAGAGGTCTTTTAGTCCTCTTTCCTGCAAAAGACTTTTTGTTGTCCTTGCCAGCTTAATAGCTCTTACCTAATTATCTTCCTTTTTATTTAATGTCTTAAGATTGTCAGTCACCATATTCTGAATGATTATGTGCCAGTATTGCATTTGCCTTTTAGGTAGCTGTATCACATTTATATCGTAGTATCCCATTAACCTATGATTAACAAATAGGATTAGGTCCTTCTGCTTTCATATGATAGAAATAAATTTGAAATTCAAAATAAGTTTGAATATTTTCAGCTATTATTGTACAGATGTGTATTTAGTATTGCTGAAAATCCACTGACATGGTCCTTCAGGTCATTTACCCATATGTTTTGTTAGCATTGTGTCCTATCTTTGTGATGAGAAGTCCTTTTCTAGCAAGGGAAATTTGTATAGAGATCAGGCCAAAAGCTAATTTTTTCTTCCCTAATTAATTTCACCCAGGAGTTTACTGTTTAATTATCTTTGGTGTTGTCTCCTGTTAGACCAAGTCTTTGTTCAGGTAAGGTTTCCATTAATCTTTATCTGCTTAACTAGACTAGTAGATTTGTGTCAGAGTGTTATAGCCCAGATGGATAAGCTCTTAATTCATTACCCTACTGTGGAAAATAATTTCACTTTTTAAAAGCTCATGTTGTATTTTTATATTTTTAACATAAAAAATAGATAGATAAATGGAAAATGTGTCCCAAAACTTGCACATTATTTCAGTAATATGAAAAACTTTATATTTATCTGGTTATTCTTTTTCTCCTGAATACAAGTATTTTTTCTCTTTTTCAGATTTGTTCTCCTTTAATGGAAGCTATTTTAAAATGTATGCTGTCTGACCTGCAACTTCATTTTTCAGTTCTTCCACAATTCTGGGATGGAGTTCAGCTTGTGATTATGAGCCATACAGATATGTTTAGTTCCTTGAGGTCTGTTTTCACTTCTGTTAGAGTATTTTTAGTTTTTTTGCTAACATACACTTTTATTTGCGTTACTGTTATCCTCAAGGTCAATGTTATGCTCTGTTAAAAACTGAAGAAAGCTATTTATTTTGTTATTATTCATCATTATTATTATTCATTCTACTTAGTCCCCACCTCTTATGGTGTCTTCTAGCTCTCACAAAAACAAAGCTTTGTATCTTCACTACCCAAGGTCATTCATAGCTGCCTAGAAGAGAATGAGTCGCTGCCTCTCAGTGTTGCTCACAGAACGAAAGTTGGGTTGAGGCTGGAAGGGACCTATGGACATCATCTGGTCCAACCCCTCTGCTCAAGCAGAGACAATGAGTCAGCTGCTCAGGGCCATGTCCAGATGGCTTTTGAGCATCTCCAAGAATGGGGACTCTACCACCTCTCCGGCCAACCTGTATGGATGCTTGGTTACCCTCACAGGGAAAAAGTGTTTTGGATGTCCAGAGGGAATTCAGATATTCAATTTGTGCCTGTTGCCTCTGGTTCTGTCACTGGGCACCACTGAAAAGAGCTGGTCTCTGTCCTCTCTGCACCCTCCCTTTTGATGTTTCTATACACTGATGAGATCCCCCTGAGTCTTCCCTTCTCTAGGTTGAACAGTCCGAGCTCTGAGTCTTTCCTCATAGGAGAGATGCTCCGGTCCCTTGATCATCCTACTGGCCCTACACATGACTCATTCCAGTAAGACTTCATCTCCCTCGTACTGAGGAGTCAGTACATCAGGCACAGCTCATCAGGCATGGTCTCAGCAGTGCTGAGGAGCAGGGAAGAATCATCTCCCTTGATCTGCTGACAGTGCTCAGCCCAGGATGCCATTTGTCTTCTTTGCAACAGAGATGCGTTGCTGACTCCAGCAGGACCCTGGTACTTTTCTGCAAAGCCCTCAGCACGTTAGGTGGTTCTACCTTTCAGCATCAGATTTCCCCTGTGTATTTTGTGTGATGCCAGGCCTCCCAACTCATGGCTCTAACTTGGCTGGAGAGAAAGGTGCCCAAAAGTTAAATTTGGCAAGAGCTTTTGTAGCTCAGGCCCAGTAAGATTTTAGTCTCAGATTTGAATCTGTCACTTGATTGTAAATGCAATTTAACTATACAGCCTTAAAAATTTGAAATGTTTATTTACTCTTTTAGCTGGCCAAACCAAATTTAGTGCTAAATTAAGGTATTGCTCCTATGAGTTTGTAGTTTTCTTTTTTTCTCCCATACTTTTGGTAAACTTGCAAGTTCAAGTTCCTGTTATTTCCATACCTAAACCAAAAGGGTTAGTGCTGAGAACACCAAAATATTTGCAGAAAGTAACTGTTTGTAGAAGCAAGAAAGAAGAAGCAACAAAATAGATTTGACTTCATGAGAAATATCACCTAATCATCTTGACAGAGCTTAAGCTAAAATTGTTATATTATTAATTCATGTTTTGATTAAAAGCTTCTTTTTAATTTCGGGGGTAGGGTGGCGTGGGGAGAAGAAAAGAAAAGGCTGTTTTGGAGAATTTTTCTGCTCTATTACTTTTCTCGTTCATATGACTGGGTCACTTTTAGCAATGGACATTTTGCCCTCTAGTGGTTTCTTTTGGTTACAAAATACCCGAGGAAAAACTGTGCACTTCAATTTGTCCACTTTGATTCCAGTGTAGACCTGCAAAGCAAAAACTTTTAAAATGTGTTCTTTTTCTTTTGTCCGTATCCATTAATACACCTTTATGACTCTACCTTTAATTACACTGTTCTCAGAATATATTAAATTCACGTGGACTGTTAAAGGGAAGCTAAAAGCCACTGCATTTTAATTTGAAAGTAGTGGCAATGAAATTAACTGGTAAAGATTTGGATTTTAGTTCAAAGCAGTGACAATGATCCAACTGTGCTTACCAGGGACATAACTTGTGGACCGATAGAATGTATTTAGCTTTATTCTAGAGCCTTAGTCACTGCTTTGGTGTTTTGGGAGTCTGAAAATGAAGTGGTACCATTTGTAATGTAATATTTCTGACACCAGCATACTGGTTTTCTGTTGCAGTATTTCTATGCCTTTTTTGTTATGTGAAATTTTGCTGGAGTGAATGGCATGCTTGCACCCTCAGTTTTTTTGAACCTGTGCCAAGGAGAAATAATACTGCATAAAATATATAATATTCTTATTAAAGATGGGAAAAATCCTAATTAACATGCTTGATGCAGCACCAATTGAGATTGAATAGGCATGCTGCTACTCAGGGTTGTTCTCTTCAAGGCAACCTAAAAATAAATATTTAGGGATTATTTCAAAATGGCAACTTCAGTACAAAGTTTCATTGTATGTGCAAAATCAAGTGCTTCCTAATTGGAATAAGAAAGGTTAATAGATTAATGATCTTCAGTTCTCAGCTTCATGGTTCCCAGAATATTCAGTTTAACTAGTCCCTGAAAAGAACCACTGATGGATTGAGGCTACTCAATGGTTTTAGAATGATTGGATTACAACAAACCTGAGTTAGATGAGGCTATAAACCAGCAACAGTAACAAAAATGCAATCAAACTCTTCCTTGCATCATAATAAAAAATTTTTCACAGATGAAAATACCCTGAAGAAAAAATGTATTTCAGTTGTGCTTTAAGACATTTCCCTGCTATTCTTTTCATGGCTCTATTTTTACTTCAAAATATTTGTTTGTAAATATTTACTTTTTAAATCCTTTCCCTCCACTATAAAATTTGTAAGATTGTATCACTGAAAACACTCCTACTTTATGAAATAAGAGTATTTTTTTCATAGAAATCCCCAATTTTATGAGAATTATGAGATTCTAGAGAAAAGTGCTCTTTCCATGGGCAGTGTAATATTGAGTACTGGTCTGCAAAGATAGGATAAAAAGGCCACCAAGTAAAGAAAATTGTTCTTGAGACTTTTAGGTGCCTAAGCCCTTAAGTATAAAGGCTGTGGGTCTGCTAAAGTGGCATAAGCAGCTATGCCATTGAGAGAAAGTTGAATTAAGAACTTGTATGATTCAAGGGTAATCTGCTTAGGAAGTTGAGAGAAGTGTATTAAGATCAGAGAAAATATCTCTAAATCTTACTTTAAAAAGCAAATTTTTCAGTACCAAAATTTTCTAAAGAGGAGCATAATTTTAAAATAAGGACCAGGAGAAGAATGGGGATAGAAGAGATGTGTGTCAGGATCAAAGAGAAAATAATGCAGTATTCTCCTTATAATTTTTAAATGTTCATAGAATCATAGAAAAGACTTGGAAAAGACCCATTAGGATTACCAAGTTCAGCTCCTGGAGGCCCTGCAGAGGACACCCCAAGAGTCACACCATATGCCTGAGCATTGTCCAAACACTTCCTGAACTCTGTCAGGCTTGGTGCCTTCTCTGGGGAACCTGTCCCAGTGCTCAGACACACTCTGTGTGAAAAACCTTTTCCTGATATGCAGTCTAAATCTCCCCTGACTCAGCTCCATGCTGCTTCCTCAAGTCCCATCACTGGTCAAGAGAATGAGGAAATCAGGAGGGATATTTTTTGTCTGTAGCTCTTTCTCTGGTTTCCTGTTGCTGATCTGTTGTTTTGTGAATTTGGGGAGTGGGGAGAACAAGGGGCTGCTATTTGTATGTATTCAAGGCCACCTCTTTTCCCATGGATCTTATGATCTTAACTACCATTGCTGATGATGACATTGCTTTGTCAAGCATTTCTTGCAGTCAAGTGGGCTCTGCAGTTCAAAACCATCGTGTGTCATATGTGACCTCTGCCTAGAGCTACAAGCAGTCTTGGCTGCTCCAATGTAGCCATTATTGCCCAGAGCTACACATTCAGTCTTCCTGTTGAAGCTTCTGCCCCTGTGGCTGGAATGCATGGGACAGTTCTGTGCTCAGCACCTCAGGTCACTGATCTGAGGATTCCTTAAGAATTACCACTGAAAACGTGTGCTAGTAGGAGGGGCTGTTTAATCATAGTGGCTCTGAGGTGAGGAGCCACTTACAACTTCAGCAGCTCTGCCCAAGAGCAGGGGATGTTTTGAGGCATTTGTCACTTCAGTACCACTGATTGGTCTGCCTGGAGTCAGGACTTCAAGTCTCCAAATACGGAGCTGGAGAAGATCCAATGAACCAGAGAACACATGCAAGGTCCCTGTGGATGCTGCACTGAAGTCAAGGTTAGTATAAAAGAGGCTGATTTTGCCATCATTCTTATGTGAATAAAAGCAATTCACATTCTTATGTGAATAAAAGCAATTCTTATGTGAATAAAAGCAAGTTTTTCTGAACATTATGTGAGATGTACTATGGTGAGGATTCTTGTTTTGATTTTGCTCTTCCACTATAATTGTTACCCTTATCCCTAATTCCTACTTGCAATTTTCAACATTATAATTTTTTGCTTTCTTTGGGAATATTTTAACAGCACAAAATGCTGTCATTTTTCCTCCTTTACATATAGTACAAAAATAAACACTGAATCAAAAATTAAAATTGTATGTCAGTTTTATTCTTTGTGAGAGCACTGTAGATTTTATGATTGTTGTCTTATGCTTTAATATGCTCAGCAGTTGGTGATTGTTAAGTAGATTAATCAGATGATGATAATGTTCAAAAATCCTATTGCAAGTAGTATAAATCACATATCAAATATTGAAAAATATATACTTATGGCTATTTAAGCTGCAATTAAAAATAATCAAATTATCCCTAGCAAAGCAGGTTTAGGAAAGAAGAACACACTAAGCTTGATTTTATTCTAGTTTTCCTTCTTTAATAAATTATGCTAGAGCATTAAAATATCCCCTGGGGAACAAGTACTGTAGGTTATTAAAGAATAAAATTATATTTCAAAGTTTTATATCCATGGCATATGAATATCTACATGGAAGATAAACAGCTTTTGAAAAACTGCCTGAAAACAGCAATCCATCATGTTTAGGGAGAGTTTTCTTCCAGTTTGCTGTGCTAGCATTTTTGCTATAGTGTCACTGGTCTTAGGAAAAATGGGATGGTCTAGAAATATTCTTTCATCATGGCAGAAATTTCAGCCAATTGAATAAGAGTGAAGTGTGACTAATTCTGAAGAAAATCTTTTCTCTTCATTGCACCTGCAGCTCTTATGTGGTGCTCTTGTATGCAGTTTGGATATCCTTACCTCTACTTAAGGCTGAATGCAAAAATAGGGCCTTCAAAAGTTTAAATTCATTAAACTAACCAAATTAAATAAGAATTTATTTCCTGTTTTTGAGTCTTTAGTCCTCTCAGAACTATGCAATGCTTTTTTACTTTTGTGCTGCAGTCATCATCTTCTGAGGTTTAATGACTGCTTAAGATATCAGGACACCATAGTTCTCACTTTAATCAGTCTCAGATTCAATAAAGATTATTGCACATTAAAGATTCAATAAAGCTTAATGCACATTGTCTGATCTCCAGAGAGAATTTGAGTCCTAGCTCCTCACAGTGAGGTCTGTTTGTGAGGAAGGGAAATGCCAAGATGAGTATTTCTGACTCCCTTCCCTACTCTGGAGGTTAGGTTTGTAAGCCAGGTCTGCACATCTTCTCCTACCCAAGCCACAGCCCCAAAGCTGGGGCCTTGGGAAATAGGGGACTGTTGTGGGTTGCTTCCCTCGTTAATTAGAGGATAATCAGAGGATTTTCCCACGGAGCTGAAAATCCTGTTGAATGTGCTTCTCAGCTACAAAGGATTCAGACCTTGCTGCACATCATTTAAGCATTAACTTTAAAATGTTTTTGAAGGATTTGAGATGAAATGTTGTACAACAGTGTGAGGTGATGCACTTTTGCATTAATAACAACATTTCTTCAGTAAGCCCCTCAAAGGAAAATAAGTGTAAAGAGTAGATCAAACTCACAGATTTGATACTGAAAGCATCTGCAGTGATTCAACCATGAAAATAGCCAAGTAAAATCTAAGTTGTGTCAGAAGAGATATTTAGAGTAAACAAGCAAAAAGTTACTATAATGGTATGTTATAGTCTAGTCAGTTATGCCCAAGAAAGATAAATTGAACATCTGAGTACAAGACAGGATTGACAAATCTCCCATTAGACTAGACAGCGTACAAGAGGGGAGTAGAAATTGTTTTTCTTTTTTTCCTTTAGATCAGCACATTGCAGGTAGAATGTATTTGTTGCCTGCAAATGTCTTGGAACAGTATGATGAAAGGACTGAGGATTTGTTGAATTAAGGACAATATTTTCATGGAAACAGACATGTACATATTTTATATGAAATAAACTTGAATCTGTGGTTTCTTGAAAGCAGGAGATTTGCAGCTAACTCAGGTTATAGAACAGGTTGTATATTGGATGACCTGTCAAACTCTGGCATTATCCTCTCACTAGTCATCCACAGGGGAAAAAAATGTGAAGCTTCTAAATTGTAAGAACTCATATTTTCTGATGAATCTTACTGAGAAAGTGATCTACAGAATTAACCACCTCACTCCCTCTACTATGTGTTTCCAGAAAGTTCTGCAGCTCGTTACAGGCTGTGCATCTTGTCCTTGCTCATCTTATTATGGTCTGAGAAGCAACATTTCAAGTTTGATGCTTCCAGCTCTTTCAGATCACGAAGAAGGTTTCTGAGACTGCATATTAAGGGATGTCAACTCAACAATTTCAAGCCCAGGGTTTTTTGATGCCCATCTACTGGAGGCCAACCCAGGAGTTTAAACTTCTGGGGCTCAGTCAGAGGCTGAACTGTTTGAGACCAAACTGTAGGAAGGATACGTGCATATTCCAGAGACATGGGCATGATGATAACCCTTCTTTATATGAGTCATGGGTTTGGGAGTCTTTTTCTGGTCACTAGGGAGTGAAGCGCTCAACTTTCATGGGCACCCATAGAAAGAGTCACTAGAGATATCTCTCCCCCCACCTGCCTGCTTTAGAACCACAGTAGATCAATAGATCACAAGTACATAACAGGCATCATTCCTGGGCACTGGAAATATGATCACTCACATTATTAAATGCTCTGAGTGTTTCTTGCATGCTTTTAGCCTGTCTCAGTAAAGCATACTGAGACAAAGCCAACACCTGGCTTTGTGACAGCCCTAGTTTTGAGTGCCAGGATAGTTAGATGCCGGTATAAATGCATTCCATGCCATTTAACATTCATACCCAGGACCCTTACTGGCCAAATTTAATTTACTTGAGTAAGCCCTAGAGATTTTCTAGTAGCACCTGACACTCAAGATTAGTTAAAGGAGAGTCATTTAGCTCTCAGTTCCCTGAAAACAGTAATTTCTTGTCATGCTAGCTGCTCTCAGCTGTCTGAGCCAGCTCTGTGGTGCTGGTAGAGATGACACAGAGCCAGCAGAAGATCTGCAATTATCTGGAGTAGCAGTGGGAACCTGGGCAAGGACAATTTACAGGGTGGTGTTTTGTTTAGATTACTCAATCTCACCCTTATCACCTCTGTTCCCAGTCACACCCAGGAGGTAATGGAGTGAAGTTTAATATTGCTGATTAGGTCAGGGATGGAACATTTTGGTAATGTCCAGGTAAATCTGAGTGGTCCAGCCAGTGGTCCATGCCAGAACTCCCATATGGGCAGGGTTTCAGGACTGTATATGTAATTTCTCTAACATCTGGGCAAGCTGAAGTGTTTGTCTGCATGAGGTGTCACTAACAGCATTACTACATGTTGTGTTCATGCTCATATGTGATGTAAGACAGAAAAGTGGTTGGGTTGCTCTAGGACAGGGGTTGGGAATTGTGGATTTATCTGAGAAAGTACTTTCGTGTTCACCACTCTTACACTAATTTAATCAGTGCCCCTTCCACTCTCCCCAAAACCCCTGTAAAATATCATACAAAGAGAATTCTCAAGGGTTAAACATCATAAGTTAAAACTTACTTTTATAGTTGATTGAGGTTTTGTTTACATAAATCCTGTTGCTTCAAGATTTATGGGAGAATGGGTGAGACACATTAATATGTCTGTGCTTTTTCATGTTGTCATTGATGATGCAATTCCTAATCTGTGTTTTTCTAAGCTGTACAGTTGCATTGACTATAGCAGCGACACCAGCTGGTGTGCCAGGGTGAAAAATGTGTTTTCCTTTCTTGGCTTTGTCTGAGTAAGGCTATATAAGCAATTTTATTCTTGAAGCAGATTTCATAACAGCTGCTTCCAACTCTAATTCTTTCTTTTTCCATCTGTCTTCTCCTAATTCTGCTATTAGAATGGCTAACAGAACCCCAAGGGTGCTGTGAGTTTCTGAAAAAAAAATGGGCAATCTCTAGTAGCATCTGAACAATGAAAGCCTAAAGTTGCATTTGAATTTAACTCTACTTTCCTGTTCTAAATAAAGACCTGGGGGAAATGAGACCTGCACAGATGCTTTGTGTGAAAAACACAGATTTAAAAGAAGTCTAAAGTTGGATTAAAAAAGCAAAATAAAAGTTTATGAACTCTGTTAAATGAAATTAACACCACCGTGAACCTGTCTGACTAATCTAAAAAAAAATTGTTCTACCAAATTCTCTTTTCAACAGCTCTGTTTCAACTAAACTTATATATATAAAAAAAAATCCTATACATTATCCCATTTTAACTCAAGTCACCACACCATCTCTACTGTAACATTTAATGCTACAATAAGGGAAAAGTGCTATATCTTCAGAAAATGCTCAAAATACCCTACAGACATTTTAAAAATGGAGGTTCTCATAAATTGACCTTTCATAAAACCAGATTTACATTTTCCCCATCACTTAGAACCTATTTCCTGTTTGTAATAGTGTAATATTTCTTGGTGATTTCATAGTGATCGATGTTTTCTACTGAGGCTGGAAATCTGTCTAAAGTGAGACGTGCCCCCCAGGATTGATACCTAGCTCCACACTGTTCAGCACCCTCATAAATAATCTGGATGATGGGAATGAAACACAGCAAGTTTGCTGATGACACAAAACTGAGCAGTGGGGTGGATGAGCCAGAAGGGAGAGCCATCTTAAAGAGACACCTGGCCTGGCTGGAGTGGCAGCAATGGTACAAAGTTTAACAGAGACAGATGTAGTCCTGCACCTGGGATGACATAACCAAACAGCTGAGCACAGACCAGGCTCTGTGACTGCAGAGGAGCCTTGCTGAAAGTGACCTGGAAGACAAGTATGCAGCTGTGAGGGGCTGCAGCAGCAATGGCATGTTGGACCCTGGGCTGCATCCACAGGGGCATTCCTGGCACAAGTAGAGACAAGAGCACCCCACTGTACTCAGCACTGGTCAGGCTGCAGCTGCAGCTGGAACTCTGTGCCCAGTCATGGTCCCCACAATTCAAGAACGACACAGACTGGAGAGGGTCCAAAGGAGGCCCATGAAGATGACCAAAGGAGAACCTGCCCTATGAGAAGAGAGTGAAGAAATTAGAGTTTTTCCCCCCTGGAGTAGAGAAGGCCTAGAAGGGGACTTCATTCATGGTATCTCACTCCTTAAAGTGCAGCTGCAGAGAGCACAGAAGCTCTCTTTTCACAAGAAGCTGCCTGGAGAAGGTATGGGGGAATAGATTCCACTTTTACTGGGAAAGGTTTTATCATGATATAAGAAAGGAATTTTTTTAAGCAAAACCAATCATTCAATGGAACACCTTCCCCAGGGATGTGGTGGAGACTCCAACACTGGAGGATTTTGAGGTGCAATTGGATAGGGTGGTAGATAACCTCATCTAGGTTCCCTTTCCCCCAAAAACTGGATCAGATGATCTTTTGAGGTCCCTTTCAGCTGGAGGAGTTCTGTAGTTCTGTCTCACCTATCAAATGGGCAAGGAAAAAGTAGCTTTTTAGGAGACAACCCCAGTGTTTATTTCAGTAATACTAACCCTTTAATAACTGTTGCTACTGAATGATCTGACTAAAATCCAATATCACCTTTCTTCAGGGTGAGTAGCAAGGTACTGACAAAAGGTGACCATGCACTATCACTACTACTGACTTGTTCTTTGAGGCAGTCTTACCAGCCGAAGTAACTTTAATTTTTTCTTGACTGATACGGGAAAGGGATCAAACATCTCTCAAAGGGAAGTACCTCACACATGCATATTTTGTTCTCTTTCTGCCTCCAGTTTGATTGTTACTATTTTTTGCGAATGAATAGAAGTAGCAACTGCAGAAGTTTGCAAATTAAGTTTAACATAAAAAAGCCCTTTTTTCAGCATTCTAAAATATGAGATTGACAGAGTGATCTGCTCAGATCTGTTGCCTATTTGCAGATGCATGCACTTCATGCATCTTATCTATTTGCAGCAAAGTCACTGAGGTATGAGAAGAGTGATCTCTCAACATCTTCAATTATTTTGTGTTAGTCTTGTCTCCTTTCTAAGTTGTATGCCCAAGTTACCTAAGGTTCATTCATCACATCCTTGGCTCTTGATAAAAAAATACCATTGTATGCATTTTTAAAGCTCACTATAACCACAAATATTTTTTTTTCTATTTTTTTCCAAATTCAGTCAATAAATATATACACAGTTTGCTGCAAATATGACAACTAGGACCTTTATTTATTATAATATTTTTTAATTAATTCTCTTCCAAATGCTAAGAACATTTGATTCTGTATAATTTGAAATCTTCAACATTTGGTACCACTCTTTTCTGCAAAAGACTGCCTCTTTTTTATAAGTCTAACAGTATAATAATGGGCATTATTTTTGGCCCAAAACTGGGAAGGAAATAATTTTTTCATATGATGTTAAACACAAGGAATATAAATCACCTTGTAGTAGTGAGAATAAAGAAGATCAGTCATGTTTCCTGAGGGGAAAGGAAACAAGGGAGTCACATTTTAATCTATTCTCAATGGAATATTTAATATCAGACTTCAATACTTCATAGACCAGAAATTTAGTGCATCATTTTAATTGTCTCCTGACTGTGTTGGGAAAAACTGATTAATAAATTAGATACTACTTAACTTTCTCACAATGAAAATTCATTCTTGTATATAAAGTGTTGACATAAATTGCATCTGGGTATTTTTTATGCAGTAATTATTCTGTTGTTTTTTTAGTAAACTGACATCAGAACTAATCTTTTAGGATGACATTCATCTTGTCTAATTTTATGAATCTAAAAACTAGATAAATTTTCTAAAGAAACTGTCTGGGATTCTTGAACAGCCAGTTGACAAAGAGGCATGCAGTCTCCAAAGCAGATTTATACCTGTACTTTAAGTTTGTTTAAACTGTGATTTGGAAAAAAAAAATATTTTTTCTATTAATGTAGCTGTTTATAGCACTGGAAAAGCCTAAATTAAAGCTATGATCTAATCAAAGTTTGTTGATGTCTGAGGTTGCATACAATTCCATCTTTTGTCTTCACACAAGCAATCATTTGATCAGCAAGAAGAAAAAGAATGCGTTTAGTTCATGTGACTTTACTGATATTCTCAGCACAATGAGATAATTTTACAGGCCTTATGTCTTGAATTTTCAAAGCAGAAGCCAATTTCAGTTGACAACAATGCTTAGCATGTCTGTGACTGATCTGATGTTATTTTCACAGGAATGTCTTAAATGTTTTTCTGGAAATTGGAGCCAAAGTGATAGGTTGATTTGCAAAAACTATTTTCATATATTTTCAATGATTTAAAAATGTCTAAAGAGGGTTTATTTATACTTGCTATGCATGCTGTTCTAATATGACAACAATAGAGGCCACTATGGTTCCAGAATTCAAAATCTAAAGAAGTCTATAAATTACAGTTTCCTAGAGAACAAAAACAACAATAGTGATTTTCAAGTAATGTTTGCCTTTTAAACTCTAGTAAAATATTAATTAAATATGTCTTGATGATTATAAATACTAGTTGCTTGAAAGTAGATTAAATTCAGTGGGAATAAGGTTTTGTTTAATCTGGATTACAAATTTAGGAAATATTACGTAGGAGGATTAGGACATTAGTATAAGAATAAATTTGCATTTGGAGGTGCTGGGGTGTCTGTACAAAGGTAGTTAGCATCCTTGCTTCTACCTTTATGCTGTACTGAAAAGTGTATTTTGACATTTATTCTAGTTAATAGTGGTTCAGAACCTGCTAGTGGATACGTAGAAGTGGAGGGGTTATTTTATTTTGTTTTGCAATCTGACATTATTATTAGGTCTTGCAAAGAAGCAATTATAGAGTATTACTATAGATTAGGCTACTAAATGCATAAGTAGATATATGTTCATGTTTTCACTCAGTTTTTTTGACACTTACATGAAAACTCTGAAGGGTTATCTGTGAGTTATTCTAAGCACTAAACACTGGTAGAATTAAAAACCTCTCAGGGATTTTGTTAAACTTTGCTTATTTTCTGTTGGTTGCTGTGGTTCAGTATTACAATTCCCAGTTTCTGAGCACAGCCATGGGAAACAAGTAGAGGAGTGGAAGTTTGTTCAATATATGGCAGACTGCCCGATAATTAAATATGCTCCTTTTAAAATGCATCATCATCACTTGAATTGTTGTTTCTTTTGGAATTTTTCTGAAAACCGGGTGTGCTAGACTTGACTTAAAATACAAACTGATGCTTGTCCACTTAACATGCTCCATGTGGGAAAGGCTTAAATTTTCTCAGAGCTCCAATAAAGGCAGTGATGCTTGATATGGCCACAAGCACAGAGAGTAATGGGGACATAGCTGAATTGTTATAACTTTGATGCCTATCAATTTCACCAGGCAAAAGGCCAATTGCTAGAGGAGCTGTCTGAGGGAATGCAAGATTCAATGGTGATGCTATCAGTAAAAGTGTCGCTCATCTAGTTGGGGAAGATGCATATTTTTATTTGGGCATTGTCCAACACTGAATTAAAGTAATTTTACCCCATGCATTGAACAGTCATAAGATAGCTGTTAGCTGCTTTCAGGTTGAGCTGGAATTAAATGTCGGTTTAAAGATGGCAGATTTAAATCCTTGAAAATTCTGATATCACTTCTGTGTGGTAGCTAGTGAATACCTTTAATTTTGGAAATAACTTCAGTGAAATTCTCTCTCTGCATTGAAGTCATCATGTTATTTCACAGTTACAATAGCAGAATCTAGAAAGAAATAGCAAGCTTATATTGCTTGCTTTCATTTTTCAATTACAGGTGCTATGGGTGATATCAGAGATCATGAAATTAAATATGGGACAAGTCTTAGAGTAGCTAGAAGGCTCCTCTTAATCTTTTATGTTTTCTTTACAGTGCCTAATGAATTCTGTACTTTTTTTCATTCTCTCTATGTATGTCCTCTTTGTGATTGTTATTAGGCTGTTTAACATAATCAGCTCTTTGACATCTCAGATTTTTCTCATTATACTTGTTTTCCATACATGCTGACTTCAAACCTGAGATACTTTACATGCAGCAAAAGAAGAGTTTTGTCCAAAAAGCCACATTACCTTAGGTCAGGGGGCTAAGTTGAGAAAAAAACTCTTGTTTACTGTACCCATTCTAGAGATTTTGCCAACTTGTACCAGTCAAGCAATGTGATTTTATGTCTATAGACTTTTTTTTCCAACATGACCACATTGGCAGAACATATTAGTTTTACCTACAGAGTAAATCTGTTCTGCAGTGTGGCAGCTGATTCAGACAGCTTGCGATGTGTAGCTCACACCTCATGAGTTTATTCAAATAACCTAGGACTTGAGGATTTTGCATTTTTTTCTTTTGTTTATTTCTTTCAGATCACTTGGATAACCTCTGGAACAAAAAGTTACCTAATCCTTACTCAACAGTCATGATGATGATAATGGAAGAAGAAAAGAAAAACAACAAAAAACAACCCAGCAGAATCTGAACCTTTAACCCTTATGCAGGTCAAATAGAGTTGGAAATTCCCTTTAGGGACAAGGATTTTATTTCTATAGAAGAATATATCTGCTATTTATTTTCTCTTAGGGTGTCTCAGTCTAATCTGATCTTCATCCTGGCAAGTATCAGAACTAAATTCTCTACTAATGTGGATTGTTGTGGTTTGTTGAAAACCTGCCACAGCATAGCAACAGCACTGTCCCAAAACAGAGCAGTTGCAATTTGGAATGCTAACATTAAGACAATTAATCTTTTGGCCCCGTGGACTGATTCTTCACCTTCCCAGGCTCAAGCATGATGTGAAAGTATCATCTACAAGGCCAGGTTTGACCAACATCACATCAGTCAGTGAGAACTCTCTTAATGGTTGTCAGCAAGGGGAAAAATGACAGAGAAAAGGCAATTACAGTAAGAAAAGTGTTGTTTGAAAAATTACTTTTTTATACTATACTTCTGTGAATGTGAAAAGTACAGTCTGTAGTTTGTTAGGTTTAAGAATGGCCAGAAGTGGAAAGATGTTTTTCAAAGTCAGCACCAACTTCATAGGGAAAAAGATATGAATATTCTGCGCTTTCTATTAGAGACAGAAATGAGGAGGGCAGAGGAAAAAGGGTTAAATAAAATTAGATGTAGTCACAGGTGGGTAAAAGATACCTAAAGTATTTTTCTAGTTTTGTCAGGTGGCAGTTGCTAATGCTTATAGTAAGGTTTATAATATATGCTTATGAAATCAAGGGCTAGAGCAGGATGGCTGTGCTATGTGACATTACATTACAAAACAACACATCAGCCAGTTTCTCTATCAGCAGGGATGTAACTCTTCAGTAGCTCAAATTAATGAGGTTAACTTCAGAAATCCAAAAAAACAAGAAGAGAGGAATTTCTGGTGGCACTGCAGCAGGAGGAGGCCTTACTTTTTCCTAGTGACTTGTTTTGAATGTGGTTCTGCCATATTTGTACTTATTTCAGCCCATATCACTGCAGGGACACCACTAATTACTTGAGGTAGAACTCCTATGAGGTAGCACAACCGGCTTGTAAATCTAGGACTTTATTGCAGGGGTCTTTCATCCCTGAATGGTATTGACAGAACTGACCAGAATGCCACTCAAGAAGAGTGATAAACACTCTCCCAAACCTTATTGCTAAAAGTGTGTTTGCAGGGAGCAAGGTATTCAGAAGGAGAACAAGGAAGAAGAAACTGAGAATGAATTAAAAAATATCCAGTCCAAAACCAAGGTTATTTCATCAGATATCCTGTTTTTTAGGCATGTTTGGCTGTGTTAGCAATTCTACTGCAGTCTTTAGAGTGCCCTGAATATAGCAACAGAGTTAAACCTGGTCACCTTTAAATGACATAGTTCAGTTGAATGCTTGTAAGGTGAACAGTTCATTGCAGTTCTAATGCAACATTCTGATGCTCTTGAGGCAAAGATCAATAATTAATGTTCCACTAGAGACCTTAATGGCACAATTACCATCACACATTGTTATGTTTTATAATGGCATCTCTCATACCACTAATAACTTATAAAAGCATAATAATGATAATACTTGAGAGAAGCAAGTTAACAAGAAAACCCCTCAGTATCCTCCCTGCTGTCTCCCTCTTCCCAACACTAGATGCTTGTACCTGTTATGGGGATCCTAAGGCAAAGTAAGCATTAGATAGTGGTTATTATAGAACACTAGGTAAAATAGTGTGTTGAGTGAGATCAGAAACAAATGAACATCATGCCAAGTAAAGCCAGTGTAATCTCACATAGACAGGATGCACAGTGTGCTGTCGGGTATGTTTGCATCATGCAGACCCAACTGACGTAGGGGGATATGCCCTCAAATGATAGGCAGGATCTTGAAAGCTCAGTCATTGAGCACACAGAAAGTAATAAACCAACCACTCCTTTCTGGCATTCTTTAATTTTTTTAGGAAGCATTTTGTGCTTGTTGTTTCCTTGGCAACGAATTTCCATTTTATCAAATGTAGGACAGTACAGACCATTAATCTTTAAAATGTTACCTTTACACGGAAACTTTAGTCAAATATTAGTAAGAGAATGATCATGCTTGGTATTCACAAATTGTCACTTTAGCCCAGGGAATCAAGTACCTTTAGGCTTCCTCTACACTTGGTCATGATGCAAGGAGCAGTTTTGAGTACGTAGATATAGGCTACTGCTCTGAATCCTTTCAAAACAGGTCCTCTAGAAGTGATTCAGACTAGAAATCTAATTTTCACTTTTTCATCCATGCAACATAATTTTTTTTCCATAAGTATGCAAAACAAATTTTTTAAGTTTCATCCTATAAGCATGTTCTGAGGAGATACAATTTCAGTGGAATTTTGAACCATCCACAGACATTCAGCAGAAATGTCTGAACTGGGTGATCAGACATCAGTTTCCTCCTCCTCTGAGGTCTTGATGTGCTCCATCCTTCCCTATGAATCCCCTTTCTTAAAGGAAATATTTTGGTGTGTGTACAGGAGAGGAACGGCACTGCACTGTGTGAGAGATTCTGCCTGGAATGAGGGGTAAGGATTGTGAAACATGAACACATATTTTTCCTAGTTTGGACACTGCTAATACCTCCAGTGCCTTTGCTTCCTCCCTTTTCTCTTGTTCATCCAGCCACCAATAGGAATGATTTGGCCTTTGATGAAAAATGAAAAACATGTTTCTTATGCCAATGTACTTCTGCAAGAAATTATTTCATTTGTGTACAATTAAACCAAATAACCAAATAAACTATTCTTCATTGGTTAATGCCATCAAACTTATTATATTATACAAACCACTTCTTATGATGGGTTAACATATTATTTCACCACACAATAAATGTAGTGACATCCCAAGCTATTCATCCTCACTGTGTTTCTCAAAAGAGGAAAATTGGTAAGGTAAATTTTAATTGAGCTATTAATTAGGAAGTAACACATGAAAAAGGTCACCCTAATATTGCAGTTCACAAATTAAGGAAAATGCATGGATACTAAGTTTTAATGAATGTTATTGCAGTTCTTCACAATTTTGTTTCATTTTAAGACATTTTATTTTTCTTTTGGTACAAGTAATAAAGAGTTTAAAAGCCCATCAAAATAATTTCAAGTCCTATAAGCATTAACTCCCACAGTTCTGAAATATTTGGATGATGAAACATGATATTGCCCAGGCATTCAGCACCAAGATTTGTCTTTTTCATAGCATATTGACTATGGACCAAAGTCGAATTTCTGCGAATCTGGGATTTCATGATCTAAACACATAAGTATATTGTTGCAGAACATAGTGATCAATGTGCCTTATGTTACAGCAGGTGTGTTGGCCCAAAGACAATAAGAAGATCTGGATTTTTGTTCCATCTTTACACAACTTCATGGTAGTATAAACAATGTAGGCTTTTGCCTGAGACACTCAGTTTACAGTTATTATTGAATTTTCTTCCTCTGAAACTCTATATTATATTTAGAATCATCATTGTAGATTATGCTCTTGTCATTTTTAAAATACATATAATTTTATTTTTATACATCTAATTTTAATACATATATCAATATAAAATAAAAAGAGTGTATTTTAACAAATTATTTAGGTGATGTGGTGGACTAAATGGTAAAGGAGTAGCAGGCAATGCTGGCTGTGTCAGCTGCTACTTACTAGTTCTGCACTGCACATACTCATTTTAAATAGGGATGCCAGTCAAAAAATAAAAAATGCCTAACAAAACCTGCCAAACAAAAAATAGGGATGCCAATTAAATATAATATCCCCATGCTGAGGAATAATCCACATAATACATATGATAGGCTTGTCCCACCATTTGTAAAGAATCTGCTCAGTTCTACCTCTGTTTTGACATGTTCTTACAGCAAAGCATCATCTCTCTCTCATGCTCTGATTCAGGAGTAATGCAGTTTTCCAGCCTCAGTACTTAAGAGCTCCTCTTCTATTTCAGTGCCAGCTCAGTAGCCAGACCTTGGCAAAACTTCTGACAACGTGCTTTAATATCTTCTGTGTTTAGTAAATAGAAGAGGTCTTAGCAGCAATTAGCACATCTAAGCTATTATGATGGAAGGAGTGGACAGAAGAAGTCAGAGGACATCTGCTATCTAATTTGGGGTGTTTTTCTGTCAGAGACTCTGTAGGAAGAAAGAACTCAGAAATGCTGCATGAGTAAATTGAAAAAAAAACAACTATTTTCCAGTGTAATCAAAAGATCAGGAGCAGTCTTCCCTCTCTGTCTCATTTTGCATTGCTCTAAGAAAAAGAATCAGCCTAGGACTCAGTCTAAGTAAGCTAAAGATCCTAAAATAGGTACTTGAATTTCTTACATAGCTGTTACAGACTTCAGAGGCCAGCAAAGGCCAACTGAATGGAAGGTAAGTACCTTCCACACAGGGAAAAAATAGCTTAAGAAGGAAATTTTCAGCTGGCACCTAGAGTATAAATGCTGTTAAGAGATATAAGACAAGATCCTTATTGAAACAAAAAATAGTGAAAATGTGGGGGGAAACCCCAGCCCCATTTCCCTTGGATTTCTGTGCTTAATTAGGGGCTAATCACTGGTTTAATCCTATGCCTTTCCTCTTAAGAAAACAGTGATGATATAAATCATATAAAATATGAATAACTATATATCAAGGTGTTGAAATGAAATACAGAATGGTCAATTCAGAAAAGAAACATACTATAACAAGTGCTGAATCATTCATTTTCTATAAGAGGAACTGAAATATTACTTCCTTTAATATTACTTGTTCTGAGACATCTCAAAATTGACATCTCAAGCTCTGTACCATAGTCTGGGAAACATGTTCTTTTGTTTAATCTTAGAACTAAGGTTTCTCTTCAACTTATTTTGATTTTTGTAATGGCTTTGTTATTGACAATAACAACACACTTTTGTTCACCAATTTAGAGTCTTTTTGTACAAACTGAATTATGAGATGTTTAAGAGAAGATGTTTATATAGATCCTAGATTCCTTGATTGGATAACGGTTTGATATAAGACTAGACAATATCAATAATGTCCATGTCATGAAAAAGTTGTGAATGTTTTCCAAAATATCATGTAAAAGATTGCTAACATTTATCCTCAGTTTTTGGTACTAAGAGACAAGAAGCAAATAGTAATAATATAATAGAGAGTAAAAGTAATACAGGTTATCTTGTCAGAAGAGAGCCTATAGTAAAATTGCACTCAGATGAACAAAGTGAAAACATATGTCCTTAAATGAAGAATTTGAATGTCACTTCTCTCAACTGCTTTTGTTGAAGTGCAATCCAGAATTGTGATGCAAAGTTATTGATAAAGAGACTTAATTTCTGGGAGGAAATTTCCTTAATTTCCTTGAATTCTGCTTGGGGACTGAAATTAGGAATATGACATCTACAAATAGAAGTACTACGGTTTTTTAGGCTGTTGAATCCTGAACATATGGTAAAGTCTATCCAAAATTCTGCAAGAATTAGATAATTAAGCAAAAGAAAGGAAGTTATGCTTTGGTCTCAATTCTGTAGGCTAAATGTAGGCAACTTGTACCATTTGAGATGCATGAGGATATCTCAGTCAGATATAGGACTGAAATACAATAGTAGATGTACAGGAGATTGTCACTAATGGCCCATTCCTGGAAGTGTTCAAGGCCAGGTTGAATGTGTCTCAGGATTTAATGGAAAATTGGGGAAACAAAGGAACAAGCAAACAAAAACCCCACTCTAGAAACTGAATGGAAAAGATCTTGTTAGGAATTGCAGATAGAGGTGAAATCACCATAAAGTATATGTTTGGAAGGGCCTGCTCTTAAATCATATTTAAGTGATTGGACAGAATATATCTGTTAGGTCCATGATGTTGATTTCATTTTGGCTCACATTTTTAATTATAGCTATAAAAGGTATAGGAGGTATTCATGTACTTTTATAAAATCTGTGATGTTAGAAAGCAAGGATAATTGACCTAATTGCATAATGGAGATAGATTACATACTAGGATTAATCTTCTAACTGTGAGAGTAGAGGAGACTACTCAGGTGTTGTCCTGGTAAAAGATCTTCATATTCAGAAGATGCAGCACACTCAGATTATGTCTAAATTTATGCTGGAATTTAAACTGTTCTTAAAAATATCTCTCTTTGTATAAAAGAAATACAGAAAAAATTCATTTTTGTGAAAGGAAATGCATAAAAATAATCTAAAAGTAATATTTAGCCATGTATTTATGTGATAAGATTTTCTGGTTTTTTTTTTTCTAGGATTCTCCTTAGAAAATCGATCCCATTCTAATTTAATTTTGCAAACTAACACTTTAGGTCAGTATCTTTAAGGTAATAAATATTTAATTTAATTCTTTGGACAGACAACAAGTGGATTTTCTATGCCCTACTTAACTTGATCTTGTTTACTTTTGACCCCATTTAATTAACAAAACTTCTTTCAAATCTAACATACAGACTAAGCTTTCTCTTAGATTTTAAAAATATTGTTTGCTGCTGCTGCCAGATTTATGGTCTAGTGCCACCCTAGCTGACACAGAATAATTTAGTACACAGAAGATTTTGAATAGGAAACCAAGGCAAGAGCTTGTTTTCTTTAATTATTGAATTGATATAAATTATAATTAACATAATGCTTGGAACCTAATTAGACTACCATACAATAATTTATCTTGTGTTTATGTACCATGTCCAATTTGCTTGTGTTAACCCCTAACCTGCACATTATGACTTGGCATTATGCATTTGTAATAACAGATGTTCATTTTATTTTTATAATTACCTGAATATGAGATTTAGGGTAATTATTTGTGGAATTTCATTAATAACATAGAGCTTCGACATTGCTAAAGAAAAAAAAATTATCAATTTACAACCATTTCCTATACTAAGTGCATCTGTTTCAGATTTATTTTAATCAACTGTAACCTGCTGTTTGAAAAAAACAGTGCAGACAAAATGAAATTAGAAATAAACAGGAATTCCAGCAGGGCTATTTCATGCAAAGAGAACTAGAAATATTAAATAAATTGCCAAGAGCACTGATGCGATCAGTATAAATGGATTCATGGAAGAGAAGGAGAAATTAAAGCTGCAGTGACAGTGTAGAAGGGGGTGAAGGAAATAAATTTAGAAATCTTTCATGCTTGGGTCAAGCAACCTGACTTACTTTAGTAATTACTTATTGATGTGCTTCCCTCACCAGGCCTGTATGCAGATTCACAGTTTTACCATCAAAATCATTTGTTAACACAATGAAAATTCAGACAGGGTCAAAACCAAGGTCCAAAAGTTCAAGCTGGGGAGGAGATCTCTCATTCTGGAGCAGAGAGTGAAGCAGCTGTTGGGTGATTGGTGATTTGTTTACCTTATGTGCTGACCTAGGATTCTCAGTGGCATGCTTGGAGATTTAGAAAAGGAAACAGTTCAGCTTTACAGTAGTACAAGGCTGCCATAGGTCATGGCTATTAGTGGCCTACTATGGTTTTTATTTGACACAACCTCATAGAGGAAAATCTTTTTGCCTATGGCAGCAAAAAATAATATTTTATCTACTGCATTTCTTTAATTTAGAGACCCCTCTTTTCAGAAGGAGTCAGCTAATAATTAAGAAAAATAAGAGTGTTACTTAGGTAATTTTAAAAATATTTGTGGCTTGGCTGGGATCTCATGATATAATCTAAATATCTGCAGTAATTAAATATTGCTCTCAGAGGATGTTTTTTACACTAATTGGCAAATGCATCAACTAAGAAGCACTAGAATGGCTTATAGCATCTCCCTCATTTCTTCTTTATAGAAGAGAAAGAGGCTGTGTGTTGCAGAAGGGATAGAAAAAGCTGCAACACATGCTGCTTTTAAAGAATTCCTGAAAGACTATATAAAGTTTGAAAAAAGTTGTGGAAAGAAGTATATTTTTAAAGGTTATTTGCATTTTAAGGGGTGCACATGAGAAATTAATACAAGTAACTGTTTTCTGTGATACACTCAGGTTTTAAAAAGAAGCATCTCAAAAGATCTGTGTGTGTGTACACACACACACACACACACACACACGCATATATTTATACACATATACACAAATATATATAAAACAATAGCTGTTTTTTGAACATTTCAGGGGTGGGACTTACTTGACATATTTCTTTAACCAAAAAAAATCTCATTGGGCAAATGGGAGACAATTTAGTTCTGTATTTTTCAGTCATGAAAACCAATTTTGATAACCCTTTTGTTGTTCTTGCTTGAAGCTTAGAAAATTTTAAAAAAGCATCTAAGTGAATTTTTAGTCAAAAGTAATATACTAGCATTATTCTGAGTTCCATCTGCAGATAACAGTGAGCCACATCTCTGTTCTCTCCCCATTTGGCTAAAAAAATCAACATTTTCCATTCACGTGAGAAAGATAACAGGAATAATAGAACCTTACAGGAAAATATTCTTATTTTATCACCATTATGCCAAATGCAGGGGTTGTGAAGTCAAATACTGCATAAGCTGATGAGAGCTAGATGTGTGCTTGCATCTGGTTTTGTGTTGCCTGGGTGAGGAAGGTGCTTACTCAATAGCTGTAACTGTCCTTTAATAAAAATAATATTTGTAAACTAATAAATATGTATATAGTAAAGAGGCTTTTTTTTGTGGGTTTTTTTCCTGGTTTTGGTTTTTGGTTTGTTTGATTGGTTTGGTTTTTGGTAAATTGTTTTTGGGGTTTTTTAAGTAATTTTAAAAAGATGGGTCAAAATTATGATATAGGGAGATTTTTTTGGATTCAGATTTTCTTGTTTTGCAAACCTGGGCTTTATCCTCCAGTCTTTTACTAACTCTCACTATGACTTAATAACTCATAGCACAACGTTGGTAATTTATTCAGATCAGGCCTTCACTGTGTGAGGTGTTTGGTCTCATAGGAAATGTTCAGTGCTTTATAACTCACAGTAGATGATTGCAATACAAGTTGAATGACATATATGGCTGTGTGACTTTTAAATTGTTTGAAAAGATGAGCTATTGATAGTTAGCTATTAAAAGTCACTGCAAACAGCATAGATAGTCAAACTAGGGAACTGTTTATTGAAAAGAGTAGAGCAAAAATTCCCTAATGATTGTACTAAATCAAGAAAAATGATTTCAAACCAGTATAAGACTGCAGCAATGCTTTCCATCTTGGGATTTCATTTCAAGGCTCATATTTTTTAGCGCATTGTCACAAACCCTTCACTCACAGAATCAAGAGGTTGAATGAGAATCTGCCTGTCATACTGACAGAAGAACACTTGGAAATGCTAATTAAAGGAGCTATTTAAACTGAAGAACTAAAAGAAGACAGGTAAATGTAAAATTTTCTGTAAACTTTGTGAGAACCAGTCTATGAGTTTTTAAAACATGAGTCATGCTTTTATAATTGTCTTCGGCTGCCGATAGACAGAAATGTGTTTCAGTCCACACATGTTTGTCAGTGAAACCAGAATATAACCAGTGTTTCTGACAGAAATCTTCCCATTATCTACCACTCATTTTATCAGTTGGGTTTTAATTAAGAGGATTTTCCAGAATTTTAGATTTGACTGTGACACAAGTGTTGTCTGTCAATTTGCTTCCTCTTCTTCCATCATTAGCTAAGGCTCAATTTAAGTAAGAGCACAGGTATGAAATAGTGTTGTAGGAATAGCATTGTATACTACATCGACTACTCAGTAGTTAAGAAATTCAGAAATACTTGTTCTTCTGCATTTCTAAGTTCTTTCTTTCATGTCTATAATGGAGTCTTTAATTATGTAGTTGTACTGTGATTTTTTTCTTCCCCCATTAATATTTGCTTTGTTTATCACACATGAGGGACCTCCTCTAACCGAGGCTTTACAGTTAAGAAAGCTACTGAAGTTTAGAAACATGAAGTGGATGTATCATAGGAGTGGACCAAAGGATCAGGAATGTGATACCAGATGTGAAGGCTGGGGTCAAAACCGTCTGGAGGAAGATCCTAGTTTGTGAGCTTCTGCTCGTGTGTATATGAAGAACACAGCTTACAGAAGGGATTTCAAATGCCTTTCACACCATCTGCTTCTAAATAATCCAGGGTCTTTTAGGATTTGGTAAATTTGTTTTTAGCTTTGCCAAATTACCCATATTAAAAAAAAAAAAGGCAACATATTTTTCTCAGTTTTTGGGTGACTTGCTTCCAGAATAACAGAAGGCTCATCCACACCCATTCATCTCTCCTCAAGTTTGTAACTGCAAATTGACTGCAACTCCAAATGTGCTCTGAAATGTCAGGTCTATTGCATTTCAAAGTACAGATTTGTTTGCTTGTAAGTGATAATATGCATTTTTTTTTCTTATTCCATTTCAGCATGCCCATGACTAATATTAGTAAATATTGGCCCAAGACAGTAAAAATGAACTTTGACTTCCATGTTTCATATTAAATGCCAAGTGTGCTTCGAGACAGAAACAACAAACAGGTGGCAGAAAAGGGAGAATTGAAATGTGTGTACAGACCACAAGGCATGTGGTACATTTTCCATCTAATCTATTTAGTTCTGCATATATTGCCCAATTCCAGAGTATCTAAACACAGCATGATCTATTGCTTTGCACATTGTTCAAGATGCATGATCAGATCTCAGAAAACAGCAAATGTTATCAATAAAACATGAAGCAAAGTTAATGACAGGCTTCCATTCAGAGTCACCCTGCCGCTCATGGTCCATTATAATGATTCATTCCTAACATGTGGGAGAGATTGACAGACATTTCATAAACCTTTTATTCTCCAAGTTTTCCCTGTGTAATAAGTGCCTGCTGTACACTAGGAAAAAGATTAACTATCAATTTCAAGTAGAATAAGGAATAAATGTTTAAAAGACTAATGAGACACTATTTTTACTGCTTAGAGTACTGTGACTAACCAATGAGTCAGATGAATGCTTCTGTCAGTTTAATTAGTCATTGGATGAACCTCTAGTTTAGCCTTAAACTCTAATTATTTAAAAAAAATCAGAAATACACTTTTTGAGTGATGAGACCAGCAACTTCATTTTCAAAAGTCCTGCTGGAATAAATATGTGTTACATGCTTGTCTGAAAGTAAAGTAATTTTAATTTGCCAATTCCTTTTAACTCTGTGTTAGTATGTCACTGTCACATCTAGGATACACATGTTTACAAGTCAAAGCCATCTATTTCTGTGACTTAGTGTCCTAAAGACCTAAATATCTGAAAGGGTTTTTTTCTACTGCAGTTAGTCTTTGGTCAAAATAGAAAGTGCTGGTTATCTTTTCTCCCATTTCCATAAACCATTGATTCAGTTAAAACAAATGCTAACTCATTTTTCAGCTCACATTCTTGCAAATTGTCTTAATCTGGCATGTTAAATGCTTGAGAGTATGTGCACACTCATCTTCTGATGGGTTTGATAACCTCATTTAATACATTTTCTAAAAATTCACTGCTATATTGAGAGCAGAATGGTGAAAGTCTGTTCAAACTGTTTCATTTTGCACAAAGTTCTACAGGTAAATTATCATCCTGGGAAAATTATCCCTTGTGTCTTCATTTTCTTTTGTTCCTCTTATAATTTTGATTTCACTTAGCCAAAATGCATTAGCCCTTCATGAAACTAATAAAAATTGTGTTGGTTCATCTGTGCTAAACTATGTTAGTATATTACCAAATTGCAGAATCACTGAATATGCCGACTGGGATTAACAATGTATTAATAAATAATGTTGGTAATTATATTAGTAATTGTTATCCAACTATATTAGTAAATCCTGTTAAAATTCCAAGCACTCAAACTGTTGTGTCGAGTGGTTTAGTTTTGTTGTATGTAATACTAACACTCATATCTATTTTATTCAATATGCCTGAGTGGATTTAACGTCTTGCATCTTTTGTATTTCTTACATTGTTTTTTTTAAATAAAATTGATGAATTTCAGAAAGATAGTTGATATTGACGCGAAACTGATTGTAAGGGTAATAATGTCAGTCAAATTTACTGAAAACCTAGCCAGTGATGCAGCTTTGGATTTTTCTGGACTGAAGAGGTGAGTATAGATTTCGAAGTGTAAGTCCACCTCCTCCTAGTGTGGGTGTGCACAGAGAGAAATGAGGGGTCTTGTCCCCACCTGTCAGGTCTCCATTACCCACTGGCTACCTACCCACCATCATTGCTAAAGAGGGGGAAGTAGGGCACTGCCTGTAAAATCACATAACTCATAACAGCAGGGGCTTTGTGATCCTTTTTGTGTTTTACTTACACAGATGGGAGTCTGATGCAGCGGCTAGCTCAAGCCCTCTTGTCCTAGTTAAAATGGTGTCTTTAGTTTTGGTATTCTGAATCTGCATTTTGAAAGGCTATGAATCATCATAATGGCAGCTAAGTTCCCCTCTGTGGTGCTCTTGGAGATTTCATCTTTTTGTATGAATTTGCATTGTCCATTGCTTTGAACTATGTCTCAGTGGCCCAAGTTCTTTCCTTTTTAAGTTAAAAGCAGAAGTGAAGATTTGGGAGCAATATAACGACAAAACTCAGATTTCTCTAGGGGGTGTCTGTACCCCAGTAACTGACATAAAACAGTATCCACTTTTAAAACAATTTAGAGAAATGCATCTAATGACTATCTTGAAATTCTGATGTGACATTAACACAATTTGGTATCTCTAAAAAGAAAATGAAGTATCATCTTTTCTTCAGGTTGAAGTCCACGTGTATGTGGACATATGTGTCTGCAGACACACGGATTTCAAGTCCCCAGATCCCAGACTCAAAGTTTATAATATCTGTCTTGTAGAACTCCAGCTTTTCTATAACAAAAAAAACCCACCTAAATAAATGCTTCCATTAATTTCAATGTCATATTTCTTAAGAGATAATAAGAGAAATTTTGACATTTGTAGTTTGTTAGTAGAAAGGAAATTTATATGTGTAGTGTTTGAAAAACTAAGAATAATAGGTCTGTTTATTTCATAGTCATGTTCAAGAAAAATAATTTTATGTTTTTCCTTGCTGCACTACATTTTAGAATCCAGTTTAATTCAAAAGGGTAGTTTTCTGCTGCCATTAAAAATAGCTGTTAAGCCAAAAAACAAGGTATATTAGATTGTATAAATTAGATTTATTTTAGAAGAATAGGAAATAGTTGGACCTTTAATAGTGTTTCTTGTCACATCTTCTAGGAGGCTGTATGTGAGACAGTGTGGTATGCTTAAAGAAGTTAATACTTACTGGCCTGGAGGCCTTTATTTTTTATTTCCAAGGAGTGCAAATAACCTGCTTGTTAGGGTGGAAATTTAAAGGTCAGTCCTCAGATGTCATAAATCATAGATCTAGGAAGAAATAGATTAAGGAAGCTTAAAATACTCAGTCAGCATCAACAACACAGCAGTGTTGCCTTAATTTCTGCAACAAAGAACTGATTCCAGTTATTATTCTGTTCCTCAGGGAACAGAATAATTTATTTTTAGTTCAGGTCTTAAGAAAAACATCACATAAGTTACAGTTCCTGAATTTTATCCAGGTTTAGGTTTTACTCTTAAGTATTTATAATAATTTTAGTCCTTCCTCTGGTGAAACAATATTTCATTTCATTTTTGTCAAGAGATAAATTGATGCTTCTTAATTTATTTTTAAATCAGTAAAGATTAGCTTTATTTAAATGCATGTATAATTAACAAGTGCATGTTTATTCAATTTTAATATTGTAGGTTCATAATACTATGTGAATTTTGAGAGGTCATTTAGACTGTGTTCACCAGGGAACCATATTTATGTCATTCCTAATATATATTTCCACGTTTGCAGTTTTAGAGATTGATGCTTTCCAGAGCAATCTAATACATTGCTCCATTACCTTTGCAAAAGATACATTTTTTCTAATATCTAATCTGAATCTTCCTTGCTGCAGTGCAAAAGTATTATTCTAGTTTTGTCTCACACAGGCATGAAGAACAAATCTCTTTAGGAAAAGAAAGTGTATTTATGCATTGTGTATATCATGAATATTATCTTGTAGCTGTCTCTTTTTTCTTGCAGTCTTCTCTACCCCAGGGTAAGTAAACTAGATCATTCAGGTGCTCCTGAGAGGGCCTGCCTATAGAACTCCCACTGCCATTTTTTTTTCTCATGCTTTGTTTCAACTGATAGTGACTTGAAATATGGTGCCCAGAATTTGAGACAAGGCAGCATCTGTGGCCTTACAAGGACTCGACAAAGAGGAATCTATTTTATATACTGTGAAGCAGGTTAGGTAAGCTCAGCACTGTTCCTGGGCTAATTCCATCTATCAGTGTTGCTTTATTCTCACTCCCTGTAAAGGTTACCTTTATCATTCTAATTCTGTCAAAGAAGTGTACTTTATATCTTTGTCTCCCCACTGAGAAAATTATTGTTATTTTCACTAATAGACTCTTGCCAGTGGTGTCTAGTCAATTAGAGACTAGAAAAACAGAGCACAAATTGAAACACAAAAAGTTCTGTCTGAATATGAGATCTTTTTCTGTTTCTTTTTCTGCGAGGGTGGTTGAACAGTGGAACAGTTTTCTCAGGGCTGCTGTGGAGACTCCATCCCTGAAGACAGGTAAAACCCAACTGTACACAGCTCCAAGTAGCCCCTTCTAGCTGATCCAGCTTTGAGCAGGACAGTTGGACTAGACAATCTCCAGAGGTCCCTTGAAACTATTCTGTGCTTCTATGAAACTAATGCCTAAGTAAATGTTATACATACAGGATTGTCCTTAGCAGAATTAGAAAAAAAAATAAATTTCATGAAGATAGTATAAAGTCTGTTGCTTATAAAGTCTGATTCTTTCCTTTCTTTTCTAAATCTAAGATTTACGTGTATAAGATCATAGAATCAGTGAGGTTGGAATAGACCTTTTAGAAAATGGTGACTCTACCACTTCCCTGGGCAGCCCTTTCCAATACTTAACAACTCTTTTAATGGAAAAATTCTTTATAATATCCAACTTGAACTTCCCCTGGTACAGCTTGAGGCCATTTCCTCTTTTCCTTTCACTATGATGGTCTTTGTGGGTCCCTTCCAACTCAGAATATTCTGATTCCATGACTGTGTGATACATGCCTGGGAGAAGAGTGTGACCCCCCACTTGGCTGCAATTTCCTTTCAGGCAGTTGGAGAGGGCAATAAGGTGTCTCCCACGACTCCTCCAAGCTGAACACCTTCAGCTCCCTCAGCCACTGTTCCTCTGGTCTCTAAACCCTTCAATATCTCCAATGTCCTTCTCTGGACACGCTCCAGAACTGCAAAGTTTTGCATGGTGTGGGGGCCCAGAACTTTGCAGAGGACTATTAAAGTTCCTAAAAGGTTAAAGTATCTAAAGGTTAAAGTAAGTCCTTATGAATTATTATTGCGAGCAAATGTATAAAAAATGATTAGCAGACTCAAATATATTTCATTAAACTGTATACATTTTTTATGTGAAGAAGGAAAGTTGAGTTTGTGTATGGAAACATCCAGGCTTGTCACTGTTGAATGAGGAAGAAAGGCATGTTGGTTCTAGGTGCTTTAAATAACAGTAGACAGTTGTTCATCTTGCTAAGCATAAACCTTTTTTGCACTTTTAAATAGGCAAACAGAAAACATTTTTGCATTTTGTTGTATGATCCATGTCTATTGTCCGTCATATTAAGTGACAAAAAATGCTCATTTCTGAAGAAAAAATAATCACTGACACACTAGCTTGTCCCTTGAATATGATTCTTAACATGAAATTATGCTTTATCTCCTTTAACAAAAGATCATTACACACTCATTACTATACTCTATTAATGTGCTCTGTTAAAAAAACCCATGGCAGTTGTTTTATGTGGGGTCATGTGAGACTTGGTTAGAGTGAAGCTTAGAGAAAGACATTTTTTCCCCTAATATAGGCCATTAAGATTTCCAGTCTTCTGGACTGGGAACTAATCACTAGCATTTCCATCAATACTTTGATAATTTTGGATTTGCTACGGTTTAGTTTCAAAAGCAGTTAACTCATTTGGGTTTAAAACCAAATCAAACAGAACAAGACTTTCCTGACTGTCAAAGGTTTTGTTGTTGGACTGATTTCTAAGGTAGGATCTTATTTTTCAATGATAACATGTTACAGATATGGTGTGACTTGAACCTGATCAGAGAAGAGAGTTTGGGAAAACTCAGTTTAGGAATAACACTACTACAACTGTAAGTAGACATGCTATTTTCAATAGTATCCCAATATTATTTGTTGGAAATATCTTGAATTAGTAAAATATTAAAAAAATAATTACAGAATATTTTCTGATTTTGTCTCTACCAATGTTTGGAATATGAGGTTATTTTTTGCCTTTTTCTTTTTCCTATTTCTTTCCTCCTTGAACATTTTTACTTAGTCATAGTCAAATATTTCCAAGCTATTTCTTCTCTTTACAGCTCGCATCCTGTAACAAGTGGTGTTCCCCAGGGCTCTGTATTGGGCACAGTTCTGTTTAATAACTTTATCAATGATCTGGATGAGGGTTTTGAGTGCACCCTCAGTCAGTTTACATGTGGCACCAGTTTGAGCAGGAGTATTTGTCTGCAAGAGGGTAGGAAAGCTCTGCTTTAAATTTAAATTTAAATTTCCACCCTAACAAAAGAAAGAGGAGTCTGGATAGGCTTCCCAAAGGACTGGCTGAGTCACCATCCCTGGAGGTACTTAAAGGAAAAATAGATGTGTCATTAGGGACATGATTTAGTGGTGGGCTTGGCAGTGCTGGGTAAACTCTTTGTCTTGATGATCTTAAAGGTCTTTTCCAGTTTAAAGGATTACATTATTCCATGGCTCTTCCCCATTAGTAAATAATTCTCTACATTCAGATCCTCTCTTCTGTCCTCATGCTTTTGTTGGTTTTGATGCATGTAAATTTGATGTCTGCTTCCACTTCTGTTGCAGCTCATTTTTCCTAATAATGAATGAGTTTTTCCATACTTGTTCACAGGTATATTGCATTCTTGTCATCTACATCTCCCACAAAAAGGATGCCTGCAGAAACACATAGGAAAATATACCTTGGTGGGAAGGAACAACATTGGATTAACCATGTTGCATTTTAGAATAGAAAGATTAGTCAAGGCATACATGTCATGAAGTGTAAGATCATATAATCCATCTTTTGTGTGCTAGAGTTATACACTTTTTTTTTTGCTGTCATTATTAATGGTTTTATTAAGGCAAACATTACAGTACTTTGGAATTTATGGTAGTTACCTGTTACTGTTAATGTTATATTTTTATTTCATAGATTTACAGTTACATCCATATCGGTTTGACTAGAATTAAAATGCATTTTTCAAAATGCAAAATTGTTTAATTTCTGTAAGTTTCAGTTAGTATTCCATGCTGTCTTCTAAGGCACTTCATTTGCTGATAGAAAGCTGGCATATATTTTTGTTTTCTAGATGTATTTCAAGAAGTAAAAATCCTTCTGATTTTTCTGAAACAGATGTTTGCTTGAATTGAATTTCTCATTAAGATAATTCAGATCAAATTCTAAGACAAATAATGCTTAGTTAAAGTAATTTTTCTGCTGGTTGCATAAAAGTTATATGATTAAAAAATTATTTTTAAAAATACTGTATTTATATTTTATCCCTTTCTGCCTTTGGCATTGGTTGCAATTTAACATTTGATACTAGTGTGTTTTTGTCTTGTTTTAAATCAATGAATACTTTATGTCATGGAATGTTAAACTGGATTAAATTTTCTTTTGCAGAACTATACATAATGGCATCAAGTGAAAATTCAATTATGGAAATGGGAAATTTCCCACATTTAGGGATAGCCTTTTGAACGTAATAACTTTTGAGAAAATTAATTTTCTGTTGATGGCCTGCTACTGAGTTGCTTGAAAATTGAATTCCTGAACTTTCTTTTCAGAGGACACACCAAATCCAAGCCTGTTCCTGGGTCTGGTATTATTAAACAGATTGTTATACTGGAATTGTACTGCTACAGACACTGAACACAAAACTTGATATGTGAAATTCAGCTAAATTACTAACCAGGAACAAATAAACTATATCTAGTTTTTTGTTTGGCTTCCTATGTATCTTAGCTGCAGGTGGTTTTGGTTTTGTTTCCAAGAGCAATAGAGCATTAATAAATTAATCTGAGATTAAACAATTTCTCTTTTCCAACAGCTTTTGAGCTGACAGTTGAAGCAATTTCTTGGTCTTACAGCTCAATTTGTTTTTATAGAATTTGAAGGTTTTTGGTGAGAGACACCCCTTCTAACAAAGGTGGGAGTGGTAAATCAATGTGTACTAATATGAACCAAAGCTGGCAGTGACTACTAGGATGACCATATATGATATCACTCTTTATTGCATTCACATTTCATTGCATAGGATTTCCATATCTTACTTATAATATCGTTTTTCCTCTGGTTTTTGTTTCATGGGAACATGGAATTCAGCTTGTAACCTCTGGCTCATTTTCCTACAACTGATCTCTATCTTCCACCACTTGCTCCAAAGCAGAAAGTGCCTTTAGTGCTGCTTTTGGCTGTGTTTCTGGTGGGGTTTTGTAAAAAAAGCTGTCTTCTTTCTTCACAGGAAATCATTCCTACTTCTTTCAGCTTTTGCCCTTCACTTCTTTCAGTCATCATCAACACTTCTTTTCATTTTGAGAGATGTCAAAACAATCATCAGTTAAATATTCTGATTCATTTTTTTTATCTTGCTGTGCATTATGCATAAACTTCTAATATATGCACTTTTTTTTACTTACTGCTAGATTCCCTGTTTATTAATTAATTTTCTTTCTGCCTCTTATTTTATCTGTTTTAATAAATAGTAATTATTTTAAACAAGTATATAGCTGCCATACTTCAGAGTAACTTCTGTTTGACTACAATTCTATTCCACATGTGAGAATTTTATTTCACTCTATTGTTTGGAGAAGTCTGTTTTTCATAACAGCAATGTTTTTCAAGCTCAACAAATAATTGATGGCGTCTTCTTATTGGCTGGCACAATTAATTTGGATGAACTCCCCACAACCAATATATCCTTCTTTGTATTGCAAGCATGCAGATTGTTCTTCACTGGCTGTTGATGTTCTCCTGCTCCCAGGGGTCACAGCACTCAGTATTTTCAGATTATTTTCCAATAATAAGGATGAAGTACAGTACATTGTAGGACTTTAGCCAGAGTAAGAGCATATAAACAGATACATAAAATGTCATAAGGAAAAACACAGATGAGTATGATTCATAGTTACCCTGTCCTAGAGTATTAAAGAGATTTTATTTAACTATTTTAATGCTAAATGGGCACATTTGGTAAAACAGCTGAGGTAAATAGAAATCATATCCTCTTGGGTTTAGCTACATCACATATATGAAATTATCCACTTTCATGTCTCACAACACAACTGACAGCACAGCTGAGCTATCTCTAGCACAAGCCAGGTAATTTAGTTTCTTCAATAAGCTCATTGAGAAAGATCTGGTTTTCCTTAAAAAATTAAAACCCCACAATGTAGATTAAGAATTATTTTAGAGTGAAGAAATTAGGTAGGGTTAAGCCACTAATATTCATGAAAAATAAAGTGCTGTCTATGTGACAAAGCAAATAAATCTGTTAGATACCATATATGAGGCAGTGAAGTACTTAGCATGAGAGAAATGGTTTCAAATAATTTCTGAGCTGTGCTAAAAGGTACTCTGGAGTCAACTTATGGTAACCTTACTTTATGGATTTTTGAAATATTTATTCATGGAGTAGTATAGGACAGATGCTTCAGAGTCAAGAATAGGCTAGACTTCCAGACTCAGGAGGTTGTTCCCATCAGCCACTTCCCAAGGGTTTGTGGGAAAAACCAAATGCTCATCTTTATTAATGATCACAGAGAAAATACTATGAAAGTATGTGTTCTTATATGTGTATCTGTGTGTTTGTTCACTATATAAGAGAGAAAAACTAGAAGATACCATATGTAAGTAGTTTCACACAGAAAAAAAAAATACAATGTTGTGAAATCTCATAATATAAAAATTCTTTAACATCACACCTATGAAAAACTGATCAAAGGCTTGCACTTCTAAAGGAGAGAAGAGGGGATAACAACATTAAACACTTCCCTTCAGATCTTCTGCCAGAGGTCCTTGTGTTTGTTATCTTACTGAACCCAGTTACTTTTTCTAGTCATCTAATTATTATCATGTTTTCCTGCCATGAGCCCCTGTGCTTGATGCCATATGTTATAAGCCAAGACCTACAAAACTAGCTGAAATTCACTACCTGCTTATTTAATTTAGATGTCTTTGTTGCAGTAGTTTACATCAGACCCTGTATATCTTTGCTGCCTTGATGATTAATTTCGTTGCAGCTTTGAGAACAGCTGCCATAATAAAAAGCTAAGAAAGGGTACTAGGGGTATTTGTTGATTCCAGTTTATGAAAATTGTGGCTGACACTGTAATTTTTTCAACTGAGAGAATGAGAGGCCTAAAATATTTCTAGAAATATCAATACTCAGGTAGGTAGAGCTTGTGAAGTTACTGAAGGAATTTTCAGAATTTACTTTTTAGTAGCTGTAAAAAATGGAAGATGAAATAAAATTTATTATATCCAAGTGAAAAGGTAAGTTGGTTGTATCCATTAGAACACTAGAATTCCACACAAGTCTCTCTATAAATATGCCGCTCACAAACTTATAATATTCTGCTAATTTGGAAAAAGGTTTTCAAGTAAAAATAATTTTCATCACATATAAGGTTTTTTTGTACTCACTTTCACTCTTGCAAAGGCATTCAAAGGAGTAGCTGAAAGAGCATATGCCTTTGAAAGAGTAAAAGCCCCATTTGATGTAGAGAAAGGGGATCTGAAGAGTTTTTAACTGTTCTTCCTGACATTACTTTTTCACAGTACATTAGATACCATCTCTTTCCTGTTATAATACCTCTTTATACCTAGCCTATAAAATATATTAAATTTGTTGCAGTGTGATGCTTTTCATTTCTTTGCTGCCAGACATCATGTGAAAATTCTTCGTCTATTTCTTCTCGTGCATATGAATACAGAAGTGATAAAACATTGGTGCAAAGATGAAAAAAGTCCACAAAATAAACCAAAAATCTTAAGAAACTCAGAATTAAAAAATAAATTACTAAATGAATTTGAAACTAACAAAATCCTTGTTAGCATGTGCAGCCTTATAATGTGCCCAAGTCCAGGTTTTGTAATACAGAGTGACTTTAGTATTACATAACAATATAGGTTGGAAAATATATTGATGTCTTCTGCAATAGGTATTATTGGCCTCTGAAAAGTCAAGAACAGAAATTCTTGTTTTGTTCTTTGTTTGAAATCTCCTTTCAAATAAAGTATGATGGGCCTAGTACTTGTTGAGTCATTCTGCCACCTGGTGCAATAGTTACCATAGGCTCTGTCTGCTTTCTTGATTTACTCCTATTTCATCCAACATCCAACAGTTTTCCACTGCCTGCTGCATGCCTGTGCTCCTTAGTCCTCCATAAGCCACTATCTTCCACTTAGTTTCATCTGCAAGATGATCAGTATTTTTCAAAACCTTTTCTGTGTCTCTTTTGTGATATTTTTCTATCAAAAAGGAGACTATCAAGAGCATGTGGTCTTGAACCCAAAGTTGTACTGCAACTAATCAAAAGCAAACTGACATAGCTAAGGAAAATTCATTATTTATATACAGTGTTTTAGTATAAATGTACTAATAACTGACTTTAAAATGATTGCACAAGGACAGAAAACATTGATTGTATTTATATTGAGTATATACAAAGGACCTACAATTAAGGAAGTTCTTTAGAAACAGCTAAATTTTTTTGGCAAGAGGGACAGGAAGAATCCAAAGTGCATGGGGGTGAAGCAACCTCAGAAGGCATGTAATTCTGTACTATGAACATGCTTAAATTAATTGAAAAGTTCTGTCAATCCTATGTACCTAATATGTATCACAGCACCAGACTGGGCACCATGGTCTGAAACATTTGCATAATATGTAAATAAATATTTCTATTTATAATTAACAATTATAAGAGTTATTGTTTCTACTTTTTAAAAACTTGTACTTTTTAATAAAGGGATAATTTGTCCTGTATCTGTGCAGACAAGCTTACCAACATCTTCATGAAGACTATTCAATTAAGAGTTATGTAAAATTTAAGATATTCTGGGCTCGAATCAAAGAGCCATAGCTCCTAAACTCAGCTCCTTTGATTCTCATTTGGTGGAAGTTCATATAGCTGTTGATGTAGTTGCACTGCGCAAATCTGACCTAAGGGCTGGATCTGGGATGATCTGACCTAAGGTGCTCTACTTTGGATTAAAACAATAATGATTCTGGCACCATCTAGAATTCTTTATTGCTCTATTTACATAAGTTGCCTTCAATTAACCAGAGCAACTTATCTTGGAGCACCAGAATTGAACCTTAAATTCAGGGAAAATGTGTGATTTGCTCCCCAGTTCCCCTTTCTGGGACAGCACTGTGGTGTGTGGCTGTGTTGACAGGGCATGGCTGTCCCTCTCTGTCTGTCTTTATTATGGTCTCAGCAGCACCTCTGCTCACTGCTGCTCCCTCAATTACTTGTACAGACAAAACTAAGTAACGAAGAGTCCTGCTGCCACAGTGTAATTAATCCTCTGGAGTCCCATAGGCAACAAGCAACTGCACAAACAGCTGACTAATCTGCCCAAGTACGCCGGTATCCTGATTTGCAGCACCATCACTCTGCTGGTATTTCTATACTTAAATGTCCTTTGTCATATAGCAGAAGTGAACTCTTAGCTTGCAAGTGCTTGGAAGCCACTCTTTGCTGCCTGCGTATTTTTACAGCTGATTGTTTATTTCTGGCCTTTTTGGCACAGCTCCTCTTCCCTTTCAAAATCACAGGGCAATACCCTCACCTCATGTAAGCACAGAGAGAGCATTTTTTTATCAGCTGCTCTCTAGAATTCAATGTTCATTACATTTTTTATATTACCTTCAGCAAACTTCTAAAAGTGTATTCTTTAACATGTAATTACATTGTAAAAGTATGCATTAAACACTTTGGATTGAAACAAGTCAAGTGCTAAAAAATATGATGCACAGAAAATGGATTTTCCATTTTCCTGATATAGATCTGACCTTTGATGTATAATAACCACATACTATGACAGATGACCTAAGCTGTAAACCACTACATGTAATAATGATAGATGTGTTTAGACTTTTTCTGACATTAGGCAAACTATATAACGATAAACATATTGTTAATACAGAGGGCACATTTTTACATTTTCTTGAGAAAGAATATTTTTTTCTTCTTTCATTTAGCAGTAACTGAAACAAATGGTTGTTTTGTGCCTATAGTCATTATTCATAAATGGGAAGTACTCATTCAAAATAGACTACTATTTTTCTCAATTAAAATGCAATAATGTTTGTTGAATTTGGTAGAATTTAGTGTGAAAAGAAAAGTATATACTTGAGATCATAAGAGAATTCCTCCTCCAGAAAAATATAAGAGCAGAACAATGCTTTATTCTTAATTGGCATAGCAATATTGAAAGAATTTAAATTAAAATTTTCAACAATTATAACTCCTGAGTACACTGAAGCCAGTCAACCAATTCTGTAAAGAGGAAAAAAATTGAAATACAAATTTGGAATATACTTTTGGAAAGATCAAATCAGCAAGAGTCTGTCTATGGAGCAGAAAGAAAGTGAATAAAATCCGAACTTTAAACAAAATTGCATTTTCTTAAGGGTATGAAAATGAATAGCACAAAAGAAAAGGGAAAGAAAAATACAGTTTGAATATTGATGGTAATGGCAGAAAGAGATCATTTAGGCTGAAAAATGTTTTAGGTATCTTTAAACCCAGCGCTGCTATGTCCACCACCAAACCACATCCTCAGGTGCCACATCTAAATGTCTTTTAAACACCTCTCACTCAACTTCTTCCCTGGCAAACCTATTCCTACACTTGATAAACTTTTTGGTGAAGAATTTTTTCATTATAATAAATCTAAATCTCCACTGAAGCAACTTATGTGTGGATTATCAATGTCAGATTGTCATGTCAAACATGTAAATTTAGTAATTTAGGTAATTTAGTAAAACTGATTATTTATTCAGATAACTAATAGAACTTGGAGGGTTGAACTAGTCTTTTTGGCATCAGTAAATCTTTGAAATAGGACAGCTGGAGGTGTCTCCAAGGCGAGTGTCTTTCAGCTCTTTATTAAAGAGCTCTCATTGTCTCCTTTTGAGACAAAATACTGTGTTGATTAAATACTTATACAAAAATTGGAAGCCATTATCAAAGCAGAAGATTGCAGACTTCATAAAATTAAATAAAAGCAAACAAACAAACAAACAAACACCCAAAAAACAAACCCAAATAAATTTTAAAAGTGAAGTAATAAGGGATGGTATAATAAAGAATAAAATTCTAGGTATGGCCCTTGATGATCCATCCAAGTAGAATGTTGTGTTCTAAGCTCAGTGAGCTTCACCTGCATATGGGTTGTATTCAGGTGTTCTACCTGATCCCAGAGGCCCAGTTAGATCTGACCAGGGCATTCACGTCTAACAACGCAAAATTTGATTCTGAATTGAATAAAAAATCTAAAAAAAAGGGAAGTGGTAGTACTGTGGCTATATAAGATCCCTTTTGTGCAAAATCCTGATCAGACATGGTGCAGAAAGCTAAAGTGAGACTGAAACACTGAAACAGAAAAGGAGAAGGGCTACAAAGATACTTAGGAGACCCTACCTTTTAATGGAAAAGATTAGCCAAGCAAAGATGAGAAAAAATGGCTTTTTTACAAACACCCAAAGAATGAAGAAATGCTCTTTAAACTAAAGAGTTGTTTTGGCACAAAAGAGGATTTGTCTGAACTAGACATGAATAAATTCAGGCTGAAAATTAGATTAAAGTTGTTGACCAGTGAAGCACTTATATTTTGGATCTGTTCTCTGAGAGTACGAGGATGAAAAAAATTAGCTGTTTTTAAACTGGAGATTATAAAATGTGGTATTGGTGATAGCAGGGCTTGATGCTTCCTATCAGCTAAAGCTTTTTATGTTCTCTTTTTCTCAATATTTAGGAATTTAATTAATTTAATTGTGAATTTAATTCACAATTTCAAACAGAGCACATTTTCCTTCTGGAGATGTTTTTTCAGTTTTGGTGTTAATAATTACAGATTATTTTAGAATGAAAGTAGTCATGAAGGTTCAGATCTGCAAAAATACTTACGTATAGAAAAGGATAATTATAACATTTCCTGTTCGGTGTTTGTAACTTAGAAACCTGGTGCACTTATCTAAGTAATTATACTCAAATACTGAGTCAACTCCTACACTGCAGTGCTGAAAGCACTACAATTCCACTGAAGATAGAACTGTGGCTGATTCCTGAGTACACCTCTTAGGGCATTATAAGCAGACTCAGCTGCTCCTTTTAAAACCAGATGCTGGAAATTGTGGCTATGCTGAGTTTTCTCTTTAATTTCCACACATGAAATTTTTTTGCCAGTTCTCTGTGTAGTAAGAGTTGTCTTCCAACACCTCACTCAAATCAAGGTCAGCTTCTAGGCTGCAACATGGGCTTGTCCTTCACTCAGAGGTTTGTCCATTTGATCTCTGAAATACCTCTGAACATGGAATTTGTACAGGCTGTGCAGAGGAAACCTGCCATGATATTTAACTGCCAAGGAACATTTTCTTGTATCTAATTGCCATGGTGACTCATGGGTCAGGATTTTCAGGCAGGACTGCCAAGGGGGACCAGTGGCAGCACTGATTTCATAGAGAGGCCTGGGTCTTGTGCCCACTATTCTTAAAAAAAAATAGGGACATATTTGTCTAGGGAAATTTCTTTCCATTCACTGGACCAAATTAAAATTTTAATTTGAAGCTCTGAATTTTGACTGCTGACTTAATTGGGAAGTATGCTGTGGAAAAGAAAAAACAGATTGCAATTATTTGGTTATAGATGACATTGGGATAAAGACACTAGTCAATTTAAGGCACTATGAGACAGGTGAGTACAACTCAAGAGGCTCATGATAGACATTTGTTTAGATTTTTGTTTATAAATATATCTCAGTTCATTAATATCTGTATGTATTTTGCCTTTTTTTTTTCTCTGTCATTGAGTTTCTTTGGTTGGTTATGTTCTGTCAACCTGCCACTTTGAACAGAGTCATTCATTTATTTGTATGTCACTTAAAACATTGCTTTAGTGGTTAAACAATTCTTTTCTGATGTATATTTACCTGTAAAATTTCCACACTTCAGTACAGGGACCATCAACAACAGTTTATATCACTGCTAAAACAAGTCACTTGTATTGCTATTTATTGTTATACACTGTTATTTACACAGCAAGGTGTAACCATGATTTCCAGTCATCACATTAATTAACTACATTTCACTGTGCACCTCAGCTGCCAGTAACTTGGCCATAATTTTTATAGGATTTATTCTTGTTCTACAATGTGTGGAAGCCTGTTGCTCTTTTGTGAAACTACACAATCAGTGGTGTTCCACTAATTGGCTGGCAGAAGTGCAAAAAAGGTAAAAACAATTGTTCTCCACTGTAAGGACAAAGAATGAGATTCCAGCACTGTGCAAACTTTATATCAGGCACAGAAACCAAAGTTTTTTCTGGTGAAGCTGTGACCCACATATCCTTCAAGGTAGCATATGAGGCTGCAGTCTTCTGCACCAGCAGCCTCTGGTAAATACATTAAATAAAGCAAAGATTCAACACACAAGCATTAAGTAAGTCCACTGAGTTGTGCATTATTCTGAAAGTTGCTGAACAGCAGAAGGTAATCATTCAGTAGAGTCAAGATGAATAAAATAAAAGGCTATCTCATGTTACAATTGATTTCAATCTGCTGAAATATGCACTGCACATTTTGATTAGCTGGGTAATGCAGTGTGTGCTTCTGCAGGGGAAGGAGAAATCCAACACTTTATTGTACTTTTGGCTGCCTATCCATTCATCAAAGCTTTCCTAATTTGCATTCTATTTCCTTTGATGCAATCAATATGAACAATAGAGGGTGTTACCTTGCATTTCTATACTTTGATCTGATTTGGCGTTTGTGATCAACACAGTCTAGCAATGTTTCAGGTTAGAAAACATTTTGCTACTGCCATCAATTACATTGTTCAGTGACCTTCCTTCTCCCTGCTGTGCTTTGAAAATACATGTATATATTTCAAGATGTCTTTTTTGCCTACACTATTTGTTTTACAGAGCAACACACTGTGAAAATGAGAGATGGTAAACAACATCCTTAATGTTTAGGATGAAGAAGGCAATGGCTACTTATCCACTATTATATTCATGTACAGTTACTCTTACAGTGAATATAAATAATAATGCCATTAATCCTCCACGTCATAAAGAACTATGTGCATAGCCTCCAGCACTGTGGTGTGCATTACCAATTCCTGGACTGGAGCTTTTTACTCCCCTGAGAAGATGTGTTTGTTGATGCGATCTCAGTTCTTGAAAATATTGAAATGCAATAAACCAGGTAGAGCATTATGAAATAACAGTAGCGGTTCTTTGGTTGCTGAGGGTTTTTTTTTTTTGGTTTGGTTTGGTTTTTTTGGTTCTAACTGGTGAAAATGAGGAATATATGGACCTTTAATATTATTTTTATGATTATACCTAAGCAAATTTATGACTTATGTGATTATTCTACAGCATATCCTTGGATGCATCACTCCCATGCTGTATACTTGAGTCCTTTCACTGGTAGGGTAGGATAATAAAATTAATTTGTCATTATATTAAAATTCCCCACCATAAAAGAAGCATTTGTGTGTCTTATACCAGCTCACAGGGTAAAAAAAAAATATTGATGATAATTAAAGTCACAGGCAACTTCTCCATAAAGAACTGAGAGGAAAAAAAATGTTCAATTAAGTCACTATTCTCTCTATAAACATTAGAACATCTTAAATCTAAATACGATACTACTGTTTTAATCATTAAGCAGACCAAAATACCTTTTGCAAATCTGGGATCAGAAGTAAGAGGTTCCAGGCTTCCCAGTCAAATTCCCTCTGTAAGACATTTCATCTTTCAAATTGTAAGTTTGCATGTGTACTCCTGCCTGCTGACATAAAACAGCTCTATAATATTGTTCTCACTACCTTTGTATTGCTGTCTGATTTTCTATCCAAGACACACTTCTGTCTGAGGATCTGGGAAGATCAATTAGTCCTGAAAGCATCTTCTGAGCCTGGAACATCTGTTAATCCTGTTTCAGGTTGCTTACACAAAGAATCAAGGGGTGCATAGCTGTCAGAGAGAAAGTCTTCAAATTAAGGGTAGCAAGCAGAGCAGAAAGAAATGCAGGACTTGTAAGGAAGAATAAATAAAATAAATAAACAAAAAAGAACTGTTGAAAATGCTTATGAAAAGTGGAAGTACCATGCTTGGATGTTTAATGCAGTTTTCTATATAGTTTACTCATTATTTTCCCAGAGATTCATTTGTCTTATTTGTGAGGAATACCTGTGTGTCCACGAGCATATGGGCATGCTAACATGAATGATACCAGCAAAGTACATTTACTCTTATCTTTAAAAGAGAACAAACAGATAAAATTTAATAAAGTGTCTGGTTTTATGTGTAGGCTAAAAAGACTTGAAAATCTAAAGGGAACATCTATCAACTGTGATGGAGAACAGCAGGGAAAACATAGATTTCTGTAATGTAGGTTATTTATTCTACTTATAACAGCAAACACTTGCTCAGAGGTGATGTATTTAAGAATGCAAACTAGTTTTCTTTGCCACCTCCTGCCTTTTCTCACAGTTAGACTGAGGGCTGAAGTTTTCCATTCTTTTCCTAGAGAATGTGGATGTATAATTTCCTTTCTTTTACTGATTAACATTTTTCTCTAAATCCTTTCTGCTCGGAGTATCACAAGCTCTCCATTAATTTGTCTTTCTTCTTTTTACTTCTTTCACTTTCTTTTCTCCCTTTTCCTCTTTCTTTGACTCCTCTTCCTATTTCTAGTGTGTATAATATTCTGATTAAAAAATCCTATGATGAAAATCTCTAGACACGAATATTTCACTCATTATCATTATGCTGTTCATGTTTTTAGCCTGTCTCTGGTTCTTGGTGTATTGGGTGTTTGTGCTCAGGTGTTGGCAGCAGTGAGGAGTGGCCAGGACTGTCCTGTGCCAGAAATGGCTGATTCCAACTGCTCCACCATGGCTGAGCTCTGCAGTCAAGGTTGTGGCACTTTTGAGAAAGCATATTTTAGAAAGGGACAGGCTGTGAGAAATGAAGGGGGAAAAATACGCAAGAAAAAAGCCTTCCAAAAAATAAGGGGAACGAAATATTTCTGAAATCATAGTGAAGTTGGATGAAAAATATGGCTTCCTGAAAAATTCAATTCCTTCATACATTAATTTATCTGAATTACAATATTCTATAGAAAGGATAAAATTGAAAAGGGCAAACAGTAAGAGAGACCCTGGGGTGACTGGGGACAGTAAATTGTAGATGAACTCATTCAGTGCATCTCAAGGGAGAATGGCAAGTGGGATTTTTTTGTCTGCTTGCATTAAAGAATGAAGTCATGCAGAAATGAAGTGCTAATCTCTGCATAGCTCTTACCAGGTCATGTCAGGGATTCCAGGCTAAATTCAGGCATCTTGATACCAGAAATATATGGACAGCTTTAAGAGTTTTTTTAGGCAGGTAGTTCAGAGAGAGAAGTACTGAAATGATTCCAAACCAGGCAGATTGATTTCTGAGAGGAAAAGAAAAAGCAGTATAAAACCTAAATGTGCAGCATACATAAAACAGCCACAATATGCTTGTATAGAGTGAAGTTTGATTTTCCTTGGATTATTCATTTTGCTTTTACTCAAGCAAAGTGTGATATATCTGCCATGATATAAAAAGAAAAGCTAAAACTACCATCAGGATAAATGCTGAACAGTGACTTGACTTATGAAATAACTCCAAATAGAGGGATTTACACCATATCTTTTGGAATTTTCACTCTAACTAGTATTGCTAGTCTCTTATGAGGGCAGAATGCTTGTGGTCAGTGGAAACTTTCTTACATTAGGTAAATTCCTTGTAATTTTTTCTCATCTATCTCATGTGCATAAAGTCAGAGAACCAGGCAGCAGAAATTAATGCCTCAGAAGGAAGTCCTGGCTCCTTAATGAACAAGGCCAAAGAGGGAAATGTACTTTTTCAATAGAAAACTTTTTCAATAGAAATGCTAATATGTTTTGTATCTCCATTTGTTTATGTCTTAAAATGATATTTTTTTGAAGTTTCTTATTCATGCTTTAGACCTCACTCACAAGTAACAGAGAACTTGACTCCAAGAGCAACCCCAACTATCAAACCAGGAGAAAGAGATGAGCTCCTTGATTCCTCATGCAATCATTTCCTCGCTGTAATTTTTCTGTAGGAGTTCAAAAAGGTGTGTTTTGTGAAGCAGCATAGCAAAAGTTGAATGACAGACATCTATGGTTTCTTTATACTGAAAATAGGCCACCTTCAGTATATTCTTCAGTTCGCATGCTATTCCTCTTGATGGCAGGTAAAAAAATAATAAATAATGCACAAAGGAAGTTAATCTGTTTCCAGAGTATTTTAATAAATAAAATGTAAAAAACCATTCAGGTCTTGGGCTTCCTGCCAGAGCCTGATGTGAGAGAAATACCGAAAGCACACAAATTACCTCTGAAATCTAAGTTCCTTGTTCCAATTTCAAATTTGTATTTATTTTTCCTTTTATAGAGTATGATTTGATTTCATGCAGGAATCACACTAATAATATAATGAATTTATAACAAAAGTGGAACGTCTCTGCCCAGGGAAATTATTGTTGCATCAATTTCTAATTATTCCTCCTATTAACCTTTTATTTTTTTGTGTTTGGTACTGGAGAGAAAAAAACCCAGAAAATCATCTATGCCTTTTGTTGAGTGCTTGTATTGGAATGAACTGTACATGGAGAGGAAGCTGAAGCTGCACACATTAAGAGCTGAAAACTCATGTTCTACTACTCAGGGAATAGTTACTGAGAAGGGATGCAAAATATTTCCCTTCATTTATGTAGAGTTCCTTTGTGTCACTGCTTTCCCCAGACTTGTGTATTTCCTGGTGAACTGCTCTCCCATGCCACCACGGGCCTCTACAGCCACCTTTACTCATTTACAAGAGAAGGATAAATCCTTGTGTAAGGACTATGAGAAATACAATTCTATGAAGAGTATAGAACTGTTCTATATAGTTCTATATTCTTCAAATACAGTATGATGAAGAGTCATGTATATACCTCACTAGAAGAGGTATAATACTCCACCACCTGCAACGAAGAGAGATACTCTCTGTATAGATATGCACAAATAAGAGCATGAATCGCATTGCTAAGGGATTGATTAATTTAAAAAAAAATTCTGTGCATTTTTCTGCTGTTAATCAAATGCATTTGATAGAATCAAAACAAGCAGAAACATCGTCTGTAGACTACTAATCAGTGTAAACAGAAGTAAACACAAGTTAACGTGCCACTGTTTTGAAACACAATATTTATTAGCATCATTGGTTCAGCTTCTGAAAATTCTTATTCCAGTTTTCATTTCTGACAGGTAGTTTATCCATTATCTTGAATGATTTTTTTAAAGGACTGTGGATAAATGGATGCATCTGCCCCAGTTTTTCTATTTTGATTCAGGTTATTGGAAACATAGTACTTGCATTTATTTACATTTAGTGGCTTACTAGCCCAAAAATATCTGTTAGCTAATAAATGTTATCAATGTAGAGTAAGATGTATCAATAGCTGGGAAAAATCAATAATAGAAACTAATTCCAGTGATTAAAAAAATATTAAAAATATGTTAGGTAATGGAAAAAAAACACAGAAACTATATGATATCACACAATGTTTTAGAAACTGTTTAATTTTCCCCCCCCAAAAAAAGTGGCAATTCTTTATTATAGTCTCAGAATCATGACTAAATCCTAATGGATGCTGGAGACATTATTAAGGTAAATATGCTGTTACAAAGCTGGAAGAAGCAATTATGAAAAATATTGAAAGTTCACACAGTCAAGGATATATTATAGTCCCTATACCTTTTGTTTTTTACTGAAAGAGGCAGGGTGGGGATCATTGTGAAGCTGAGAGCTCTGCTCCTGCAAAGTATGAATTGTAGAAATATTACAGTATAAATCTAAATATTGTTAAATGTGTCTAACAGAATTGTATTCTTTATAAAAATGTTATAAAGTTGACACAGTCAATTGCTGTCCAGTATCTTCAACTGTTGCTCCTGGATGTGCATCAATATACAGATTTTATAAAAGTTTTTTGTCCCACCCTGTTGGATCCACTATATGAAAAGTCCTGGAACCAGGAAAATAACCTTCTAGTCACAGATGAATGTATGATCTCCCTGACTGTTTCCTACAAAAAAGGAGAAAAAACCCATTTGTGTCAGGTTTCTGGTTATTTAGTTATGTTTGTCATTGTCACTCGGTTTGGTGAATGTTTTTTCTCCTACTTGACAGGTTTTAGGATTGTTCTGACAACAGCTATAGGTTTATGGATATTGAGAGGTATGTACTGGTTTGGGAAAGCACTTCTGCTTCCATTGTGCACAGAAGTGGAGCAGTTTTTAAGTGTTTCTACATAAGAGAGCTCATGGCTGGGTCCTGAGGCTGAGCAGTGAAGGGCAGCATGAATGCATTGAGCATTTTTCAGGCAACAGTGTTTAAGCCTTCTTAAAGTACTTACAAGTTTAAAAACTGACTACAACAAAAATCTCTCCCCAAACAATAAAATAATGTGAAATACATAAAAAGAAAGTTTATAGGGAAAAGTACCATCAGGTATGGCCTATGTAGCTGTAGTTCCAGTGAATGTTGTAAGGCTCTGAAATAATTCTCTGTTTCAGATCATGCCACAACTGTGATTCTTGGGATTTTTAATTAAAATGTTGATTATATCTAGATTTATCTATCTATACCTATATCACCTATATATCTACCTATATCTATATCTATATCTATATCTATATCTATATCTATCTATATCTATATCTACAATCTATCTATATCTATCTATATCTATATCTATCAATACCTATATATATCTATATCTGTATCTATATCTATATCTAATCTATATCTAATCTATATCTATATATTTATATCTATATCTATCTTTATCTTCATTTCTTCTCCTGTATCTCCCCCTCTCACTGTGTTTAACCTCCTTTTTTACTCTAATCATGTTCTATACTGCTTTCCTACTAACATTTTTAACTAACTGACTCATAGATACTTATAGATATAGAATTTATAGATAATACCAAGTTCTCCTGGAGTCCTTCTGTGTTCAGTTGAACTGTTTGTATATATGCCAGATCAGTTTTCTTTTAACTTCTGCATGCCAGAAAATAAAAAAATTATAATTTTTCCCCCTAGCATATCATATAGCGTGCTAAGTCATGAACATGCCTACTCAATCAATTCTGACCACTCATTGCCTTCTGAAAAATAGTGTCAGCACTTGCAGTTATGTTGATATCATAATTCCAGCTGTTTCAACATTCCTTCAAGTTCAAACTTACATATTCTACAGGTCCCATGAGAAAATCATGTACCTAAGAATTTGTCCAAGAATATTTATATCCATGAGATTAACTAGGTTTTAATCATATACCAAGGTTTTAAAATCTTGGTATTAACAACAGTTAAGGTCAAATCTACACTATTTTCTGATTATTAAAAATGATTACATTTTTTTCACTAGTTCAGTCAGCTCTAATAACAGTCAAATTTTACTCTTAGAGCTTGGAATATGACTGACATAGGAAAAATCAGCATTTAGAAGTAGAAAATTCAAACTCTGTAGAGGAAGAAAATGCATGACATTGTAAGCAATGGAGAGGAAACAAAACAAGACATGACATGGTATCTGACTGCAGTTTTAATGAGTTCCACTAAGGGATCTTTTAGGTTTTTCGACTAACACAATACTTTATAAAAATACATCTAATTGCAGGGCAGTTTTCCAGCCATCTTTGTTTTAGCAACTGTGACATATTAGGGATAAGTGAGGAAATAGTTCTCTCTAGCAAATACTCTCAAAGATTAATTGCAAACAATTCAATCTATATAATATAATTCTTTTTAAATTAAGAGTGGTTTACAAATAGATCATCATTTAATATATTATTCCATTTTCACTATACACTTTGAAAAACAATTTTTCAGCTGTGGACCCCATATAAATTTGGGATTTTTTACTCAGTAGAGGACAGCAAGTTGCCTTCATCATATAACATTATCTCTGCTTTCAATGATGAACATTCATACTGCAGCAGAGCAAGTATTGGCTATTGAATATCATTGATGAATAATTTATGCAGAGTTTTTGGAAACATTCTCACCTACAGCTATCACCATTTAGCTAACAAAACCAAGCACTATGTTCCTGTGGATAATGCAACTTGAACCCAATCTTTTGTTTTACGAACAGCAAAATTTCACGGGCCTTCAGTAATGAAAAGAAACATACTTCAGCTCAAATACTCATAGAATTCCTTGTAACAATATTCTTCTAAAACTAGATTTGTCTTGAACCAAGGTTTCAAGGCTAAATATCTTATTTTGACATTTCTAATACAAAAATATATACACTTTATCTGTGAATAGTTATGTTTGTATTCATATTTCTATATATATTACGTGGCCACTAAGATACTGAATAGCTGTAGCTTTATTTTAGGATACAAGGTGGTGCTGTTTCTTTTTAAAACTGAAAATAATGTGTTGATGTGATCCTGCAGAAAGCAGTAGTAGGGACACAATATCATGTCAAGTGTGGTTCTTTTAAGAAGCCAAATTCTCTATCTCCAGTTTAATTAATTGTATTCATTTAAATAAAACATACATGCATATGTGTATCCATATGCATATATATTCATACATTTCAATAAGCAGGTTTTAAGCAATAACAGACTTTAACTCTGTACTTAATGCTGAATTTGAGTATTTTCATGCAGAGTCAGTATCTTACATTAAAATTAACTTACATTTTGTCGTGGAACTAAGGTACCGGCAACTTAAAGAGTGATTATTTTCTCTACAGTGTACATGAGTGAAGGATATTGGAACATTTCAAACCCTAATTTGAAATATTTATGAAATATTTGAAATAAATGAAATATTTATTCAAATAAATATTAAATTTATCTGGCCTATTTACTTTTTTTTTGCCTTCATGTCAATTAACACCCCATAAAACAATGTCAGAGCTGATATTTTTAAAATTAAAGCCCAGAAATGTGTTAAGTTATTTCTCTCCAATACTGTTACCAACATAAATTTTGTACCATAAATGGCAGAGCTCATTTTCTGAGCTGTATGATGATCGATGTTGCTATATTTTAAATCTTTTTTATTTTTACAAAGTTCGCTAGGCTGCCAGATGTTGATAATATTTTTGAGAAGTAGAATGTATTTGGTACCTATCAGGGTCAGGCTCTCATGCAAGGTTCATTTGGCCCTTTCATGGCCCTTCTGAAAACTCACATTTTGTGAAAGAATTTGAGGAACCTTAGACCATGGGTTGTTGAAATATCAGGCTAAAAGAGCAAAAAGAAACTATTAAGCTATATAGCAATGTGATCATACTGCTTCCATTATCATAGATTTTTCAAAATGTCCATCACGTTAAGATCCATGATCTTGAGAAGAACTTGTGTTATAGTTACTCTGTACATATGTACAGTTCCACTGAAACTGATGTGATTACTTACATAAGACACATTCATGGCTAATTCTTTGCTGAACTGCAGACCTTAACTTCTATAGATAGTGTTAAAATACATTGCTCATCTTGACAACAGATTCTTCTTATATAATCAGGCCAAAAATAAGTCTTTTCAGACACCTCCACAACATGCCCAAGTCCTTACATCCTGAGTATCCTAGACAGCATCTTCTGGGACTAAAATACTTTGTATTTAGCAGACTGTTAAAATATACTATTAACATCAATGGGTTTGTGAGTTTGGTTTTTATTTTCTACTTGTGACTTCTGTTGAACTGTCGCCCAGGTAAAAGTTTTATTGGTCTGTCCCTGCAGTTACATAAAGTTATTTTGAACACAGCTGTATATAGCCCCAGAGTCCTGATATTTGATTGCAATTTACCTCTTTTGTTATGTATGGTTAGATCTTTCTCCAGCACCTACTTTTAACCTGTAATATGTATATACTTGTGCACAAAATATTTAAATCCTTTTGTAAAATAGTCTTAGTGAATCCTAAGTCCTTAGTTATCTAAGTAGGTAATGAAATCACTTCCACAATTATGAATAAACAAAGAAATACTCAGATTTAAAGATCAGTAGCTGTTTATCATAAACTGTTTCATGAATTATTATTTAAGTCATTAAACCTGATAAAAAAAACTGTGTGGTTATGCCTAAATAGAGTGAAAGTGATTCTCATATTACAGAATAATAATGAGGGGAACAGATCTTTAAGACACACTCAGAATATGGTCTAATAAAAACTTGCAGCGAGATATAAATTTTTATGACTTCTGATGCCATGAGTAATACTTCCCAATACTTATTTTTTATAAAAATCATTGGGCTTGAGCAATTTTTAACTTAGACTTCAATCAGGGTTAAAAATATAGAAAACAGAAGAGCAGCATACCTAAATAAATCTCTGTAAAGGATGTCTCTATCTGAAGCTAATGACAGCCTCTAAGATGGGAATTGCTCCTTTGGGGCTCTACTGTCCACTCCTGTACATTTGTCTCTCAGTTCTGCTACAAATTAACAAAAGCTTTTGTAACCCACTACTAATTTGAGAACATTTAAACAAACATGATAGAATTTCCCTTTTGTGACATATCTCTCTTTTCTAATGCTTTCTTTTAGGCTGACTTTTTCTTTCCTTTCTATCAGATTATCTAAATGGGAATATCCATTTAAATAGCAGTGTAGAATGTCCATAATTATGATAAAAAGTATAATTTTCTAGCAAGTAAAGGTCAATAAAGCTAAGTCATAAAGCTAGATGACTAAAGTAAGGTTAATTTAACTGGGTCTAGTAAATCTCTACTCAATAAAAGGTGTAGAAATCTAAGAGGAAAAGAAGAAATAATTGAATGAGAAATGTGTACTACAATATTATCATATCTTACATAAAAATGTAGCAGTAAGAATAGCACTAGTTATGGGAAAAATTACCTTACTGACATGGATAAAGTTGTCTCTAGATAATGAGGAAGACTAGACAAAAACATGACTCAGACAGCTTCTGAGTCCCAAGGGAAGAGTTTGAGGTAATGGAAAAGGTTTTGTCTTTATCAGGATGGAAGCACAATTGAAATCTCCACTGAGTATTGTACACTTAGAGTGCAGGGGGGAAGGAATACATCTGCAAACAGCAGAAATTATTATTTAGAGCATGGGTTTATATTTGAAGGTAAAATTCACAGATTTTAAATACATATGGAGTCACATACTAGCACATTAGCTATGAAACATAGCTCCTTTCCCCATATGAACTAATGATTGATGGACAAAGGGGAAATTTGAGCTTTTGGGTTATACACTAGAATGCATAATGCATTACATTTTCCAATTATGCTTATCACCTAGTGGAAGGTCACCAGCAAGCATAAAATTGAAATGCTCTGATTGAGCATGCTGTTCAGGATTTCCCATTTGTGGTTTGTTTTTTTCCTTACCTGCAATTTCCCATTATGCATGGTAGTTTTCACACTGTATTCATAAGATACAGGTTTATTTTTCTTCTCTTACTGATTATTTATGATTACTCCTCATATCAGGAGGTCTGACCCAAATATCAATGAAGACAATGGACCTAAGTTTGCAGCTTTGTTGAATTTTATGATTATTATAGTAATCATTTTAAAACCTTATACATTAAAAGTAATTTTCATTCAAATATGAGTGTGATGTGAAGTATTATTATATTTTTTTAGCAGTTAGGGAAAGGTTAGCAAATTTTGTTTTGCTTCATGATAATTTCCTTCATAAGTTAATTTGAAAAGCTGTAAGTTGTTCAATCACTAAGAATTAACTTGAAGTTTTTGGGATATATGCTGGCCACCCAAGAGAAAATTAATTACATTATATCAATACATTCAGGGCATATTAAAGTATGTACAAAACTGACATCCAAATCTGACATAAATGACCACAGGAAATAAAGTTTGTTAGACAGAAACTCCTTCTTGGTTTCCCTGAGTTAGTCAAAAATATTAATTTGAGAGATGTCAGTTGTTTTTTTCACTAAGATCATGGAAAAGACAGTGGCCATTGTTAGTTTTATGTGCAAGTATAATAAGCTTGGTAAGAGAGGCTTGATTTAATTCTGTCACTGACAGCAGAGTTTCCAAATGTCCAGTTTTCATTCCCCGGGCAGATGCCTTAAACAGTATAGCAACCATCTGGCCCTGGCATTCCTGTTAGACTCCTGAGCCATGAAGAATGATCCTTATTACCAGAGCTGAAAGAGAAGAAAATATAAATAAGTGCACTCTATATTACCTACTGAATGCTGGCATTCCAGTTGGGTGTCTAGTTTGTTTGTTAATGTTTATGGTTTTGGTTTGTTTTTTGTTGGTTTTCTTTTTCTTTTTCCTTTTTTTTTTTTGGTTTGATTTTTGTGCTGGGGAAGGTTATGAAGTCAAGGAGAAATGCTGTGTCCTGAACTTTGATCATAACAATCTGAGACAGTGCTACAGACTGGGGCAAGAGTGGCTGGAAAGCAGCCTGGTGGAAAAGGATGCTGGAGTGCTGGTCAACAGCTGGCTGAACATGAGCCAGCTGTGCTCAAGTGACCAAGAAGGCCAATGGCATGCGGGCCTGTGTCAGCAATAGTGTGGCCAGCAGGTCCAGGGCAGTGATTGTTCCCCTGTACTGGGCACTGGTGAGGCTGCATCTCAAACCCCGTGTTCAGTTTTGGGCCCCTCGCTGAAAGAAGGACATTGAGGCACTGGAGAAAGTACAAAAATAGGAAAACAAAGCTGATGAAGGTCTGGATCACAGGTCCTAGAAGCAGCTGAGGGAGTTGGGGGTATTTATCCTGGAGAAAAAGAGGCTCAGGGGAGACCTTTTCTCTCTCTACAACAGAAAGGGTGTAGACAGGTGAGGGCCAGTGTCCTCTCCCAGGTAACAATCGATAGGACAAGAGGACATGGCCTCAAGAGAAGGTTTAGATTGGATGTTAGGGTAAGTTTCTTCTCTGAAAGTGTTATCAAACATTGCAATACAATGCCCAAGGAAGTGATGGAGTCACCATCCAAAGAGATATTTAAAAAATATGTAGATGTGGTACTGAGGAACACGGTTTAGTAGTGGATGGGGTCAACGACTATACAGGCCTTTTCCAACCTGAACGATTTCATGATTCTATAAAGGCAGTTTTTGCTGGTATATATTAATTTTACTGAATTTCAGAAACATAAAGGACTATCCTCTTGGCTGCAAGATTATTTGTCTTTGTTGAGTTTTATGGTTCAATCACAATTAAAGACTAAGTCATATACCTGCTTCTTATCTGCTGACCAGCTCAACCAGCCTTTTCCCATTGAATGGATTCTGATGGGCATCATGCTGTGGCTTTTTTTTGGTGAGACATAAATGATTGTGAAAAGTAGAACTATTTACAACTTCACAATGAGTATTTAACCTCTTCTCTTTTCAAATCTTATTTTGAGCATTCAAATACTCAAAATGGTTTGTTATTCAAACCTCTTTCTGCTTTTCCTTATGAGATTTTTTTGCAAGGTTTAGTCTTTTGCTTTTACAAGAAGATAGAAAAATTCATTCTAATGACAAAGATATTTAATTTTGCATTGAATAAGATGATTTTCTTCAGGTCATACAAAAATCTTTTATTTGCATTTACTTTGATGAGAAAAAAACAAAGCTTTTCCATCTTTAACATAATAATTTTTCTCATCACATCTGGCATTCATAATCAAGTCTAAATTCATGTGTGTTATCCATGCAACAATTATAACACAATTTTTAATTCAAGGCAAAGGCAAACAGTTGTTTGTTTGGTTTGGATTTTTGTAGAATAAAAATTATAGGGATGATCTCCTCATGTAATGTGAAATGATTGTTTTGGGAACTGAGATCCCTGTTTTGCCTTAGCCTCTAAGTAACTTGTCTCAGCTCACCTTTTAAATCTGATTAAGTTAGGGACTTAGCAAAGTTCCAGAAGTATTTTGCTAATACTGTAACCTGGCCTCTTACTGAAGCTTGTGAAAATACTTTCAATACTTTTGCACAATGTCGTCATATCTTTGAACATTGAATATGGTGGAATCAGCAGGAGATTACATTTAACCTGTGGTGGAATCCGGCCTGAGGTTTCTCCTTTATTGAAATAAGCTAATTCCTCTCTTTATTAAATGGAATAATTTTGTCCTTTCTGTAAACCTGATTATTATAAAATCCAGTTAGTAGATATAAGTTAAGTGAATCTTGAAACATCTGTAGTATGGAAGTAGAGATATAATATTTTGATGTAGAGAAGAAGCTTCAAGAAAGAAAACAGTAAACTGATGTCTTTTATTTGTAAACAGGTGACATAACTTATTGTTACACTTAAATATATCTGACATCTGTAATACTCAATCATGTTGACACATTTAACTGAGTAAATACTCATTAAAACAAATATCTATGCTACAAATAGGAATTTAGCTTGCTATTGCAAAAATCTAAGACTGGAAAAATCTCAGGGAAAAGGAGCATCAAGAGCCACCTTATATACTAAGATCAATTTGAGAAAACATATGTTGCAAAGAGACAGAATATTTGCATGCAAAAGTTGTAAAGAACCTATAAGGGAAGGACTACAGACTTTCAAGATGGAGTTGCACTATTTTAGTCCAGCTAAAACATAATCAGTAAAAGGTGAAAGAAAAAATTGTAAGTTGAATAAGTAAAAATAAGTAGCAAATATGTCCTCTTGGTTGCCTAATTCTAGAGCAAGTATCAGAGGTCTTGCATCTAATTAGGTACTTCAAAGATATCATCAACTTTTTCCTATTTCACCTAACCTGGCTTGCGAGAAAGCTATATCAATATCAAATATCAAGCTTAAAGAATTCATTTTGAAACTTAATAACATACTATTTCCTAAAGTAAAAATTTTGGTCACAGTGGTGACAGAAGTGCCCATATAATTGTGCATTTTTTAAAGTACCTAGCAGTTTCAAATAGCTAGCTACTATAATATATGATGATAGAATAATAGCTTTAAAAACACATATGTCAGCAGTGGATGCAGATATAAATTTTTACATATACACAAAATTCTTTACATAAGACAACTTTCTTAGGCATATCATTGCATTCTATTTCATCTTCAAGTTTATATGAAGTCACACTTTTTCTTAGTTGAAAATGGAATTTGAAGAAGCTACTACTTCTTTTCTCGCACTTGATCTCACGAAGAGTCAAACCCTTTACATTCATCCAGCAAAGCACTTAAACACATACTTCAGTTTAAATGGTAAAACACAATCAGCCAGGAGTATGAACATATTTAGAATCACCCAAGTACAACTCTGGACATTTAGTGCCTTGCAGCACCCAACCCTTATGCTCTACAAGTAGCAGACATTGTTTAGTCTTTATGTGAGGAAGAAAAAAGACGCATAGGTCTGTTAGTGACTTTCAGTGTATATTGTAAACACCTGCAGCTGCACTGTTTTTAAAGCTTGGCTTATTTTTGCAGCTGAGTGAAAGGTACTGCTTGGTTTACAATGCATAGCAAATCCAATTAAGGGAATGGAGCTGCCGGAGTTCTTTTTACATTGAGATCAAAACTAGCTTTGCTAAACCATGTAATTTTTTCCAGTAAGCATAGAACAGAGAAATTTACACACATTAAAAGAAGTTTCTCTGTGCAATAAATGTTAGACATTAGTCATTATCTTCTTCTAGTGGTGTATTTGTCATTCATATGAAAGATTTGAATAATTGTATAGTGAATGAATCTCAAGAAGAACATCAATTACAGGTACTGAGGGAAATATTGGAATTCTGAATAACATATTTTTTATTTATTGTCATTGTACACAGCATTCGTATTGTCTGTGAATGTGTCTCTAAATATTTCCATTTATCCATACTCTGTAATGACCACAGTTGTAATTGGTTCTTTCACAGTGAATTTGGTACTGATATTTCCTCTCTCTTCAGTGAAAGGAAAAAAGAAAAAAATGAAAGGTGTACATAAAGGCATGGAAAAGGAAACATAGTGACAAATTTCTTGCATGCCTGAGAATATTGACTTGGCGTTTGGATGAGGTGACATGGATGGATAGGCAGAATAAGAGATAACATATCTAAAGCAGTTTGTATAATGTTAGATCCCCTGTTCATTCCAGCTGTCTCCAAGCAACAACAGCAAAATCTCTTGAGTTAATGTACCAAAAAATAAACCAAAGTGGAACATTTCCTTTTAAAAAAAAACTCACCTTTGAAAGAGAAATGCAGAAGGCAAGAAAGAAAAGATAAAGAAATCTCCTTCTGTTAGTTTAATACATTTTGATTCTCTGAGGTATCACAGGGACAATCTTGATTTAGAAGTGTGGATGATAAGGAGCAGATGCTAAACAAGGTATGCTTTCCTCAGATGAACCAAGGTGAATTTTCTGCTATGGAATCCAGCATAAATGAAAGATATTAGATTAGTAATAATTCATGTTTCTTTAGGAATATTGCTGCTAGCAAAGAGGAGGGGAGACCACTGTGTGTTTTTGATGAGTTTCAGTTTACTTTTGAAACTTCTGAAAACTCTTTGAAGTGGATTGGAGATTAGGAGAATGAAGATAGTTTTGAAATACTTAATTCTATCACTCTTTCCTAAAGCCTTCTTATCTACAAACAAACAAACAAGCAAACAAACAAACAAGCAAGTCAGTTTTATTGTATGGATACACAGCACTTTAGATCTGTACACACTGCTGTATTTATGGATTTAGCTATTCACTTAGATGAAATTTATCAAAGTACTTTAGGAAAATATTACCATTGTTATCTTTCATAAAAGCAGAGAAGACTACTTTAAGAAATATTCACAAGTCCTTACTTCTCTACTAGTTTTATTACAATCCTTACATGATTTCAGCTAAATTAATGACTTAATATCATGTTGTAGTAGTTAAGTGATAAGAAGTTCATTTGCACACATGAAGAAAGAACAGAGAAACAATGGCATGAGGACTAAATCACATGTGTCAGCTGATCCCAGGCCATCTGCAACAAAAGACCCTCCATCTCAACAAGACCAGAGGAGCAAAGAGGCACAATGAAAACCAAGAACACAAATCAAGGGTTCTGGGTGAACGTCCACCTTGCCCAGGCCCCTCCTGGAATTGTCCCAGCAGAGTCATCGAATCTGTTCTGGCATGAGACCCACCATAAAAATGGGGAGCAGGTCTCTGGACCACCTTCAGACAAAGGGGGTGTTGCTCTTTAGGAATGTGTAATACATCATTTGATGCATGGAAAAGGCATGTTTGGCATTGCACAGGGCTTATTTTAGCCTCCTTTAGGGGAGTGTCACCATTTGACACTGGCTAGGCACCCATGAAAAATTATCCAGTCCTTATCCACTCATTTTCCTATGCTATAGTTGAGCAGAGGAGGGGGACAGAAAAATTAAAAGGCTCATGGGGTGAGATAAGACTTAGGAGAAAACACTCCAAGGGCAAAACAGACTCAAAAGTTATAAGGTATAAAGAAAAATTTATTAACAGAACTAAAAGAGAAATGAGAATTAAAATAAACCTATAGAGCACCTTTCCCACCCCTCCAGCCCTTCAGCCCTCCTTTCCTTCCCACTGATAGCGCAGGGAGACAAAATATGGGATTTTTTAGTCAGTTTGTCACTTTTAAAAAATCTTCAGTTTGCTTAGGCAGGGGAGCCTCTTCTGTTATATCAGACAGCTCTCTGTGAACTTCTCCAACACGGCTCCAATTTTTTGAGTAGCAGTCTCACCCAACCTGCTATAATGTGAATCCCTCCCATGGGCAAAGCAGTCTTCCCACAACTGTTTGTGTTGGTCATTTTAGTTCATGGGGTGAAGTCTTTAAAGGATGAACTGTTCTACTCTAAAAGCGAGTGTCTTCTTTCTCTATCTCTGAAAACAAAGGTTTTTTTCTTTCTGTTTGAGTTTCTCACTAGATTACAACTTTTTAGCATCCACACACTCCAGTGTGAGTACTCTTTTCCATGGGCTGCGGGTGAACTCTGCATGCCCCCATGCACTTCATGAATTACAGGGAAAAAGTTTGTTGTATTATAGGCTTCACCACAGCTTACAGAAGTATTTCAGCCCCAACGCCTGGAGCACCTCCTCCTCCCCCTTTCTCTTTTACACTGACCTTAGTGTTGTCACGTTGTTCTCCTCATGCATCTTCACTTTTTTCTTTTCCCTGACTCAGGAAAGAATTGGTGTCAGTAGGTTTGTTTGTTCCCAAGTTCTATTACTTGAAAAGTTTTTATAGATTTCTGCAATGCTAAAAAAGTTGATCCCATCTGGGCTCCGCATCAGGGAACTGCCCACCGTGCCTCTCGCCACTGGCCACGGGGTCCCTGCTGGCACCATGTGGGCTGTGCCAGCTGCCCTTGCCTTTCTGTCTGCAGCACAGTTGGTTAAAAGCAAGCAAGTAAAATTTACTTGCTAAGCAAGTAAAATTCATTGTGAACCATGCCGAGATGAACAACAGCCATGCGGCCTTGGCCGCACTGCCCTGGCTGCATGGCTGCTCCCAGAGCCACGATGGGCCCTGGCTGGGTGCACTGAGATGGGGCTCCCAGCCAGGAGGGCCCTGGTTGCCATACCAGGAAACCTCCCAGTGGCTGCCTCTCCAGCGCCTTGGAGGAAGAAGGAGAGCTTGCACACATTTTTTTGTTCTTAAATATGTCATCACAGAGTGTTACTAACTTCTCTGTTTGGGCCAGCCAATATGTCTGCCACCAGAACCTTCAGGGGTTGTGTGGAAACCCAAAGCACCAGGAATATTTCTCTGTCTGCAGTGCTCTGACTCCCAGGGGAGCACTGACTTTGACCCTAATTCATGGAGAAAGTTTCCTAGACTTCAAGATAGACTAGAATCCACAAAAGTGTGAAATAAATTATAGAGAGTAGTGTAGGTGTATCATTTGGTGAGAAATTTTGGTTTTGGGATTTTTCGTATGTTGTGGATGGAAGTAAGGTGGAGGGCACAGGGTATCATCCTGGGTTTCTTCTTCATGCTTCTTCTTCCTTCTACTTCATAGGTTTGAGTGGCATTTTGTAATTGGGCAGAAAAGTTTGCATTGCAGGTTCTTTGGGATCAGTTATTGGCTTAAAAGGGAAAATAATCTAGTTCTTAATTGGATAGTTTAGTCTTAAAAGACCTTATAACAAGAGATTGTTGGTCATTTTGTGCCTTCTAATGAAAAGCTGCCAAACTCACAGTAGTGAGACTGTTTTACTGATAAGAAATAATAAACACTTGAGTCTAAACATAAACACTTGAGTCTGTCTCAAGTGCCTTCAATCCAAACTAAGAGAAACTGACAGCTGGTACCCTGGCAGCTCTGCTGAACACAGTAGAAGTTTCGAGGAGCTTCTTTCTCAGTAGCAACCTCTGAGGCTTCTTCCACCCCCACGAAAAGCCAAGCTGGGTTAAACTAATACAGGGAGGAACCAGAGGAAGAAAAAGGGTGGTATTTTGTTGTGTGTAGGAACAAATGTGAGAAGTAGAGGGGTTGTCATGGTGTTTTATTGGTAAACAGATTTGTCTGTCCACAACCTTCCCTCTGCCTGATCACCTCAGTTTGTCATCTCTCCTCATTTTCTTCACCAACTATTTTTACATAAGGGATTCTTTAGTCTGTCAGGGGGTCAGTGCAGATGTTTGAGTGAATGTGTGAACAATAGCAAAGATCAAGCTGGAGTAGCCAGTTAGCAGGTAAAGTGTCCTGAGAGCCAGGAGGGTGGGATCTGTGGGCCTCAAAGGGACTCCTCTGGGTGGGGAAGTGTTTCTCTCTCCAGTGTCAAGAGCCCAGGTAAATTGGCTGGGGGATCAGAGCACATGTGTGTGTGTGAGTGAGGGAGTCTGTACCAGGACATTGGAGTGGGACTGAGACCCTGGGGGCTTGTATACCAGAAGCCAGCAGCTAGAGATACTGGGATCAAAGAGCAGCTACTGGGCAGAATGAAAGTCTGAGCCCAGCTGCTGGATGCACCCACCTTTTACATACATAAACATTTTTGCACTGCCAGAACTCCATCCTGCTCAGTCAAAGTGGGGAGAAGAATGAGAGAATTGGTGCACTCAGTGTTCCTGTAAGTGCTCTGTGTGTCTGCTGTGGTCTGTGGTCAGACTTCTGTATATGTATATGTACACATATATTGTGGATAGTATAAACTACTTGTCAGGTATTCAACTCAGACTCACTCCTGGAGAGACTGGGTAAGTGAATCAGACTAGAAGGAAGCCAGACCCCAGGGACTGTCACAGGAGGTCTGGGAAATGCAGGAGGAATCCTCTAGGTTTCCAAACTTGTCTGAGTGTGTAATCTCTACATCACTCAAGATAGAATACCACCTGCAATTCAGAGAATTGAATTATTTTTTTTCTTTTTTTATCTTTTGATCTTCTGTTACCCAGGGTGTTTCTATTCATTTTAGATGCATGACTACAAAGTCAATGTAAAGTTGGTTTGTCTCTTTATAAATGTGCAAAGGTATCCAGAAATGACTTTTTTTGCCAAAGCTTAATATCATTAAAATTCTTTTTAGCTGGCTGAAAATGTTAGGATTTTATTGGTTTGTCAGTTTTTGCAAGAACAGGAAAAACCAATAATGATGAAAGAGAAGCAGAAATATAGATTTTCATGCTATTTTGGCAGCCTTTTTTCTTTAAGTTTTTTGTTCAAGGTATGTTTTCAAATCAAATCCCTTTTTTCCATGCTACTTTTTAAAAATAAGTTCATTATGCCCAACACAAATTCTCAAGAAATAAGAAAACATAATCACCTGCATTTTACAAACAGTCGAATCGATAAGGGTGTTCCAAAGCCTTAAACTACGTGTCCTGCTTCACAAATAAGTTCTGCTTTATTTTCAATCATTTATGACCTTTGCAGTGGGATATTGTGTGCTTCACAGTAGTAAAGTTCAGCATAAAGAAGGCAGCACGTCTATGTCAGCTTAGAAATTCTTCTGTCATTTCTTTGAGGCTGCTCTATCTGTTTTAGAGAGGTAATCATAACTGAACCTACCACACTCACCAAAGAGCACTCAGGATTGTACTGTGTGAGCAGCCCCAGGACTGTCCCAGTCAACAGGGACTCATGAGGGAGTAATCATAGGAAAATTGAAGTGTTTGGTGCTAAATTTGATCTCATCTAGCTCCTCCCTTAAGGCAGTGTGAATTGCTTCTGTTCCATTCTGGGCAGACATTTACCTTGTCCGTTCCTAAAGCCCACCTGTGGCAGGGATGGCCCTGCTTCATCTGTTGTCCATGGGTCTGACTTTCTCTTCCAAAACACTCTTGTGTTTCTCCAAGTTTCCATGAATGTTTTGTGCTGCCATTTTCCAGTTTTCATATCCACTATGGTAAAATGAAAAGGCTTCTTCACCTGCAATGGCTTCTTCTGTACTTGCTTTCTCCTTTTTCTTAGATTAAAAATCACATAACTTTTAAATAAATTATGTATAGTATTTTCCTCCTCCTGTACTAGTGCATCATGCCTCTGGAGGATCTTATACTTTTTCAGGACCTTTTTCCCCATCTTGCTTACAATATTGTCATATTAATCAATGTGAAAATCCATTCAATGCGAAAATCCATAGTCAGGATGCATATATAGCCCTACAACTTCTTTCCTAACTACAAGAGCTATTAGGTAATTGTAGTAAGAAATGTACTTTGCTTAGCATGGTTTAGACTGACATACATATATTATCTGCTTGTTATCTTCCCCATATTTACAAAATGGCTATTGGTTTATTAGTTTTGGAGTTCTTTTGAAGCTATAATCTATAATCTTTGAAACAGTCTTCTTTGATGTGCTGAAGATCAGCACAACATTTTTCCTATTTCTGGTGTTTTGTTCCATTTGCCATTCTCCACAAATTCCCAAGTATAAGTGATGTCATTTCAGACATTATTTAAGCTATCTGCATATTCTGGGTCCCATTTCATATCTGTCAAATGAAATTCCAGCTGGTTCCAAAGAGATTGGTTGGTTTGACTTTTCATTCACTCTTTGCATGCTTTCCCCTTGCTATTGAATCAGTGAAAAGTACCATATTTGTCGAAGTAGGTCTCTTGCTGCATCTCTTAGCTGTCATAGTTTACATGAATACCCCAGAAGTAATTTGTTTTGGAAAATACTACTGGTGGGGAGTAAATCTACAGAAATTACCCCCCTCTATCTGCTTCTTTCTATAGCTTCTCTGTCACTTTTTGTAGTGTTGCACACTAGCCTTAATTGACCTAGAGTATCCTTTCAAATTCTAAATCTACATATCTTAAAATAAACAGTGCTTTGAAATGTTCAATTGCACTGAAATGTGATTATTATTAATAATAAACTGTTAGAATGGATCATGTCAAATCTATTCTAAATTGTTACTGAAAAATCAGACCATTCTAGGAGTCATTCCCATTAAGCAGTTTCATGCAGTCACCCTTTTCTGGAGAAAAAGAGAGTTACTCCCAGGAACATGACAGTTTTGTGCCAGCTGGTCTTAGTAAATGAATCCATTTACTACTATCAAATGCATTCACCAAATCACCGCTCTGAATGATACCTACATTTGGAATTGTACTTGATTAGTTCTCTGAAACTCCTTACTTGGTCATTCCTGCCATTCCTTTTATGAACACTGAAAATTCCTTCTTTTGGTAATAGAGAAATGTTGCTGCAGCAGGTCCCTGGCCAGATAATAATTAGTATTGAATTTATGATTTACAGAAGGTTGATAAATTTCTTTATTATATATACAATTATTATTAAGTAATCCATTGCTTTTTATAGACAATTATCATATACTTGGACTTAATTGACCTTTTAATGTAAACATTGTCACTATTGGTTAATTAAGAAACTACCCTTTGGTAAATAAATTTCTATAACACATTCTACATGTTCACAATAACAGATGTAGTAAGTGAAGATAAGAATTGTTTCTCATTTTTATCTCTAATCTTCTCACAGCCTTCCCCAGAAAGGCCTGGGAAAGTTATGTGTTGCTCTCTGTGGCCAGAGAGCTGCTATCACATAGAAATATTAGATGCCTTAATGTCCAGGGATGGCTCAAATTGCAGCACGTGGCAAGACAAACCTGATCCCATTGTTGAATGGTACTTCATTCCTTTACATAGATTTTGCACAGAAGCTTACTGAGATTTGTGCTTATTGCACCAGATGAGCTTGTCATTTACCATCCAAATGTTTTATCTTTTCTATAATCACAATACTTCACAATAAAATTTTGATTACAGAATATCTCTTTCTTTTACTGCTTTATTACCAAAAAATTTGACATATTATTGTTCTCTAGACAATAACTTTCTCTCTTTACCATGGTATATAATTAATCATACATCTGGAAACAGCATCAATGAGAAATTCTTCCTCACTTCCAGGAAGGAAATAAAATAACGAAACAATTTTAGGGCCAAATATTGATCTGCCCCAGGGTTCTTGAGTGCAGTTTGCTTTATAGACTATTTCCTGAGAGAAAAAAGTAAAATTTTGGTGTAACTTGGTGATATATATGGTATAATGCATTTCCACAGTATTAAACATGTTTTGGCTACTTCAAGCCACTTGTGCTGACTGGATGATTCAAGTACTGATTATTTTTTGTGTAGAACAGCAGAAGAATACAAAATACTCTCGTAGACCTGCTAAGCCAAAAGACCTGATTCAGCAGAGTATGTAAGTCAAAAATAGTAACAGGACTTGTATGATTAAGAAACACTATGTTCTCTAGCTAACATGCAGAATAAAACAAGATAATTACTAATGTATCTAGTAGTTTTGGATCTCCAGACAAAATGGCTGAAACATATTTATAGCTCTTTCAGCTGGGGGAAACTCTCATCATGGTACCTGAGGGAAATTCAGACTCAAATCTTCAGAAATATACTGAGATACTAGTCTTTCCACTATTATTCTACAGAAGCATTTGGTAACTAAAGTAATTAATGTTTACAATAAGCATTTTTAAAAATATCTTAGTGATAAAGGATCCAAGTAGCTACAAATTACCATTATCAGCAGTCCTTTTCCACTCTGGCTATGAATTAGTCAAATGTGATTGAGAGTTTGATCCAGGGGAATTATTTCAACTATACTTGTTGGTGCTTTGGGCAAGTTACATTACTGTAGCTGAATAGTTGCCTTTCAAACATGAGAATTGTTTCAGGTTTCTGAAAAGTGTTATCAACTTTTTTACAGAATCAAAGAAACATCAATGTTGGAAGACACCTTCAAGATCATCTAGTCCACTCATCAACTCAGCATGACCATAATCACCCCTAAATCGTATCATCTGATTTCTACAGGCAGATGCCTTTTGAACAGTTCCAGAGATGGCAACACCACCATTACCCTGTGAAAAGTATTCCAATGTCTAACCACTCTTGCAGTGAAGAAAACTTCTCTAATATCTAGTCTGAACCTCCTCTGGTGCAATTTAAGGCCATTCCTCTTGCCCTTTCACTTGAGAAACGGCAGAAGAGACCACTCCCTACTTGGCTAAACTCTCCTTTCAGGAGCTCTCCCCTGAGCTTCCTCTTTTCCAGGCTAAACAACTCCAGCTCCCTCAGCCATTCCTCATATGACTTATTGTCCCAGACCCTTCACCAGCTCCAGTCTCTTCTCTGGACTCTCTGCAGCACCTCTGTCCTTCTCATAGTGAAGACACAGGACTTGAGGGGAAGAATCACTTCCCTTTCTTTGATGCATGCCATTTGCCTTCTATTACTATGAAGCAATTATATCTGCTGAAAAAAATACAAAGTGTTGAATCAGGACAGTTTCTTAATTCTGATAGGATTTAGAAAAAGAGTGTTGAGGCCTAAATGTCTCCTCAATAATATGCATTCGTTAAACTCAGAAAATATCTGAATCTTGAACACAGTGTTACTAGATGCCCTTGATAGAAGAAGGTGTAATGAGACAGTAAAATTTGGTGCTGATATAAACGTGTTTCAACACAGGGGATGATCTAAATGTTATACAGGAAACTGACTACTTTCAAGCTTTAACAAAGAGAAATTGGAAGTAATATAATAATGAAAGCAAGTTCAAGGTCACCTGCTCAGGAGTTAATAGCAAAATCCACAATAAACTTGTGCAGAGTAGATAAAAATGACAGAGGAAGAAAAAGATCTGTCTATTTTGATTAGTCAGAGAACATCTCTGAGATTCAATATGATGAAAACTGAAGTTTAATAATTATGCATGTCGTATGGCCACCGAGAAAGTAATGGTTATCCCTGAGCATAATGTTTCAGGTATTACTAAAAATAGAGAGAAACAGGGTGTAGGTGCTTGCCATGAGCTAGAAGAGAGAAGGAATTCTTATGTTATAAAGCAACCAGGATCATCCTTTGAAGTGCCAGTGGAAGTAAAAAAAATTAAATGTGTTTCTAGATGGAGTTAAAAGAGCTAATGGCAACAATAGATGATTTCCAGTCCTATGTTGTGTCAGTGCTGTTTCTTCCAGAGAATAAATTTATTTAAGATAAAAATAAAATCATGTTATAAAGTTCCTCTCATTGTTGTGATTGCTGTATCATAATTTTGATTTTACTATTGGTCCACCCAAAGTGTCTTCAAAGACTATTAGGTGCAGGAGTTATGAAAATTACTACACTTTGTGTCCCTAATGTTCTTCACAAAGGAAAATATCTAATTTTTTCTCAGTTGTGAACCTACTCTAGGTGTGTGTCCACTGCTTACAGAGTAACCAGGTGGCTGAAATGGTGACAGCAATGATGTTACCAGATGTCTTCTGCACCCAAGTTCAATGCCCTCCCTCCTGTCATTTAACAAACCTTGCTTGCCCGTAGTCACTGAGATCTTTGTAGACTTCAAGGGTCTTCTGTTATATTTTGGTGTATATCAAAGTTGGATATCTTCACACAATGAAACCATGTCTGCCATATTTAACTTGTCACTGTGCTGTGTGAAATCATTGGCCTGGCCTTTAAAACTTTTTCCATGGTGTTTTATTGGCAGACACCTGTCAATATACTGTTTTCCAATACTTTCCTTCTGTCACAGACTGTCAAAGTAAATTTAAAAGGGTTTTTTTTTGATGAAACAAAGCTTTCTGTATTCTGAAATGCTTATGAAGACCTAGATTGTTTCTGGCTGAAAGAAATGTTAAACTATTAGCACTGAAACTGGAGCTGAGAGATGGGAAATGATGAAAAGGCTGAATAGTGATGTTTGGAAGCAAGTTGCAAGATGGGAGAAAAAGAGCAGCATTAGAAGTAAGAAATAAAATAATGAATAGTAAAGGCACCAAAAGGGTTTTCCTTCTGTGTATTGGTTTAATTTGAAGTATTTTGGAATTGTAAATTCTACCCTGCTTCTGAAAGGGAAATGGGATAAAAAAGCAATTGTTTAGTTTTTACTTCTCCTTTAATCATCATTGTTTTGTAAAAAAGATAATTATTTCTAATCTAGACCAGTTTTCCAGATTTTCCCTTAAAATTATCAGGAATTTAGAAAGACTGCTTTGAGGCCTGAAATAAAAATTTGTTTTGTTTTATAAAAGTTCCACTCATTTTGAAATTTGAATGAATAGGGGACATCTCTGCATATCCCAGAGAATGTGAAAGTACAAAGTGAAAGAGCAGAGGGGAAAGAAGAGGTCAAGGACACTTTCGAATTTTCATAAATCTAAGGACTATTCCTGTTTATAAAAATGTTGAGTTTCAGCAGAGTCATTTATGTACACCCTCATTTAGCTTTCAGAGCAATGATTACTGTGGGTGCATATTTAATCCTAAAGATTTACTGTTTCTGATCTTATATGCAAAAAATCATAAATGATGATTGTAATAATTTATTTTTGAATATTAACATTTACAATTCCATGCCCTTGCTGATTTTTAAGCTTATTTTTACTATGCAGAGTGTTTGGCACATTTATACATTCCACAAAGCTTTTTCCAGATGATTTGAGGAATGTAGTTCCCTTTTTTATCATGCATCAAAGTCCTAAAGAAACATCTCTGGCTTTTTCAAAATTGAGTTCTAGCACTGAAACATCCAGGTAGTGGAGCCTCTGGGAAAGCATCTTTAAGAAAGGGTAGTGAAAAATGAGAAGGCAGAGGAGGAGGGGGAAAAAGTGAGAAACAGAACTATGAACACCAAAGTGAGGGAAGCAAGGTAGACGATATTCCAGGCACCAGAGCAGAGCTTTCCCTGCAGCCTATGGGAAGGACCACAGTGAAGCAGATAACCATAATGCAGCCTGGCGAGGACCATGCTGGAGCTGGCACATTCCCAGGAGAAAGTACATCCCACAGAAAGTACATGTGGGAGCAGGGGAAAAGTCTAAGGGGAGGGAAAGGCGGAGGAGTTGCTATGGGCTGAATCACTGCCATGCCTCTGCACTGCTTGGAGGTTGAGTGTGACCCAAGGCAAGAATGAAGGAATGAAGTTGGACTTGGGAGAGGGAAGAGAAAAATTCTGTTCCAATATTTCTCCACTCAAATCTATTTTACTTGTCAATAAATTAACTTTCCCCAAACTAAATCTGTCTTGCCTATGATAGTAATTGATCTCCCTGTCATTATCTCCAGCCATAAGCTCTCTCATGTTATTTTCTCCACTTTTTTCTATTGAGGAGCAGGAATGAGAATGAGAGAACAGGCTTCTGGCTATTCTGGCCATTACCAAAGCTAACCTACAACATTGATTTCTTCCTTTTTACTCAATGAAGTGTGCTTTTCCTGATTTTGTAAGCTTCAAAATCATCTTTGATTGCTGTGTATTAAGAAAAGTTTGAGTAGACATTTTATAGTCACCCACATTTCTGGCCAGCTTTGTGTCCAGTTGAGCTTTGGCCACATAAATTTTCTCCTACAATGGCTATCAGCATCTCTGTATTCTTCCACGTCACCTGACTTGGCTTCCACTGGGCACACAATTTCCTTTTTTCCTCATTTCTGAGGAAATTAGGAAAATTTCCTCCTTTTTTCCTCACTTCTGAGAGAAGATTCCTGTTCAGCCAAGCTGGCTTTCTGCCTTGCCTGTTTGACTTCTGATATTTGGGAATTGTCTGCTCCAGTGTCCTTAGGAGGTGATGTTTAAAAAGTGAACAGAATTGAAGGACCCCAGCACCTGCAACATTTTCCCTAGTGACCTTACTAATTCCCTGAACAACATAAAGTTAGCACCCCTCATGTCCAGAGTTGAGGTTTTGCTAGCATGTTTCTGTGGAGGGATAGAATGTAAGAGAATAGTGCAGAAGGTAGTCTCACACCTGAGGAGTTGCAGCTGTACAAATCACCAAAGATTAGGAACAGGAACAGGAACAGGCCTGCCCTTAATAGGCCACAGCTGTGTTCAATAAGGAGATGAGTGCTACAAAAGAGTGGGTTAGCTGGTTGAGGAGAGGGATGGAGTTTTTTTTGGTTGTGCTGCAAAGAGAGTTGGAGTTTGTTGGCTGTACTGTGAAGAAGAAGAAGGAGTCAGTGCTGCGAGGAGGTGCCCATGAGAAAACACCGAGAAGGTATGGGGGCTTTGCAATGAGATGGCAACATGTTTCCTCCTGTCAACAGAGATTTTAAACTTGATCACTTTGTGCTTGCTGAAGCCAAGAGAGCTGTCTGTCTCAACTTCTCTCACAGGATCTGCTCTCTTGATAAACAGTAGATAAGGGAGGGTGCCTTTCTGAGTTGGCTTCCTTAGGACCTGTTTCATCCAGGTTTATCAGGAATCTACTGTCCTGGGTTTTACCAGCTGTGTGGTACTCCTAGTTTATTTCTGGAAAGTTGCAGTCCCTCATGAGGAAAAGGGCAGTTGACTTGGAAGTGTCCCTTAGCTCCTCAAAGAATAATTCATCACCACCATCATCCTGGCTAGGAGGTCTGTGGTAGCCTCCCAAAATGACATCCACATTATTTGTTTGCCCCTTAATTTTTACCCAGAGGTACTCAACTGTGCCGTTGTCAGCTGTGAGCTCCACATATTCTAAACCTTCTGTTACATACAGCGCTGCCCCTCTGCCTCCTCTGCCCTGCCTACCCTCCTGAAGAGCCTGTAACTCTGTCCAACAGGGCACTCCAGTCAGAGGAGTCATCCTACTGGGTTTCACTTACACCACAGAAAGGGGTCCTGGTTGGTGGGAAGTAGGATATGAGCCAGTAGTGTTCTGGCAGCCAAGAGGGTCAACCCTGTCCTGGGGTACATCAGGCACAGCATCACCAGCTGGGCAAGGAAGGGGATTGTCCCTCTGCTCTGCACTGGGTCAGCCTCACCAGCTCTCTGTGGTGACCAGTGACAGGACTCGAGGAAATGGCCTGAAATTGTGTTGATAGTGGAGCCCTGGAAAATGTTAAAAATAGACTTTGAAAATGTTAGGCTTTGTGTTTTCTCAGATCACTGCACCTGCGTAAGCAGTATGATAAATGATTTAATTGTTAGATGTGGTGATTGTTTAGTAACTAAACATAATTATTGTATAATCATAAGAAGAATCATGAGAAACTATGTTAGAAATTTAAGGGGGAACCATGAGAAGCCATGCTTGACTGAAATCTATGTATACAATAGAACAATATAAGTTTAATAATTAACATGAAAGTTATATAACGATAGGATATAAAAACACAATCATCTCGAATGTATGGTTGGAGTCAGATTTGAGTTGAATATTCCTGACACCCAGAGCTCTTAATAAAAAGCACCACATATAATCACTTGTGTGATTGTGGTTTTGAATGCTAACAGCGTTGGAGGAATTTTAAGTTGTATGTTAAAAAAATCTTCAACCCCAGTATGTTTGGGCACTGGAACAGGCTCCCCAGGGAAGTGGTCACAGCACCAGCCTGACAGAGTCCAAGAAATGATAGGACAATGCTCTCAGGAACATGGTGTGACTCTCAGGGATGGTCCTGTGCAGAGCCAGGAGCTGGACTCAATTCCTGTGGGTCCCTTTCAACTCATCATATTCTGTGATGTGGAACTCTTTCTCTGAAAACTTACCTCTGACTGTTTAAAAGGCACTGTTTATGTAGTCCTGACAGTGCTCTGCTCTTTGATGGTCCATCAGTATTTCACTTAAGAACGTGTTTAAGAACCGCAGAAATAAATGTTAATATTCCCAAATGCTTAGCTGAACTGGAATATAGTACTGCAGAAATGTGTCATACAGTAAAAAAATAATATATTAAAATCTTTCTTTTATTCTTGTCAAATTACCACTGCATTGAATAGAAGTTGCAGGTTTTTGCATGCTCCAGTGTTTATTCCAGAGTGAATTGAACCAATGTTCTGCATACATAGTTATGCAGGCTACTGCAATGGATTTCAGTGTGACATTTTGCCACTGTATTTGATATACACAATCTAATTTTTATAGGTCTCTCTTAAGTTAACTCAATTTTACGACCATGAAAACTGCTACCTACATAACATTAAATTTGAAAAATAACTTGCATGAAATATGATCCTTATGCATGGTACTTACCACAGTAAATATAATCTTTGTTACAGGCTGATTGTCACAGTGAAATGGAACTGGGGTGTTTATAGGTAAGGATAGTACAAACATTAAGCACAAGCTATTCTTATGTTGTTTTTATTTATTGAAAAGCACAAAATCGAGTCAATATAATTTCTTGTTTAGTGTGAAAATTTCTTATACAATACCATGTTTTTTCTCTGTTCATATAAATTTTGGTAGTTAAGAAGAGGGTGTTTTTTTTTCACACAGGAAATATATTAAAAGAAATTAGTCTGTTTTGTCAGACTTGGGCTGTGTGGTCCTGTGCCTGAATTGAACAATCACCAGTACCAGAGCCCTCAAAAAAAGGGGGAATTTGCTAGCATAGATCTGTATGTCTTTGGTTCTTCTTTTAACTGTTCCACAGTAAATTTTATATAATACTGCATGACACCTCAGCTATTCACCAATAAATCTGCTTTTTCCCATAAGACTAAGAATAATCTTGTATCCCCTTTCTTATCAGTTGGGAAACTCAGTTTGAACCTCCTCAAGTCTTTGTGCTATTCCTTCGATGGCCTGCCAATCAGCGCTGATGAGTCCTGATTCTGGTGCTGTCTCTGTTATCTCTTGTACCTTGGAGGTTGTATACCTGGGTGTTCAATTTTTTCCTTCTCTCCTTTCTAGTGCTAGACTCTTCTGCTGAGGATGCAGTAACCAGATATTCCCATAAATCACATACCATTCCACTAGAGTGATCTCCCGTAGTGAGTGTCCAGTTTACATCTTGAGGCAAACTACTTAAGCAGCCATTTTTAATTTCCTCATTGGTATTCTTAAGATGTTGGAAATGAAGCCCATGGTTTAATTACACATTCTGCAAGGAAATATTTTCTCCTATTGTTTTTTAAAAACCCTGATTCTTTTTACTACCATTATGATGTCTTTTTAACTGTGCTACAAGACCAGAAACACAGACAAGTATCCTCTGTGGGCCATTCATTATTTAATATGCTTACATCACAACTTTTTCTAGAAACATTTTTTGTAAAAAAAAAAAAAAACCCAGTCTTTTAAATCTCTTTTCAAATTATTGTCTTCCTTGATCCTGGCCATTCTCTCCAGGCCTCCCTTTTCCCCATAGTTCTTTTATTTTAAGGTAAGAAACCAAGAAAAAAATGGACCTTCTTGGGACAGGAAACAGGACATTTAGGTAACATTCCCCTTCATCCCCAGCTGCCTTATCTTGGTGTTGGCAAACATCCTTCCCTGTTCCCTTCACTTGTGCACTGAATCTTCCTTCATCTTTCAAAGTCTGGTGGAAGCTGGAAAAATAGATAAAGGCTGGGATCTTGTACTAATCTATCTCCTAGCACGATGCTATAGTGTATATGTGTAGTGTTCCAGAGGATGCCAAGATATTGATTTATACAAAACTTTGAAACTCTATGCTATTCATTATCTTACTTCTTATGCGCTTAATGTTTTGTTTGCTTTCTGACTGCAGTTGTAAATTAAGCAAATATCTCTCAATTACTGCAATGACTAATGGTTTCTTTCTTGAGATAGAGGTGAGCAAGCAGTTTAAGACTTTATTCATATATAAATTATTTTTCACTTATTTATTCTGAACATCATCTCTCATTTGTTTACTTCTCTCTAACGTTTTACTTAATCCTCTAGTTCGGATTAAGTAAAATAATTTTGTAAACTTCAGATTTTGCTGTTACCTTTCTTGTCATTTACAAAAAGTAATAAGCACTATGGGATTTCAAATGAAAATGAATGACTTGATAGCAGCCAGCACATTAATACTTTGTTTAGCTGTGCATATCAAAATTTAGGGAACAAGTTTGCCTATTAGTGTAAATTTGTAACTACATGAAATATGTGTAAAAGAATTGCAAAGCCTAATTATTATTGTTGTAATGCAATTTGAATTCCTGAGTTTTCCAGTGTAGACAGTACACAGTTTTTTAGGGTTTTGTTTTGGCCACATCTTTCACAATTTTGCAGACATCACTCTCTTTAAAAAAAAAAAAAATCTGGTTTTGTAGACTAGTTTAGGTTATAATGTATTTTTCCAAATGTCATGACATGTCATCCAACTGTAAATTAATAATCCCTGATTCAGCATAGGATTTGATCAGTTCTCATTTTCCTAACAATTCTCCTGTCCTTTTCCTCTGCTAAAATCTTTCATGGCTATGGAACTGACTTTGACAAAATAACCTTGGAAGGAGCTCCTGGTGTGAGAAGTCCTGACTCTGAGCCTCTAGAGAATTACAATCACTCAAAGATATATAAATCAAATCAATACTTTCAACTGACTTCATTAAGGATGAGACCTGGCTTGTTTTTGGGAAATATTCAACTTTCTAATATTATTCTACAATTAAATTCCATTCTACAATATATATTTTATGTAGAATATTAATATATTATTACATTATAATAATATTATATATGTGTCTGACACATATTCTGAATGTTTTTGCTCTTCCTTTAACCAGAGAGAGCGCCTTTTACTTGAATTAACTGTGATTGACAGTAGAAATGAGATGAATCTTATTTTTTAACACCCATTTATATACAGGAAAAAGCCATAATTATATAATAATTAAATGTGGTATTAAAATGTCTGAATTAGAAAACAGTGCACAGTATTTTTGCAGTAAAACACAAGCAAATATATTTTTAAAAAAGAGCATTATTGAAATTAAAAGCATCTTAGCAATAAGTGACTAACAGCAGTTTTCTGTTTTTACTAAAGAGTGGTGACAGATGCTCTGACATTTATTCAATCTGTTTCAGTAGACCATCACAGGAAGAAAAAAAGATTTCTTTTTCAAATTAAAAAACATACAAAAAAATCCCTTTTCCTCAAACCTTCAAATATTTAAAGCAATATTTTAACTTAAAAACGTACTTTTTCTTCTACTGCTCTGTTTTAATGCTGAACTGTTCTATAATGCAGCAGAGTGTAAACATATACACATGTTTTGGAAAACAGCATGTTTTAACCAGCACTAAAAGAAAGAATACAAATACTGTTTCTTGATAAACAGCTTTCAAACAATATGTAAAATAGATTTTTTTGCTTCCATATCCTCTACTTGCATAGATACAAATGAAGTCTCTTAAAACAAACCCAAGGAGACTATCCCTCACAGGGCTCTAACATTCACAGACCACACAGCAGAGATGCCTGGTGAAATACCAACAGGGTAATGCACAACTGTCCCACAACATTTCATTACTGCCTTTTTCTTTTGTCATAATGGCAACAATCAGTAAATTTTGCCAGCAAACCTCTCCAACCAGGTATCTCAGGGTGAAGTAAGAGCCTTGAAAATGTCTTCAATTCAGTTTGGTAGATCCTAAGAAAATTAAAAAAAAAAAGGAGAAAAAGCTGATGTTTTTTTCTTCTTCTAAAAAGCTTTCTCATCTTTCAGAGGGCAGTATGCTACCCAGAGAGGAGGATAATGGTAGAGCACCCTCAGGCAGTTAAAAGGTGTAGTTCTGGAGAGGGCTAGCTCGCTTGTACATTCTCTTCCTGCTTGGTAACAAAGAACAGTGCTAAGTGTCCTTTCCTATTTCCCTCATCCCAAAGGTCTGTCTCTTTGGCCTGGCTGCTGGGTTTTTATGCTTGGAGCCCAGAGCAGATGTACCCTTCTCTGCATCACTAGTTAACACATCTAGAGAATGGATACTAGATTTGATGCCCTGCTACATTTGATATTCTAAAGTTTGTAAGCTGTAAATGCAAAAAATCTTACAACAGGATAGGGCTGCACATTTTATTTGGTCTGTCTCTTATATGCACCAGTGTAAGTGAGCTTCAAAATCATATTAATTTGCCATATTGAGTAAAGTGTGTATAGAAAATCATGAACAGTTCTTTTTTAAGGGAAAAATAACTTTAATTTGAGAACATTGCTATTTCAATGTGAGAGAGAGTTTGTACATCAGGCCAACTGATATGGAAATGTAAAAATATTCATTTTACTCTCATAAAATTCCCTACATTTGTTTGAATTTTATAGAAAATAACTTTGTAAAAACAGTGAAAATGCCATTAAATAGAAAATGTAATACGCTCTTAAGGAAAAAAAACCCAAACAATCAGTATCTAAATGTATTTATTTGAGCAAATAAAATGATTGTTATGGACTGAAGGATGTATAAGCATACATACTTATATATGTGTATCAAATGGTATTTATTGTACCCAGAATAAGATTTGAGTGCTTTTTGCCATCAGGGCAATAATGAAGATTTCAAGTTAAGTTGAATTCTGTAACAAGAATAATAAAAAAACCCCAATAAAGAGCTTTACTAAATTGCCTTCAGCTCACTAGTGTGATTCAATTTGCCATTGAAATACATGGTCTAAAGCGAATATAATGAACACGTTTAGAGAATGAATTATTTCAAAGTTATTCTTTCATATAGATGTATTCAGTGAGATGCTCCTTAATCACTGTATTGCCTTGGTCTAATTAGATAAGGTAAACCAAGGAAAATAAACCAGAGGAAAGATATCAAAGAAAAGGATAAATCCACAAAACATCTCTACAGAAGTTAGTAATTCCATATTTTTCTGCAGTCAGCACTTAAAACAATTTCTAACGTTTCAATGAGGTGCACTCCTTAGGAAAAAAAAGAATTGCACAATTTTGTATCTATTGTTTTTTCTTTTATAGTTCATACATCTAGGGGGCAAAAAAAGATTAAACAGCAGAACACTTTTTCTTGGTGGTACTGTGTTTGTTCAGAGAAACAGTCACAAAAGAGTAAAGGGATTTCAGGTTTTACTGAGTGGAATTGTGTGCCTGATTAGACAAATTATGTTGACATAACAACAACAAAAAAGTTAGATTTCAACTGATGCAAGCTGATAAAGGTTTGTTGAAGGAAAGGACCTAGATCAGCATACCTTAGCTGAATATCTGGTCTACACCTTTAAAAGAAATGAGATCTTTAGTCAGCTGCTTGGTGCCATAGACTCAGCCTGTCTATGAGCCTGACACTATCACTGTCCTTTTCACTGCTGACAGTAGATTTCACAGAGGAGCCTATACCATTCTTAATTAGGACTTTGTATTTTTTATTAAGATTTTTTAATAATTAATTTCAATAATACTAGAGAGTTGCTGAGTTTTGCTGGCTTGTTGGTAGACCTGTTATCACACACTCAAGAGGCAGAAATAAAATCCACAACTTTCAGTGGAATTTTAGTTTGAGTTAACACTGCGTGATTGGACCCCAGAATATGGTTAAGATCAGTATTCTACTTTGCTACTGTTGAAGCAAAATGATAACAAAGGAAACTTATTTGCTTTTGGAGGTTTGATTTTATGCAGGTCTTGCTGAGGTCACATGAGAGGTTCTTAATGACTTTACTATATTTTGGATGAAGCTTCACAAGTGAGAATAGAGTAGATATACAATACTGAGATCTCCATGATCTACTGGTGATCTGGTGATTTTAAATCTCAGAATTTGTAAGTGGTGATATGGTGTAGCACTTTATCAGCTGTGACAGGGTTTTCTAGGGCAGGGCTACCCCAAGTGTCTGCCTGTTCACAATCTAGCAGGATGCAAAAGAGAATTTTCTGTTAATTATTTGTGTTTGAAAATAAAATTACTTTTAGCTTAGACTGCACCTTTAACGGTGCCTTCAAACAGTCATATTTATGAAAGAAAGAAGACCAGGTTTTCATGCTATACTTCCTGCTCCTTGTGAGGATGTTTGCATCCTGAAACCTTTTTCCACTGTTCAGCCATCTGAGCTGTGAGGTGGATAACAATGCAAAACCACCTGGGCACGCATGAGCTGTGAGGGTGAAAGGTGTGTACCTGTGCTGATGCCACGTTACAAATGACTCTGATGATCTGGCTCACAATTGGCCATTCTGATGTAGTGTCAGTGGTACATGAGGTTCACAAGGTTTCAGACATTCACCAGAAATTTTGTCAGGAGTACAGGAGTAAGAATCATTGTACGATAGAAGAAATCCCTCAAAACCTGTCATAGAGAGAAATCATCTGGGCAAAGGTGATTTCAAACCTGAGATGAATGGCACAGATTGGACAAGAATTAACTGCAGTTTGCAGGAGCTGCTGTGCTGATAATTACCTGAATTAAAATAAAAATTATACTTTCAAAACAATGCTTTCACCCAAAAAAACCCCTAAAACAAACCAAAGAAAAAAAAAAACAACCCCACAAACAAGAAAACAGCTCCTCCCTCCTGTCCTCCCAGCACAAACCCAGAAGAAAACAGGAAAATTGTGGTACCTTAATAAGCATATTTAGTCTGAATGTTTATCCTTTCTATAGATTTTACAGATCATGAGCAACAAGCACAAATATATGATTTTGAATTTGTATAAACAAGGGAAAATATATCCTGAAAATATTTTCATTTTCCTCTAGCTAACATGATTATGTTAGCTAATATAAGCACAATCTTTCCATCACTCTCTATTGCTCAGCATTAATGACAAAAGAAGTTTCAATAGCCAGACTTTCTGTAATTATTTGTTGGTTACTTAATGTCTTTTTGATGGCATCTATTTATAAAAATATGCCTTCACATTTTTTCTCAGGGGCAAGATCCTGATTGAGGCCTTTCAGTACCTGTTGGGAGACTACAAGAAAGATAGAGACTATTTAAAAGGACATGAAGTGACAGAACAAGGGGGAATGGCTTCAAACTGAGAGTAGGATTAGATTGGACATCGTGAAGAAATTCTCTAATGTGAGGGCACAGGAACATGATACCCAGAGAAAATGTGGATGCTTCATCCTTGGAAGTGTGCAAGGCCAGGTTGGATGGGACTTTGAGCAACGTGGTCTAGTGAAAGTGGTTCCTGGTCTCCTTAAATCTTGGAACTACAGTCTGTGCACCAATTTTTAATTATTTTGGCAAACATTGTCCCTTTGGTTTCATCGTCAAGTTCTTTTAGAGCTGCAATATGCATTCACAACATTTGTCTACTAGAAGATTCTCAGATACTTAATCTTTTGGACATTATTTTGTTCACAGATGAGGGCAAAATATTTTAAAAAATATTCTTTGCAATTTTTGTTGTGTTTTGGATTAACTGACATAAATATAAAATATTCAAATAGCAGAAGTGGAGTTTAACAAGGTTTTCCAGGCTTCTTCCATATGCAGTTGAAAAGATAGATGAACATCTGGGTAATTCACCTCTCTATAATAGTACAGGGAGATCAGCCCTCTGAGTAGCTTACATTCTCAATAATATCAGCCAAAACCCTGATAATAAAGGAGCCTATATTTTAGATAACTAAATTAACTGAAGGGAATCTCACCATTAGGATGTCACATTCCTATTCTATTGTTTGGTTTCTTGCTTTTTGAGGCCTAGGACTTGTGTAGCCCTAGTGACGTTATTCTTTATAGAAAAACAGTTTTTCATTAATTTCTTCTCCTGCTGCTTCCTATAATAATCAGTGATTTTAAAATCTCCATAATTTTTCAGATTAATTTCTAGTTTTTAATTTTATTAATAGTTGAAATCACTCCCTAGATATAAGACTATGGATTTTGCCTCCATCTTCATTTTCCTCTTTAGATCAGTTTCTGTTGACGTTTTAAGGAACATACTATATGTCATTGCACTCATTCTGTTTATGCTAATATATGAATTCTATTCTCTTAACCTGCTATTTAGAATGTAATACAGTAGAGTTAATTATATGCTAAGAGTAATGTAATTCTGAACTCCGTGGGATGGAAACAATACTTGAATTTTTCCATATCTTTGCTATCTTATTACTTCTGGGAATTAAGAAGATCTAGTTCAGGTGAATTCATATTCAGAGATTTTATAAGTGAGCTGTAGACATCGTCTTCATATGGGCTAAGTTATGACTTAGTTATCAGCCACAAAATGGCAATGAGTCACCAGAGGTGAAAAGTAAAAATCAAATCCCAATCCCTCCAAAAAAACCAAAAATATTTGAGACCTAGTTTGTTAACACTGCAGTCATATAATAGCTTTACAAATATCTTCATAATCTTTTTCTTTTTTTACATGACCCAGCAAACAGATTGTCAGTCCTGAGGAAATGTGTGTACTCAGAGCTAATTTTTTACTGCTGCTGTTTTTGATATGTTGCATTTTAGGAAGCTAGTGTCAGAAAGCCCAAAAATGTTCAGTCATAGATTCCATTACAGTAATCTGGGTAATGCCTTATGACCCAGGCAAGATTGTTTAAGGTCAATGTCTTAGATGTTGCTACAATATTTTAAAGAAAATTTTCAAGCAGTAGTTTGCTTTTTTGTCTATCTTCTTGAATGTGCTTGTGACTATGATAACTATTGGAGGACAGACTCTTTCACTAGACCCATTAGTTTTTTTATTTGTAATTATGAAGCTGTAATAAAATCAGAGGTTATGATTTGGCCATAGATTTTTCAGAAAAGTTTTTAATATTTTCTTATCTTTTCTTGGAAACAGGAAGAGATTTTGATTTGTTTTTTGTTTGGCTGGGGATTCTTTGTGTGTGTGCCCTAGGCCTATATGTTATATAGTACACTTCACCATAGCTATGCAATGAAAATGTTGGATCACACTATGCTGCTATCATTTTAAATGTTTCTGAAAACAATATTAAACTCTTTGGAATAAGAAAGAATAAAGGAACATGGATTCCACTGCAATATAAAAATATTAACAACAAGAAAAGTTAGCATTTTTGTCCCCCTAGTATTGGGATGGAGTAGGTAGGAGTGAATGAGATGGAAATCTTAGATTGAAATATATATGTTTTCAAGTACTCATCTGATGGATCTTTAAATAAGCCTTACTTTAGGTTATTGGAAGTGTGATTTTCTTTATTGTCATGTGGCGTGTCTATTATTGCAATAAAATAAAAAAGTTTCATGGATCGTGTTGTTTTCTTCTCTAAAAAAATGCAGTGTGTTGTATCTCTGGCTGTCCCACAGAGCTGTAAATTGCTTCCATTAGTTTCCTTGCTTTTTACTTTTGTTGTCTTGGTAACAAAACATAATTTGTTCTTATACGTGTATTATAGTCAAACTCTATAAGTTAAGGTTGCAAAATTTCTTCCAATAATAAACTCATATTTGCACCTGGACATAAGTTCTTGGAGAAGTCTGACATTAAACTAAAACTTTCCTGGCTGAAGTTTATGAGGAATGCATTTTATCTGTAAAAGTTTATAGAAAATAATTTACTTTATATGAATGATGCACGATGGCAAAAAAAATTCCTAGGGAAAAAGTAATAAAGATGGGAGTCTTCTCCATAAATGCAGACATCTGAAAGTTAGCCACAAAGGTCTAATAACTTAAGGGTCGTGCTCAGTGAAGAGACACAGTCACGTCCAGACAAGTATTCATTACATTCCAAAACAGGATTTTAAAATAAGGGAAAGTGAGAAGCTGAATTGCTCTATGGAGGTGTCAATTTCTCTTCTTTAATGGGAAGTAAAATGTTGTGAATTATCTGAAATTTGTCTGGCTAAGTTTTAAATGCCCAAACAGGGGCAGATGAATCCCAATCAAGAATTCTGTTCTTAAGGGAAACTCAAATGTATGTGATCTAAGAAGCGTCTTATTTTGTGTATTGACAGTTCTAAAGAGGGCCTTTTTTATTCCATGAACTTGATTTCAAATGGGTAAGAGACTGTTCATTAAAGGAGAAATTCTATAAATCAAGAGGGGTCACACATTTCTGGCTATATACATTATTATTTTTTTTTGTATAGGGCTGCACATAGGTGTTTTACTCAAAGAAGATTGAATGTCAACCATTTCATTTCAGCCCTTCTACCTAAATCATCTAATGATTTTATAGTGCTTGCAGAATATTTTTCACATTTGATCATGACAAATATAGAAAATGTTCCAGGAGATGGAAAATGTTCTGCTGAATTTCAGGCCACAGAGTAGTCAGGGATCTTTAAGCAATCATTGAGTCTATCCTTCTCTGTCAAATGCATCATCAGACTTGTGGTTGATGAAGGAATTGTACTGATTGCTTTTCAAATGGTTTGCTCTTTCTTCTTCAAATTAACATCTGTATATGGTTTCAATTGTCTCTTGACTGTTTCTGTACACCACTCTAAATATTCAGGTTTTCTACAGAAGACTTAAGAAGAATTTCAACTTTTAATGACTTTTTAAAAGACATTATCTTTCTAAATTTCTACTCTTTGCACATTAATAACAGCATATTAATTGGATTGCAGACTAATAATGCATAAACTCTAGTGACACACATCCTACATCTTACTCAAAGCAAGTCATATGTTTCCTGGCTAGACATATTAGAAATTTTTTATTCTTAATTTTGGTCAAAGGCCAGCCGTGGTCCTAGAGAAAAGTTCTATTTGTTTTCTTGGATTTGTCTCTTTCTTGTAGAAAAATCTGAGACCCTGAGCTTGTATAAGGGTTATACTTACAAGTTTATACTTATAAGTTTATATATATATATATTTTTAAAAAAGCTACATTTGCTTGTATGCAATATTCTTTGAGCACTCTAAGAATATGTGCAATCTACCCTTCTAATGTGCAATCCACCCTTCTCTGAAGCCTAACCCTCTCCTGATGATCTCTGCATGCCCTTTCTCTAGGCCTCCTTTAAAAAGGGACTATCCCTTCTGAGATTTCCATACAGACTTCAAACCTCTCTAGAGGTTTCCACAAACACACAATGATATTTTCTATTTTTTTGCTTTATCCTTTTCCAATAATTTTCGAAATGTAGTACATCTTCGGTGCAGTAAGTCGCTGGGCTTCATATTTTTATTAGTCTGTCCACAGTGACTCCAAGCTCTCCTCTCAGAGTGATAATAACCATGTGTTTTTTGCAAACAGAGGAGGACTTGTGGGTGATGTGATGGTTAGAAGCTGTCTGGGGCTTAGTGGTCATGAAATGATCTAGTCTTCAATTCTTGAAGAACTAAGAAGGGAAACTTCCGGAATGTAGACTGGCCAGTGAGAGAGACTGGTTGAGGGAATCCCTTGAGAGGCTGTCCAGAATGGCGAAGGATCCCCAGAATGCTGAGCATCCTTTGAGAAAGGAATTTTCAAGGCTAGGATCAGGCTGTCCACATGCGCCAAAATATGAACCAGTGGTGAAGACCAGCCTGGTTGAGCAGAGTATGTCTAAAAAAAGTGGCAATAAGAGCTGGTGAAACATCTGGAGCACAAGTCTTATAAGGAGTGGTTGAGGAAGATGGGGTAGTTTAGCTTGGAGACAAGGAGGCTCAGGGAGAAATTATCACTCTCTACAACTTCCTGACAAGAGCTTGTAGCCAGATGAAGGTTGCTCTCTTGTCCCAGTAAACCAGTGATTGGACAAGTGTGGGAACAGCCTTAAATTCAGCCAGAGGGGATTTTGATGGATTATTAAGGAAAGTGTTAGTCACTAAAAGTCTTGCCAAGCTTTAGAACAGGTTGCCCAGGGAAGTGGTTACGTTCGCATCCCCGGAGATATTTAAAAGATGTATAGATGTGGCACTCGGGGATACAGTTTAATGGTGGGCTTGGCATGCTGGGTTAACAGCTCAATGATCTTAAAGGTCATTTCAAGTGAAAACAATTCTATGATTCTAAAACAGCTGACTTAGAACACATGATTATGCATCAATACCTAATATTGCTTTCCTCATGGACTTTTACATGATAATAGTTATTTTATGGTACTGTGAGATCTCCCTGCATCTCTCTGCAATCACATTTCATTTTTACCATGCTGCATAACTATGCATAATTAGCAAACTTTTTTTTATCAATACTTTTTTATCAAAGACTTTTGGAAGTCTAGTGTGCTTAAGAAATGGATCATCACCCTGCACATCTGCAGACTAATTCAGAGAACTCAATAGGTTCTTGAAACATAGTTTCCCTCTATATTGATTTTTTATCTTAGTTTATTTAACTGCATATTTACTTATTCTATTCTTATTATAATTTTAGACAATTAACCTATTTCTGACATGTAGTCTGTAATAGTTTGACTGGCCCCAAAGCACTTCTCCAAAGTTGCTGTAATTTCAGCCATCCATTCCTCTGAATCTCCAGCTAATTTTTTAGTTTATATAACACAGTTACTACTTAAAGAAATTTTAATTCTATTTTTCTTCAATGCTTAAAATAAAATAGTACCTAACTTTAGCAAGAAGTTATTATTTATTTTATTTGTTTGTTGTTACATTCAGCTGACAATGTAGTTTGTGACAGTTGTTCCAAGATATTTCTATAAAGAAGAACTCACATGGGACTCTTCCTAAACTTTTTGGTAGTGGAGAGTGAAATCACTTAAGTTTTTCTACCATGGTCTAGTTCATTTCCTATATTAACTACTCTTCCTTTGTTATATTAAGTGTCTATTGATCCTGCAGATTTTGTGTCAAGTATTTTGCTTCTAACATGTTTGAAAACATCTAATTAACATCTTTATGCCTTTGGCAAATTGCTCTTTGAAGTAATTTTTTGGCTTATTAAAGTCAAAAAATTAATTTGACAGAGCTTATTTCTTTTCCATTCACCTTATCTGGACACAATACTCATTGTCTGAAAGATAACTCTTTACTGCTGTTATTCATTTTATTTTTGCTGTTTAATTATCTCTACACTTTCTTTTCCTTATCCAGACTGATTTTATATTTACTTTTCTCCTTCAGTATGGTGTCTTGAAGAAAACTCTACACTATCTTAAGAAGACTTGTTCTTTGGCTGATTCTTTTACATTACTTCAAATGTTCTGGTTTTGCATAATTTCTCTTTTTGAAAGTGAACATCTCTACAGTGGTTTATTTTATGTATATATTTCCCTCCTGCCACAGTTTCAAACCGGAATGCATCGCCCTCAGAAAAGCTCTTTTAGAGAAACTTTCCAGAATATTCCAACCTACATCTCACAGGAATTTCTGGCTACCACCAAGGGTAGTCTTTCTGAGTAACTGTTTCAAGAAGCTGAAGTCTAATAAAGTTCTATCTGAAGTTTGATCTGACACCACATGTTCAGATACCGATCTAAATCTTCCTGGAAATAACTAAAACTATCCATCATTACAGTGTTTATTGCTCTTGCTGCTTTTTGGGTCTCTCTTATTCACATTTAGTGACTGAAGGCTAGAAATTAATATGTGAGCTTTAACCATTATCGTCATTCTTTTAAAGTATTATTTTTAATTATTACTACTCTTTGAATCATACCTTATTACTCTATTTTCTCTAGAAAAATCTTTGTCTGGCCTGTTTAAGTAATTTGCAGCCTGACATGACATGTTTGCAAGATTGGCTTTCTTTCCCCGTAACTCTTCATAGGTTATTGTCCTCATTAAAAATCAGGCAAAAAAAAATCACCTATTTTATGCTTTACACTTCAAACATTTTAATAGGTGAATGTGTTCATTTCCTTTTGGGATGGTTGTCTCCTCACATATGACATCCTGAAAAAGAGATGGCTTTTTTTTTTTAGAAAATAAACTTGACTTTTGAATTCCTTTTTGTTTTGTAAGATCCTCATTCCTCTTTAGTGAAAAAAATTTCTTCAGTGGGATCTGTGAGCTCTTCTGCAGCTCTGAGCTTTCTCATAATGCTTAGTGTAAATGTTCCCCATAAATTTTAAAGTTTCAGCATCATGATTCTGTTTTCACTTAGATGTAGCTCATCTGAAATAACAGACAGTTTCATAAAACAGGCATCCACCTACTTGATGAGATTTTTTCTAGTTTCTATTGAGTTTGATTACATTTTCCTCACACAACTGTCTAAGTTTCTAAAAGAAACTCAACCTGTCCAGACTGCATGACTTTGATCAGTCTTGGTCTTCTCAACTGTTCATTTAAATTTGGCTCCAGAATCTCTATTCTTCTGCCTCATGTCATGCTACAAATGTCAGCCATACAAGCCATATATGAGCATTATTCCCACTGTCTAGACCATGATCTTGTCTGTATTAAGTCAGCATACTCTCACTGTTGTCATCACAGACACATCTGTCTATCTACATGATCCATGTTCTAATATTGTTCACTTCATCCCTTCACCAGATTGCTCTGGATGTTCAGGATATCCCTTTCTATCTATTCAGATCTTGTTTGCTAAATATTTTCAGCTTTTCATAGAATCACAGTATCCTAGAATATTTGGTGTGGAAAGGGGCCTCTGGAGATCAGGAATCCACCCCATGGCTCCCAAAAGGGTCCACCAGGAGCAGACTAGTACCTAGTTTCCTAGTACCGTGTCCAGTAGGTTTTTAATATTTCCAAGGATCAAGACTCCAATGTTTCTGATCACCAAATGGAACTAGAGATGCTTGTGTCCTGCCTTGCTGTGGGGGCACATCACTGGCTTGTGTTCAACTGGCTGTCCAACCAGATTCCCCCTTTTCTGCAAAGTTGCTTTTCAGCTGCTCAGCTCCTCAGCACTTACTGGTGCATGGGCTTATTTCTCTCCAGGGTCATAGCTTGGCATTTCCCCTTACAGAATTCAATATCCTCCTTCTAGGAAATGGTTTTCCTCAATGGCACTATTTGCTAATGGCCTGGAAGTAGGCCTGCTTAGGATGTCTGTGTATTTTCTCTGTGGAAAATAATGTTGCATTTAATTTATGTTGCTTATAAAAAAGAAAAAGAAAAGGAATAAAAAGGCAATAGTGTGGTTTTGATCATGGTCAGTGGTCTGTGGCAGATATATTCTGCATCACTATGCCAGTTTCTTTGTTTCTAAATTTATTTCTCTGTACCAATGCTTCTTACATATGTTCTACTTTGTTATTATAGAATTGATAATTTCAGTAGGATAAATTATTCTCATTCAGGCTTTCTTAACATTGCAAATAAGCATAAATTAACCCATACTGTAGGTCAGCATATATGGTCAGCTGATATTGTTCAGTGTCTTCTAGTGACTTCTGCTTAAAGAAGTGAGTAACGCTGAATTCTTCCATAAAAATCTTCAACATTTTTTGGCCTGATAAGCAAAGTTTATATATTTCCTTAATTTTTTTCCCATGTCCTGCTAGGGCTGTTCCTAAACACTGAGCAATAGTCTTGCCACCTCAGTACTGCTCAACGGAGCTTGAAATTAGCAAGAGGAGCTCAGGCTGTCTGACAGCTAGTCCTACCACGGCCGCCAAGTCTGAACAAACAGCAGCAGCTATTTTGCCCACAGGGGAAATAAGGTTAGTGAAAATATTAAAGAAAAGTGAATGCCACTGCTGGCATGGCAACACTTTGCAGTAATTGGCTCCTTGTGATTCATGCTGGCCTGGTTCTGAGAGCTACAGATGGGAAGCTTGGAAGGTTAATTTGGAAGCTCTAGTATGGAGCTTATAAGCTCTTCTTAAGAAGTGGCAAACAGATCAAAAGTTCACTTAAGTAAGTGTAATTCTGTAAATTCCAAGAACATTTCTTGCTAATTTGCTTTTCTTTGAGAGAACTCTTTGATTTGAACATGTAGAATAGTAACTATTGTAACCATTCAGCTGCAGGTGCTGCTTTTCATGAAAAACTGCAGTCTTTGATTTTTTCCTCCATTAAACACTATCTCATTCATCAACAGCTGATCCTGACCATTCCATCTTATTATAGAAATCAGATTTGTATAACTAGATAGTATGATTAATTTTGAAAGAAATTGCTGACAGTTTGTTCTAAATATTATTGAAATTACTAATAAAGAAGAAAAGTTGTGTTCAAAGGTTAAATACAAAACTAGAAATCATTAGCTAACACAAACAAATGGTGAAAACAGCTTGCAAAAATTAAATCTTCTAGCTCAGACATGCAAATATGAACCATATCTGAGCAGCCCAATTTAGCAAACCAAACTGGAATTCTCAATTGAATTGACTAGACTTTCAATAATGTTGAGGAGATTATTTGCTTTTGGTCCTCTGTTGCTTGGCTAGGAGTGTGGCAGTTGATAGAGCTTATAATTGTCTTCCTGGTTCTGCCTTAAAATGTAAAATGAATGAGAACGATTGAAAAAAAAAGGAAAAAGAGTGAATTTTTCAAACCTTTTCCAAGTCTTAAGTTTAAATATGACTTAAGTTCAAATTGCAGGCATGTTTGAGTGAATTTACTTCTGTTGTTTACAGAGGTCTAATTCTGGTTTCTTGACCTCATCAAACTTATACTGATTGACAAACACGATAATACTAAAGATTGAGGATGATGATTAACAGGTATTCCTGAGAAGGTGTAGGGTCTCCATCCTTGGAAGCACTCAAAACCCGATCAGACACATTGCTGAGCAACCTGCTCTAGATGACCCCGATCTGTGCAGGGGAGATGGACTAGATGACATCCAGAGGTCCCTTCCAAACTCAGACTTTCTGTGACAATCCAGGTATAGTCCCCCCCAAGAAGATCTTGATGAATTTAGCAGCTGTGATATTTTTCCTAGTATGCTTGTTTCCTGCCTCATTACATCAGAGCCCTGATCTCTGAGTTAGCGTGGGGTCTTATGAGGCAGATAGTTATTTATACTTGAGCTTCTTCATTTGCTCCCACCTCACTCATATGCAAAAATATGTAATTAGTCTGAAGCTGAGTATACAACAATATGTCAAGAAAAAGAGGACTTTAAAGAATATTACTGTCTTCTCAAATCCACAAATGTTAATCTGGGAATGTAAATGTAATGTTGCATTTTAAGAGAAGCACACAGTGTGAATTAATGCAGCATGGAACAGCTGCCTTTATAACTCCGACAATTCAAAAGGAATAGGGAGGAAGAACAGAGTGAAGCAGTGTGTTTCAAGTCACTGTATCAGGCAGATGTAACACCACCCATGTGGCTGGCAGCTACTGAGCCAGAAAATCAAGCTTTACCAAGAGTGAAACCTGAGATCCCATGAGTTTGTTTTCCATTCTAAATGGTTAGTTGCTTTATTGCTATTTCATTAGGACTACTCACATCATCCCATCCCAGTGATCCTGTTCCTTATCTGCTCTACCATCAGTTTCCAGCAAAATTCTGCTATATTCTGTTTCAATAACCTGCGACAGGAAAACACATTCAAAGATGACTTTTTTGTGAATTATTGCATACTTGCTGGTCCTATTTTGACAGCTGAATTACAATATAGAGAATTTAACCTGTCAAGGCTTCAAGCATTTTGTTTTCAGCTTAGTAAGAACAAACAAAACTCCTTTAATCCTCCATAAGTAAGTTAAGCTTGGAATTAAATACCCATGTAAATATAAGGGTCCCACACCTCAGTTTCTGTAGACTTTTAACTATCCACTGGATTCTAGATGACTTAGAAATTCAGGTTGCCAGCTCAGTTCCTTAAAGATTTGTCATGCCTACCCAGCAAAGCGGCACTACAGTTGTTTGATTAATGTCCTGATATTCTGCTCAAATTAGCAGTACCATTTCAAAGTATTTCATCTCCTGAAGGGAAATTGCAGCCTGATATTCAAGGGATTAAGCTGCAGATAAAACAATTATCTTTTAATGACATCTCTCCTCCTCATTTTCATGTTTTTTTCATTATAAGGCAGTAACATAATTTATAAACAGAAAAAGGCTTTGTAGCCTTACATATTTAGAGATGTTGCATATAAAAGTCTTCATTGTTTGTATTAGCAATCAAACAAAAGAAAATGTGACAACTCAATCATTCTTCACTTCAGCAAAACCATCTTAGGACGGAAGAAATTCAGCCCAAGTCTTTGTCTTCCTATAGACCCTTTGTCATCTGGCTATTTTGAAATAAAATGGTTTAAAACCAGACAGATTCATGACATATGCTGGCTAATAAGAACTAAATATCTTGTCTAGATTAAGCAGTCTCTCTGAGATCTCTTAAATAGACCAGTAAATAAACCAGTCTTTATTATGCTCTAAAGGGACAATAACAGATACACAGATAAATATAATAGGAGGAAAAAAAGTCCTGAAGGGTGTGCTTAAAAGAAGAGCATTACTGGAAACTCAATACTGTGCTACAGTAAACAAAAAACATCGGTACAAAACTACAACTAAATTTATTCAGGGTTTTACTGATCAGAATAAATAAATAATTTTTTTTATCTCCATTCAGTTAATGTGAGACAACTGTCTATTAATCCACTGTTCATACTCTTATTTGAACCCTTTCTGTGCATCAGCCCAGAGGGATGGGTGTAGTTTTAATCCAAATAAGCAACTTGTGTGTCTCAGTGGCAATGATGATAATGTCCAACGAAACCATTCCAGATACTGCAGTGAGTAGGGATCAGTGAGGCTGCTGAACTGTCAGGACTCACAATGTGCTGGACATGGTAACAGCAGTTTGATGTTGGTCTCCTGGTCCTTTCAGAAGGGAAGCATGGGATGCCAGGATTTACCAGCAGTTATTTTCCCATCCTTTCCTTAGCCAGTTCTTGGAGGGGGTGGGGAGGAAGTTATCTGTACATTTTTCTCCACCTGTTAATCTCTTCTCATTTTTTTTAATGAAGATGATAGACACAGCTTCTGTAAAACACAGGCCAGTCTTAATACTGAATACAAGGACTTTTCTGATCTCTATTATTTCATCTCTGTTGTAAAGAATAAAAGAGTGTCTTTGGAGGATATTCTACATTTAAGTAATCCTTTTGCTCCTTTCCTTCTCCTTGCTCAAACCTGAATCTGGTTTAGGACTGGCTTGTGAGTTGTGCTAGTTTGTGGCCAAGGAAGGATAAAGTGCTGTATCAAGAGTTGCATTTATTGTGAAATATCACAATTCCTTAGTATGAAACAGACAGCTCTAAAATGCTTTCACAGACCATTTGATTTGAAATAGATGTGCACGCAATATGCTGGGTTTTCTTCTGTGCAGCTTTTGCATTCTTCAAACACTATTTTTTAAACTCACAAGACAGAATGTTAATTGCTTCAAACAGTGTACCAAGAACTTTGGCAGGGTTTTCACTTCCTGTTAATGTATGTGTGCATGAGGGAAAAATTCACTCCTGTCAATATTTGCAGTAAAAAGCCAAACTTAGGAGTACACTCTGAATAAAGAAAATGGTTCATGATAACTTCAATAAAGCTAAGATATACCTTTTAGGAAAATACAACTGCTCCTGGATATATTTTAGTTTTACATCAGTAACAATTCAAGTGCCTATTTTGGTACACATAAAAAAAGAAAGCTTGATTTTTTTTGCAAAGAACTAAATAAATACCAGTGACAGACAAGCACCACAATCACACAAACACACACACGCACGCACACACACACACACACACACACACACACACACACACACACACAGTGCTCACAATCACACTTAGAAAGACAAGATATTAGAGAATGTATTTCAAAATCAAATGTATTAGAGAATGTATGACAAAATCAAATATTGTAGTGTGGAAATGTTGAAAGTTTCCCTTCCTTTATTCCTTGTAGCACAGAATACCTATGAAACTTTTGTTAGATGTTTTTTTTCCCCACACCCAGAGCGGTCTGACTTCACATGGATGGACTCTTGACTCTTAGCAACAATAAAGACACATCTCAGACACAAAGATCATCTCCATCAGTCAGCAATGCATACTTTGTCACCCTGAAATAAGAAATGCTAAACATTCTCAAGAAAAAGCCTCCAGAGTATTTTTACTTCACGTGTTCTTAAAAATATCGGAATCATTTGGGTTAAAGTTTTTTGGTTTTTTCTTCAGGGACAGATGGATTAAAGATCTGACAGATAAACTAAACTTTCTGCTAGAGAAGAAAATTCTTGTGTGTGTGCCTTTTGTGTATTCAATCTGTCTGCATGAAAAGTTAAAATACATATTTCCATGTCTTTACATATGTATTTCTCACTCAACTAAGCCACATTTGGATGTGGCTTTTGTTGTTTAATTATTCATTTATTTCTTTTCTCCCTTATTTTTATCCATAAGTTATTAGACAGTTTATTTCCTCAGGTTCTTAGACTGTACTTTTCACTCTTTTTTTAAACTATTGCCTCCTTTTAGGAAAAGGAGATTCTGAGAGAGGAATTTTAAGGCAGGCAACAATGCAAATAATCTTTTTTTACATATGAAGAAAGGTATTTTGTATAAATAGGGTAATTGTGCAAAAGAAAGAGAGAAAAATGAATAGAGGAATGAATTTTGTATTTTGCTGATCTAGTGGATCATTTCTAGTGGATATGGAACATTTCAGTGCCACTCAGAAATACTATATTGAATCCTGCTCAGATCCCTATTGAATGTGTGACCTTGGTTTCTCTGCTGCTTGACTCCTGGGTGTAAATTTGGGACACTGTTTCTCCAGTATAACTGGGTCATTATAGAGAGTGGGGCACCTCTGGAGGTCATTTCACCTGACTCTAAAACAGGTGTTTAAAACAGGAAATAAATCAGCAGAGGAAATTGCTGCCTCTCTCTGTTGTCTTAGAAGGAACTGGGAGAAGTAGCTTAAATTGGCTATCAAATTTATGAATAGATAAAGGAAATTATACAATACAAAATATTTAGGAACAAACTGCTTCTTCTGATTAAAGAATTGTTTTTGAATTTTGATGCAAATACTTAGAAGTAAAAAGAATTAAGGAGGCTCTATGTTTTCAGGTAGTAAAGCAGATTGCTCTTCTTTCTGTGCTTCCCTTGCATACTCACCATATCACACAGTATCATTAAATTGTGTTTTAGTATATTTTTATACATTCTATGTTCTGAGTTATAGTCAGTAGCCTTGAATCTTTGCAGCCCTTTAATCTGAGTATCTGGTAACACCAGTGTGAAAAGCAAATGATTTATACACATGCTAAGTTAAATGTACACTGTCTTCTGTATATAATTAAAACAGGATCTTCATCAGAATTCTTGTCTTTTTTTGAGTGTTATTTTTTCACTTTTTTCTTTCTTGTTCTTCTTTTTAAAACCTATTTTTTTTTCTAAAATCTATCGGGAAATGTAAGGAATGTCTCTTAAACTGAATACAAAAATTAGCATCTAACAAGAAATATTTTTTTTTAAGTAGGCGTTTTTCATATGCAGAAGAAAAAAATTGTTTTCTTACATAAGAAAACAATTCCCAAATACACAGTATAAGGGGCCCCAAAGATTCAGTTATTTCCTCTAGAAATTATAATTTAAGAGCATGATTTCTCCAAAAGAGCATTGTTCATTTTTGAGACTATCATGCTTACTTAGTCCCCAGAATAAATGTAAAACATTTGTGTCTTTACAATACACCATTATAAGGGGAAAAGAGGGAAGAACTGCCTTGTTGAATGCAATTTTTCAAGGAAGATATCCCTTTTTCACTTTAATACATTTAGAAATCTCATAAATGTATCTGTCCAAACAGCTATTAAAAGCTGGCTACAAAGCTCTTGCTGCCTGAATGCAAAATACAGAACATTTATGGTAAACATAGGCAAAGTCTTGTATCATATTTAAATATTTCTCCTTCATAAACATAACAGACTTTTAAAAATAGATTTTTAAAGTCAGAAGAGCTCTTAGACTCAGTGATCTCCAGTTTTGCATATGGGGGGCCACAGAATATCCTCAGAACTAGGCCAAATCACTTACAGTTGCCTAAAACAGATGTTCTGTATATTTCTCCCCCTGAACATTTTGGGAAATGGGAAGTCTGAACAAAAAGAGAACTGTCTATCTATCTTCCCAGGATGAACTGACTTTTGACCAAATGAAAGCCTTTGTAAAAGTACAAGCTTTCTACAGGGCTTGATCAGAAATTGTGGCACATCTACATTATATCACTGATCCAGGGCAAGATCACAACAGATTAATTTCTTGATCTGCCACCTTTGTAAGTACTTGTGAGTTTCTATATGCACTTTTGAAAGGTTAAAGAAATAAAGTTCAGAGAACAGCTGAAGGTTAGCTCTGCTAACAACAAACCTTAACAGATCTGTATCATAGATCTTTCTCCATAACAGGATTTGGGATGTGCTGCTATTTGAATTACCTTACTGAGTTTTCTGTCTTCAACTGATGCATGAGCTCAGTGTGCTTGCTCTTATTTTGTTTCTCCAATTAGAAATCTAACAGATTAGTTGAAACCACTAGTGAAATTAGTTTTAGCAAATAAATAACTTCATTGGAAAGGGCAAGTAAAGGTCATATAATCAATCTGAAAAGAGGTATCTTCCTCTGGATCAGTCTATGGCAGTAGAAAAGGTTACTTTGTTTAACTGCCTATGCATTCCTGAGAAGTTCTGGCCTTCACTTATCTGTCAGTTACATAACTTGTATGAATACTCTCTAATTTGCTGAAAAAAATTAATATAACTTTTTTTGGGAAAAAAAATGGAGCTGTTATTCATAGTGTTGCACTGGTGATAGATTTGCAAGAGACTCGTAATTTATGAAAGTGTTGAGGAGAAATATCAGACACTGAGCCAGTTGGACCAAAAAAAGACATTTGTCCAACGGCATCATTTGCATCTTAGAGGCAGTTTAAGAAGGAACTTCCTCAAAGAAAATGAGGTACTGATGGTAACTGCTTGTTACTAATCATGATAAGTTGTTAAACTTAAGCACACAGATGAGATGAGGATAGTGAAATATTTTAACAATTTTGCTAAGCATCAATTTAAGTATTTGTCCTTATTTATTGTTTTAAGGAAGAGAAATAATTTTTGCAATAATAGTTTTCTACTTTGTTCTATATCCCTACCCACCCCTGCTCCCCTCCAGCAAAAAGGCATATTTGCTTGAACTAACCTTGATAGTCTATTCCTCAGATGGTATTGTGTTCCATCATGTGATCTGACTGACTCCAACTGAGTGTGGAGCACGTTCTTTTATGCACATTTTTGTACAGTGAATTCAACTGAAGTTGGTTGATACAGATATTTTTAGCTTTGGGTCCACTACTGTCTGCTGCTTGTCTGCTATTTGTCAGACTTTTCCTCATTTAAAAAAAAATCATGATAAATCTGACATATATTTAAAACACTTGCCACCTCCAATTTTTCATAGCAATTGTGTAAAGGATTGTGATTTTTACATTAAGAGAAAATGTTCTTACTAGAGCGTAAATACAGTGTTCCATCCAGCACAGTTTAAATTGTATGTATTTTCCATTTTTCATGCAGTCACTAAGTGTTTTAACTATTCATTTTGTTGGTCACCTCTTCTGCTTCAAAGATCAAAAGAGAAATGAACATTACTTTTAACACATTTCATTATCACTCTGGTGATGTGTAAAAGGTTTGCTACAATTTTTTTCTGGAAAACTTCAAACCAAGGTTTTAAAAAATGACATCACCTCCTTTTTCCATCTGAATTTAACATGGTGTGGGATTAGAATGAAGTTAGTGCCTCAGCTGGCCACACTTGGTTTGATGGTAGTGATTATTAGACTTGTTTCGAGTTCATTGCTCATTGTTAAGTAGGGATCCTATGTCATACTGCAATTAAAAAGAAAAATTGCAGATGCAGCCAATAGACTACTTCATTATCACAAAGGAACAACAAGGAAGATTTATTAGCACCTTTAAATTCAACTAGATTATAATTTTTCCACACAATCCGTACTTTCCTTACATTTCTCAGAAAATTCTGTAATTCCAACTGAGCATCCTGATATCTGTTATCTATTTATTTATTTATTTATTTATTTATTTATTTATTTATTTATTTATTTATAAGTATCAGAATTTATATAATAAATAGACATCAGAAAAAGTGGTTTTTGACATTTCACTGGTTTTGGATACATATATGTGAGATTTATAAGGTGGGACTGTAGCACCTGATCTTGCTGAACCCAAAAAAGAGGCAGCTAAATAGGGATCCTAGTGCTCATCTTTAGCACTTTAATGGCAGGATATAGTGAAGACGGAGTCAGACTTTTCTTGGAGCTGTGCAGCAAAATACTCCTTTTTCTGAAGTCAGTAAATCTGCTGAACAAACTCTCAGAGTGCTACTTACTAGGAAAAAAAGGGAAAAGAGAAGGAAAAAAAATGCCTCTCAAAGAGAGTTAAAGATGAAAGGTGCATGTGTGAAATGATCTTTCCAAAATTCGTGGCCTTATACTATAAAATCATGCTTTAAAATAAAATAATAATATAAAGTATTAAAATATTATAAAATAATATTCATAAAATATTTTGCTGGACTGAAATGTAGAAGTTAAATTCTTAAAAATTTACATGTCCATAGTCTCAGTTAATATGCATAGAAATGGCTAAGTAGAATATTATGAAATTACTGTTTTATCTTCATGACTTTTTAAAAGAGAATCTTAAGAGGATAAAGTTTTTTAAGTCCACTCTTAAACAGAGAAACATTCTTGCTGAATATAAATATTCATACCTGTTCAGAGACCATTTCAAGGAAAAGGAATAGTATAACTTTAGAATTTCATGGTACTGGCTCTCTTAGAAACCCTGCTAGCAAAATGGGGGAAAAAAAGAAAAAGCTTTGACAGATACTGTTTTCAAACTAACTAGCAAGTATTCATGAAGTCCAACAAATTCTAATGATTTCTGCTTTAGTTCCTGCTTCATCCTGGCAGCATAAATGTATTTAGGTTCAACATCTTCTACCAAAAGTATATCCAGTCACTTACACAATTTATGGTGATCTCTCACAACTCTGTAAGTCACCATAAAGTTCAAGAAGTGCAAATATGTTAATAAATTTTTGCATGGTATACTCTGTGGAATGAAAGACTTAATGTGAATCTGGGTCTCCAAAACAATTGTTTCATTCTCAGTGCTGACACTACCTTTAGGTATTTTTTCTCTTCTTTTCAAGTCTGACATATCTAAAAAGCCTTCTCCTTTGTCTGTGTCAAAATATCTATTTTTGATGCTTTTAAACAATTCACAGTACTATGTAAGTACTGATGATTTTTTCTACTGTGGGCATTATGATAATGAATCAGCTCAGTCAGATGAAAAAACGTGCAACATCACTTGGTAGACTTAGTGACCAGAAAATTAACCTGGTAATTTTCTTTAATAAGCTTATTTTATAAATCAAAGAAACAGAGGAGATGCCATGCTTCTGGACCTTCAGAAAAATATCATTTCCATACCAGAGAAAAATAAAATCTTTCATTAAACCAGAAAAATGCATAAAAAAGAACTATCTAAAATGAAAAAATTAAATACACAGTGATATTCGGAACATTATATTACCATCAGAACTCCTTAAGGATCAAAATAGGATAAATATTAACATCAATGAAGCAATTTGTTCAAATTTGCTAATATTCTAAAATTCAGAAATACCACAACAATGAAAGCTTAATAAAGTATCAAAAGAAATTGAAAATTATCTAATGCTTATGAATGAAATTTAATGTGAGGAATTTCAGAAGACTCTGATGAACTTATAATAACAATAAATATTACTCTGAAAATATCAGGAATTGGAATTTATTATGGAAGAGAAAGAACTTTTCTTGCAGGCTAACTATGAGCAATAAGTATCATATGGATATGAAAATGAGAATGCCATCCTAGATAATTTCCAGTTAGTTTTGGAAAATTTTTACAAAATATAGAGCCTACAATTTAAAAGATACTGTGAGCAGTTCTGTCATGCAAGTCACACATGTCGAAGAGTAAATTTAACCTCAATGAAGACAAAAAACTGCTATGATGATCTAGAGTCCCTGAAAGTCAACTGTATAAACATGGGGTACAAAATGTAAATCTGGTTAGCAAAATCTAGAAAATATAGAAAAGGGAAGGAAGGAAGGAAGGAAGGAAGGAAGGAAGGAAGGAAGGAAGGAAGGAAGGAAGGAAGGAAGGAAGGAAGGAAGGAAGGAAGGAAGGAAGGAAGGAAGGATATGGTATGTCAGTTTGTATGTATAGGCATGTGGAAAATGAAGGATATTGAAGGAACCAGAAGCATAGCTTATTTCATTACTGGACAGTGGTGGTACTAGATTAATTAAGTTATCCTGTACCTCAGATTTCCAAGGGGAAATCTGAGGTACAGGAAAAAAGTAATTCATTAATGGTATTTGGTTCATTAACAAGTATCTTGTGGTGTAATAGCCTTTACAGGACTGGATTCAATAGCCCAGAACAATCCCTTCCTATAAAAATCGCTCATTTCTATGAGAAGCAGTCATGAAGTCAATTGCTGCAAAATGATCTGCCTTAGGACCTTCTTTAACAGTAACAGGGCAGAGAAGGGAAGCTATAGAGTTGCAACTTTCCCCGCATGTAAATGGGAAAGATGCTTCTGCTGGGAGACAGAGTAGCTTTAGAGTAGCACTTCAGTTTGGATCAAGAACATGCATTTGCTTTCATTTGTGACACAAGAAGATCTTGGGCACATAATTTAGACTTCTTTCTGCTGAAACCAAGATATATAATTCACTTTGGGAGCCACCTAATACACTTCATGCACAGTTGACTGCTCAGTGCTCAAATCAGCTCGTCAGATTTCCTGTAATGTGTTGTGCACCCTGGATCCTTAGAACCAGCTGCTCCTCTGTGTGGATCTGCTCCCTTTGGGTAGCTGCTTGTTAATGCAGATGTAACCTGTGCATCACAAAGAGTTATGCATGACAAAGAAGCAGCAAGGCCCACCCACACTGACTCTGGAAATCTGCCAGTGGATGGCAAAGGACATGGCTACCATTCCTGTGTACCAGTGACTGGTAAACTGGTCTCGTCACAAAGCTGTCAGTATCTTTATGAGTTGATGTGCCCAAGGGAGGGAATCATGTCAATGTTTCATTTGGTCCTTGGCAGTGGGTTCCCAGTACAGTAACCATTTGCTCAAACTGTAATGAATGAAATGAGCTGAATTCCATCCTGCTGTAAGCTGTCCCAGCAAGAAATTTGACTTTGGCTTGGATTTGTATGTTAGAGATGCACTGGTAATCTTAGAATGGGTAATTTCAGTAAGCACCTTTTTTGCTGATGTGTGAATGGTTCTTTCTGGAATCTTTAAAAATAGTAACATTAATCATAATGTAAATCAGATTTGGATTTTATTTACTGTGCTTTTCTCTTAATGGTACTCTGTGGGGGTTTTTTTGCAGTTGTTGTTTTTTTGGGTTTTTTAAGATGAAAACAGCTGCTATCTCTGCTGAATTTGCTTTCTGCAGAGTAAAAGATTGTATGAAGAGTACACATGTGAGTTTATTATGCAATAAGGAAAAACTTATTGTGGTAGCAGCATGCTTTCCAACTAAAGATGAGCTGTTAAACACTGTCTCACTTACACATGGATTGCCTGTGATGAGTGATACCAGATGTAGAGAAAAGTGAAGTAGCTGATGTAGATAATTTACTTTTGTAACTGTAAATTATATAATGTGTTTGCATTCACTTTAGAGTCTATCAGAAGTAACAGAACATAATGATGACAGGTGGTAGAAAACATGTTGACTTTTTCCTTCATCTTCATACGCTTGTGTCTAACTCAATAGTGCTTGCTGTGCGAGAATTCCTGTTGAAACACTGATTAAGTAATCTCCATTACTCTGCAGAGGGAGATAAACATCCAAACCAGGTGAGATCTTAGGCAAAAGACAGTCCCAGAAAAGGATTTGTGCTGGAACCCTATTTTCACACAGTTTCATTTCAGTAAGCATCTCACTTTTGGTTTGATACTCCCTGAGGGAACCTGTTTTCAAATGAGGAAAGCTTTAACTCATTCCAGGGCCAGACCTATGTAGCTGTGTACGATTGCATGTACCTCAGTCTCCTCTGTGGAATCAGTGTGTATTGCAAAGTTAATGAAATATTTATTGGCATAAAGAAGAATTGAAAGGATACCTGATCCATCTCTAAATTCCCTCTTTTTTCCTCCCAGTAAATATTTTTTTAATTCATAGAAATATGGTGGAGTTTCTATAGCAGTAAAAAGAAAGAGACTTTTTAGCCCTAGTCTTATTTCTTGGTGAAATATGTAGTAAATGTTGGGATATTATAACAAAAGATATTGGAACCTCATATTCTTAAAATTTTAATTGTCCAGCCAAAGTCTACTGGATAAAATGGGACTGGTGGAAACATACTGTCTTGGTGTTTGCTTTCTGATATGGTGTGTATCATTCTCAAGCTAGTGAGGACAGAATGAGTTGCCTAAACATAGGCTACTTTACATACTCTGGGTTATTCAAGACATCTGCTTGGAATTTACACATCCCACATCCTTCTGGGGTGGCAGCTGAAGGTATTTATTTAGACAACTCATTACTAGTGCTCCAACATTTTCTAATTCTCTGTTGAATTATGTTCAGACACTGTGATTATGGAATCCACAAGAGTTGGGGTAATATCAGTACATGCTCACTGACAGAAGTTAAGGATCGTATGAAACTTATGGGTATCATTTGTGGAAATATGGGCAACCATTGTACTTTAAGGTAATTCTGGGATTTGAATTCTGAAACTAGTGTGTGAAGCTGCTGTTTCAACTGATTCTACATCTGAATATGACCTCAAGGGGCAGAGGAGCAAACTTCTTGGGCATCCATACAAAGGACAATGACTAAACTTAGTCAGGTTGTCACATTATTTTCCTTAAGCTAGTATTTCCTGATCTAGACAGGTCAGCTTAACAGAGAGACTAAAATAGCTTGAAAATCATCAATTATTTTTCATGTGAAAAAGCAATTTAAAAAATCCCCAAAATCAGAAGACATTAAGAAAAATAGGTTTGTTCTTGTTCTTTTTCTAGCAAAAAAACCCCACCAAATCCCTAAGTTTATTTTTAAGATTCCAACCTCCCTGCTAGAAGCCAAGCTCCATGCAGGCATTGGCTCACTCCCCCACCAGCAGGAGCAGGGAGAAAATCAGAAGGGTAGAAAGTAGAGAGCTCATGGGTTGAGATGAAGACAGGTTAATATGTAAAGAAAAAGCCAAGCACACGAGCAAAGTAAAACAAAGAATGAATTCACTGCTACCCATGGGCAGGCAGGGGTTCAGCCATCCCCAGGAGAGCAGGGCCCCATCATATGGAACAGTGACTTGGGAGGACAAACACGTCACTCCAAATGTGCCCTTCATCCTTCCCCCCACTTTATGTACTGAGCATGATGTTCTATGCTCTGGAATGTCCCTTTGGTCAGTTTGGGTCACCTGTCCTGGCTGTGTCCCCTCCCAGCCTCCCAGTCACCCCCAGCCCCCTCCCCAGCCCGGCACTATGAGAAGAAGAAAAGGCCTTGGCTCTGCGTAAGCCCTGCTCAGCAATAACAAAAACATCTCTGTATTATCATCCCTGTGTTCAGCACAAGCTCAAAAAACAGTCCCTTATTAGCCACTGTGAAAAAAGTGACTCTACCTCAGGTGAAACCAGCACACCTCAATTTTAATTTTTTTTCCTCTACTTCCTTTCATTAGAATAACCTTATTGGTTCTCCAACACAAATAGTTATGGTGTTTGAATTATTTCTGGTTAAACAGGAATTATATAATAAAGTAAAATTTCAAAGAAAATGGATTTTAAGAAATTTAGACAAAAATAATTTTCTTTAAGGTATGCATTCTTAGGAAAATTTAATCTCCTCTCTTTAAACCCTGTAATTTGGCTGTCATTATTTCTACTATTTTTTATATTATTTAACATTATGTTTTTTACATATATGTATTTAATAAATTAACTAATTCTATACTAGTCAATTAATTTAATAAATAAACTAATTCTATACTAGTTATTTGAAAATTGAGAGAACATCTAAGAAATAACTATTATCTTTTTACATGGTATGTAAATGATACACATGCCTCTCTGCATTATCTTTTCTGTAGAACTTTCATAGAATTGTTAGGTAATGATTGATACTTTCTAGAATATATGCAAGAAAACCCCAACCCAGACTTCAAACTTAAGGAAAGTTTAATTTAAATATCAGTGTTACTGAAATACTTGAAAAGACAAACTTTATTTCTAATAGTCCTGTAAAATTATCATTCTGATACAAAATATAAATTTTTGCCACTGATGTCAATATCTTCTGGTTTATTTTCTAATAAGTTTTGATGAACATTATACTTGTGGTATAATCCTTTGAAAGCAGTTTTAAGTGGATGTGCCATGAATATCTTGTCTTTTTATTACCTTAAAAGAGAGTACTCTCTTTCTTTAATGAAAACCAGAGTTATTTTTATTTCAGTAATTTTATTCAATACTAAAGGCTTATAGTTCCCTTCTGACGATTTTTAAATCCAGAACACCACCTCAAAGGAAACAGTTATGCTCCTTCTGTCACAATTCTGACTTATACAAAATCTGTAAGTTCTTCTGAGACCTAGAATGTAAAAACAATTGCTGATATTATAAGAATGAAAAATAAGAATCATTATTGTGAATTCAAAAATAAGCAAATAAATTTGACTGGAATAACTCTGTGTACAGATGAACATGAAGACAGAGCAAGAACTTCAGGGTTCAGTATTTCTCTTATGGCTTCATAGTAATTATTTTTTCAACTGGCTAGGGAATACAAGAAAAGAGACATGGGAGACTGTTGGGAAAAGTGCTGCAAAACCCTTCAAGAAGGAAGGGTACTGTCATCCAACACTAAGAGGACAGGAACTCATTCATACATCTGTGTTCCAATCTCTTGGCATGTGATACACACAAAGGTGTGGCTCAAATGGGTCCTTGTGGGTTTTCAATATTTTCTTCATCCCCTATCTTCCTCCCTTTATATCCAAGAAGTTTTATGCACACAGCTAAAGGAACAATTTGGACATATGGATGTCTTACTGAAGTCCTGGTGCTTAGCTTAGTTTTTTTACGCTTGTATGGGACTGGAGCTAATGCAAATAAGACTTATTCATTACCTTCACAACTCACAGACAGTCAGATCATTATGCTATTTATGAAATTATTATAATATTGTGAAACATGGAAAGCAGCTGCCTCGCAGTTGCAGCAGTATAGCACAGATTTATCAAATGAACAATACAAAAATCCATGTTGAAATAGTTTTGGTAGCAAGTTTAATTCATTTATTAACAGATTATATAAGACTTAAATTTATCACATCCTTAGAGTCTTTAAATTTCCCTCCCTTTCGTAAATTCATTCCTAAGTGTCTAACAAGCCAGTATTCACATTTAAACTAGGGTTGAGTTTTGCACAGCTATAGTTGAAACTTCCTTGATTGGTGTAAACCTTGAGTAACAGGCCTTTGTCTTTTAGATTGTGGGGGAATTAATCAAAACCTTTGTGTTGAACCTCATAACTTTACACAATCTGAACCTCTCTTTGGCTGGGAAAAATATCTACAAGCCTTAAAGATGCCTGATTTTTTCCCATACAAATGTTTTTTTCTATTTAGAATGTTTACCTAAGCCCACTGTTACCACTTTATTAAAAAGAAGAATTTAAGATGCAAAAAGGACCAAATTAACTCCTGATTTTTGTGAGGAAAGAACTTATTTTTCTTGTTGATCATCTCCTGTTTTGTTATTTCCTACCTGGTAAATCTAGATCAGAAAACTTTATTGATCCTTAGGTCTTATGACTAATGATTTGAATGTAGACAGTTTACACTGTAATACTAATGGGACCTGGCACTGAATAGGTATCCTGACATCCAAATTCTATTTCTATTGATCCATAAAAGCCCTGTAATTTTTTTCATATCTCCTTCTACCTTTTAGTTTCCTATCTGCTTTGTCCTTTGTGTGTGTTGAGATCATTTAATTCATTGAGGCACAAGCAACTTATAAAGTGGTTGGGACATTAGAGCCCTTGTTTCATTGAGACACTCAAAATACTGGTGCATTAATAAAAACAGCTGAGAGGTGGGTGGACAGAAATCACCCACAAAACTGGTAAGTGCAGACCCATTGGAAACACAGAAGTTTTATGGATCAGCATGTTGCTTCACTAAAGAAGCAGTAGGAGAATCAAGACCAGATGGACTAAGGGAAGGCAAAAAGGACTCTCTAAAAATTGATTGTCTGAGAGTACAACAGCATGTCACCAGTGGTGTACTGCTCATGAAGAAGATTTGATTTGTGAATGAGGCATCAGTCTTTGGATTAGATAAGGTAAAGACATACAAAACTGTATCATAAGTTTATTTGATTTTTTTCCCTTTCATTTTTAGAATAGAAAAGAAGACTTTACTCAGTGTGGGTCCCTATTGCTTATTGAAATAATAGATATCTGCTGGCTTGCTATAATTAAATTTTCATTAAGACATTTGAAATGTCAGTGTGTGCTTTGAATCAGTTTGGAGGAAGGAAACTCCTATTGTACAACTACTTAACACTGAAAGGATAGTTGTTTTGAAGGCTGTAATATAATGTGAGAAAAAAGGTTCTGAAAATGTGTAAAGGCTATTGTTAAAGTTTTATTATTGTTCAACAATGTGCATGCAAAGAGAGGATCCAAACTACAAAGAGGCTAAAAAAATTTGCTTTATATGCTATTTATAGAGTCCCATCACCTCTCAGTGTAGCTGATTAGAATCACTTGTAGCTGTGAGAATGATTGTGTAATCAAAGACACATAAACATGGTGGATTTTTAATTATTCACACCTGCACACATTCTAAACAGCACATCCTGCTGTATCTTTCAGATGCTCTAAAAACAAACATTCTGTTCTGATTCAGTGTGCTATTTTTAAACATCCACAATTTGGTAGTTAAAGCACAATTGTCACATGGGGTTTTTTTTTTTCCTTAAATATAGCAAAAAACTCTGTTTATTATGCAGAGAGATGTAAAATTTTGTTTAATTTCATTTGAATGCATTGTTTAATCAGAACTGAAAATGAAATCTTTGGTGTGGGACTCTTGTAAGAAATCTAAAAGTAAAAGAAAAATTGATTACTTGAATATATATTTCTTCCGGCAATTTGGAAATTACAGAATTCCCACAAGACATTAATTCAATTATTTGAAGAGAGTTCTTTAAAGAGAGCTGAAGACACACCAATACCCATAATGTTACCTGTAATTCTGTCTTAAGGCTAAGGATTGTGGGATGCTGAAGGAAAACAATTCCTGACATATAAATAGTTAGACAGTTCTAACACCTAATTGAAAAAATCTTTTCTAGTTAATATATCAGATAAAACCCAAAGGAACATTCCAATGCATGAGTTCCTGACTCACAGAATATATAAACAATCCTTACAGAGGTTGTAGAGAAGCCACTGTAACAGGAAAAATAGCCATTATGGTGTTTAATAAGCAAGTGCTTAGCTTCATGCTGCTATCTAGACCAACTCTGATTCTGTAATTTGTCTTTGTCTGATTCAGAAAAGGCATCTGACTTGTGTCTTCCACTCTCTGCTTGTATATGTTAACTACACTGGGACACCAGCCCACTGTTGTCTCATAAGAGTAATATATCTAGAGAAGAGATCCTGATATTTTGCTTTGACTGTGATTTTATATGAACTGTCCTTTGCTTCTGTTTTTTCTCTATGTCTTACATATTCAAGGAACCCCTGGGAGTCTGCTTGGACTGTCCAGGCACAGCAAGGTTTACTATTTGAACTTACTGAGCCCCAAGGAGGCTGTTGGACACACTCCAAGACAGTTGTCATAGCCAGAGAATCTTGATGCTCTTTATTTGTATATGTTCCCCTATGTCATTCCCCCCATGGTGATAATTCACATTAGACCTCCAGGATGTTGCTGTTTCTGTGCCTTAAATTCTGTCTACATCACCTATCATTATTTTCAGGTCAAGCTACAGCCAGACCTTTTTCTTTTATGGTTAGCTGGTGCTGCTGCTTTTCACATTACCTCATCTGGCTCCCTATCTGTAAGAAAAAACAGAGAAGAAACTCATAGCCTAATACTTTATTAGCTCTTAGCTTTCTCTTTTCCATCTTCCCTCTGGGTGGGAATCTTTTCTCAATGTTTTTTTCTTTTCCATTCCTATCCAAACAGCGATAAAAAAGAAAACCCTGCCCAACACCATGACTCTGCCCCTAGATTTCTCCCCACTCCTTTAATATTTATAACCAAATTTCTAACATTCCCTCCACTCAAACAAATGCATACATTACTTTAAAATCTACCTATGCAGTACACTCTGTAGAGATGGTGGTGGCAGTTCAGCTCTGAGCAGGCAGCATCTCCAAACACAGCAGGACTGAGCTACCAGAGAGAAAAGATTCCCTTTTGTTGTGGAAAAGAAGGAAGAGGGAGGTGGGCAGTCCGAGTCACACAGAGGGGCTGTGGGCTCCAGGTCACCAATTTTTTTTCTACACCAGGTTACTTATCTCAGTTCAGTCAAAGCCCAAAGGCTGCAAGTGCCACCAGTTTGTGGCCTTGCCCACAGAGGCAGGTGGCACGAGGGCTGACCACAACTGCTCAGCATTTACTTTGCTGATGTATCTGCCTCAAAGCTGGTGGATTTAGCTCAAGAACAAGTAACCTTTCACAAGCCTTCCACAAGCAGCAAGATCTGTCTACATTTTTATTCCCTTGTATCTAATGCTGAAAGGACAAAAATTAAAAAGAATATTGATGAGGTCTGTACAACATTTTAGCAATTTCATAATTAATTATAGCAAAAAAGGTTATGTGAATGTATTTCTTCACAAAGCCCTCACTGGTGGAAAGCTGAATTCAGCTCACATGTGATGAGACCCACAGAAGGTTTCAGTTCTGACCTGCTCATGCTCCTCTTCTTCTCTCTCTTCTGAAATGCACAGGCTGCAATTTCACCCACTGAACACTTCCTGCAGATAAAGCAGTTGATTGTGAGGGTACCAAAGCTCACAGGTTGCTCTCTGTCCCCCATTCCTGTGCCACAGCAGGACCTGTCTCCAGCTCCCCACAGCTCTGTCCTGCCTGACCACGGCTCCCTAAGGCAGGCACACTCTCAGCCCATGTCCCAGCCTGACCTTTCCCTGTCCCCATCCCCTCTCAGGTGCCTGATGCCTGCCCTGCCCTGGGAATAGCGCTGGCTGCTGGCCCTCCAGGAGCCCCTGGCTCTGACTGTGAACAGAAAACTGAAGGAAACTTCATGAGAAGGCATTTTACAAAAACATTTAAAATAATGAAATACTCCCTTTAAAGTTTCTTATCTTGAATTTCATATAGCTTTACATAAAAGCCTGCAACACCCTGATTGAACTACTGCAATCCTGCTCTGGAACAGGCATGGAAGTGTCCACCCAACTCTTTCCCAGCTAATTTTTATCCCGACTACGTTTCTGTGGCTTTTTTTACACTGACAAATTCTTAATTTTAAAATTGTTTTCAGGAGGCAAGGGCTGGAAGGCAAGCAAGACCGAGCAAAAATGCAGGATGTGGGTGGTCTATCTTTAGCTTCAGCAGCATGTTTTTAAAATTACTTAATCTTCTGAAGACATCCCAAGAAACTCTAGGTTCACCCTTGCTTCTACTAATACTTAGTGATCGTGATTGTACAAATATAAACCTTCATGAGAAGACTCATAGGTGACTTAAATAGGGAGTTATATCACCTCATGGATGGAAATCACTGCATGAAAACAGCTGAGAAGGGTTCTGTGAGTGAGCTGATGCATCATACTTATTTAACCCTGGAAAAAAGTAGTGGGCTGTGCTCAGATGTGCAGAGCACTCAGCACAGAATATGCTTTCCCTTCTTAATGAATAATGAATTAGTTGTACAATAACTTATCAGCTTATGTTTTGCTTTTTATTTTTTTTTAAATCTACATAGTTATTTCTGGACATATGACTCGTCAACTACATGTGGATAAAGACAATTTATGGTGCATGGAGACCTAAGTGCCAGGTCCTAAGCAGCAATGTGGAAGCAAGATACCTTTATATTGATGGATTCTATCTTAGCCTTAATGTAGTCTAAAACTGACATATCTCCTTCATCAATACTCCCATATATATATATATATATATATATATATGGAAAAAAGTGATGGAAAACCTGAATCTCAAAATTAAGTATGAAAATTGAGAAATATTAGAAGCAGTGTGCAATTTAACATGCGACATAATACACACAAACCACAACTGAGAGCACTCCTAAAAACCTTATTTAGAGTTTCCAGAACATATTAGAGGATAGAGCAAATAAAAAATATTATTGAGTTACTTCATTGGTGGCCATTAAAAAGAGCTAAAAATCACTAAGTTATATAAAGAGCAAAATTAAAAAATAGGACAGGGATGATGGGGGCAAGTGCAACAGTACTTGACATATTCAGGACAAAATACTCCTGATGGACTGTTGTAGTGTCATTGTCAGGTCAGAAGTATCTGCTCCAGATATCAGTCAGGAAAATGTTTAATTTCTATCTGTCTGTTTAAGTGCATATCCTATACTTATTCAGGTGTCTTGCAGACTACCAGTGGAAACTTACTGACTTTTGAAGTGGTCTCGTATGTATTCAAAGAGAATATCCAGGTTTCTCTGGTGGAATGTTACTGCCCCCATTGAATATAAATCTGGTATGTATTAGTGTCCCAGTTATCCCCAGCATCACAGGTGCAGCAGATTCTCTGCTGCAGAGATTTTCTGGTTTTGCTTGCAGAAGTTGAAGATTTACCACAGAGGGTAAGAGAAAAGGTTTTTTTATTGATGAGAGAAAAAGTTTCAGTTCTGAAAATGTGTTATTTACACTCAAGATATTATACATTGTTTTGATTTAATTTGATAATGCTTAAATGTCTTTGTTTACTTTTCAGCTAGGAAGACCTAGATAGGTCATCAGAACTGAAGTAACACATCTGTCCTCTCTGTTTCCTCCACTCCTCTACTTTTAGAGTCCTTGGAGTCACTGCAGCTCCTTCCTGGACATTTCATACCCTGAAGAGTGTCCTATGGCCTCCTGCTCCCTGTTCTCCTGATAGGAGCCATCTAAATCACAGCCTGTCTTATCTCCCCTGGCATCTCTTTAGAGGTGCAAGGGAGATGGGATTATCCTTCCCTCAGGTTACTGCCACTCTGCTAGTCAGTGAGTGCAGCACAAGGAACCTAACTGGCCATATTTGCAAGAGGTGTTGCTAATGTTAACCCTGATAACTCAGCCCCTTGCCTTTCTTCTTTAAATTGAATTTGTTTTTACCTCAATATGCTGTTTAGGTATGCAGAATGGCCATAAAAGCAAGTTAATACACTTATAGAAGAAAAAAATCCTCTCTAATTGGCTGTGGTGATGCACTTGGCTTTTGTTTTATCCTCTTTTGTTATGGCAAGATTTCCAGCAGTGGTTTTCATTAGGTAGGAAATCAAACTAGACTTTTTCCTGTCAGAAAGAAGAGGGCCTGCAGCTGACTGTGGCATTGTTTTAGCGATACAGGGATCTGGAGGAACAGGGAAAGACCTGTGCACACACAGCTGCTGTGCCACTGATTTTTTGAACAAGTATGGAGAATTACAAAACGGGTGTTTCTTTCTGTTTTGGGATTGTTTTTTTTCCATATGACAGGTACAGAATTTTCAATCTTGAGTGCTTTTTAGTGATTTTAAGAATTATACTACTTCATTCTTAGCAACCAATAAGATAAAACATTCAGTAAGTGAAATTTAATAATCTCTAAGTTAGGTATCTCTGCACCAAATCCCCAAGTCCTTATTAAATGTTATTCAGCATTAGCCTTCACAGAGGCAAAGTTTCCTGATCTCATGATCCCATATATTATATTGAATTCTACTTTTCAAGTATTTGCCATTGTCTCAAACAATGGTTGTTAGGTCAATAAGTGACTAGCATGGTCAAAACGTTTTATATTATGTATTGTTCTTTAAGCCAAAGCTCCCTTTCCTTAAAGACTGAATGGCAAGAGAATTCAATTTCTTGAAAAGCACACTGATGTATGGCTAAAAGAGCAAAGTAGAATGGAGAACTTCTAATCCATTACCTACTGTAGGATCTTTGAATCAATTTAGAGACACCTTATTGTTACTAAAATTAGATTCATTTTTCTTGGAAAAGTTTCTTTTCCTCTTGAAAAGAGTAATCTTAAGAAAGGGTAGTCAGCATTTCTTGGTGGAATCATTTCATGGCCTCCAACAAATGGTCTGCAGTCTGTCAGGGAGGAAACACAAAAAATCCTCAATATTTTGTAGCCTGAATTTAATGTTTATGGACACTATATTAAAAAGGACTCTTGATGTTTTTTTTTGCTGTGTCAGAATATATCAACGCATTATATATGAGATTTAATAATTTTTTCAATAAATTCCTAAGTAGTTTTTTATTTTCTTTAATACATCTAAATTATTTTGATTGACTTTGCAATCAAAGTCTCAACAAATTTCAAATAACACACATTATCAGTGTTAGAACTGTGTATGACATCTACTAATGATCAGTAGGTGAAACCTCGAGTGCTACATGATTTGCAATTATAAAGGTCAGAGATTGCATCTAGAGTATAATTAGGCATTTGGGAATGCCTGTTTCTTAAACCAAACATAGGAAAAGGTATTTAGTGAAAATTTTACTTAGGTCTTTTATGATGGCCTTCCACTGATGAACAGTTACCATTATCTCCTGAGGATATGCATCCTGTAAGCTAAACAGAGATATAGAATTTTTATAGCTGAAAAATCCTTAGGAACTATTTTTAGACTTGGTCTTCTTGTTTCTTCTTCTTTTTTTTTTTTTTTAATAGTGACATAAAAAATAACAAAGCCTATTCATATTTATATCAAAGGCATGTTTTAGGTGCAAGCTGAAACATTATCAGAATGGATGGACAGACTTCCTGAGCAGAATCCTGGCATACTTGGCAAGGGTGAACTTTTTAAAGCCATGAAAATATAAAGCAAATCTGTATCTTGTTGTATGATGGCTGCCAGCTGCTCTTGCAGCAAAATGTATATATTAAAATCAGAATAATAATATAGTATTATAATATTACAATAATAATGATAATATCATAATATTAAAATGTATATAAAACGGTTTTCTAGTAAATTTGAAGGAAATGGTGAAATGATGAAAAATTATAAATAAAAAATGACAAAATGTTAAGATCTTGAAATCTTTGTTGATCTTTTAAATTTATTTCCTATATCAGAAATGAAGACTGATACATTAGAACGGGGAATATGCACCTGCTATTTCAAGCTTTTAGGCACTTAATATTACAAGCAGATATAAGCATCTAAATATATATTTTTAAATGCTTTGAAAACCTTCAGATTGTCACCATTAAATCTTCAAGCTTATATCTTGGCATTATTCTCAAAATATCCATAGTCAGCTGTGCAAGTACGTTTAGATCTCATGACACTTTGAGTTATAAAGTCTGTAAGTCAGGCAACTAACTGAGACTATAATTCAGTTTTCCATCTGAGGTGTTATGTGTATCCCTGGACCTGCCCCTCCAGGAAGAAATGCAATTAGACAGAGGCTGATGCAGAGAAAGCTGCACAGAATGCTGAATTCTGGGACTCTTTTTTTAGCATCTTAGAATAGAAAACATCAAAGACAGAGGTGCATCTGAAGTGTCTTCAGCGGGGTCTTGTGTAGCAGCTTCTGTGCAGCTGGGATTTAGGGTTTTCAGCTTCCATTTCAGTTCATGTGAACAGGTCATGCCTTTCCCTTAAAATACAAGCAGGTAAAAATTCTGCCTTTCAGGAAAATAGTTCAGTGGCAGGAGCACACTGCAGGCATCACAGTTCTTGGTACAGTTCTCCTTAACGTGGGAAGATCTGACCTTCCATCCCCTCTCTCTGTTCTAAACTAATAAATAGGATGCACTAGGACCCCCAGGGTAAGTGGTGGAACATAACTGGTGTCCTTGTGGTGATACTCTCTTAGGGGTCCCATTCAGGCTGTTTAACTGTAACAAACCCTGACCTGGCTATGCTGGGGATCATGCCAGTATGATAGGTCTGGTCTGGGCCAAAAACCATGCTGAAAGCAGGCTGATGATAGAAAAATACAAGAAATTTCCAGTATTAGACCCCTTGTCCTGGCTGTGCCTAATTTAGTGGACTAGACATAGTCATTAATACCAATAAATGAGTTTCCAGGGTGCTCCATGTCCTTGTCACTCTTCTGTTTGAAGCTGTGCTGCTCTGCAGCCAGAAATACTTGATTCAGAAATCCAGAAAGAGAACAAGTGACCTTGTCAATTGAGTTTAAAACACTCAGTGAACAAAGAGAAATCTAAATCTGAATCTTGCTCGACAAGTGTTCTCAAGGCAATGTAGAACCAGCAAACATCACTTCCATTTCTCTCCTTATTATTATTTCAAAGAGAATAAGAACTGTTCAGTTCCTTGAAAGCGTGTTTTACCCTGTATATTCAAAGTGGTTGAACTCACCTTCAGCTTGAGGAGATAAAATACAGGAATTCAAAGATTTCCACATCTCCACAGTTTCCTGATTGTGATTCCACAATGCAGATTGCACTTGCTTTAATATGCAAGGCTCTTTTTAAACCCTGGCTAATTTGTACTGCAGATTTTTCATTTCATTCACCAGACCAAAGGAAAGGTAATCACTGAGATGAGATAGATTCTGCTGTTTTGGTCTGAATTTTGATGGAAGAAAGACGCAAGGAATTCTTGAAGGGTATTATTTATAGATTTTTTTCCCCGTCATTCTCCATTAATAACACAGCTTGTTAAAAATACATATAGGTATAAGTTGAAGCGAGGTACTTTTGGGAGAAAGCCCGCATGAGGCTTTGAGTTTCACAAAGCCGAAACCCCATCTACAGCGTGCAGAAATGCTCTCGCTACCACCGAAGCCCACTTCAGCTCACAGCTGTCATCAGAACTCGTGTGTCACTTATTTAATGCCCGCAGGTGCTGTCAGCTGTGTCGATTATTTACGCATAAGTGCGACAATTTCAGGGGCAGTTCTGTCTCCGGGTCTGGGCAGAGCCCGCTCCCGGCGGGTCATTCACGGCGCTGCCCGCTAGGTGGGGCTAGAGAACCTCCTACAGGCGGCCGCTCCCGCAGGAGGAAATGTTAGAGAAACCCCAATAAACGTGGATGGATACTTCGAGAGGTGTTCTGATTCTGTTTTTGTTTCACTGGGGGAGGAGCTGTGTTTTTTCCTTTCCCTCCCCCTCCTCCCGCTTGTGGTTTTTTTTACCTTGTTTGTTTTGCTGCGACAAAACAAGAATTTCTATTTGTGAACTACTGGACTTTAAAGGTGATAATGAACTGAGAACACAGGCAATTAAGTTCGGGTCGGGTTGATGCAGAGCTACGGTTTTGAACTTCCATTATTACAAGTCAGGTCATTCCTACAGCAGTACAAACCCAGTATTTTACTGGAAAATAAAGTAAGTAGGTCCATTACTGAAATATCCCACATGGGTATAATATGCATGCAGACTAATGTGGATTAATTATTTTTAACTGCTTATTGAACATCAGACAGTTGATTACAACGGGTAGTCCATAATAAGTAGATCCAGTAATTTTAAGTTAGGCATAGGAACAACACAAAATGATCTACCTTGTCAGAACACAGTGAGGCACCATAAGTCAACGAAAGTATAATTTAATTAGCAAGTTCATAAGACACAAATTGTGTGTGCACCAGACACACTCCACTTATCTTCTGTTTCTGAGTGAAAATTTAAAGGAAAGGCTAAGTGTAATCAGAGTGGCTTAAATTTCTAAGGTGCAACACAGCTGAATCCTGCAAATAAGACCACATACTTTTATTGCAATGAATGAATGAATGACTGCTTTTTCTGTAGGTCAGCAATAAAAAATATATTAAAAGAGCATACTTAAAATATTATGAAAGCCTAGTTGGCAGGAAAGGTCAGTTGTTGCAAATTCTAGAGGCCTTTCATAAAGCAGGTTAGTGGGCAATAGGAGGATAGTGTCAGATTAATGTGTATTTTTATGGCATCATCTAGCATTTAAAAGGTGTGGAACGTGAAATCAAAGGTCAGTAGTTTAATCTACTGTTGTTTTCCTTTTAAGTAGCATGTTTACTGCTGCATGTGGTTCTTAATTGTTGTAACACATAGTAGGAGTTGAGACAAGAAATTTGTGATTTTATGAGCACATTGAGTTTTTCTTAATTAGACAGAGCAATATGTTATTTGGGAATAGACAATTAAAGTTCACTTTCCAGCACTTTTGGATTATCACTACCAAAAAAAAAAAATTAAAATGAAATCATGTCACAAATTTCTAATAACTCAAATTATTTGTGTGCTGTAGATGCTCCCATTTTTAGTTTAGAATTTTTTAAAATGAATTTTATTACTTTCCTTCCTCAAAGTACAAAGGTATTCCATCTTTTGTTTTAGTCTTTGTCACCTCTTCTTTTGCTTAAGCTGTAACAACCCACTTCCAGAGGGTGTGTTTTGTTTTGATTTTCTGTTTCCCTTATTTGTGCTGATAAATGATATTATATAAAAGTCAAACTTACTTCTCCATGCTAGTATTTTCCCAAAATTGAATGTTACATACAGAGGCATTTTTTTCAATCTGTGAAGAGACACATCAACTCAAATTTGGAACTAGCTTGCTTTCAGTTGTAAAAAACTCATTTGCAGCAGCTCTAAGTCCTACCAGTGATAAGATGCTTCTTTCACTAGAGCACTCAATAATACAAGAAATGATGGACAAAGCCAGTAGATATGTTTTGAAATAAAAAATAATACTTCAGAATTATCATAGAATATATATCTGTCTGATTTCTGTAATATTCTGTATAATAATATTGAACTACAACACATTACAAGTACTTTAAGAAATTAATATTATAAACTTCAAATGTAACATAATCAGATATTTTCAGTGATGCAAATGATATATGAAATTGTACTGAAGTACTTTTAACTATGAACTCAATCATATTAAATAGTACCTTCTACTCAGATTGGTTTAACACAGGTTTAAAGGGCTTTTAAAGAGTTTGAAAATTAAATTTGTTATGAGAACTAATTTCAAATGTGCCAAAGTATCAAGTTCTGAATATGTTTGCATTGCTATCAAACCACCCTTAATGTTCTACCTTTTCTAAGACACATATCATGATAAGTTACTTAATAAGGCTTAAGCAGCATTTTCATATACTGAAGTAATTCCATGCAGTGTTGTGATTCACACTCATATTATATGCATGATGACTATTAACCATTCTTTAGAACATTAGCTGGGTTGTCATAAAATGTACAATGTTCTTAACTGATTATATGCAGGTTGGAAGACTCTCTTCTATTTCTTGCTGTGTTTTAGTCAACCTATTCAAGAATTCCTTAAGTAAAGACATATGCCAATGAACATAATTGTTTCTCACCTTCTTTTGCCACAGTGAGCTACTCTGCAGCTGCTCTGAATGATGGAATGCTCCCCTCTTCCTCTCCACATACTTTTCTTCTACACTACACCTGTCTCCACCACTCGTCCAGTGGCATAGCCTGAACACCTTTCTTTTCCAAGTGTTCCACAATCTCTTTCACTTTTCCATAATCAACATGATCCCACACCTACTGCAGTTAAGGCACTTTGCACACTTCAGCATGATTACACAGGAATAGCTGCAGTAACAGAAAGAGAGAAATCTGGATCTCAGTGAAGTCAATGACACTTTTTGCACCATGAACTGGATGCCATTACCAAACTTTTAAATTATGACCTAAATATTCAGGTCAATTTGCAAATACCAAGTCTTTTTTTTTTTTTTCCTGTCCCCAAAATCCCAAGGAGAAATATGAATTAACATACTGTGAACTGTGCAATGCTATATTGTTGTAGTCACCATTTTCTGCATGTGGCCTGTGAACACTAAATACATGCATGTGCTGCCAGTTCAGCACTCTGCAAATATGGCAGGTGTGTTAAACACTTGCTGATACACTCTGTGAACAATCAGTGCATTCCTGATTATTTCAGCTCTATGTAATTGCAGAGAGGTTTAATTGCTTTTTGTTTTAATTTATTTTAATTGCTCTTGGTCTGATGGGGCAACTGTACTCCTGGGAGTCCAATACAAATGATGAAATTTCTTCTTTTCCACCAAGATAAATTCCTTTTCCTCTTGGCAGGAAAAAAAAAAGAAAAAAGAAAAGGCATGTTCTGAGAACCCAGGACACAGCTCCATCAGAAGCAGTAAATTAAACACTGTCAAGACCCTGGTACTCTTTCTCTGAGGCCAACTAACACATAATAATCCATAGCCATTACTAAACTTTCTTACTCTTTAGAATATGGCATCTGCATTCAAACTAGGAACTGGAAATTCTCTTTGCTTTAATACAAACTTCAAGCCACATCTGGGAGAATACTGGCCAAAATCATGCCAAAGCACTACTCTGACTACTTAACAGGATAAGGGAGGATTTGTCAAGGTTTAATATGTTAGAATAGAGTGGTCTCAATGCCTTCAAGAGTGATGTTGGTTGTGTGAAAAGATTGACCTGAAAAGACTTCTGCAGTATTAAGCCTCTGCATTTGCTAGTATTTTAGCAATTAAAATACATTTTAGTTTGTGTTAGGAAATTTTGACTTTCTTGACTATACAGCAAATTGTGATAAAAAGGGTTTTTTTTTCCTTTCAGTTTGGAAAGAACTTTTTCTACTACTTGAAACTACCCACAAATTCAGCTGAAAAACAACAAATGAAATGCTTAAGAAATCAGAGGAGGTGATTACAGCCTTTTCTAGGTGACATATTCTGATTTTGCTCTGCAAGCAGATGTGTTGGTGTTGGGATTCAGGGGTAATTCCACAAATTCAGGCCAGAATTAGACAGGTGTAGGGAAGCTTATTTGAAGGGACAGGCTACTGCAGAGTTCTGTTTCTTCCTAGCTCAGAACACAAACTTCAACAGAAATTTTCCTTCTCACAGCAAAATGCCTTAGTCAGCAAGTTATAGGGCAGCCTGGAGTGTGAAGCTGTTTCAATTTGTATTAATTGAGTGCTTATTAATTCAGAACATGGTAGCCACCTACCTGCTCTTCTCAGATGAGTGCCTGCATCACAAGGTTTTTGATAACAGGCATGAAAAAATGAATGGTGAATGGTATAGTAATACTTTCAAAATTTTCTTTTTAAGAAGTGTGGACTTGAGACAATACCCTTCTCTTGATTTTGACCATTTTTTCTATTTTCAAGAAAGGTGCAAAAAAGCCCTAATTCCTAAACTGAATCCAGTATATTGGATTGAATTTATTTCTTTTAGAGCTGTCAGAACAGCAAGTACTCAATTACCCATTGGATTTGAAACAGAAAAAAAAAGATTGCCCAAAACAGACTTCTGCCTTTTATTTTTACTTGAGTCTTTGAGATGAAAAAAAGCTGTTGCTTCATGGTATTCACTATTTTTTTTCTCCCAGTTCTCAACTGAAGTTTTGAAATGACTTGATCTTACTTTATTTCCCATGTTTTAGTCAGAGAGTCAGCAAGGACACGAGCATCCTGCATATCCTGGAGTGTATGCAAAATAATAGGCTCAAAGCACACTAATGACTGCCAGTTCACGCTGTCTGCGGAGGATTACTAAGGATTACATGTAATTATCTGAAATTGCACACTGGTTTTTGGCAATTTTTTTAAAAAGTGGAATTGATAGGGCTTCTAGTTTCCTGCTAAGATTTTACTTTTATATTTTGCATTTAATATTTTCTCTTTTATGAAAAGAAAATGCTGTAGTAAATGAAAGAGTCCCTGAAAGTCACTTAAGGATTAAATATATATAAATCTCAAAGCTGAATACAGAACTCAGTCACAATACCACTAATTTATTTGAAATTTTACAGAATGTTGTACAAAATACACTTTTAAAATGTCACTGATGAGACCATGGACCAGATTTTGATTTTCATTTCTGGTTTCTGGAAATCTCTGTAGGAAGCAGTGTAACAAAAATAATTGTAAGAATTTATGGAAGAAGAAGGTGACATTTATTTTGAAAAGTTTCTAAGTGATTTCACATACTCATAATGTCACACTCCCATCTTTTCAAGTTGGGGATTCTATCTAGCAGTTGAGCCAGTACCATTTCTGTACCCAGCTACTGAGTCCACATCACATCTCTTGCGATAGGTTTGTGATCAGAAACTAGTTTTTCTTTTAGTCTCTATATTTTTTAGTCTCTATATTTTTTAGCAGTTACTTATGTTCTTTTGCATTAGAACTTAGCTTATCTAAGCCTCCATAAATATTAGTCAAGGTTGCCAGTCACTGTCTCTTTTTCTCTGTTTGGAACACAAAAGTCTTTATGGTTCCAGCCTGTCTTCCTTTTGGTCAAAGAGAAGAAATAATTGTGTGTGTGATGTGCTGTAGCTTTGTTTTCAACCTCCTGTTGTCACAGTACAAACAGATTCTTCTGCCAACAAGTTCCCTGTGCTCTGGCCTTATAGACTTGCAGGCTTTCCAGCTTTGGAAGAAGCAAAGCATTTTTCAAATTTATTGCTAGAGCAGTGGGTTTTGTTAACTACATGCCACTGTCTAAACCCTTGTTTTGCTTTTTCTTCCAATATTTACATATATACATTTCCCTTTACAACTCATATAAATCTTTGTTTATCAATGTTTAAAAAATAAGGGGAGATTATTACAGCCATTTCTAGGTTGTATATTCTGATAAAATATTCTGATTTTGCTCTGCAAGCAGACATGTTGGGATCCACAAATTCAGGCCAGAATTAGACAGGGAAGGGATGTTTATTTGAAGGGACAGGCCCTTAATATTCCTGGTTCTCTTCCTCTTTTGGCCCTAAGGATATTGGTGTTTATGTGTAGAGTTTTAAGAGAGATTCTCAGTAAAAAGGTTCAGCTTTAAATGTTAGTGGTGGCCAGATCCTGTCTTGGACACTGCTATCAGACATGCTTCACCACAAATTAAAAATTCTGTAGTTAAAACAAGAAAACAGAAAAAAAAAAAAAACCCCAGGAGGGAAAAATAAAAAACTAAGAAGAAAATGCTATACATGAGACAGGGCAAACCCAAGATGCTTTTAGTCTGCTGCAAACACTTCAATCACACCAGTCCATCTCTTACTAACGCAGTGGCAAAATGGAATGGAGATTCACCAGGTCTAGGTGTAGGTTCAAAGAGCAGAGGCTGTACAGCCAGCAGGTGACTCTTGCTAATCCTAAAAAGGCTGTGCTGGGATAAGAGACAGATTCTGCTATTTAAAAATCCTTGGACCATATTTATTCCCAGGGTTTTAGGTGCTGTGTGGAACGGCCACTCAGCCTTACTGTGGTACATGGTGCATGTGGCATTTCAGGTTACTGTATGAATAAAAGTTATTTGCTTGTGTTCAGTTTTCTTGTGGTCCATCAAGAAATGGACCTTGTATTTTTGCCAGAGAAGGCCTCTAGCAGTTTCTTTTAGTCGTTGGGTTTATTTCTCTACATTTTACAAAATTTGCTGTGTCTGAATTAAAAGGCTTCCGTAATTACAATGCCCAATTTTTCAGCCTATATGGAAAGCTTTATTTAAATTTTTTGTCACTACTAATGAGTGATCTGAGATGATGACTGGTACATTCTAATTATATTTCCCAGTCTAGGGAATCACCATAATTAGACTTTGCAATATAATTCTTGTCACTTTACCATGAATCCAAAATTCTTAGTAGAATGTTATTATCACAGGTTCCAAAAATTCATCAAAAATCCCATCTCTGCACCCATCTTACACCTTCATTAACAAATCTAATTAGCAGGACAGTTATGGGAAAGGAAGAGGAAAGAAAGCTTTAGTTCAGTATCAGTCAACTAAGTATTTGACAGGCTTAATGAAAATCTGTATAAGAGGATTCACAAAGCAAGAGCACTGAGTGAAAATGGACACAATATTCAGAGGAGGATTTGAAACCATTGAGCATATTGTACAGGCAAGTAAGAAATGTTTCTGTTACATCGGATGTGCTAAGCAATGCTTCTGATAATGTAATGATTTGAGACCTGCTTGAAGCTCACCTGGGGATACCAAAGTTTTCAAAAGAATCAAAAATATGTCCTGGTTTCTTATCTAAAAGTGTCATGACTTCTTATCTTCACTCTTTGGTAAAGACCTGCTTGGTCTTCTCCTTTATGTAACTTTCATCTGAAGACTATGCAAATATTATTGGTCAAGGTAAAAGCTTAGAAATATAATTTCTTTCTAAAACTTTGTCCTAAAATAAGACTTTCAAATACTAAAGAGGAAGTTAAATAGAAAAGTCCCTTTGATTTCCTTTGGGAACTGATTGTGCCCTTGAAAAACTTCCACTGAGAATCAGTCAAAATTGGAGAACATCCCAGAGTATCATCTCTCTAAAATCCTTTGGCTGCCCTATATCAGAGGATGAGGCCATTAGGGTGTAAATATGTTATGTGTAAAGAAAAGGATAGAATTAGTTTTTGAGTTCATCCAAAACTGTAAAGGCTGGTGCTGACTGAAGGGGAAAAAATGTATCAATTTTATTATTTATTAGGACTGTATTGAACTAAAAATTATGTATGAGTTTGGTAAGAGTGCACGTTGAATAGGTTCATCCAAACAAGCAGCATTTGAGGCAGACAAAATTTAACATTTCAAAATGTCCATATTGTTCCAGCTTTGTCAGCTGGTCTAAATTCATATTGTTCCACTGAAATCTAAGGGGTTACTCCTGTTCATCCCTGCTGAGCACTTGGACAATTAAGTATCTGAAATCTGGGTAGTCATGTCAGATGTCAAGGAAGATGCCAGTTTGAATGAAAACATAGAGTTAGTGAAATCCTCCACATCCTCCACATGCTGTTAAAGAGTGGGCTGCCAAAAGGTTAAATCAATGCACTTGATAAAAAAAAAGAAAAAAAATATAAAGCACTTCACAGTTCAACACTCAAGGAGTTAAAAGTGAATCAAGAGCTCATGAAAGGTCTAAATGCTAAGGTTGAGGAAATGCCAGAGAGAGGTACTTGGGAAGTTGCTCCTGTTGCAGGACTACCAAGGGGCTGATTAAGTTTTCCACAGTCTCCACTTCCTCAGATGGTTTGTAACCTCTATTAAATCTAAAACCTTAAAATGTATCAAAAGTCAAAACAGTTCAGGACAGATGCCTTCAGGATTTAAGAGTGACAGTTTATAAAGGGAATATAGTGCTAAACTCAGGTCTGAACCACAGTACACTAAGCACTTCAATCTGCTTGGATTACAAAGAATTTTGGGATTTGGTTGGATAGGAAATTTATACCTATGGAAGATGATGATTGTCCTATCAGTAGTGTTGAGAACATTCATCACGCTTTTTAGAGGGCACTTTAGATAGCAGTGTCTCATGAACCTCTTCAAGCCAGGTAAAAATCCACCACCACCAAAAAAAAAAAAAGCCCAAAAAGCCTGTGGGAGAGCTGCCTTCAAATGGAGAAGTTAAGAATGAGAATGTCTTAAAATCCAGATTAGAGAGGATCAGCAGCTGCTGTCAGGGTGCCGCAGTAGATGAACACAGACCCGTAAACAAGAAGTGAATTGTTAACACGTCTGAGAGCAGCAAGTGACAGAAATAATTCCACTCCAACGTGTGCTTGTGAGGATTCTGCTGCACCCTGTTGCTTTACAGGAGGTAGATGTGTGAGAACCAAGGGCTAATTAGGGAAAACAGATTAGCCTTTTAAGTTGGCCACCTGGTGTCCACCCAGTTCCTGCACAGCTATGAACCCATGCTGCTCATTGTAAGAAATGTGTAGAATTTTTTTTTTGTTTTGTTTTATTTTACTTCCTATTTTTTTTTCCCAAAAATACCATCTCAAAACTAAGCTTCACTAGGACTGTCAGATTAAAATCATGTCAAAATCTAATTAATCAAGGCAGACTCAATATAAAATTAAAATTAAAACATTAGATTAATTATAAAGTATGATTAATCTTTATAAATTTTAAGAAGTTTGCCATCTTCTTGGGTATTAGTTCTAATTAGATAATTTGGTCAAGTCAATCAATACAATAATTTGAATGTTTAATGTTGAATCCAAATTAATATCTAATTCTTAAGCCAAAATTTCAAGAGAAATACAAAAGTTTCTTACTTAAAATTCTACTCTTGTATGAAAGCTGTTTCCTGCCTAAGAGAAGATACTGACTTAAAGTTCAATAATCACCACTGGTAAGAAATTATGGAGGGAAACTTTAATCTTGGTAGGGCTTTAAGTGAAGAAAATAGAGCTTAGTTTTATGGTTCATTTTGAGAGACAAATTCTAAGCAAGATTAAATCTAAAACTGTTGGGTTTTGTGCTTTCTCCAATATAAAAATTAAAGACGTCTATGAATGTGCCTTCAGAAACAATGATTGGAATTTCAAGCCAGATACTTAGCATTTATTAACATCCTGCAAAATGGAAAATAAGCTCAAATTTATGATTAGTAGACTGACATTAAACTGTTCTGAAAGAGCATTTTATGTTGATCTTTCTCTTTTGAAGCTGTCAAATATTTTATCTCTGGGAACAGGACTATTGAACATAGTAACAACTGCAATTTTTCACTGCTCAATGTCTGATAGAAAATATGTCTAATAATGCAATGCAATACTTGCAAAAATTTGGGTTATGGAAATTAATTTACTAATAAAAGTGTCATTTAAAAATGAAAAATAAATACTTTTTATTACTTAGCTATTTCAATGTTCCAATATTTATATTTTCAATTTTTATGTGATATTAGATGTCAGTTTGACCAAAATTTATAAATTTACTTTTCTCATACCCTGCAAAATATTTTATTTTGCATTCTTGGGAGTGAGACTACAAATTTCCTGTTTATCAAAAACTCTGTTTCAGCTTTAATTTGACATTTGGAACTACTTGAATTATTTCAGGAGGAAAAAAGAAGTATTTTGGTGTTTGTTGTTGTTGGTTTTGGTATGTTTTGTTTTGTTGTTTTGGTTATTTTAGGGCTAAAATTATGAAGAGCAGCTACTTTGTATTTGAAACCTAAAAAACAATTTTCTAGTGCATTGACCCTATCCCAGAACTAATGTTGTGGAGACAAATAGCACAAGACACTTAAGATGTGTTTTCAGAATCTGAAAATACAAGGCAGGTTCTGTAGTCTAGTCATTTGTATATTTGAGACTGTGTGTATGTTTGTGTTCACCCAGACATGTGCATATATATAAAATATATTTATTTATTTTTTATTTGTTTGTTTGTTTATTTGTTTCCTTATGATACAAAAGACTTTGAAAGTAGTGGAACTCTTCATGTTTTCATATCCTAATTTGAAAATTTAGTATAGATTTCCTTATAGATCTCTTAGGCACTACTACAAAAATCTCATAAGCTGTTTTTAGTATATCCAAATTTCTTTCATGGTGTTGTTCCAGTTGCTTCCTTATTCTACTGAAGTATTGAAAGAAAAAGGAATAAAATTCCTTCAGTCAAGATAAAGGGAATATTAGCAATGATAAATAAGATGTCTTGTATGTAACCAACAGACATTCCTTCCTACCCCTTTCATCATAAGCCAGAGAAATAAAAGGCAGCTCCCCAGTAAACTCTGGGAAAGGTTAACGAGTCTGCCTTCAGTGAGTCATGGGAGGGAGTAGAGAGTGGCTTTCTCTGTGAAGGATCACTCAGAGAAAATGCCTTGCTGCTCCTACTAACTTCTTTTAAAATGAGCAGGCAGAAGTTCAAACCCCTGTACTAAATACAGTAGTGGTGCTACCACATGCAGCAAGAGAAAATCTGTCAGCCAGCCATAACATTAAGCCTAAAATATTCTACCTCTAATTTAACTTCAGAATTTAATGCCATCACTCAAGGAATAATCACTTACAATTAGTAACTAAATTGAATGGTGTTTTCTACAACTTTTGATTCATATTGTGATGTGTAGGTAATTCTATTTGGATCAGTCTTTATAACTTGATTTAAGACTTTGATTATGGAAATATTATTTGCCCTCCATTTCCCCTTTAAAAATGTACTGTGTTCCCTTGTTCCCTGGAAGCTTTATTTTCTTGGTAATATAATTTAATCTGAGGTAATGACACATAAATTCTACCTGAGTACTTAATTCCATGTTTAATTCCCTTTTTTTTTTGGTTTAACTTTTTAAAAATAGTCTATGAACCTATAATAGAACTGAATTTAGCCCAAAATATTAAAAAATGTTTATTCTTCAATGTTCTTCTGAAAGTAAGTGGCTTTAATCATAGCAATTCCAAGTTCATAGGTAAAGTGCATTGCTTCTTGAGGAGCTCACTACAGATGTTTAGCAGGATTGTGTTTGTCTTTATCCTTTGTTCGCGTGAGGAGGTCACCACAGAAAATTATTGTAGGGAAAATGGAATTCTTAAGATTCTTTGTTTGGGAATGCACAGTTCTAGTTCATTTTTCTGTTCATATGAAACTGCTGATATAAAGCAGATCTAAGTGTTTTGTCTGGTATGGAGAGTTACAGTGAAGACAAGCTCTTTTTCCCAAGGCAACACCAACTCATATTTGTCAGAGACATATGCAGCCATGCCTCCTTACACCAGGGCAGGAGACAGAGCTAGGATGTACAGAGCCATATTCTGGTGGGAACATCAACATTTTCTACATAACAAATAAGTGGAAAAAGAAAACATGGATTAAATAAATTGATGAAGCCATGCTTGGCTTTCTGGTAGGCAGAGAGCCTCATTGCTCTCTAAGGCACTGCTGTATGTCCACACCTACCTCTTGTCCCAAGCTTCCTATATTGTTATAAACTCCCTGGTAGATTTTTTTGCTGCTTAAATGTGTTCAATGTCTATAGCAAAAGGATTCCTTGATCTTCACTGTGCTCCTGATTGTTCACATATGACAAAAAAATAACATTAGTAATAATAGTAAAAATTATAATGATAATAATAATAATGAGATACAGGTGTAATACAGGTGGATGAACTGCTGCCTCAGGCAGCAGGATGGTTGGATGACAGCAAAATCAAGGCTTTGAGAGAGGAATAGAAGGACTGAGCCATTTCAAGCAGGATTCTGCAGGAATTTCAAGGGATGGGGTTGGTCTTCCAGAGTTGATGCTTCCTGGAATGGCACAGGCTCCCATAATTCCAGCACCAGGGGTTACTCTATGCCTGGCTCTTCTCTGAAGCCCATTCTGACTGCTGCTGCAGGGTGTGGAGAGGATACACACTGGTTTATTTAAAGAGAAGGATAAACTCTCAATTGGCCATACTCTGTCTCAATTTTTTCTTGGGTGAGCTGGCTATAGCTTTTCTTTTTAAGAGGAGACAGGCAAGTTTTTGAGTGGGACTGGAGAGTGGGCACAGCCCTCAAACAGCCCCCAGTCAGTTGGGCAATATAGCTGCTTGCTGAGGACAGTGCCTGTTCTGCCTTGCTGATGAGCCTGAAACCAGCTTTGCACAAAGAAAGGAAAAACCCAGGAATCCCTAAATTCAGTCAAGGTCAGTGCCTGACAGAAGGAGTCAGGTATTGCTAAAGCTGCTCAGGAAGTCTCTGAAGTGATGGTGACTTCATCAGCTTTACTCTGTCCTTGAGAAACACCAGCATCCTACACAGAGAAAGGAAAATATATCTCCAACTGAAAATCTTGAGGGGTATGGTGAAGAGCTGGGTGTACAGGTTAAATCAAACCCAAACTATTTGCAATGGTGATAACATCAGAAACAAGGAGAGAATGCTCAAAATGAAATGGCAGTTAGATCAGAAAACATTAATGGAATTGCTAAAACAAGTCACTGTGTCAGGAAAAAAAAAGTTAGGCTAAAAGAATTAAAATAGCAGTCTTTGCAGTGCCAAAATAAATTATTTCAAGAAATTTCTAGATCTGTCATGAAAAACCTCAGCTCACAGACCCAGAATATATTATCAAGATTTGGAGAAACATGTAGGAGAATCCAGCTGAACTGCACAGCTTCAAATGAATTCAGGTGGAGATTCTATAACAAGAAAATGCAAACAAAAATAACAAAAAATTACTTAAGGCAACATTTAAAACACGGAACTGGAAAGTGCAAAGACCAGATGTCATCCATGGTTTGGGATTAATTGTTTTTCTCTGCTACAGTCACTGTTTCTACATGTTTCATAGGAGGAAAAATCATTCAAAGGATGACACACAGCAGAAGAGCACCAGTACTGAAAAACAAAAGCAATCAAGTGTTTTGTAACCACAAATAAGTCATATGTCTCCCTTCCTTTGCCTTCCTCAGAAACTGCTAAAGCTGGTTTTATAATGTCAGATTTTGAACGGTGATTGACATTTTACACAGAATCCAAATGTAGGCAAAGGAAAAGCAAAAGACATGAAAGCTCTACATCTGATTGACTTCTGATTTCAGAGATTGTTCTGTCCAAGTGAAGAAATTGTAGCTGCAGAATTTTCCAGCAAAATATTTGATTCAGCAGCCTCAGGACTGTTGTGACTGTTCCAGCTTTCACTTGGGCACCCATAATTTACCAGGGAGCAGCAAGAGCTACAAGATGTTTTTTCTTACAAGATTAGGCAATGTCTTTTTGGGAAATGTTTCCTTGTAAGATGTGATTTTGTCCTTAAACTGACCCCTGGAGCAAACCAGGAAACATAAATCTCAATATTCCTAGATTCATCTCAGCTTGTGGGCTTCCAAGTCTTTGTCAGGGTGTCTCATTGCATGTACATCCCTTTTTTCTGCAGAAAGAAAGTGTCTCATATTTCTCAGCCTCCTCAACTTCAGTCTTAAAGAAAAGAAGAAATTTAAAGTCAAAAGCAGGAAAGTTTGATCTAGAGATGCAAACGTTGAAACTCTTGATTAGAGACCCAAAAATAATATTAGTAAAATGGGAAAATAAAACAGTAAAATGTGTTCCTTATTACCTTGTTCACACCAAAGATACCTGCTATTTAAGTTACCTGACATATATATGGGCTGAAAAAAAAAAAGGCACAATTCAGGTGGATATTCATCCACCTTCTAGATGCCAGCATTCAGAATAGGAACTAAAATAAGTTCAGCAACCAGTACATTCATGTCCTTTCTCAGTTTCTGCCTTTTTTTTTTTTTCTGAACTCACTGTGTTCAAGATTTTTCTTTCTCACTTCAGTTTTTATATGGATCAAACTGTAGCTGCACTGAGCTGCACTTCAGTACCTTATCAACCTTCATAGGCACTGCCACAGTTTCATTTTTTAACTTGTGGATACTTTCCAATTTACATGTCTATCAGCAACATTTTCATGATGCTATAAGACATATATCTTAAAATTTATTACCTGAATAGATGTCTCATAAAATTTAAAGTCTCTAAGTTTGCCTTGAACTTTTTATAGAATCATAACATTATATTAATTGAACAACAACCTGATCCTCAGAAATGTTTTTTTTTTTTCAATCATCTCTTCCAAAAATTTTGGAATGCAGGAGAATAGTATAAACAACCAGACCCAAAATTTTAGGGTGTTTGTTATCAGCACCACTGATATGAAAACCATATCAGAACTAAAGAAAAGGCTACATCAGCCGCCTCATGACCTTGAAGCGGACACTAAATTATTTGGCAGAAACAGGCCTTTTCAGCTGCATCATAAAACTGGGCTTAGGAAAAACTGACAGCACTAAAGAGAATGACAGGCAATCAGGACATGTAGTCTTTTCCTTCATATAATATACCAGCTGAAGATCAGCTTTAGAGATGACAGGCAAAACCCTCTTAGATGGGCAAAAGTGTTAGGAAGCTGATGAGTGTACTGCTAAATGATCCAGAAAAGACTGCTTAAAACTGTTCATTTCTTTTGGACTCACAAAGCCCAGCTCTTCAGATAGATTTGCTAGCACATCATGTTTTGAACCAGCACACAAATGATAAAGATCAAATATAGTGCAAGATTATGTTTCTGAGTGGCACTGGCAGATTTAGGACAAAATATTGGGGTGGCAAAAACAAGCCTTCCCTGGGACTTACATGGCTAATGCTACCTTCCTGCAAAAGTGAGGTGTTGGGAATGCTGGCATGAAAGCAGGAAACACTGCAAGAAAATCTCACCAAGTGACCAGCTAAATTATTAAACTACACACTCCAGGAATAAGAAGCCAAAACATGGCACCTGTAAGACATTGTGTAAGAGATTAGCCTGCCTGAACATAGTGGTCCTGTGTGCTTTTAGACAACCCACAATATTTTACCTCACTGATAGATGAAACTCCTAAGCTGCATTAGATGCTAGTGTTTAGACACCTTAATCTCCCTCACACCCCAACATGTAAACTTACCCCTGGTATGAACACCTGTCAGATAAGAAAAATAAATAAATTATTGAAATAAATTACTAAAATAAATAAAATTTTTTGAAAAGTCTTCTTCTGAGTATTGATCTTTTAAAATGGGGAAATAGTCAACCTTTAAAGAAAGCAAAGAGTTAGGATCATCTTCAGCTCATATCAAAAGTAACCATGCCATGGCTTTTTCCATCAGAAATGAGCTTAAAAACTGGTGTTATTATGAAGAGATTTTCCGTACTGGTAGATCTCACTGGCCTCCTAAAGGTCCAGCTGTTTTGACATCTAGATAAAAAATTGCGCACGACAATGCTGGTGCATGAAGTTGTGATTTGGCATAATGGGGATTGTGGTGTAATGAAACTGCTCTGATTACACCTGAAACTTTTATTTGAAAGCTTAGGATATATGTCAGTTTATAACAAAGTGTCATAACTCCAATATTTAGAATGTGCTGACTACATTTAAATCTTAAATGTCTTTTCTTAGTGCTACTCATTCAAGCAAAACTGATTGATTTCAAAAGGTATTTTGGCTGAGTTAGAAGCTATGGACTCTGTAAATATGTAGCCCAACCAAGGTGAGGAGAGAGATTGCTATAGCAAACATAATTAAAATTTCAAAACAAAGATTAATTCAGCTAGTGAATTTTAACTTAGCCATAGCAGGAAAAATGAAACAAACCCTCTTTCTTGTATATGAGTTTACTCTCCACACAGTTAAATAACAGAGGTCATTCAACCAAGTGTCCCTGCTGCCAGTTACTGGAAAAGAAGAGGAGAAATCCTGTGAAATGAATTCTCAGAGGATAAAGTTTTTCATGAAAACAAAAATAAATTGAATTCAACCGTTTTCTAACTGCAACCTGCTAACCTTATAAAAATATATCAATGATGTTAAAAATAAAAAATGCAGCCAAGGGAAACAGCCAGATTCCTGAGGGAACAGACTGAAGTCTCACTGGTACTGGTTAGCCACTCACCTTTCTTATCCTGATAAGCAATTAAGATGCTATTCTGTTAAAGCCCAGTGCCAGTTACTCTTAGTTTGTCACAGCTTAGATGGATAAATGAGCATGGACTATTCTTTCAGTTGCCTGCCTTTTTTTATTAACTGCCTATGCACAGCAGGTTGGCAGATCTTGTGCAAGAGGTGTTAATTAAGGCCGTTTATTTCTCTTTTTTTTTTTTCCTACAGTAGAATTAGAATTCTCTACACTCTTTAACAGCCAAGCACTACAAAGAAGTACATATGCAGTACACACACTAAAGGAATTGGAAGTTTTGAGTACCAGTATGCTGCAGAAACATATGTTCTTAAATGTGGCTGACTGGGATAGCTTGCAAACCTCTGGGATTTTTTTCCCTCCATGATTTCATTCTGAGATAAAACACATTTTGTTTGTAAATTTTTTAATACCTATAGTTAGAGCCTAAATAGTGACTACCATGTGACAGTAAAAACATCAATAATGAAGATAGTTGTCCATTTCTCCCTACTATTGAATGTTTATTTACACAAAATGAATAGGCCCAAAATGAGCAATACCCACATCACAGTGGCTTGGGGGTTAAACAGTCACCTGTCACTGAGAGGAAAAACAAAGCCAAAACCTGAACTACTTTCACTTACTTTTCAATAGAATATCACCATAACACCCTAGTATTTCTCTCTGTATGCTGTCCATGACTCACACCCACTAACCAACTGCCTTAGGAAAAAGCTTTCTCTTCAAAAATTTTGACAGAAGTAGTATGTTTGTGTTTGTGTGCAAAAATTTTAGTTATGATGAATATTCATCTCTAAGAAGAAAAAAACCCCAAACCCAACAAACAACACAGCTGAGAAAGAGACAGTTAGATGACATTTCTTAGGGGTTATCCTAACACTAGTTTATCTGGTTTAGTATTGAGCACAGATACATTTTATATCTCACTCATACCTTGACAGTAAAATAATTTCTGACTTTTATGAGCCCACCACTAGCTATAAGCAGGCTGCAGTTTTTTGTCATTCATAGGCAGAAATAAATGGTTTGGAACTTTCATCAGAGCTGAGAGCCAGACTCACCTAGCCAAGGACAGTGTGAGGGTTGTGTCAACAGAGATGACTCAGAAATTGTCACCACCATAACAAAAACTTTGATGGCACCACTTCCAACTGACAGCAGAGAACAGAATGAATTTTCAAGCCTTTGTTGCTCTCAGAAAAAAAGCTCTATTGAATCTTGCAGAGACAGCTGACAGGATTATTTTCCTGCAAATGTTTGCCCTGCCCACCTTCTGTTTCACATTTCTTTCTAAGGTAATAGAGCAAACAGCTGATGAGGGCAGGTTGGTGGTGGGAGAATGTCATGTGAATGGAATGGGTGAGAATCAGGGGGATTTGCCATTCTTTGCAAATCCCTGTTTATATTGCTTTTGCACCAGCTGGAGTAAAGGTATGAAGAGAAGAAGGATGGTCCGAAGTGTTCTAGAAAGAAAACTGTAATAGTTGAAGTTACATATCTGGCACTCTGTGCATGCCAGCAGTTCCTAATACACTGATGAATTTGGTTGTGAGGAGCTAAATGGCGTCAGAATTTGGGTAGAAGCCTGACAGAAATTGAGGTGCTATCTGCAAAGAGGAGATTGAGAGAGTCTGTAAAGTATTTTGTTGATAAACCAGGTTGTGTGGCCAGAGCATCTTGAACACAGTTTCTGCAAGCATTATGTAATGATACTTTAGAGGGACCCCTCTTATGTCTCTGTATTCATACTTCTCTGTAACTACCATAAAAATGGTTTTCTATTCTGATATATGTTTAATTAATTTATATTAGAGTCAAGGAGGAAAAATACTATTGACATACACACTGCAACTGAATCTGACATAAAATGATAATTCTGACATAAATTATTAATACTGCTTCTGATTTTAGGATTAATAAAATCTAATTTTTACTATGCTGACAACATTTTCTCTTTGGATGGTATGATTAGACTACATTTAAAACAAATAAAGCTCTGAGCATTGGAATTAGAAAAATTGCCTCTTTCAAATTTTCAGCCTATTTGAGAGTTTTAGAGACTGTTTTTTAATCAACATATTATAGAAGCGAAAGTGATCCACAGCTATACATTGAGCTTCCTCAGAGGCTTACATCATTTTGTTTAATTCACTTTTGCAAGGAAGTGGGTGTTATATGCATACTCTAAAAGAGCTTTTTGTTTTTTTCCCTAAGAGCTAGCTTCAAACATTGTGGAAGACTCGGTCAACATTTTGCCACCATTAAATTTCATTTCAGAACGATCCTTGCTCTGGAACTGCAATAAGATTGGATCAGGAACCATGAAATGGCATTGGAAAGGTGTTTTCATTGTCTGTGTTCATCATAAGCTTTATGGCTCTTGCTGAATTATGCTTTTGACTTTAGGTCCCCAGGTGTTCAGGTAAATGCAGGAATCTAGAACAGCACAAAGACCAGGTAAAGTGTTTCAATTGCTAATGTCTGTCTTCTGTCCTGGAGGCTGAGAAGCTTTGGATAAGTGCCTAATAGAGCTGCTGTCTTGTTGCCAGACACATTTCTTCCCACCTTTTGGTGCTGCATTTATGGCATACATTGGAAGATAGGATCTCAACTGTAGTTCAGCTGAAATCTGTTATCCACTAATGCATAGCATACTTATACAAAGCCATTTTCAACTTATGCCACTGTGTTTTCATGTATTCCCATAAAATACACACATTAAACTTCTTCAAAACTCCTAATGACTATATTAGTCCTCTAAATAGCTGTTGTGTAATGTGTGGTGAATATTGAGGATTTCTGCTCTGGGAAATGAAAGAAAATTAAAAAAACCATATTTTTTAAGGGATCGAAGACAAAAAAAATCCTCTATAGTTACTTTTATAGTAAAAAAAAAGCATTCTGAAAACTGTAATAAACCCACAATTTAAATAACCTTTATAATAAATATTCTGCTCAAAATGAGATAAGATTCATGACTTTCCTTCAATTAGAGAATAATTGTTTTCTTTTTTATCAATAAGAAATATATAGCTACAAGTTTCTTTCATTGTTTTCATTTAAGAATATTATGTTACTTAATATTTAAATATGTTTTTTCTTTAATTCAGTGTAAATTCTTGTAATTTGTAATTAAATACTGTGATAACAACTATATGGACACTTAAAAGATTTTATTTGAATATCAACCAAATTAAGGTAAATCTTGTAGTATTTTTTCTTTTTTATTTTTTTCTTTGAATAATATAGAGACATGTAAAGTATTAGTGATCTAAACATGCTTGAGTTTGTTATTAGCAATGTCCACATTTTTTTCCTAAGATCATTAATTAGATATCAAATGTTCTTTATTTCTCCAAGAATATCTATGTGTCACAGACATCTTTTATGAAAAATACTTTCCTTAGGATGTTTTCTACTGAGAAGCTGAGAGGCCTCAGGAGCAACATGTAAACACTGATTATCTGCTGCTGTGGAATGCAACAGGTGGATCTTTGATTGGCCCATGTTGATTGTTTCTAATTAATGGCCAATCACAGCCCAGCTGGCTCAGACAGAGAGTCTGAGCCACAAGCTTTTGTTATCATTCCTTCTTTTTCTGTTCTAAGCTAGCCTTCTGATGAAATCCTTTCTTCTTTTCTTTTAGAATAGTTTTAATGTAATATATACCATAAAATAATAAATCAAGCCTTCTGGAACATGGAGTCAGATCCTTGTCTTTCCCTCATCCTCAGACCCCTGCAAACACTGTCACACCTATGTACTTTTTAGATTGAGGTTATGACAATTTTTTGACTGTGAATGCAAACATTGGTGGCTCTGCAGACTCCTTTATCCTTTCATGTAACATGTTACAATTTTAAGTTTCAGAACTGTCTTACTATTTATTGTTAATATTTTAAACAACAGAGAACATGCACATCACTTATACACTTGTCATAAAGGCAACTTGATTTGTATAATTACTGCAAGAAGTACAAATTCTGCTTCTTTCTGGGGAAAAAAAAATTAAAAATCTGACCTCATCTCCATAAATATAGCCTCCTTTAGGTTCCATAGGCATGTGAAGGTATTTTGTTGATGCCAGTCAGATTCCAGTCTTGTAGTATTAGCAGAAAGGAAACAATAGATTATTTTAGCATAACAATTTAATAATTAATAATTTAGTATAATTTTCACATTTTCCATTAAGCTTTTGCACTATTATGTTACTATAGAAAACACATAAAAATAATACTTTCAGAAATGAAAAAATAAAGAGACAAATAAGGAATAAATAATGAAAAAAAAATGAGAATCAGTTACATTGTTTGTGACTCATTGACATCAAAACACTTGCAATTATTTTACTAATTAGATGCTGTTTCCACCAGGCATGAACTCATGCTCCATTTCAGAAAAAATTATTTGTTTTCCAAAATTAATCACTTTCTTTCTTTTTTTTTCAAAAGAGGATTGCACAGTCAAGAGGTGCACTTGAGCTAGACAAGCAGTGCTTATCCTAGGCTGTGCTGTGAAGCAGTGGGCAGAGCTGGTAAGCTGGGAATAATTGAGAAGATCAGAAGTGACCTGTCTGAACTTTGTTGAGGGAATAGTGGATGTTGTTAAATAAAGCTAATTTCCTTTGGCTAATGTATTGTTAGAGGCTGCATGAATTTCTGCATGGATGAGACAGTGACACAAGGGTCTTGAAACTGTAAAATCTCAGTAATGGAAAATAACATTCATTTGATATTATAGTGATGCATTTAATGGAGTAATGAATACTGGTTTATTTTCATAATTTTGTACAAAATTACACATTTAATGGAGTAATGAATACTGGCTTATTTTCATAATTTTGTACAAAAGATGCGTGAATTTGATAAACTTAAATACTCGCATCATTCCTTTATCTCATTACAAGAAAACTAAGAGTAGTTAGTAATTTAAGATATCTGTATAATTTATTGGATGGACTTGTTTCTTTGAAACCATAAGAACCCTTTGCTATTGAAATCCTTTTGACTGGGACATTGATTTTAAGATCTATTTTAGATATATAGCTCTCATAACTTTCCATTTCAGTATCCTGACCTTATAACGATTTCCAGGTCTATAAAAACATTCAGGGTCTGTTAAGATTTTGAGAATGGGATTTGAAAGGAAGCTATTAGGATTTATGTTCTTGACATGCAAACAAAAGGTTCTGAATGCAGTATATGGAGATCTACATGTGAACCTTCTTCTCGCCTCACTTTGATTCCATAAAACTTTACTGTCTGCTTTACACTTAAAACTGCCCTGGCTCTATGGTCAGTGGGTGAATTCTTCCCACCCTAATGTGGCAGTTGTTTTTTCTTTATTGATTATGGGAGTAAATTCAATGGTTAGCTGAGATGCTGGAAATTAGGCAACATGAGGCCATGTAATTATTATTTCATTTGTTCATAATAATTAAATAATTACTTTCATGAGTATTTCATCAGAATACGGTATTTATATGGACTAATTTAAAAAGAATATCCAAAATTATGCAAAGAAGGGAGGGGATTTCAAATTACCTGCAGCATATATAATCCTATGATTTCTGGTTCATGAATCTTGGCATGTAATAGAACTTGTTGCACTTTGTCCTTCCGACCTTTTTTTCTGTGAAAGAAAAAAGGAAGAAATCATTATGCTGCTCCTTCACAGCCATTCAATGTCCATCAGATCCAAAGCCCTCCAACACTGTAACAGTTTCTCATCTGGTTTAATCAGCCTTCCCCACAGGAAGCTTCTACTGGCAAAGATAAGCTGCCAGTTCCTACCTTTGGGCGACAAAAAATGTCTATCTTGTCTTAATCCTCTACCTCAGAGCATTATCTGGAGTTTAAGGAGATCTCATGATATCTGACACAGTAAGAGGAGAAAAGCAGTGAAGTCAGGGGCTGAAAGGCATTGCAAGATCTTGTAAGGGTAAATGGGAGTTTGGAGAACAAGTGAATGAAGGAGAGCAATGGCACTCAGCCATGTGCTCTTTTTGCTGCAGCTGCCTCGTTGGGATCAGCTCCTCCCTGCCAAGGGCACAATGCTCTGCTCTTTGCTTTGGATCAGACCTGTAGGATCCCAGAAAAGATGCTTGAAATACACACACATTTTATTCTAAAAAATAAAATGGAGATGAAACCCACGTGGTTTAAATGGGTTTACATGGTTACTTTTGCTTCTTTGGTGAAATCTAACCTCAGTTCCAGAGGTGCTTTCCTAGCTCTACGGATAAGCCTTTGGGAAAAAAAACCCAACCAAACTGGCAAAGAACATTTAAGAGCTGCTCGAAAATCAGCCTCAAAGAGTTGTTTTAATGGAGAGTGCAATGTACTCTGCAAGCACAGTTGTCCCTACAGATTATGCACTGTATTATATGCTCTTATCATGTGCTCCTCCCCAGTTGTTCAAACTGGTACAGACAACACAATCATTTTTGTGATGTTTTCTGTGGGTGTCATTCCAGGCTTTCTACTCTGTGCATTATTTTGTAAACATTCATCATACAATCTTCTATTCTAGAATTAAACCCCCTTCTCATCCTGTATCTGAAAAAAAAGAAATTAAAAACAAAACCCCAAAAACTAAATTAAAAAGAAAAACAATCAAAACCAAAGCAAAATGTCCCACAAAGCACAGAAAACCAGGGTGTGTTTCAGAAGATGGAAAAAAGAAAAAAACCATAACAAAACAAAGGCCTTTGGATTTTAAGAAGTGAAACTAAACCTCACAAGAATTCCAAGTCAATGTAGCAGCATTCTTATCTGGTTAGATATAGCTCATCAAAACCATAGCATGCTGAAGTTAGCTGCTTCTCAATCTTTCTCCTTCAGGAGAAAAGAAAGGAATGTAGTCATCTAATTCTCCTTCACAGAGAGCAGGAGGATACAGAAGAAGAAAGGATTAATGAGCAACATTCAACACAGGTATCCTCAAGGAAGACCCACAACAATAAATTATTAAACATAAAAGCATAGCACCTGCTCCAGCCAAGCTAATGGTGAAAATATTTTAAAAACAAGAACTATCCTCAGGTATAATCCATTGATATAGTCTGCATCTAGAATTTTTATTGCAATTCTTCAGAAGTCACAGATTGGGCAGCAAATGCATTCATTACATTAAAATGCTTTTACCTGTATAAGGGATAGGCCTTGCTGTGATTCTGCAATGCTGCCAGTCCTCTGTTTATCTTTGTTCTGGCTGTGTGGCTCTAAATCAAGATAAAAACCAACTCAACATGAAGGAAAATAAAAGGAAGGTCATTTAATCACCACGTTAGCTTAAAATGATTATTGATTCCTGGAGGTGATGTCTAACTCTGCCAGAAAATCCATTTCAGTAATGATTACTGCCCTCTGCCTTATCTATTATACTGGAGGTTATTAAAAGTGGGAATCTCTAGGGAAGTATATAGCTTTGGACCACTAATATCATATTTAATATGTTTTTAACAGAACAGAGTTTCAGACTGTGCCCTTTAACCTACAAGCGAATCAAGGAGAGTGTAGGTCTAATTATTGTATATACTCCACTGGGATCTAGTCACACACTAGACAGAGAGATAAATATCAGCTGGGACAAAGATGTATTGAACTCTTCATCACTCTAAATTACCAGGTGCACACAGCTCTAGAAATAACATACTCAGAAAACTTACAGCACCCTTTTGAAATAGTTACTCAACTTGCTGTTGCACTTTACCAAATAATGTTCTCATCCTATGACACTTGTATCATGTTTTCCTCCTGGCTGGTCTCTCAAAAATCACAATGATATGAACTACTCTGGGAATAAAGAATTTTCTACATACTGGGACATCTGTCCTGCCATTAAGTACACACAGGGACTCCGGTGTGTCCCAATTCAACTAGATTGCATAACTAAATGCATAATGAGGGTAACCTGATAAAAATCAAAGCTTAAACATTCAGAAAATTAGACTAGACCAACTAATCTAGTTGTATTTTATGATCTTAATTTCTTTCTTTATGTGAATCCCTAATTTAAGGGAAAAAACCAGGCAAGATGATGTATGAAATAGCATAATAGTATTATGTTGTTTTGATGTTCCATGGACCAATTTGGGGTAATCCTTGAACCTTTTTACCGCCTGCTGTTAATCCCTGAACTTTTTTGAACCAAAGAATCTGTATTAACACTTCTAAATTTTCATAGATAATATTTTTTTCTTATTATTTTAAAATTAGAAAAATATATTATTTCAAGGATCAGTTGCAGATCTTTTTCCATAGGATTTTGGACCACCATTAATGAGAATGTGAGACTCTCTATCACATGGCCAATTGAAAATAATTTTATTTTTTTTAGTCCCAGAGAAGCTTTTCAAAAAGTTATTTTAAAGAAAAGTGTTCAAAAGAATAAATTACCGAACCCAATTTCTGAAATTAATTCATCTGATAGTATTTACAAAATGAAAAATAGCTTAATAACAATAAATAAAAACCATATAGCAGAACTCATGACTGCCTCTTTATTTATAACATTATTTTATTTTCTGCCATGAACAAGAGATACTGTAGATCATATCAGTGGTATATATTTGATAAGAAGAGATGTCCAGAATCAATGACTGAAAAAAAAAAACCTCAGCAAATTGCAGTTCCAAACTACTGCACATATTTTAGGCATTACAAAGCATGAGGCACAACTACTTTTAATTCTCTGGTATGCAGTCCCTATAGCCTTGTGTGAATTATTATTTTATATATATATATATATATATAATAATAATATATAAAAAATCCCAACTACAGTAAATAAGTGCAAATAAACTGCAGTCTAAGACCCTGGTCAGATAAGTGCCATTCACACAAGGAACAAGCCCTCCAAAATTATGCAAACACATACACCATGCTTTTTAAATGGTTTCTATACAGAGTTGTGCTATGCTACTACATCTGGGAACTCATCACAAAGTAATTTTGAAAAATATTTGTCAGAGGATATTTTTTTCATCTTACTGTTCTTTGCAGGGTAATTTTCTTTTCTCTTGATACTCCTGATATTATGGCTTTTGTACTTTTCTTAACTGATGCAGACTGAGAAAAGTTGCTGGAAAGCTTTTCAGTGGATTTAAAGAAATTTTGTATCCATCCAACAATTAATTAGGCCCTAACAGAGTCAGAGAAGGCCTGATGATTACATTTTGAGATGCAGTGCTCAGATTATTGGCCAGACAATGGACATACTACTAATTATTCAAAATGCCATAGAAATTTGGTTTAAAATTTCCACATCAGTAGTTTTCCACATTACACAGAGTTGATAGATGTGATCCAAACTTTATAAACACAGTGCATGAAATACTGTCAAGTGTTTATGTTACTGGATGTTCTATGATTAACTTTAATGGGGACTATACACACGGTACTGTAAAATTAAGAAAGGCATATATGCTCTTTAACACCCCACAACTTACAGTTTAATGGTTAATTATTTCATTCTTGACTTGCTGTTCACTTTGAAGGATCTGTGGCCCAATAAATTGTTTATTTCAACTGTGCCTGTGGATGCTTTGATATTTTGATATTTTTATTATAATGTATATAATTCAATTACTTTTATGCGGTGTCAGTAATTCATTATAGTGCAGAGAGATATGTCAGCTATGTCACTTGTAGGATAGAACTGCATTTCCTGGCTGTATTGAGTGATAAATCATTCCTTTATTTTGAGCCATTATAAGTGGACTTGTACTGCTCACCACTAGGACATTTAGCAGGAAACCTGCTGTTGCTTATCACAGGAACCTCTGGAAGAAAAAAACCCACAAAACCAACTCTAGATTAATGTCCTCAATGTGTCACTGTCAGAGAAGTCAGCCAAACCACAAAGTATTTTTAATGGAAGAAATATCAGTTATTTTCTCTTTAAAATACAGACATAAAATTGATCATAAAAATGAGGGGAAAAAATTCTGATTCATTGACCAAAGCTGGGGTCAGATTCTCAGCTGGCATGAATTTGCATGCTACATTACTGTTAATTGGATTTATGCTCCCTGAAGGCCAGATGTTCTATTTCTTGGTGTTGAGTGGTTTCAGAATCATAGTAGGTTTTCCTTTAATATTCTAGTGTTTTTTTTTATGGACTGGGTACCATTGTATTTGTTCTGGTCAGTCTTTTGCCATATTTAAACTCTGACATGGTTCAGACAGTAAATTACCAGGTTTCAGACTTAAGTTTTATTAAATATTTAGGATCCACACCATTTTTAGTTAAGCAATTCTTATGTTTGTCAAATTAGAACACTTATTTATATAATATTCAGCTGTGAGTGCAAATAAGTTTTTAACTCTCCCTGGTAGTTCTAACACTCACAGTTTCTCCTTCCTCACACCTCTGCTAGCATCTTCATTCTCCTTGCTCCCTATCAGAAACAAATATATTCCAGCCATATACTTACAGTAACTTTTTCATAACGTCCTAAAATCTTATATACTACTTGATGAGACCAAAAGCTTTGTGGTTCTTGTTGTTGTGATTTTTTAAAGATTTTTTTTTTTTATTTTCCTGAAGATAAAATGAAGATTAGATTGAAACAAACAAGCAAATCCCCTACTACATATTACTTAACATTGTCCACCAATGAGACTGCTCTTTTGACCATGTCATACTGAACATTTTGTTCAAGATTTTATTAATAAGAAGTTCTGTGGTTCAGTTAAAAATCTTGCAACTAATCATGTTCATTTCTGTAAGTATCATGACTCAGACACTATTAAAATTTCTGTCCATCCTTGTCCTTTTCTGTGGAAGGAAAACAATGAATTACTTCACAGTACATGCCGTGTTTGTAACTGATGAAGTTTAATAAATTATAATAATTTTTAAATAGCAAATTGGTTGTATTTTCTGTCTGAGACAAGACTTCTGCTGATTTAAAGAGAAAAAGGATGCCAATTGAGCATTGCCAGTAGGTTGAGAGAGGTGATCCTGCCCCTCTACTCAGCCCTGGTGGGGCCACATCTGGAGAGCTGTGACCAGTTCTGGGTTCCTCAGTACAAGAGAGACCTGGAGCCCCTGGGGTAGCTCCAGCAGAGGTTTAAATATTTGATTAAGGCCTGGAGCATCTCTCTTCTGAGGAAAGGCTGGGGAAGCTGGGTTTGTTCATGCCCAAGAAGAGATGACCGAGAGGGGACCTCATCAATGTCTGTAAGTCTCCAAAGGAGGGTGCTAAGAGAATGGAGCCAGGCTCCTCCTGGTGGTGCTAAGCCATAGGACAAGATGCAATGAGCCAAAACTGATGCACACGAAGTTCCACCTGAGCATGAGGAAGAGCTTCTGTACTATGCAGGTGACTGAGCACTGGGACAGATTGCTCAGAGAGGTTGTGGGGTCTCCATCACTGGAGATATTTGAGAACTGTCTGCACACAATCCTGTGCTCTGGGGTGACTGTGCTTGAACAGCAAGGCTGGACCAGATGACTCAATGTGGCCCCTCCCAGCCTAACCCATTCTTTGATTCTGTGTTACATTTTCACTTGGAAATCTTATAAAAGTTGTTGTAAAAATAAAGTTGACATCTTGATCTTGTCACTTGAAGAAAACACCACACATGTCCAAATTTGAGGGAAGAACTCACATCAATGATTTCATTAATTGACAAGAAATTTTATTTATTATTACTTTTATTCTATGTAAGTATGTACTTGTCTTATACAAAATCACTATGATTGTAACAGCAGATCAATTATTAATAGTTTTCTTTTTCTTTATCATTGTTCCTAAACTTCTCTAGTATTATTCAACTCACTTTCCTTCTTTCCCCTGTATTGTAATAACATAAAAGAGATGGCGCGAGTTATTGATAGCTCCCTTCTTATATCCATTTTACCTCTAAGTCCGCCCATTGCCAGTGGCAAGTATAAAACAAATTTATATTTCCATAGCTCCTCACTATCAACAAATGACCCATTTGAGATCAAATATTCATTGACTGCTTTTTTTGGGGGGGAGAGATGTGTCAAAACAAGCTTCTTTTTCTTCTTGTCACTTCCAGACAGCACAATGAAGACTAGAAAAACTCATATATGATGGGAAACCTGGTGCCTGTTGAGCTGTGAAAAGAGCTGCCATTAGGAGCCCAAAATATTTCTGCCGGGTCAGCAAAGTATGAGAAAAGTCCCCATTAAGCAGTTTATAACTATGCACCTCTTTTTTCTTCCTTTCCCTCTCTCCTCCCCCTCCAGGCCTTTGATAGCCAGCAATTCACTTTGCTGGCACACACTGTGGCCTTTCTCAGAGTATAATTCACAATGTTTATAACTGTCATTTCAGTCTCTGTACTTTGAATTTTTTCATCTCATAGCCTTTCTCTTTTTCAGGTTCTTGTCACCCTGGAAAAACACCAGTGTTTATAACCTCCCTGGCTGCTCTTACTGGCCGTGTCACCAGGGGTTTTTGTAGCATCCTTAATGACCTGTTAGGAAGAATCTTGTAAACATTCTGTCATAGTAAGTGTTAGGCTAAAAATCTGTTACCTTAACTTGTATCCTCAAAATATTGGCATATTAAGTGCTTGGCAATTGGCCGATGTGATGGGCTCAATACAGCAATTTCTTCAGATACTTTTTTTTTTCTTAGTAGTATTAGTTTTTTCCAGAAAATGGCCATTCTAATCAAAGAATGGGTGTGTTATTAGGCTGTGAATTCTTGGGACCTTCTGTGCTAAATATTTATAATGAAAAACATTCTCCAAAAATGGCAATATATATCTAGAATAAAAAACAAAACACTTTTTGTGACGTTTTGAGCAATATCCTAAATGGGAAATATAGGAAATTCCAAGTATTATGGTTTTATACGTATTGCCATGGGAGAATGTAGAAAACTCCCAAATCTGCTCTGTTATTTCAACAATATGAACTGTCTGAGGCATTCAGAAAGCTTAGCAGAAAATTGTATTTTTTAGCACTAGTAAAATCTGTAATCAGTGGTGCTAGTCTTGCAACAGTTAAACGTCCCAAATCCTTTGGAATAGTTATGTGAATTTTCAGAGTAATAATTTATAGGTGAGAACTAGGTATTGTTTAACTCAAAAAAGGCACCAAAAATTAAGATGGTATATTTACAGTCTGTTTTGATTTCTGTTTCTGTCTCAATTTTTAACTGCTGTCTTAGAAATCTGTGACAACATTCAAATTGAAGTGTGATACTGGAAAAACATGAACCTTTAGCTACAGTGTCTCCAAGGTGCCACAATCTAGATATTAAAATCCATCTAAGATAATATCCATATATTTATAAATAGATATAGTCATATAAATGAAGACACCATAAATATATGGTGTTTACACATTATGAAACAATGCTGATTTTGACTTATGTCATAAAAATTTAGACTTATATTGAGAAAGTAGATTAAAATTAACCTCTTGTCCCAAGGAGGTATTAGGGTGCCTGCCTGCAATGGCTTCAATGAACATAAAGTTGTGAAGAGTAAGAAAACCTTAGATATTATATTGGCAGAAAATTGTGAGGCAAATCAAAGAAATTAAATAATTCTCTTCACTATACAGATTTACATCTCCCATGGATTTGGAAGTCAGGAAGACAAGTATATGTTCTGGCAAATGTTTCTTTTTTCCTTGGAATGAGGCAAAGGACTTGCTGCAAACTGATCACCAATTCACTGCTGCCAGGAGTGCATACTAGGTGAAATGGAGAAGTCTTTTGGGAAAAGACTGGGATTTTTTTGAGTGAAATTGTAAGTGCATGAGTATTAGTGACACTGGAAAACTTAGTCATCTGGAAATCAGGAAATGAGTATCACCACTTTATTAAATCCTTTTCTCCATGTTTAGAGATATAAAGGAATACTGCTCCATTTTGCAGGGATCAAACAATGCTTATGAATGATAACATCTCAGTCATGGTGTTCATGTCAAACAAGCACATACTGAAATACTTGAATACCAGGAAAAGCAGAAAAACACAGTGAATATTGGAATCCATCCTAGATAGTGTTAAATAATACCAGCCAAAAATTCTTAGATTTATTCCAGAAACCACTTCATGCTTATCAGCAAAAAATGCAGAAAGCCTATCACAGTGGTCAGATGAATGAAGTACTAATGGGACAAAGCAATCTGAAAAAATTAAATTTTTCAGATAATGCACAAAACATAGTTGAATGGATATACTGTAACAGTATCCCTTGGTCCCCTTCAGTTCTCTATTCATACACAAAAAGCAAACATCACCCTCCCCACACTTATGAAGATGATCGGAGTCCAGAAATTGCCTTCACCATGTTTATTCCTCTCTTTCATCTCACTGCAGCTGATCGAGGTTTTAATTTCCTTCATGAAGGGTGTGCACAAAATTATTTTTTATTGGGCAACACATTTTCTTTTAAATATTTGCTAGTATGGGCATAAATATGATCTGGATAGACAAAATACCTAACCTGATCATTTGTATGTGGTTACTTTTTTTTTTGTGGTTACTGAGGATCAGATGATAGTAGAACTGGTAATGATGTTTTTGAATTTGAGATATAAAACCAGATAGATATTTTGTAATAAAAATGGTATAAAAATGAATCAATCAAAAGAGAGTAGTTTTGTGCTGACCTGCATTGGGAAAGCTCTGGAATTAAGACTCTGTTAATAGTAAAAGTTCAGTAATACACCCAAGCTGGTGAAAGGACTGACAAAAATGATTTTAGGGGAAGTAGGATTCAGCTGCTTTCACTTTAACTGTAAATTACAATTTTGTTTTCCAGATTACTCATCTAAACTATTCCAAAATCAGTGAAAGTTCTTGCACGGGTAAACTGTAGATGAGTAGTTCAGATTACTAGTGTAAGATTTCTAATGTATTAATATCTGAGATATGAGACTGACCTAAAGTCTACTTATCCTCTCTCTCTCCTTTGTTTGTTTGGTTTTTTTTAATCCCCAGATTATTGAATAATATAGGTTGAAAGAATTCTCTGGAGGCGACATGGCCCTACTGTCAAAGCAGGGCTGCATTACCCACTGCTCATCACCATCCTCAGTTCTTCACTTGAAGCAGTGAGATTGAAATCCACGGTGGGTGTCACAAGAGAGGTAATTTGGTGCATTTCCTTTAAATTCATTTCCAGATTAAGTTTTAAAGTTCAACACCTCCCTCATTCAGTAAAAGTGGCTTCCAGGTACAAAAAAACCAATGCAAACCAAACTTCACCTCTACCGGCTTAATGCAATACCTTTTTCACCAGAACTCTTCCTAATTTGTGTTAAAGTTATCACTGGGCATGAGAACTTAAAGTAAGACATAAGACACTCAGTTTTCTTCCTAAACTGAATTTTTTGACTGGCTACCAGAAAATGAATATATGCATACAAAATTTCAAAACACATATGCACACATATTTCTAATGCATTTATTTGAATATAGAAATTTATGGATTACTTAAAAACTAATGGAATTTTCAAAGTATGACTGAGACAACAGTCTGGCTTTTTTAACGTGCAGTATCATTGTCAGGCAAGTCAAAATGAAAGGAAAGAAAATGTATGTAATATGTGATTATGTTTCTCATTGATATTTATTCTACATGAGAGGGAGAGAGGAACACACAGCAGGTATTTTAAAACCATCAGATATCTCAGTCATTCTGATGCTCTGGAATGTTTTTATGACATTCCTTCAAATCATCAGGCAGATAAGAGAGGAGATATTCTTTCATTGCTTAATAAAGGTTTTAAAGATGAAGAAAGATTGGTTTGGTTTTAAAGGGGATAAAAAATGACTGCTAAAATAAAATTAAAGGAAAAAGAATACAGTTCATTAGTGTCAGTATAAACCTCTTCCACCAAGTTCAAAGAAGGTCTTTAACACCTTCTGTTGAATGAGGATTTAGCTCTATTTTCCCTTAGTGATCAAAAATAAGTAATTTGAGAGAACAATGAAAGTTGCTTGCTTCTTTTGCTGTTATTCTATCCCTGTTAAATTATTCCTAATAGCATTTTAAAACAACTAAGAACTGCAACAGTGTATAGAGAGCTTTAGTCTGGAAATATGTGATTATACAACACTCAAGAAGAAGAGTAATATGAAGTATTTATATTCCACTTTTATTCCTGATTATTCATTACCACTGACACCCTTTAAACACATTCAGTGAACATGGCAAAAGGTAATTAACATGGGTCTGTAAGTGAGTTCTCTTAATTTCAGCAAGAGAGTACATTTTATTGGAAAGACTGATTAAAGACCTTATTCATAAAAACTCAGCTTCTTAAGGATGTCCCTTTGCACTGCACTCACCCATGTTTATTCCAACTTCTTTTCCCCTCCAAGATTTTTAAACTTTTTTCTATTCATCTCCCAATCAATCTTTCTCCTCTTGCTGCACATTGAAGCCTTAACCCCTAGAAGCCATGATCTCCTTTAGCTCTGGCTCTGGTAAGCTATTGAATCATCCTCCTTTCTGAAGGGCTTCCTTCCCTTCTGAATTGCTGCAGAATGTCCCGTCCTCTTCTCTTAGTGTTTTCTTTTTCTAATAGTCTGTGCACCATGGTCCCTCTACAAATTGAAATTCAATTCTCTGTGTCCCTCGCCTTCCTCCACGAGCAGAAGCCCTTTGCTTCTGTTTACTAAAAGTTTTGACATTTGTCTTTTTCTGGGGGTGATGCCCTCCCTCAGTTTCCTTGTCTCAATCTCTTCTGATTAATCCTGTTATAAAGCCTATTAGTATAGATATAAATCTGATTCTATATTTATATACAAATTTATACATGTATATGAAATTATATGTATACCTATAAAATAAAAACACATTGGAAGCGTACATTTTTTTGTCTTTATTCTATTTACAGGCTAGACAATAAAGAGAATAAAGGATTAAGGTCATTTAATTTGAAAGTAAATATTATTAAACTAATTAAGACATAAGTCTGAATTTTGCAATCATAAAGTACATGAATTACCATCTGAAACAAAATTTAGGTTATAACTGCTAACTGACTCATAAAATGGGCAGAACACTTAAGGTCTTAGGACTGTCTCTTCTGGAATGAGGTGTGGGGCAGTCCCACTCATTTCATTATTCTAAAGATAGGACAAGAGGTTAAAAGACAGAGGGAAGGGCAGGCAGATTACATAATCTAGAGAAATATGAAAAGGTTAACCTGAACCAAGTCTCTCATGAGACCAAAAGGAAGTTGTAAAAGATGATGTCTTCTAGAAATCTGAAGAAATAAACAGAGATAGTGAGATAGTTTACCTTAAACTTTGATTACATGAACGAGTAGCACAAATATAAAATAAAAAAAAAAAAAAACAAAACAACAAAACAAACTCAAAACTCTAAGGGATTTCTTTATCCAAGGAAATACTAAGACACATACAGAATAAGTATGGTTATATGGAGATTTTCCTATCAGAAAATAAACCTTTTTAAATGACTCAAGATCTCATCTCCTTTTGGGAGTGTCTGCCATTATTCCTTCTTCTCTTAAAAGCAAACACATTTTTTTGATTCATTGGCAAAATAATGTTTTTCACATAATTTTTGACATAATCTGAATGATTCTGGGAGAAATGATCAATTATTCCAAATGGTGTGAGAAATACTCTGTATTTCTCCAAATATATTACTCAAACTCATATGAACAAGTAATTTTATAGAATGAAATATAAAAGCAAAGATATCAGTGTGATATATCTTTAAATTCCTAGGCTATAAGTCAAAAATTATGGCTGTTCATCATGATATGGACAGATGCATAAAACATAATTCTCACATAATGGTGATACTGTCATTTGTTCTGAATTTCAGTATCTTTTTCATCCTTGTCAGAACTCTAATGAGAGGAACTCAAGACAGAGAAAACATATAATGCATATACAGAGCAAGTTTATGAACACGTTTTAGGATAAAGTACTATACATAAGGCTTGTCTGGTGCTTCTATTAGGAGTATCCAGCACTATCTTCCTCTTTTTTTTTTTTCCCCCAATGAACATAACATTTCTGGTTAGTCTATGGATGAACTTGTTCTCAAATGTGCCTGAGCAACATGCAAAAATAGAGTAACTTTGAACTGGTTAAAAAAAGGAGATCCAAATGTAGCAGGTAAACCAAGAAACCTAAATCCCATCTATCGATTTTTATAACATTTTTTAGATGCATATCCACCTATTAATCTATTTTTCCATTTAAATTTGGATCTATGTTATTTCTGCTCCAAACACCTTCTGTGTTTCTGAAAAAAAGTTGTGTATAAACCCATCTTTCCATATCAAGTGTGGCTTACCCAATGCATCAAAACAAAGAAAAGCAGATTTGCATGGCTTGTAAAACATATGAAAATTAATCCCTCCACCTGCAAAGAGATTACACAGAGCACTCATATTCTGACTTGTGGAGATAAGTGTAGTTAATCAACACACACACAAGAGACACTGAGCTTGTTGTTGCGTGAACACGTCAGTCAGGTATACAGGAAATTTCTGTGCTTGTAAAGAAATTTGCACTGATAATTTGTGTAACTTGAAGCTGAAAATGGAGCAATTGTTTGAATTTATATACACTGACTTTGAGAATTACATGTTCACCTTAAAGCAGATTTCTGAGTAATAGTGCAGTGGTACCACTAAGTCTCCTTAAACTTTTGAAAGCATTGTTCTGATTCCAGAGGCCACACACTGCTAAATGACTGACTTCACAGCAATGGAGAGTACTCTAAATTCAGGATTTATATTAAAGTAAGAAGAAATTACTTTTTGTATTCCTACTGAGAAAAGTACATACTTTTTGGTCTGTGTATATGCAGAAAGACAGAAACCTTTCTATTTTCTTATTTCTTTATGTAAAAACCTCCTTTTTTAGTTCCACTTACACAATGTCTTTCAAAAGGTTTTTTTTATGACTGGTCCATTAGCATATTATTTTTAGTACTTGTAAACAACTGCATTAATTTCCATTTCTTCTTACAGGAAGAATGAATTGAGAAGTCAGATTTAAAGAATTTATACTTTCATTCGTGTGAGAGCTTATTAGCTTTACAAATTAATTTCCAAGACTATCATTATTAGCTGAGACCCCAAGAAACAGGCTGAACTCCATTGACTTAACACTACAAAACAGGAGTCCCCCACATGACTGTTAGGACTGGATTTCTCTGCTTGCATCTTGCCCAGAGCCTGGTTTACTTAGAGCACAGGGCTTTTAGGGATATACACTTTCTTCCGGAATACTCATTTTGATGGTATTGGTAATCTATACCCAAGATCAACCTACTTGGAAGCACCCCAAACTGTCAATACATATCTTACAAGACTGATTTTGCTGTCTTACTCACACTACACTCTTGCAGAACTTTCCTTTAAAAATTTTTGTGGCAAAAAGTGCATGTATAATGATCTGACTTTTTTTTTTCTTGCATTAATTGAAATGATTTATTGAGGTAAGCAGGTAAACGTGTACAATTTAAAAACCATTATGAAGGATTTTGGTTACTGAAATGCAAAATTCAGACTTTAAAAAGTTCCTAGCAGTATCAAAAAAAAAAGTATGTATTAACTGGATTATGACTACTGCCTGAACTTTTTTACCAAAAAACAGTGGGGTGCCCCCAAGCAAGAGGGATATCATGGAGACCCTGGACTTCTGAGACACTGATGTGACTGTCTAGAAAATAAAATACTTGCAGTTTAAAAATGAAAAAAAAAAAAAAAAAGAAAAAAAGAGCAGTCACAGGAAATGCAAATGGGTTTTGTTTGCAAAATGGACCTACATTCAGAATGTTTTCAAGCAAACTTTAATATTATCACTGCAGCATATATAGATCTGCCCACAGAGGTCAAATTTTGAACAACTGATTCAAGATTACCAGTTTTTCAAATGAAATGTCAAAAAAGGTTTGTGCATTTTTCAGTAGTATAAATGAAAGACTAAGGCTGAGAATTTGAGTCCACATTTGCACAGCACTGATGATGCTGATATTGAGGTGCTGAATGTAGCTCTGTTACCTAAACTGGGAAAGTGGGACAAGAAAGAACTACATATTTAGCACAATTGATCAAAAAAATACTTTATAAAGAGCTCAATAGGAGAAACACAGAATGGGTAATGTTTGAAGGGACCACAGTGAGTCTTCTGATCCAAGCTCCCTGTTCCAGCAGGAACAGGGATTGTACACAGGGCACCGGATTGTGTCCAGATGGTTCTTCAATATTTCCAGCGAGGGAGACTCCACAATCTCTCTGGGAAACCTGTTCCAGTGCTCAGTCACCCGCACAGTACAGAAGTTCTTCCTCATGTTCAGGTGGAACTTCCTGTGCGTCAGTTTCTGCCCATTGCCTCTTGTCCTATTGCTTGGCACCACTGGGAGGAGCCTGGATGCATTCTCTTGGCACTGTCCTTCAGATACTGAAGATAGACATTGATGAGTTCCCCTCTCAGTCATCTCTTCTTGAGGCTGAGCAGGCCCAGTTCCCTCAGCTTTTAACAGAGAGATGCTCCAGTCTCTTCATAACCTCTGTAGCCCTCCACTAGAGCTGCTCTTGTACTGAGGATCCCAGAACTGGACACAGCTCTCCAGATGTTCCTCACCAGGGCTGAGTGGAGGGGCAGGATCACCTCCCTTGACCTGCTGGAAATGCTCTTCCTAATGCACCCCAGGACACTGTTGGCCTTCTTGGCCACAAGGACACTCTACTGGCTCATGGACACCTTGTTGTCCACCAGGATTCCCAGGTCCTTCTCCACAGAGCTGCTTTCCAGCAGGTCGGGTCCCAGCCTCTGCTGGGGACTGGGGTTATTCCTCCCAAGGTGCAGGACCCTGCATTTGTCTTTGTTGAACTTTAGGCTGTTCTCCGTCCATCTCTTCAATCTGCATTTGGCTTTTCTGAAGACAGCTGAATAAAGAATGTGAAATGGCTTTTATGGTGGTTGTGCATACTGGATGCAAGATCCATCTTTAACTTAATGCAGAAGGGCATCACAGAAACAATTGCTAGCAAGCTGAAGAAAAGCAACAACAGTTTGTTTCTGCCTTTTGAAGTAATTTTTAATTATTTTTGTTTTAGTGGTGTATAGGAATCCTAGTCATAACACAGAACAAAAAGTGTTTGTTTTTGTTTTTCTTTTTTGCTAAAAGATGTTGGAGTAATAGCATTAGGCAAATGATGACAACTAAATCTAGGCAACTTTGTAAAGCATAATAGCTGGCAAATTGTGAAAAGCTGTCTTAGATTATATGTGGTAAAAGTCATGTGGACTTCAGGTTTAAAATGATGTGAACTTAATTTTATGGTTGTGCAAGGCCCAGAATTTAGTTCCCACAAAAAAAAAAAAAAAAAAAAAAATTAAAAAAGAAACGTGTAAATGATAGTACTTTGAGAAAGGAAACCAGAGTTCCTTGGGTTTTCCTCAAAAAAAAAAAAAAAATTCTCCCAGCATGTGATTTACTGAAGAGCAGTTACACTTACTTTTACTCCCAAATCCCAGTTTAAAGATTCAGCTCTCCCTGAATGGTTGAGGAGAGCAGTTTATAGGCTTCTCCTAGCAGTTGTGAGGTGGTAAGAGAAGGCAAATGTCACTAAATTCAGTCATCTCCACATCTGAGCTTTGACCATGAGTGTACGCTAAATGTATAAATGAACAGGGGAAATGAGTGTTCTAGCCTTGCATGCTTGCTTTCTTTCTTTATGAGCCAGCATTGCTCAGATACTTTTCATAAGTGATATTTTTACTGAAGAAAATTGCAAAGTCTGCAGAGTTCAAAATAGAAATTACTTTTGCAACTCACACACAAGCAAATATGTATTTATAAATGTATATTTAAAAAGCATCAGGAGCAATTTAGTCATGGAAGATGAGAGGAAAATTCTGAGCAGTCAGAAATACGACATTATCAGGAAGTTTTATGAGAACAATTTGCAGAACTGTAGCTAGCATTGGGTCAGGATCTAAAACATGAAAATACAATGTTCTAAAAGATGAGGGGATCACACCATTGTAAGAGCAGTCTGAATAACTACAGAAGTGAAGTAGATTTAAACTGACTGCTAAATAAAATTATCTCCATAACCAGCATAAGGAACCTGTGAACCCCAAACTGAGATGAAAACTGCATTTTAGCAAGTAGATTATAGGTACTGTATTAAAAGACCAGTCCCTTCAGAAAATCTACAACCTAAGGTTTCAGCAATATCTATAAAGTGAAAATGAATGTGTCATGTGATAGTATATGATCAGAAAGCTTGGGTCAGGGTCAGGTTTGGTTGATTCTTATTAATGTTTTGAATAGACTTCATGGTCACACCTGGTTTCTGGAGTAAGCAAGGATAATGGTAACAAATGGATGAAACTTAATTTTATTATAAAATATTTCTTTGTTGGTCACTGCTCTTGGTGACTCTGTGGTACTAATTTTATAGTGACAATTGTGCTGATATCTCAGACTTTTTGTCTGAGGTATCCCAGATGTAATTGAATTAGTTTTTCTTTAATGCATGTAGTTGAGATGGATCCAAGTTAAAAGAAATAACCTATGATAATTTAAAATTCAATAATACATAAGATGAGCTTCCATTTTCAATTATTTGATCAAATATCCACTCATTTTCTATATCTTACTGTAATAGTCAGTCAGTCTGAATTAGAGTTATTGTATGTTTGAATTTTTTCTTTTGTCATGCTTTACTATAGACATTCTTATATTTTATTATCTCCATCACTTAGGTATTTTTTAAAATAAAGCAATTCAACTTTATGTGACAGAAATGAAAAACACTTTTCAAATGGACTATAATGGAACATCAGGCCTAGGTCAGGCCTAGCATGACCTCAGCTGAGGGTTCTGATTGATATTTTAAAGTATCTGACGTATTTTAGAGATGTTACTCTCTTCAACCTCTGTATTCCTATGTAATAAGAATTATTAAGTACTATTTTGATTGTGATACTCTTTATTTTAAAGTTAGCTTAATCATAAGTGCTTGGACTAGTAAAACATTTTTGTGGAGAAATCCAGACCAAATCTTCAGTCTAGGACAGTGAGAGATGGTCTCTGAATGCTAAATTAAATGGCCATTCTTATTTCTATCTGGTTTCTAACCTACCTGTGCATAAAGCTAGAGTAAAAATGATCCAATTGTAAGAGGTGCTAATCTATTTTCAGGTTTAACTAGGGCAAAAGCAGGACAATCAACCTATTGAAAGATACAGCTCTCAGCAAAGAGAATGATTGTTGATCATGATTAAGCAGCCAATCAGACTGAATATCTTGTTCATCAGAGATTTCTGCAAAAGTAATATTTTACCCTTAGACCTGAGACTCAATTTAACATCAGAACTTTCCTGGGGCTGCAACAAAAGCTCAGGCTAAATTTTTCCTCCATATTCGACTCTGAAAGAAGCTTGAGGCCTGCCAAGATTGTCTGTTATTTAGCATGAAGGTTGATGAAAATGGGACATATTGGGTGAGAAGGAAGCTGTTATGAATGACTGAAGCCCCAGCAACCTTTCCCTGGTGCTGCTGCCAGTGCCTGGTGGTTTTACTGTAAGGACAAATACCAGACCTACTGAAAGCAATCCAGTTTTTGCTGAAGCCAGGTGAGAATTAACTGTCCCTCAGTCTCAAAAGGAACCTGTTCCCTCCCCAGGGTGATGTTGCTAACAGCTTTAATGGCATTCTAGCTACATCAACTGCAAATGTAATCTGTACCTGCTGACATTTCTCTTCCCATTTGTGAATACTGCAGTATGCCAGCATGGGGTGAAGGATTATTTCCACTTTCCAAGTGCTCATCAGTCAGATAAAAAAGAAAAATTATAATTTTTTTTTCCTAAAATTTTCATCCAGTGGCTTCTACATCTTCATGAATGGATAGGCATGAACTAGACAAGGAAATATTATCAGTGTCAGAACTAAGAAAGAAAAGTGAAAAGTAAATTCATTGGTTGAAATGCAAAAAATGAGCATGCATTAATTTAGAAGTGCTATCATCCCATGTATGGTTCAGAGATGGCTCCTGAAATAACTTTATACTGGGACAACTAAATTTGTATGGTCTTCTCAAGTGAGGACTGAGTGCTTCAAGCATCATCGTGTCACTAAGTGAAACTTTTTCTTCAGGTAATACCACATAATGGGAATGTAAAATTACCACTAGTGAGAGCATGTGAAGATCAACAGGTTCTATTGTTCCTATGAATAATCTGGAATATTCCCGATGCAACACAGTACAAAGAGAGATTAGAAGATAAGCAGCTGTGTAGATACCATACAAGCCAAGCAAAAATGGATCTTCATCTCTGACAATCAGTCTATAGACAGCTTAAATTCCCAGCTAATGCATGCAGGATCAGAGGTGATTGAATGGAAAACTGGAAATAAACTGTGAGGCATAAAGGCTGAAGAAGAGCCTGGAAAATTCATAGATATGGTGGAGTTGAGGAAAGGCATTAGGAGATCATGCATGGGGATATAGAGGGAAGTGGGTTTCCAGGGTGGATTTCAGAAAAAAACCCAAACCAAACAAACAAAAAAACCCCACTAATAAGAAAGGAAGGAATAATAGCTTGTTTAGGTTTGTTTTTAATGGCTGACTCTTTTAACGAGCTGCAAACATGAGAATCAGTTGTAACCAATTGAAGCTGCTCTGTGACATTATGCACTGCACGCACAGTGCTAGAGGCAATGTAGCTCCAGTGTGAGCAAATTCTATATGCTGCTGGAATGTGCAGACAGGGCCTATGGAGAATCACAAAGCATCTATACCTTTCTCTTGCACTTAATGGCATGTAGAACTAAGAGCAATGGAGGATTTTAGGATGTTTTTGTAGTAGGAAAAAAGTATGGAAAAATAACTGATATAAATTTTGTTTTGTTATTTTTCACAACAGTTTGTAGCTTGCATTCTTTTACATATATTTGTATTTTCAATAGCAAAATTAATGTGGCATAATCAATGCATTCTTTCATGCAATAAAATATTTCTTTACAAAACATTACAAAATTTTCTTTTAAAATATTTTTGCAGTCAAATTGAATGGGAGGAATTACAAAAATATTTAAATCAAGAAAAAACTATATGTCTTGTCAATTAATTTACATTTCCTCACATGTATTTGACTTAATTGATTATTTCTTTCTCCAGACGCTGTAATCATTACCATGAGAGGTTTTGTTTTGTGTTGTTGTTTTTTCTTTTAGAAATACCATGCATTATCTCTTTTTTTTAAGATAATAAAAGCTTAAATATTGTTTTCATTGTTGTTTACCCTGTAGCTATGTAATAGTGACAATCAATCATTGTAAAATACTTAATAAAATGCAAGAAAAAATTTTCTTAGGCAAAATAGGCACTCACTGATAACAATAGGCAATAACATATACAATTAAACATGTGAAATAAACTTCTTGAACCTGCAAGCCAGAAAAAATTAAGTTCTGAAGATGCCAATTTAGCTAATAATTCAAATAGCAATGTTGGATAAGGGAGGAATTAGTAATGGTTGCCCACCCCCGCTTCCTCTGCTATTATCACAGCTGGGTGTTCCAGTCAGTGAATGATGTGACATCTACATAAAAGCTGCCTTGTAGTCTTTTACCACTGGTTACTAAAGCAAAGAGCACAGGGAAGGTATATCTCATCTGGCCCCTGACTCCCTGCAGGTAATTTGCTTTTGCCCTCTGACAGGGTTCAATCCTTTAATAATACAGGCAAACATTGGGTGAACACCTCAAGTAGTGCAGAGACAGGAAGAATTACTCTAAATTTAAAAGCCACTCTGACACTAATGGCTGATTCAACAGTGCAGAAGGAGACGCCCCTCCTCTTTCTAATCATGCCTGAGCTACTTAGCTTCACTGCTTCATTTTCATTCACTTACCTAGACATTTCCAGCCTCTCTTATTTGCTTGTGTTTGTGTCCAATTTCTGGCCCAGGAAATATAGTCAGCAAGAAAATCCTTTCAAGATCCTGGGGTGGGATTTTGTCTCCGCTGAAATCAGTAAGAAAATGCTGTGGGCTTCAGTGTAGCTAAAAGCCCACCTTAGTCTTATGAGCATGTATGTTTTTGTGTGTGTATTCAAACCATGGAGATAAAAGAACCACTTTTTAGTCAAAGAATTGTAGGATTTTCCATAGAAATAATGATTTGGTAATTTAGCCTAGAGAAGATAGGTGGTGGGGAACTAACTCAAACTGTTTAAATGACAGGAATCTGCTAACAGCTGACACCCATTAGAGCATCATTTCTGACACACACAAGCTCATGATTCACTCTTCTCTTTTTAAGATGCTCTTTCAGACTGTGGTCTGCAGCACAAAGCTACTGTACTCCAGCTTCTAAGTGCTGTCTGCTACTCTTATGCCACACCATGGTGTTTTCCCACAATGGCCCTTCAGCTGCTTTGTTCCTGAGGTGGCTGTTCAGGAGGGTGCAGTATAATTTTCAATCTGCTGTCAGGGAGTGTGTGTATAACTGTATGTGTATCTACATAATTACAGTGCCCACGTGTCATGCAGTTCCAACAGTGCTGGAAACTTCCTGTGCTGATGGATTAAAACTGAGATGTATGTGCCTGTTTAATGCCATGGTCCTGTTGTTATAGTTATGCACTCTATCTGGGCCTTGGATGTGGAGAAAGCTGACTGGATGCAAAATAAATTAAAAAAAAAAAAGGAATAACAGAAAATATCAAAAAAGAAAGCAGGAAATCAGGTGAAAAAGTTGTACTTGGCACTTATTTTCAAGATTAGTGCCACCTTGCCTGTTTTGTTTCTTAAGAAGAAGAATTTAATTTTTCTTTCTCTCAAAAAATCCCCCAAAATCCCCAAATGAATAAACACGCACCACCTTAAAAGAAAAAAAAATAGTTGACAGTATGGTAGAAAATTATAGGTATTTTAATTATTTCTTGGCAGCATCTTTTCAAATCTTCTTCAAATGACTGCTTTGCTTGTCATTTCATCTTGAATTTACATGTTTTTGGGCTGGTGAAACATGAAAAATCTCTCTTGTTCCTTTGAAATAATTTAGTCCTTCAGACTCCAGGGAAATCACCAGGAGCTGGGGTGGAGTTCTCCTCTTCTCCAGCAGCTAGTAGCTGTCTGCAGAAACAACTCGGACACTTCAGAAAGGCACCTTGAAAACCTGCAGAGGCTGAACCCTTCCCTCGATGAGCAAAGTCAGGCAAAGGAGTTTCCTATGGGGGATGGGGAGGTGTCTCCACTAGGTGGCACTGATGAAATGTGTGAAAATTCACAATTTGGCACTTTTGGCATTCAATTTTATTTTAATTTATTTTTTGAGAATTATTGGAAAAAAACCCACTTTATTTTAAAGAACAATGGTGTATTTTTTTCAGATGTCACAGCCTAAAAAGATACATACTTCTATGTAAGAGGTTACTTTGAGATTTGCATCCAAATACAGGGCAAAATATTCTAAAGGAAGAAAGGAACATACTGGGACCTATATTAAATTCTCAAATTGAGGTTTGTTTAATTTCATCCTTTTAAATAATTATTTAGTTCTTGTTGACCTCCACTTGAAATCACAAATCTGTCTTGTCGGTTACTGTCACTGACTAAATCCTGTCTTTACAAATTCTCATCAGTGAGTTTACAACCTCAGTGGACAGAGGAGGACAGAACTAAGGGGTGAAATTCCCTGTGTTGTAGATGGGAAACTGAATATGTGTTTTCACCAGCAAACCAAGGTCTTCTGAGTCCTGCTCCACTGACAAATCTCAATTTGTTATCTCCATGGTATCACTGGGGTATTTTACTCACTATGAATCAATCAGTGAAATATCTGTGATCTGCTCTGCTCTCTGAGTGCAAACTACATGGGGCAGCAGAAAAATCTTACTATATTTTAGGGTCAGAGATGGTTTACTTTGCTTTATCAAAGCAGTAACTATATGTTGTGTATCACAGCAGCTGGCTTCAGTAATATGTCCCTGATCCTAATGAAATACTTGTTATCAATGCCAAGTACTATGGTATTGCTCAGGAAAATTTAATTTCTGGATGTAAATTATGAACAACTGATTCAACACTGATTAAGATGACAAGAACTATATATATCCAAAACAACAGAAACTGAGAAATAAATGTCCCCATTTCCTTTTCAGTGAAAACAAATCTTGTGCTTGTGATTACTGATCACTTGCTAGACCTGCCCTAATAGATGCTTATCAGGGTATCCAAGCAGCATTTAATCACTTACTGAAGCAAAAGTTGAGAAAAGTTGTTGTCGTTTATTTGGAGATGTCTTACACTTTGCTGAAGTCTCCAGGGCTTGCTGACATTCCTGACTCTTTGAGAATGAGGCTTTTTTTAAATTTTATTTTCCCTTCATTTGTTTAGCTCTTTACCTAATTGATTTTCTGTGCTAATACACTAAAGGTCTGAAGAAGGCAGAGCCTCAGGTGTGACAGATGAAATAAGGTGCTTTTAGTCACTGCTTTTATCTTCCATGTCTAATGTGTTGGTTACATCTGTGCAGTTTAACAGCAAAATCAATACATCATTTACTGCCAGTATCTGAAAGAATTTGGAAGCCTGTTGGTGCTTTAACTATTAGGTTTCCCCTGAAAGGCTTTCCCTACCCTGCTCCCCCCTCTGCTTTGTACCTCCTGAAGTCAAATGTTGCAGGAAAACAAGATCTCTTTCTATCTCCTGGTGTTTGTGTATGCATTTAAGTTTATTAAAGATTCACCCTTACTGCCAGTTACCTAAACTACCTTCTAGGCAATTTCATCTAATAGTTGATTTATGAAGCTTCCATTTGCCTCTATTACAAATGTTACTCAGGATGTATTTACTGCTCATGTTTTGAGGATGTAGTCCCTAAATATGAGAAATATAAAGGAAAAGTAGGAAATAATTTGCATGACAATCAGTAAATAAAATTTCTGGTTCTGTATGCAGTCCTGGTTCACTGATGTAGCCACAGATGTAATGCTATTTGTCCCCATTATTTGAGTAAGTACATTTTGACCTCGGAAAATGACAGAAAACGACAAGAAAGCAAGACTCAGCCAAAGAAAAGACAAAAGAGTGTTTTTTAAACAATATGTGGACTCATAAATCATTTCAATCCTTTTGATGTTGTGTATGTTGCAATGTTTTCTCCTCATCTCCTGGTTGTTCTTTAATTTGGATGAACTTAGTCCCTTCCACATCAGTGCAGTGTCATTTACGTCTTGTTTTCCTCTGCCTGCCATTGTTATTTCTATGATCTTTCACACCGTGACACTTATTGCCATTTGCTAAGGAAACCCTCAAACACAAAAATTGCCTTCTAAATAACATGATTACTTTATCATTGATTTATTTCATAGTTTGCTGTAAGTGTTTGCAGTGTTACACTCTGGGAGATCTGTGACAAGAAGATAACAGTTTCCTGCCTGGAAAGGATGTATGGAACAGCACAGTCCTGCAAAGAGCTCAGTCATTCCTGTGCAGCTTTACCTGGCCTGAATTTTGGCCCTGCCTGTTTTGGTTACACCCTGCCCCCTGACTGATCCCTCTCTGATGAACTAGTTTTGTGACTCAATATTTTGAAAAATTTCTAAGAACTTACTTGAATAAAATAATCATCTGAGAAGGACTTAACAACTCAATATCAAAATACAATAAACTATTACTATTATAATTATAATTATAATTATTATTAGGTCTAAATTATTACATGTTACAAAACCAGCAGCCTAAATATTCATCCCAGTAATGAAACAGATGAAACAGGTTTCAGGTTCAGGATAACCTGAATTTTCTTTGCTTTTTCTCTCTACATGTACTTTCTAGACTTGCTCTAAACTGGCGTAACCATATATTAGAAGTAACAGTTTGAATGGCGCATCCAGCATAGCTGAATCTAATGGAATTATATTTATTCCTGCTGTTTAGATATCATCAACAATATCCTTAGAAATCTCCAACTGTACCTGAAGATAGCACAATTGTACTGAACAGATCTTTTCAAATGTAGTAGAATTATTTTAAGAGAATTTTACTAGCGGGCATATGCTCAATTTAGGGAACTGATATTTCGTAGTAAATCAAATTGTTACAACTTTGTTAGTGCTAAAGCATTACTTGAATAGCATCACCACTTCCCCTCCCCCTGATTTCTGACTGTTACTTATTATTTCTGACTTTTACTGAATGCAGCTTATATTTGCAGCAATTTTCTCCAAAACATGTCTTTATCTTCAGTGCAGAGAAGATATTTCCTGATATATTTCTAAGGCCAAAAGGTATTGTCTTGTTCAGGTTGACTGTCCATACTATACAATTAATGGAATTTTACTGACTGGTTTTGGGACCAAGTTCCTGGCTTCTTGCTTCCTTAGAATATAACTCTTGGAAAAGCTCTCTGTCCAATAAAATGATTAGCACTTTGGACAGTCATAAGCTCCAGAAATTGTCACAACTTTTAATTGCCCTTAGAGTTTAGAATGTTAATTTGGATGTTATTGGCTTCCAGTCCTTAGAGTTTATTATGACTTTTTCTGCTTCTTTAAATACCACTCTTATCTAATTTCTGTGCCTCCTGGAAGTGGTCATGGAGAGTGATAAACCCTTTTCCTCTTTTGGGTAAAAAAATAAACTCTAGGCTACAGAATAATTTTTTATTGATTTAGAATTTATTTCAAGCTATTAATATGCTTTTCAACCTGTAAGCAGCAGATCTGGGTATGGTGTCCAATTAATAGTCTTTCCAGTTAATAATCTCATCAGGATTGACAATACAACTCTTTGTTTTGATTTGTCTTACTCCTATACTTATTACACCAAAGTGAGAAATCATGTGCATTTTGATTCTTTGTGATAACCAAGCTCTTGGTTCTTTTCAATAATCTGGCAAAAAAATTGCAGAGATCCAGGTTCATTATAGCCCATAATAAAATCAGGGCATTTTATGACACATCAATGAATTCTCTACTGTGTAGAATTATATTCTATTTTTCAGCCTTTCCTGCCCAGCTAGAGACCTCATGATATGGATGTGTTGGATACTTTTGCACCAAGATAGTTTTTCCCTCTTAGAGTATCTTTTTCCCTCTTAAAGTCACCCTTTCCTTCCTGAGAGGAAAAAAGGTGATGACAAGGATGTAGAGAGCATGCACTTTGTACCTTGCAGCCACACACAAAGGCAAAAAGCAATCTTTCACTTCAGAGAGTAGGTTTATATGGTACAGGTACTAATCTTACTGTACCAGCATACATAGTAAATAAGAGGCAGCTTTTGAGATTACCATACTATAAAGTAATATATTCATGTGATTCTTCAAAAAACTGAACTTGTTATTCACAGATATAGCAGGCTCTAGTACAAAGTTAAGCCTCAGGTGCTTACATTGCAATTGTCTTTTCATCTGATACATACCAGAATAATACTTCTCAGTGGCTGGGATGAAGCCCTCTGTAGTTTATTCAAAGCAGGATAACATCCCTGTCCAGCTTCCGCTGTCAGGGAGCAGCCAAAGCCCTCTGTGGGCCACCAGGCAGAGCCCATCCCATTGCTGCTGCAGCCAGCCCTGGGTGCTCCCTGTGGAGCACAGCATCTGCCCTGGAAGCAATTCTGCACACAAACCTGTTGCAGCTCCTGCCACACATCTCACAGGGGCTCACACTTTCTGTGCTTGAATGCCAAAATACAGACTCTGCTGGCGCTTGCAAATACAAAATAAATGAAAGTACCACGTTCACTCAAAGATGTCTTTGCTGGTTTGCAGTAGGTGTTGGGAGAAAAGGATTAAATCAGATGGTTTGTGGCTGTAGCTGCTCAGAAAAAAAAATCATCTTATGTGAAGAAAAATTACATTAAAAAGAGGGGAAAAAATTGGCCCTGTGTATGAGTGTGTCTCATTTTCAATCACCATCAATGAAAATAAGTGAAGAAGAACTTTAGGTTAGCTTGACACAGGCACAGATGAAATGGAAGGTGTTATCTTTGAAATTTGATTTAGACAAAGTGGTGTTTTCCTCCTTTTGGTTTGTTTATGAGACATTACAGGATATTATTCTGTGCATTCCACGGCTTGAATTTAGGCTTGAGGTAATTTACTGTTGGTCTTATTTTGAAACTGTTTTAAAAAGGATAAAATAGAAAAACATTCTAATTTGCATGTTATACTCACCCCTCCCCTTATACTTCACCTCAAATTGTGCACCCAATGAGCTTCAGAGAGTAAAGACCAATTTTTCTCTTAAAAAGTTGAGAGCATCCTCTGGGATGAAAAGGGTGTATATTATTAAAATTTTGTGATATCTTGCCTCATGAAGAAGGCTTCAAAAGCTGCCACCCTCTGTTTTGTTTTGTTTTTTTTTTAACATGGATGAAAACCAGAAATATTTTGCTGAAAACTTCCTTCATGGTCATACATTTTTGTAACATTTTTTTAAGTTTATCTGGGGTTTGCAATCAGACTTTTTATTTGTAACTAACAAATATCTCTTGGACAAGGAAAGCCATTGCAACCAGCTGGAGTTACATGACTCCTTCTGCCAAGGTTGGCAGAACTCCCTGACATACCACACAGTTTAGCTGCTCTGGGCCACATGCTTCTTTCTGCTGCATAAATATGGAGGAGGTGTGAAGGGGTTGGGGAAAAGACAAGTGCAAACTCAGTCTCCCAAATGAGAAAGAAGGGTGGATCTTTCAGAAAACACTTTGATACAGAAATCCCCATCATGCAAACATGGAGTAAGAAGAGATTAATCCTCAGAAGCCGTAAAGGGAAATGGTTGGTAAATGTAGGGTTCATTCAGGCAGTAGCTACTCTGTAAAAGAAGTTTTATGTTTCACAGCTCAGTGTAACACTACAGAGCCCTTTGCAAGTTCTGTTCTTCTCTTTTTCAGAGTTGGATTTTTTAAATTTTATTATAAGACTTTCATCCAAGATATATTAAGTGTGTTAAAAACAAAGGCTAAAATCCCCCCTTTCTTCTGAGGAAGCTCAGAAGCACACATTGAATGCCTGCGTGTTTCCTTCTGTGACATGGATATGGAATTAAAGATTTGCTATGGCCCAAATAGAGATGAAAAGGTGAACAGAGAGGCAGAGAGAGGAAGAGAAGCAATGTCTTAGTCCATACCATGCTTTTTTGGGTGCTCATCTGAGAGATCTAAATCTGAAGAAATCTAAATGCTTATCTTTGGTTTTAAGCCAATGGAGGAAAAAGTGATAAAAGGAGTAGCTATGCCATGGCTATTGCAATATGTAGCTTGTAATTATTTACACCTTTTTATCACATCTGGCCTATACTGATAGTAAAGCAACCATGGACTTCATTTTAAGCACTCTTTTCCTTTGGCTGCAATAACATAACAAGACTCAGGGAAAAAAAGTAAAAAAAAAATCCCACTTTAATATATAAATTTCCCAGAAGAAACAAAGTGCTCATCCTCTTGGATCCAAAATCAGACATATTTTCCAGCTAGGCATATATTCTTTCCTAGTATCTGACCAGTATTTACCACAGATAAACCATAAATAGCTCTTCTTCTTTCTTCCCACGAAAATGAAAGCAGGTGATTTAAGCTGACATGTCAAATGTGAGTCTGCCTTTTTAAAAATAATATTTCATATGTTTAAGAATTTCAAATTAACCTTTCAATCTGTACTTCTTCCTTTCTATTTTCTAAAAGTACAGGCATTGGTCCTTTACCAGTTCGAAAATTTTTCATTCCAAATATGTATTCGCAAAATAAATAAGCAAGAACTTTTGGCCAAAAGACTTTTACTCTTGAGACATCTTCCAGTGATCTAATTTGTCTTTCTTTGAAAACACATGCCAGATTCCAAACCCCATGGAGACAACTGCTTCCATACCATCCTCTGCAGCTCACAGGAGTCAGAGGAGACAAAAAAAGGAGAAATAAACAAAAAGATGAACACATGCCCCTTTTTTCTGTTAATCAGAAAATGTTCAAAACTTAGTAACTTATTGAAAACATGAGTGTTTGTCATTGTTCAGCTAAGTTCAGGAAAAAGTTGTGTGGAAACTGTTGAAAATGAGATTCTTCTCCCATTAAGAATTCACTCTGCCATGTGTGCCCTGTGTAAAGCAAGAATTCACATCCTTGTGCTCCACTTTTGCCATAAATCTTAAACAGAGCTGCCTGCTCATCCCCAATCAAAGCTGAGATTTGCTCCACATCCTTCACCCTATGTACGTATTTTTGACAGTGATTTTGTTTCTACAGCTGAGCAAATGACAGAATTATCCTTTTACCTGCTTTCTGTGTCAACTCTCCAGACAGTGATTTCATAAGAGTGTTTTGTTCAGTCATCTTGTTGATGGCTCTGTGTCTCACTTGTTTTCACTCTGTGTGAACATTCAGGTGTTCAATCTTCATTAGTGCAAATAATCAGGGAAAGGACATGTTAATCTCCAGTTTGTCAAAAGCAATTTCAAATTGTCTGTTTAACTATGATACTGAGCTCACTCTTCTTTGGTTAATTAGATGTGTTAACAGAGGCAAAGAAAAATGGATAGCAGAAACCTAGCAATGTAACTGTGTGTGAACTGAGAACTGTGAATGTTCATTCAGCACAGTTTTACATACTTAGTACTTCTAAAATGAAAAAAAAAAGTTATTCCAATTTTTTGGTGTTAAAATACTTATTTTCTCTATTAAGACAAACATACTACATAACTGAAACTGTCCTCAAAAGAGAAGTATCTATTTGCATTATTAAGTTTTTTTTTCTGGGTGACAGTACTCTTTTATTCCCAATCTTATTGTGTCTGTAATGAATGCTAAAGTCACTGAGTTCCAGAACTGCAATGTTTATTTTTCTTTAGTTTGAAGATGTTTAAGCAAAACTGCATTTAAAAATTGGAACAGTTGGGCAGTTGGGTGTGTTATTTCAGCTTGAAGCCAGCTCCTTGCAGTTCAGTGCTCCAGTTTGCTGTCCAAAGGGGGAACAAGAATATGATGAAAAGCAAAAAGAAGAAAAAGAAGACAATCAAAACAAAAAAAAAAAAAAAAACAAAAAAAAAAAGAAAAAGAAAAGAAACAAACTAATGTTCCTCAGCAAAATGAAACCCTGTGGGTTTCCCTCCTCTACAGAATCTGCCTTTAATAATCCCTCAAGGCCAAATTCAGTTCCTAAGTCTCTCACAGGTAATTGATTGGTGTCTTGCATCTGTACTCCAGTAAAAAAACCAGTCACTTAACTATTTCAAAAGAATGCTTCCCTGAAGTATGCCAGAAACTTAAAATTAATTCCCCTTTTCAAAACAGAAAAATAATCACCTATTTCAGTGTGGCAAAGTTCCTCCTCTTATTTTTAATAACTTCTTCATGCTTATTTAGTTATGTGAAAGTTTCCAGCAACAGGGAACTGAATTTCAGTTCCATATTTTCTGCTGGGTTGAAACAGGGTGCAGAGTAAGATTTTCCATAATACATTAGGGGTACTTTGACTTTTATAATGATGCAATATAAATTAAATAGTGGATGTGAGAGCAGAGAGTAATTGTGTTTGTGCAGCAACATTTCATAGTGATTTTTCATTTATTAATTTGTTTTATTGATTTGATACATCAATAGTAAGTCTATGTATGAGACAAAAAAGAAAAGCAAATAGACTAAATTGGTATTCACAAGTATGAAATTAACATGAAGTTCAAGGTTTATCAAGAAATTATGATCGGGTTGAACAAACTGAAAATGGAATCGTTATCAGAATCAATTGTCTTATACCTTACAGTAAAGATTTTGAATTATTAAAACTTTTATCTTGTTTTATAAATGTCAGAAATCTATAGAATATTAATTTATAATTATTATTTTAGATAATAATTTCTGTGATATTTTAGGAAGAATATAAAATTTTGGCTATAATTGACAACAAAATATGAGAAAGAAATTTGCACCAGCCAGTAATGACAACCTCCTGAATTATATGATAATATTTGTACACATAATTAATATACTAGAACACCATATAATTGAAATTAATTTAAAATATCACAGCTATTCACTCCACTTTAATTTTACCTTCCAATTTCTTTCACTCTAGCTCAACATTTTACTTACTTCCATAATGGTAATATTATTTATGATCTCAGTAAATATCTTAACTAATGTTTCTATTATTTTAAATTTATTAAATAAAAATTAAAAAGTGTAATATATTTAGCTAAAATAGAGAGGGCAAAATTAAAAATTTTGGTCTACTTTTAATAAAAAACCTCTAATAATTTTGAAGACTTTTTTTTCTTTTCTCCGCATTTTTACATGTTCTTCATCTATTTTTTCTTTTCATGTTTAAAATGGTGACAAGTTGAGGAAAGAAAGATAGAGAAATGGTAGAAGTTAATTTTACTAATTCTACTACTGTTAAAAAATATATTTTTTAAATTATTTTTCAATTTTTTAAGTTTAAAGGATATTTTTAATTCTTCACAGGATTTATGTTTTAATTCTTTTTGCACACTTTTCTAAATATTGTTGTATATATATTCAAAAATTAATTGAAATTGATAATTAAGATTCAAACATGTTCCTTTCCAGACACAGTAAGTTGATTTTGATACTTAGATTTTTTTCCCTATTTCCCTCCTAAAAAACATATTTTTTTTTATTGTTCAGTGTAGGAACTCATACTTACAAAATCAAACTATGTTCCTTGTTGTATATTTTCACTTTTTTTAATAGCATATGATATAATATGCTTCATCATCTCTTCTTCTTCTCCCTCTACTTCCTCCTATGGCAGTTTTCCCTGGTACTTTTATTTTATTTTTCTTCTCTCATCCTTCTTTTCACCCTGGCTCTATTTTGTCTCTCTTCTTGAATCATGAATCTTGTTTTCCCTCTGTCTCTCTATAAAAAAGAAAATCTTCCTTTTTTCCTTTCTAATATTTTTTTTTCTCCTGTGCTACCCATTTTAACATTTACTTTTTCTCCTGTCTTATGTCCCCTGAATCAGCCCTTGATGTACTCTCATCCATTTTAACCAAAGAGGGGCTTGTCCACAACCAAGCATATCCTAATTACTCACCAGGCTGAGATATTAGGAAATTAAGGATTTTTTTTTTCTTTCTTACCTGGAACATGCCCCCAAATCAGATTTCAGTTGAAATATTATGCAAATTCTGCTGATAACCTAGTCCTGCCCCTTGGTCTCAGTGGGGTCAAGCTGTCCAGGATTTTGTACAGCATGATTTTGAATACCTTCAACCTCTTTTTGGAAGTTTGTTCCACAGTCTGATCATCCTTATAAGGAAAAAGATAAAGTGATTTTTTCTTTATGTTTGAATGGAAATTCTTATTTTCCTCCTGTCTCTCTTGTCCTATCACTGGACACCAATGAGAGGAGTCTGGATTCATGTTCTCTACTGCTACCCCACCACACATTGATCAGTTCCAGGAGCTAGGGAGGTCACCCTTCCCCTGTGCTCAGCACTGGTGAGGCCACACCTTGAGAACTGTGTCCAGCTCTGGCCCCTCACTTTGGGAAAGATGTTGAGACTCTTGGAGTGCATCCAGAGAAGGCAGCAATGCTGGTGAGGGGCTTGGAACACAAACCCTGTGAGGAATGACCGAGGGAGCTGGGGTGGCTCATCCTGGAGAAAAGGAGACTCAGGGGTGCCCTTACCACTCTCTACAACTCCCTGAAAGGTGGCTGTACTCAGGTGGGGCTGGTCTCTTTCACCAGGCAACAACTGACAGAATGAGAGGTCACAGTCTCAAGTTGCACCTAGGGAAATATGGGTTGGATATTAGGAAAAAAGGTTTTTACAGAAAGAGTGATAAAGTTCTGGAACTGTCTGCCCAGGGAGGTGGTGGAGTCACCACCCCTGGATGGGTTTAAAAAAAGGTTGGATGTGGCACTTGGTGGCGTGGTTCAATTGAGGTACTGGGGTGTAGTATTTTCAGGGTCCCCAGGACGAGGTGAGAGATGAGGAATCTGACTCCATGTTCTCAGAAGGCTGATTTATTATTTTATGATATATATTATATTAAAAGAATGCTGTACTAAAACTGTACTAAAAGAAAAAGATAAAGACAGAAGGTTTAAGAAGAATGATAATAAAATGTGACTGACTCCTCAGAGTCTGACACAGCTGATGGTGTTTGGTCATTAAGTAAAAACAATTCACATGAAACCAATCAAACATGCACCTGTTGGTAAACATTCTCCTGCAACATTCCAAAGCAGCAAAACAGGGAGAAGCAAATGAGATAATATTGTGTTTTTCTCTGAGGCTTCTCATCATCCCAGGAGAAGAAATCCTGGCAAAGGGATTTTTCAGAAAATATGACAGTGACATTGGGGCATGAGTTGGACTCAATGATCTTAAAGGTCTATTCCAACTTTGTCATTCTGTGATTCCCCCTCAGCCTTCTCTTCTCCAGGCTGAACAGTCCCATCTCTCTCAGTCTCTATTTGTATGTCAAATAGTGTAATTTCTTAACCATCTTTTGGTTCTTTGCTAAGCGAGCTGTTTTGTCCAGTGTCCTTCTGGTCTTGTGTCTCATTAGGACGGAGCAGAGAGGAAGGAGCACCTCCCTTGACCTGATGGCAATGGTCTTCCTAGTGCAGCCAGGGATGTTCCTGGGCTTTTTTACTGTGAGAGTGCATTGCTGCCTCCAGGTCAGCTTGGTGTCTACCCTGAGCCCCAGCTCTTTCCTTGCCAAGCTGTCTTCTGGCCAGTCAGCCCCCACTGTGCTGGTCCATGGGCTTGCTCATCCCCAGGTTCACAGCCCTGTTTTTCTCCTTGTTAGAGCTCAAGGGGTCACTCTTTGTCACATTCTCCAGTCCACTGGGTTACCTGAGGGAAACCATCTAAGCTAACAACACTCCTCTCAATTTTGTATCATTTGTAAACTTAATGAGGGTGTACTATTTCCATGGCCTTTGTCATTCATGAATATGTTAAACGGTGCTGATCCCAGCATTAACTTCTGGGGCAGACATACTGCTGGTCACTGCCCTGCAGCTGGACTTTGTGCCACTGGCCACAAATGCTTGAGCCCATCAGCACAAAAGGCTTTAATTTTACCTTACTGTCCTTTTGTCTATCCTGTACTTCATCAGTTTATGTCTCAGAGATCAGGTGAAGCTGATCAGTGTATAGTTTTCTGAATCTTCCTTCTGGCCCTGCTTGAAGATAGGAGAGACATCTTCTGTTTTCCATGGTCAGGAATCTCCCCCAGGCACCACAACATTCCAAAGATAATGAATAATATCCTCAAAATAACATTTTTCAGCTACCTCACCACTTGTGGGTGTATCCGATCTAGCCCCATGACTTTAGTTCCCCCACTTTGTTTAAATATATCCTAACCTGAAACTTTTCATAAATAAGGTTTTTTTTGGCTCCGGACTTTCCCACTGGTTTTAGTGGCCTGAGATTCCTAAGTAAACCTCAGGATTAAGGGTAAACCTCACCAGTAAAGACTGAAGTGAAAAATCCTTGAGAAATTCAAGCTTTTTCATGTCTCTGCCCCACTCAGCAGTACACACAGATTTTCTCTAATCTTCCTTTTTTATTCTAATGTAATTATAGCAGTCCATCTTGTCTTTTACATACGTGGTGAAATTCCTTTTTAGTCTGGACCTGGCTTCCTAATCCTATCTTTACATGATCAGATTTAAAAGTATGTCTAAGATGATCAGACAACATCTCAACATCTTTTCCTTCCTTCCTTCCTTCCTTCCTTCCTTCCTTCCTTCCTTCCTTCCTTCCTTCCTTCCTTCCTTCCTTCCTTCCTTCCTTCCTTCCTTCCTTCCTTCCTTCCTTCCTTCCTTCCTTCCTTCCTTCCTTCCTTCCTTCCTTCCTTCCTTCCTTCCTTCCTCTCTTGTATTCATCCTTTTCAGTAAAGACCAACATGATTGTCTGTGCAGGTCTCCTTACATTGTCTTTGCTTCATTGATTATTGGGATGAATTTTTCTGAGTTTGGAAGACATGAAGCATCTAGAGGACAATGCTTGGATGTCTCTTCTCTCCAGTACTATCTCTAATGGAATTCTTCCAAGCAGATCCCTAAAAAGGCCAGAGTACTCTCCTGAAGTCCAGGGTTGTGATTCCTCCTCTCAGTGGCTTGAACTCCACCACCTCACAGCCTCACTTAAGGGTTTTACACACCTGATCAGTCCTTCCCTGTTTGTAAGTGTGACCTGCAGCAGAACGTGTCCTTCCACAGGACCTCGCTTCACCTGTGTCAGGAAATCATCAGCGTGCTCCAGAAACCTTCTGGATTGCTGCTGTGCTGTACTTCCACCAGACACTGGGGTAGCTGCATTTCCCCATGAGGACCAAAGCCTGCATTCCTGCAGACTCAGTTGCAAAGGCATAACAAAATTCTTCTGCCAGAAAATATTACAAAAATCCCTAAACTAAGCCTTCTTCAGAATGTGTTTATCTCCTAGACAATAAGTTTTTCTGGATGCCAATATCTCGTCATACAATAATTATGCCTGTAATTAAAATATTGTTATCAGAAATATCTGGGTTTTTTTTTTATTTGCTTGAGTTTTGGGTTTGTTTTTTTTTCCTCTGTGAAGCTTGCAATGGGGGACTCCTGTGGACTTCTTTCCCCTTAGGGTGTCTTACAGAACCTGGCCTTTTTTAGGTCTGCTTTCAACAAATTCCAGAATCAATCTGTGACATTTTTAAAAACATAATCTGGAAACAAATTGTAGAGAAAGGTTCCCATGCCTTCAGAAAGTGTTAGTAAGTGAGTGGGTGGTGTAATGTGGGAGATACATTAGTTGCTATACATAGGAATGAAGTATGCACAACAAGAATAAATGGAAGGAATGTGATCAATGCTGCTACCCACACTGTTATGGATTTTGGATGGCTTGTAATCAGCTTGACCTCCATACTTTACATGGAGAATTCTGGAAGATGAAACTTACTATTATTAACATAATTAAAACTGAAAAAAAAATGAAAACCCCATTATAAAAAGATTAAAATTACACTATATTCGATAATGTCAGCTATACCTTAACACCCCCCTGATCAAATCAATACATGATGTTATAGCATCATGACATTTTTGATCATGTATACATTTCCTCACATTTAAAAATCCTAGGAGAGAGCAGGTATTTTATTGTTTTGATAGAGCATCTGGGTTTTATCGTTTCGAAGTCTGTGAAAAATAAGTACAAAATATGTGTTGAACTGAGATTGTACTTTCAAAAACAACAAAAAAATCAATAAAAAAGCAACAAAAAATCCTACCCAAATAGGCATCACCTAGTGAGTAATAACTTCATTTCTATATAGCTCAGGGGGGTTGCAAGGGGAGTGTGAAAAGTTCATTATCATCAACCAGGAAAAAAAGCGAGTGCTAAGAAGAAAGAATCGTATTTCCTATTGGGATTTCTCTCAGACTACATGATTTGCATGAAGGGCGCCACATCAAACACATTGGGTGCCCTTTTTCAAATATTAATGTGAAGCTTGTTTCAAGTTCTTTCTTGACTTTGTGCCACCTTGTATCAAAGGAACTTAAAAGCAGGACTTGGGAGAAAAAAATACTTTTCCAACTGTTTCAGCACTTAGCAAAAATCTTTCTTTATTTGATCAGTTCTGCTTCAAACTTTTATTATTTTGACAAATAGGCACATTTTTATAGCTGTGCATTCTATTGCAATATGATTTGGACTTTTTTCTTGTATTTTTTGAGGTTTTTCCATTTTTCAGCAATGGGTGTCATAACTGACCCACTCAAAACATTTGTGCACTACACACTTTATTATCTGCCTTAGTCTTTTCTCCTGCATGCCATAATTTCTATTAAATATTTGTGTATCTGAGGGAGATTATACCAAAGTATGCCACAGAAAATGGAGCCCTTAAGATTAAGTGTGTGTAGTCTGATCTGTCCTAATCTTACCTCACTGAACTTTGTTCCTCTTTTGGTCAATGGGGTGAAATAGGTGCCTCTCCAGGATGGTTTGGCTAAATTAGTTGTCTGAGAGAGATAACATGAATTTTGTTCCAACAGAAGCAGTTTGTTTTAACTGGCTATAAAAAGGGAATACAATGCTTAGCTTGTATTTAAATTACTAATATTTAGACCTAAAAGTGTTAAGTAATTTTCAATGAATGTAAATCAGTAGCAGCACCAAAAAAGAGAATACAAAATGAACATAATTTTTATCTTTTTCTCTGTCCCCTCTGAGACAAAGAAAGCAGGAGAAAAGTGGCAGGAATTTTTGTTGAGCAATCTAAGCACAAATAAATTTCTCATAAAAATACAAGAGATGAAATGCATTATATAACATGAGAACAGTTATTAGAGGTAAGAAATTAAATTGTGGAAATTTACAGAAAAGCAGTTCTGTGAGGAGTTGGTGTTTTCACAGTGCACAACTTACAGTCTGAAGGATAAAAATATGAAATTGCTATGAAATAGAAATAAAATGCACATTCTAATAGGTAATTTAGGAAATAACAGTATTCTAGAACTAAATTTTCTCCACAAAGCCTGGGAAGAAATCTTCACTGAGATCTCACAGGATATGGTAGGAAAAATTTTAAATTTGCAATTATCATTCAGATTGTTAGGTGAAACAATCACCACAGAGGTTGAGTATGCAAAGCTACTGCAGTATTTTATCAAAAAAATCCTAAGTGTTCTGGAGAGTAAAGGTAAACAGGTTGTTTGGTCTGTAAGACAAAGGATTTCTAAACCCTTTTCCTTACTATTTTTCATTTAAAATTAAGTTAGAAGGAGATTAAAGTGAACTACTGAAAAAAATGTGAAAAGCCTACCAGTGTTACTAAAATCTAGTAAAGTTTAGATGTAATATATTCTTTATATTCTTAATACACAAAAATATCTTCTCATTGAAGTCAATGGGATAAGTGTTTTTCTTGTAAGTCACAGAAGAAGCAGACTTTTATAGGAATTTTCCATTGATATTTTTTGAAAAAAAGTAGTTATTAATATTTGTTGACCAGTCTTATCTATGGTCAGAAGCAAAATAAAATATAATGATCCTGTCTTTAAAAACACAGCATGCACAGTAGTGAAAGAACAATATGATCATTAAGAATGGATGATATGGATGCTTTTTCTGTCTTGCATAGAGATGAAAACATCTGATTTTAATATATTTTCTTTTTTTTTGTCCTTTCCCTCAGGGTGAATTTGCTGTCACCTGTAGGTTGGATGTATTGTCATGAGTATTTATTACCATTTTCCTAGGGTTTTTTTCTTCCCCTTGACTCTGTTAAGTTCATGGGCATTTTGCACATTTTAAAGCATTTGGGATGAAATTATTCATAAAAAGAGAAAAGCTAAACTATTACATCATATTGTAATCCTATATAATGTATCTTGATGATAGTTTCTAATTTTAGGTATTAATTACTGTGGGGAGACTAGAATCTGCTCTACAACTTTGGCAGCTCCATGTGTATTGAATTAGTCTTTATTTCTATTGGAGTATTTAAAAGCAGAATGTGTCTCTATGAAATTAGTGGTAAAAAGTTTTATTAGATTCTTTTGCTTATAATACAACATACCACTAAGAGTATTCTAAGCTGGCAATTATGGGCAGAAGACCTTTTACCACTTAGCTGTGCACTCTCTGTGTACTTTTTGCAGTCAAAAGTGACAAACCTGCCCTATCAGAAAAGGCCCACACCAGCAATTTTTTGTTTGATGTTTCTGAGAAATAAGGATGAGGTATTTGGTTATTGGTTTCCACCATTATCAGTAAAATGAGGTTAAGGAAAGAAAATCAACATTGTATATGAAACTACCCTCACATTCTTTCTACTCCACCACTGTTCCCTTTCTATTGTAGATCATTTACACAGAAAAGATTCACTAGGGTGACTGTTCCACAGCTGAAACAAAAGCTCTTTGATTTTCCAAGCTTCCTCCAAATTCACAAGGAAAGTCAGCAGAAAATGCTCACCTGAATCTAGTAGAGTAATTCAAATATTTCTATTAAATAAAAAAAAAAACAAAACAAAAAAACCAAAGAGAGAGAAAAGAGAAATATTTTCTGCTTCTTATCTTGATTTAGTGATAACCTGGAACAAATGTAAGCAGAACAGCATCACTGTAGTTTGATATTGCAATCCATTCATCTTTAAGCTACATTTTCTACCTAGCTTAATCATGCTTTAATTTCTTATCAGCTTGTCCTTATGGACTCTATTTATTGAGCATCAACATCCAGAGCTATTACAGAGTATGTTGAAAGGATAAATCTGCTTGTAGGAGAGATCTTCCTGGAAAAGACACAGTGTAAGTAGTGGTAAGCAGCAATTACTTCCCATCAGCCTACAAAGACTGTGAGATTATTAAATTATATTTAAGATTGTGTCATGGATGTTACCTCACTTTAAAAAACTCTGATATATCTATATATCTATATATTGATATATACCTCACATGGTCTTAAATCACTGTAAAACATGATGCATTACCAATTAGCTTTTAGCAAAGGCATACACTCAAGATTCCTGTACCTGTTCCTATGTCCTCTGCAACATGCCTGCATCAGGAAAAATCTTACAAGCCCTCCCCTACCCCCTCCAGCTAGGCCCTACCTTTCAGAGCCACCAATGTATGAGTCAGTGTCTCTTGCCCGCTAGCAAGGAGTAGGCTTCGATATTTTTCCCTGACTACAAATTTAGAGATCCCTGTGCAGAAACATTTTGATTTTGTGTCTTTTACTGCTCTTCCTCTTCTACAAAAAGCCCTAGGAATGTTCCACTTTGGGTAGTTTGGTTTCCAGAATGCTAAAGCAGCTCTTAGTTCTCTGCTTGAAAACAAAACCAAAATGGTGTAATTTTGCACAATTGCTAAAAACTCTGATTTTCAAACTCTACCCTCTTTGCTTTTGCTTTTTTTTTAGAAGAACTTTTGCCATTTCAGCCCTTACAAAAACAGGAAAGGGAAAGAATAACTAATTTACTCTCTGCATTTAGAGCATGACAATTTATAAAGACTTTATAAAGCTGACAGTTTATTTTTCCTAAGTATTCAAAAATTAATACACATTTTTTCAAAAAGCATAAGTCCCAAGAAGGTCAAAATTCAAATTGTCATTAAAAATAATTTCCTGTTCAAGATCTCTAAAGATACATAATACAGTGCATTATGACTGCCAAACTCTGAATTATCATTTTAGGAAAGAAAAAAAACCCAGCTCACCTTCATAAAACATGGCTTCGTATTTGTCTTTCCAACCCCAATCTCAGAACAATTCTGATCAGAGATTTCCTTTCCTGGACTGAATAAGAGCTATTCAAGTTTCTACCAGACAGTGGTTCAGGGTAGTATGAGAAAATGTCAATTTTTTATGCAGCCACTGGTTCCATGTGGCTGCATAATCTTATGTTTCTGACTAGCTGCAAAACCATGACATGTACATTGTACTGCACAACCTGGTACTGATATTATGCTAAATCTTGTAATATGACAAAATTACACTCATAAAATAATGCAATTCACTCTCAACAAATTTATTAAAACCTTATATGAAACCATTTTCTGTCTTAACTGTTATATTGGATCAAGCCCCTGATGTGTTTGAGAGCTGCACTTTCCGTCCTTTTTGTCTCAAATCACATTTTCAGAAATAAAATTGTTTGAAGTCTGGGTAGAAATATTATGAAAGCTTATTTTTCTGTGAAAAAGCAATAGAATAGGCGTCTTAGTGCACACATCCAAGTTGCTAGGTACTGTTTTCAGTAATTTAACTTGGAGTTCATCCCTTGGTATATAGAGTTATGATTTCTTCACACTGAGGGCTAATACAAAATGTATTAACTGCAAATGAGGAGCTACAAAAATCTTGAAAGGCGGTGTTTGAACACATTAATTTCCATCTCAGCTGATGCTGCATGAAGTGTTAACAGTAAACTCTGGGCCACAAGGGGATTACAGGTCTGATCATGCACTCTCAGCCATGTAAGATCTCAGCCATGTTTCTCTCTTATGCTTTCAAAAGTATAATTTCCCTCCTCATCCTGGAAGGGAGTAGAACAACCCATAGCTATTTTTCATTATTGTCTCTTTTTGTGAGCAGTACTTTATAAAATGACAGTGCATATGGACAAAAGAAAATTTGAGAGATTTACTTAATGAAAAGAAAAATATGCTTTACAATTACCCTAAGACTCGTTGGGATAGTTGGTGTATTCCACATATTAAAAGAAATGAACATAAATATGAAAGTTCTCTGAATACTTCACAAATAAATCGACAGAAGTTTACATATGTAAAGGAAAATATGCTATAGGTATCCTAAATTCACAGGAAGTGTGATAAAAGACACACAATGATGGAAAAATAAATTATAATATAGTTCTTTACATTTTAAGGGGTGTAGCTCCAGGATGTAAGGCCAAGGTCCTTTTATTACATGTTGTTTATTCAAATACTTTGAAACAGACACTTTAGTCCTGAAAGTGGATGGTTTTCTAGATGTGTTACTCATTTGAGTTGTTTTTTTTCCTAAGGTAGGATTTTAAAAATTCAATATTATTGGATCATAAAAACCTATTCCTAGAATGGCAAGAAGTAATAAATCCATAATTGCATTAACTGCAGAAAAGTTAATAGACATTTTAATTAAAGAACCACCCTAACAGGATTAGAATTCACTGCCCTATAAACGCTGAATCGTGCAGTGTCTCATCATAATTTCTGAGAATGTACAGGTGCTAAATTAACTACAGAGACCTCATCTTTTGTTCCTTGTGTAAAATAAAAACATATTGTAAATTAAAATGAAAAATTAATTTACAAGGTTATCACTCCATAATGCAGACAAAGCCTATTGGCTAGTGAAGCTGGTCAGGAATTTCCTGAGGTGCCTCTTTATTTGAAAATGTTGATAATAGAAACGAATCATTTCTGGGAAACGAATCTATTTCATAAAAATTTAATCAGAAAAGGTATCTCAGGACTTGTCAGGTTTTCTGATCATATCTGGAGCACAAGAGGCTTGAACATTTCAGAGGTCAGACCTCTTACCTTGCAGAATAGGCAGCTGCTTTTTACACAGGAGGGGGCCTGAACCTCCTGCCTCTACAGAGCTTGCTGCTGGTGAGCAGGGTGTGCACAGCACTGGCAGCAATGAGGCTGCTGGCAGCCTTTCCCACTTAGGAGAGAAGGAAAACCACGCTGTGTGCCAGCTAGAAAGCCATGTATTCACAGCAGTGCTTGACTTCTGTCTAACATGCTTTTGGGAGTCCAGGTGGTGTATCTGACTTGTGTAGAAGCACGAGAATACAGTATCTCAGTTTCACAATATCTTGGAAGCTTCTATGTGGTACCTTTTCCCAGACTGCAGGGGAGGAATAAGAACAATTTCAGTTATTCTTTAATATATATTAAACTTCCCTGGCTTCTCTGTAAGCAGCCTTGCTTTCAGTCCCACCTAAAAAAAATGACTTAAAAATAATAAACCAGGACACTTTCATGCTAAAGGAGGAAGAAAAAATCTTGCATTCATTCAAGTCACTTTGTATGAAGGACGTCTACAAGCAAAGCATCATAAAATTTAGACTAAATGTCATGTGATATTTTGATACTTAACCACCACTTTTTAAATTCATTGCAGTGTATTTTTCATGCTAAAGATTACTGGAAGAGATCGCTGGACACTGACTGAATTTATAAGTTGTGAGAAGTGATCTGTTGGCAGAATACAAATGCAGGTGATTATATCCAGTGGTTGGAGGAACACATAAATGGCCTCTGCCTTAACTTTACTAACAGCAGTGTTTTTAATTCAGTTGGATGTTAGATGAAAATGAAATAAAAAATCACCCAGCATCCCTCAACCCAGCAACATGATGCCAAAACCAATTTGCTCCATTTATGTGATAAATGCATCATTCCCTGCGTAAACTTTTGCCTTGACTTTTTAGATCAGTTTCTATAAGCTAAATGTTTCCACGAATAAGACTTCTACAGGATAAATAAAAAGTCTTTTATGCAGCATTGAAGCTGGCCCTCTCCAGGAAAGGTTCACAATTTCATCCATTTTGTTATCAAAAACTTGTTTTACTCATGCAGAAGATCAGATTCATCTGTTCTAACAAAGACATTTGCTTTGTAAATATTTCTGTTTGAGCTTGCCATCAAGGCTCTCTTCAGAGTCAACAGGCTTAAATTGACACTATACATACAACTCACATTATCCTATATTTTTACATATAAAAAACAGATAAGCAAAAAAATCCCAGTATCTGTAAGCCCAGTTTTTTCTATTGACTGGAAAAAGAGGCTAAAGTAGTAATAGCTAAGGTGTAGACAGTAAGATATATGTATCTTAAAAAAATATGAGATTAAAGACTTGTTAATAAATACTTTTGTTAGGGTTTTTTGGCAAAAGCTGAGTCACTATAAGTTAGGGACAATATAATACATGTACACAGGTTCACTGAAATGGGAACGAGATTAATGACATAAATGATCACATTTTTAGTAAAATATTTCACTGGTTCCTGGAAACTGTTGTGGTTCCAATCCTCAAAAGTGACACACAGGCAGGTTCCTTTTTCAAACTCATTCCTGTTTCCTTGTGTAAGACAGCAGCTATATATTTGCAACAGTAACACTAATAATACCACACAGATATTATTTCTTTACTTTGTTGCACAATCATTATGTTAATACTGTATCAGAGGCATCACTATAAAAATAGTGTAGAGTTATCATTTATAATTTCTCAGAGCCCCATTTGGGTATGAATTTTAAATAATGTATTTTGATTCCAATACATTCTGAGAAATGAACTCTCCATCTGTTCCTTCCCACTCTTACCTTATGGTTGATATTTAGTTTAAAACCAGCAAAGTCAATACAATCCATTATAAAAGAGACTTTAGTAGGCAAACATTTCTATGCTATATTGAATATGCTCTGTATAATAAAAGTGATTTGAACAACCTGCCCTGTACTTTGAAGTTATTAGCTTGCATAAAATATGGACTTATATCAGGAAAGAGGTATAATGCACTTGCTTCTGTATTACAGTAGCATGAACAAAGAGAATAATTATCAAAATAGGACATCCTGAATAATCCTCAGATTTTATACACGAAAAAATAATTTGAAAATAATGTCTTCATTTTACATTGAACTCCTTTGCAGTCATCACCCTCCTCTCCCCCTGCCACTCCCATTTCAATGGAGGAGGCTTGCAGCCAAGAGCATTTATGCCTTTCATAATTTTGTAGAAAATAATTTCAATACAGGGAATGGGAGGGAAAGAAAAGAGAATTTGCCATATGTTATGCTATATAAAGAATAAGCAAATGCTGACACATCATGTAACCAGCTCTTCATTTTCCAGGCTCTTCCCTTCACCCCATTTTAAACACAAGTGCAAGATGTGTCCTAAGAAAACATGAAGAACTTGATGATGATGATGATAGAGAACTTGAACAGGCCTTGAGTTCCTGCCAAGATATCAGGTTCCTGGGGTATGATATGGTCCAGGATTGTATTCTCCCTGGTTTAATGTCCATATTGGTACTCTGTAAGTACCAATAGAAAAACCATGTGCATGTACAGGGAAGGCCATGGGACTGGTGCTGGCCTTGGACTTTGTTTTTATATGATACAAATTAAACTAGAGAAGGTAAATAATGAATTAACCCTTCATCCAAGTTATTCCACAATAGAGGTTTTATGTTATATTATTATAGTTAGTCATTTACTTTTAGCCTATTTATATAAATTATAAGTTCTTTAAACACTAAAAGTAAGATTTTTGCCTTTTGTCTAATTTTTTTTTCCTTTCATACTCAAAACAGCTAAAATAACTAGAGATGTCTGCAATACATAATTGGGCAAAGGAACCTGAAATGAAAGTCCTACGTAAGATTCCTGATTTCACTTCCCTTCTGCCTTTTTTCAAACCAAGAAGAAATGGAATAATAATGGCCACCATTTCTGCCTAGAGGCTGTCCCCAGATGAACAGCTTGGTAAACACTGGGTGCAGAAGGGCTGGATTTATCCATGTCCTACATACATCCTGTCTTGTCTGTCTTGTGGCAGACCATTGCTTGATGCAGCATACACATCTACCCCTTTTACCCAGGGAAACAAACAAAAAAAAAAAGTAATCCATACACATTTCTTGCTGCTTCTTTGTGGGTCCAACCTGTCTCCACACAGGTTTATCAGAAGACAACCTGCTTATTGCCAAAAATAATTCATTTTAACCTGGACTAAGATGGATTCACAAGACTCAATTTGGTATTTGTGGGATTCTACAAATGCTGCTCTTTGTGTCTTATGACAGACAAGACACACATTGCTCCATGGAAATCCATTTATCATGCTTGAAGCATGCAAGTTTATATAAAATTACTACTAGTTACAAACAAAATATTCAGGGAAGTTAAGTTATTAGAGGATTTTATTTTTTTTTCCCTGCTTTTATATTGCTTACTCCAAGACTAGAGGCTATAGGCCTAATAAGGTACAAAAAGCTATTAACACTCCTTATTCCTTCTATTTATTTAAGAAGTAATCTTGTTACCCTTCTTAAACACCACTAATTTTTTTTACTGTTATTGTAATTTTAAAATATTAACAATCATAATAAAAAGTAAAAAATATTAATATTACCTTCAAAAGTCAGGAGATCATTTTCAAAATAAAAGAAAATAAATAAAATTAAAATAAAACCAGTAAAACTTGGCAGAAAGGCTAAGAATTCTGTGGAAAGAATTTATGAACATTTATTCTTTGGCTTTTGTAATTAGCCTATGTTAATCTCTTTGGTCAGCTAGTAATTCCTTGTTCGTCTCTATTTGAACCACATGCAAAGTAACGTTCATACTTTGAATTATGTTTGCAGCATGTAAAAATCAGAAAAATAAAGTTCAAGCTATCAGCATTCTGAAAATAGCATTAAGATTAAGAATTAGGAAAGTAAAAACTAGCCAGAACCAGTTTTGCCGTATGTATTCTTTTATAATGTCTATTTCTTTAAAGGAGGCAGGCAGCATATACAACTTTTTCATTCTGCAAGTATTTCTTCTATGAACTAAGTGTAAATTAAGACTAACAAAGAGGTTATAGTATTACTCCATAGTGCTTTATTCAGTGTTTTACAATCCAATGGGAAGTCATTTGATTGACCTCACAAACACTAAATGTAATTTTACTTCACCTTAATTGATGGGCTATCTGCTATCCTTTGTGACCTTAAAGATTCACCTCTTCAGGTTCCTGTCAATTAACACTATTCAGGAGCTAACAGACAGCCTGACTTGGCTCTGATGATCCAAATGTACTGGAGAGATGCTGAGTGGAGTGTTATTAAATATCCTAGAAGCTATTTAGGCAGGGCTGAGATGAATAAAACCATTTGGGTTTTTATTCCCTCTGGTTTAACCAGTTTGACTGCATACCTCCTATTTAAGTTCTCAAGCAAGTTTAGGAGTTTCATCTCCCACTCAGACTCATGGTTATCCAGAAGTTGCCTCAGGTTCTGCAAGTATTTGAAATAACTAAGTTGGATCGAGGATTTGATGTGAATGTGAGCAAGGCTGCATGATGCTTTTATACATGGTTTTTTAGTTTTTGTTAGGCCCTTCAAATAGAATCTGGAATAATACATAAAAAGGAATCTGCGTTTTGACACAGTGCAATTCATAAAGGGTGGCTATGATTTGAACAAACCATGCCATTGTTTATAAGTCACAACAGCAGGCATGAGGCAGTACAGAGACCTCCCATTGAACCACTCAAAATATCATCCTGAAAGATGTGAGATCTAACATCTTGAAAGTCCCCATAGCTCTTGATCAACATTTGAACAGACTAAGAATAGATATTGAAGTGCTTAGTTGTCCTGGTTTTGGCTGGGGTAGAGTGAAATTTTTTCACAGTGGCTGTGTTTTGTATTTGTGCTGAACACAGGGTTTAAAAGAGAGAGCTGGTTTTGTTATTGCTGAGTAGAGCTTACACAGAGCCAAGGCCTTTTCTGATTTTTGTGCTGCCAGGCTGGGAAGTGGCTGGGAGGCTGGGAGGAGACACAGCCCGGACAGGTGACCCCAACTGACCAAAGGGACATTCCAGCCCGTGTGACATCATGCTGGGTGTAGAAGGCAGGGGAAGCAGGAGGAAGGGGAGGACATTTGCAGTGATGGCGTTTGTGTTCCCAAGTCACCCTGAGGTGTGATGGGGCCCTGCTCTCCTGGGGGTGGCTGAGCACCCACCTGCCCATGGGAAGCAGGGAATTAATTCCTTGCTTTGCTTTGCTGTGTGCACAGCTTTTGCTTTTCCTATAAAACTGATTTTATCTCAATCCAGGGGTTATCTACCTTTTACCTCTCCAATTCTGTCCCTAATCTCATTGGTACAGGAGTGAGAGAGTCACCATGTGGTTCTTGGTTGCTTGCTGTGGTTAAACCATGACATTAATCTAAGATCATTTATGTTCTTATCTTGTAGATGAAGACTTTTCTTCTGTTGAAATCTAATACATTTTAAACACCTCCAATACTCTTTTGTAAATGAGAACTTATTTTTATTGCACAAGATGAAAATCACTGTAGACTTGATATGTTCAGTTTTTCACATGCCATTAATTTATCTAAATTTTTCTTTCTAATTCTTAGGACATGTCTATTCTTGAATAGGAAAGATAATCAACTTTCTCTAAGATTGGGCTGTTAGTTTTAAATTTAATGCCTCTGAAATCTTGGTTAAATTTAGAACAGGAAAATTATGTTTAGGGCAATATTAATTATTAGAATTGGTCATAGAAAATAGAGTTCTCAGGTTAATTGAAAATAAATGTGTACTGATGTGAAGAAAGTTTAAAAATTCTGGGTTTGCATAGAAGATTAAAACAAAATACCTCAATGTTCAATAGATCTATAAGTTCTAATTCAGAAGACCTGGATATTTTTAAGTGATTGATTCTGCATTCTAAATTTGTGTCTATGAATAAGATTTTGGTCAAGAGGAATTTAGGATCCCAGCTCTCACTGAAAAAGAAATTAAGGTTCCTTGATATACCTTTGAAAATATCTCAGTTTTTTTTTACTGCCTCTTTACTGCCACATCATGGCAGATTTACTGATCACATTTTAAGCATTCAGTTTTTAAAAAACCATTTTTTTCAAATGAAAGAGAAAATAATTAGACGCAAAAACACTGAAAAATTATATTTGACTACTTTTGCCCAGAGCTCTGCATTAATAGCCAATGCAAATATTGCACTGATACATTGATATGTGGTACCAAATTTAAATGGTGCAATAAAAGAAGAAATAGTAAGATAACAAGAACTTGTTTAGCTGTATGGCTTGAAATTTTCAGAATACTGTCAGAGAAGTTTCTGAAATATCTCATAGGAATTAATATTCAAATAAATAACCTTTGGATGCCATGAAGTTTGAGCATATTTGAATTCAACTTTCCAGTTTATAGTCAATTCTAATTAGAGAGGGGTTTTGTGATTGGAATAATTTGACTAAAATTTCTGTTTCTAATTGTTTCTTGGACTAAGGCTTTCCATGTAATCTGAAAATTTATTTCAGAGAAACCAAAACACCTTTGCCCTTTACTACTGGTAACAATTATAATTGTGCAGTGACTTACCTGCTTTTTTGTTTTGACAACATCGCTTTAGGGACCCATTATTCATAAAGCAGGAGGCAACCTTTGAAGATGATAAGAGCCATGGAATGTGCTCAGTTCAAGTAGCAAAAATAGTACTTGAATTCAGTCTTCTTTCAAGTTTGATCTGCCTCTGAGAATCAGGAATGGTACAATAGAAATTAGTATGTGCATGAACTACCTACAAAAAGGCTTCTGACACATCCTTCCCTCACTCTCTTTTGTTCTCAGTGAACTTCTTTGCAGGTTGTTGAATGTGATATATTAAGAATTTAAACCTTGCTCACTGGAATAAGTGTATGAAATGAGTAATCAGAGGAAGAAATCTTCGTACATGTCTTTTGACATTTTATTCTTTTAGCCTACACACAATGTCCTATGGCAAACAGAACTGACCTACATGGGAATTTCGATCCAATATAGGGATGGGGAGGAGGAAGGGGGGGAGAAGCCCTCATTTCTGATCTTAATAGCAAAAATGAAGAAAAAAGAAAAGTACTCTGATAGCTGTGCAGATAGCTTGATTAAATCACCCCATGAAAAGTTGAAAAAAAGTCTGAAAACAGAATAGAAGGCCTTATGTGCATGCTTGATTCAGTGATACAATAGTCTTGTAGTTTGCTTATTTTTTATTTCTTCAATTTGCTGTCTTGTGTTTATTTTACATTACAGGCCATTTATTTTGCAGGAGGAACTTTTCCTCTTATATCATTTTTCTCTTGTGGTATCATACTGTGCATGCTATGCTTATTCATGAACAGTGAAACACATTTCCCGGGCTCTAAGGAATGTATTGTTTTAGCCTAAGTTTCATGGGACTCAGTGAACTTAAGTCCATTTCTGTTCATAATAATTTACTTAAAGATATTTAAGCATTCAGGTGAGTTAATTATGTGCTGAAGTGTTTGGTTTTACAGACATGAGTGTTCTATTATAATTTTTTTTAGTTATTAAAATTGTGTTGTTTTACAAAATATGTACTGAATATAAAGGTTGTTGTATTAGCCTGTTTTATTATTATATTTCAGATACTTCTTGCAACATGATTATATATAGTTTCAGCATGGACATATGGAGAAATTCTGCATGTAAGAGTAAGTTCCAACATTATTAAGTCAAGAAAGGACTAAAGTATAAGCCCTTCATACTATTTGAATGTTACTCATTACTCAGCTAAGTAGATCTCCACACAAATCTCATGAAGATGCCATTCTGAACTATGTTTTTTTTTTTTTTTTCTGTTTAGGATGTACCACAAGAAAGTTTAGTTATTTCATAAGCCTAATGAAAATTTAATTTCCTTGTTTTCCTGAGAATGGCAAAACCAAATAGTTTTCAGATTTTAAACTGTACCCTACCTGCATATCTGATACACAATCAACCAGGAACTCTCTAGAACTGCCCAAGACAATCATTAGGGAAGCTGGCAACTTAGAGGTAGCAAACAGTCACTACTTCTGCATACTTCCTTCATATGGTCATATCTTTAGGCATCCTGTGTGGCTGATTAGGGTTATAGAACAGCTAAAATTTCAAAACTCCAGATAGTTCAATGAGAAGCAGAAGAGTGGGTTTCAATCCAGGGCTTTTATCTCTGGATTTGCCTAAACAAAAGCAGGACAGATTTGCATCATCTTCAGTGTAATTGGCTTTTAATCAAAAATGATTTTAACATAAATATTGAGATTTTTGTTCCTGAAGCAGCATGATTGTTTGCATTTCCCCTTGAAACAGGATGTAAGTGCAGATGCCATTCAGCTGGAATGCTGACAGCCAGCTGAACTCTGAGGGCTGTGACCCCACTGAAACAATTCTTTATGCTGAGGAAGTGTGTGCAAATAGGTTCCAATGCAGAAAGTAGAAAAGAAATCCATTGTAACAAAAATATATCCCTTTCAAGCTGAGATAAAAACCAACCAGACAAACAAACCAATTTTTCATTCAAATGATCATCCAAAAGATTCAATCAGCATCTAGGACACACACAGACTTATGAACATAAATAATAAAACTTGAAAGTGAGCATGAAGCCCTGCACTGAATCATACAGTATCAAATATTTGAGGGAAATTTAAAAGCTTGTTTATCACATGTATTGTCTTAGCACCAAAATAAACAAGGTAGGATGAGGCTACTCTTCTCCATCTTATCCGTGTCAGCAACATAAGCACAAACAAGGTTGTGCTGCTAAATTTCTCTCCAGTGTTGATGGCTTGAGAGAGAGGAAAGATAAGAAAAGAGTAAATTGAACAAAGGATATTTGATGTTGCTTGCTATGGCAACATGGCTGAAATAGGATGTGTGCTACTATAAACCAAGAAAAGTGCACCAAGTGTGGTGTTGGAGTAGAGTGGCCCAGCTGTACTTTGGTGACTGCAACTTCACTGCACACTTTGAAGTGATCACAAGCAAGGTATTTGCAGAATAAAAGTGTGCCTCAAAAATCATAAACCTGCCATGATCTAACAGCCTTCTGAGGCTTAGTGCATCAAATCAGCTCATTTCATGGCCAGAGATGAACAAGACCAAATGCAGCCATGGTCTGAGCCGAAATGTCTCTGAGGATTTTCTCTGGAGGAAGTAAACCTAAAATTTGAATTAAAATAAGAAGAATTAAAATGAATTAAAAAAAATCAGTCTAAACTGATTCAAAATTATAAATTTTAAGGAAAAACTTTCAGGAACAACAGATGAACCACAAAGACCCTGACATCAGATCACTCAGGCACAGACTATCTCACTGTGGATGTTTACTTAAGACCACTAGCTACTGATCTGATGTGCCCAGGGACAAATGCAGTACAAGGGAGTAGCAGAAAAAAAATCAAAAACAACTGAAAAGCCATGGAAAAAATATTTTGACAATTATTATTAATATGTATATTTTGTCGATTTATTATTCCATTATACAACACAGGAACTCAGGTTACAGTATTAAAAAAATTATATAGCAGAACTTGAGAAAGAAACAAAATACTATCAGAGTTGAAGAACAGCTTCATTACAAGGAGCAATACACTAATGTAATACTTCCAAGAGTGGAAGGAAGACAACAGGGGAAGGAGGTAGTAACACACAGAGAAGGAAATGGGTAATGATGATGAATTACAACTATTATCTAAAAATTTTAATAGCAGAAAACCCAAGGGGCATTCAAATGAAATCATCAGGTGTAAACTTTAAAACAAAGAAAAATAAGCTTGTTTCTCACAGCATGTTGTTAAAATGTGATGAACACTGGATGCCAAACTGAAATGTGTTTGAAAAGCAAGTAGGCAAACTTACAGAGACAAGTTAATTAAAGTCTGCTAATCAGAATATTGAGCAATAAGCATGCAGATCAGGAAGTCTATAAACTCATGATTTTTCACAAGATAGGAGGAATATAGTGGGGTCAAAAAGATGGTGTAATGATGGCAGTAGCATTGTACTACTTTTTGGTGCACTGCATTGAAGAATCAACTACCCATCTTTGAAACATTGCACGAAAAAGAGTTTACTTGGCAGTCACTTCATATATCTGAAACAGCTCTACCATGGACTGTTGCCTAACCTCACTAATAAACCAGTTAAAATCTCTGTATTATGGAGAAATTATATCTGTTAGCATTCTAACTGAAAATGAATGCACATATTTTAAGAGCTGCAGGATAGAACCAGTATGACAGTCTCCTGGATAAGAAATAAAGACATCATCAAATATACATTTTAGTCAACTGCTAAGCTTTGGCCAAAAGTTTATGCTTATATGCAAGACTATTTTAATAATAAGAATTTTCCTGTAGATTTAACAGGAGTTTTCTTGTAAAATAGGATTGATATTTATTCCAAAATGTGTCAGTTGATTCACTTATTCAGTGATTATGTTAGCCTCTGCAGTACTCTTGTTTAGCAAATGTCAAAAGTAAAAGTTTGTTGAAAATAGATACATGGATGCAGGATCTAAGGTTAGCTGCTAAACGACCTTTTTCCTGGATGAGAGTAATGCAGTGGTTTATTGTATGGGGTGTGTGAGATGCATGATGTCTTCAATATTAATATCCTAACTTTCAAAGAGTTGAGCATCAGGTAACTGACCAATTCAATTTGGACTTGACCAATTCACTGCCTGGTAAACATTTTTCTAAACCTTTTTTAGTACTGAGATTTGTAGAGGGGATTACACACACAGAACAACAAAGGCCTTAAATTATAAGAGTATCATGTGTGAATGCATGTGTCTGTGTGCACAGATACTCATACACACGTACCTTTTAAGATATTCTTTTTTTTTCAGTTCTTGAGGTTAAATATGAGTATAAGTCCTTTGCTAAATGACACTCATCAGTGCTTTCAATCTTAATCAAAATCCCTACAGAAATACCTGCAAAGTTTTGTCACAATAATGTTTATAAGAGGATATTTTTGGGAACGTTGTCAAATATCCCAATGAATAAAGTCTCAAATATTGAATTTTATTCAATCTTGCTTTCTTAAAGGCCTTGAGTCAAATCTCAATATGTGTAACAGTAGTACAACTGATGGTCCATTGAGTTACTGGACCTGGGAGAAAATCTTGTGAGGAGGGCTTGCTCCAGACTGTAGGAAGACAAAGTATAAATTTTGCAAAAATCCCAATGCACAAACTTCCAATATCACAAAGCTTATTATATGTACAAAATCAGTGTACATATAAGTACAGTATGTGTACTTAATTAAGTACATATATGTATCAGTTTGAAAGCCATACTATTTGTAAAGATGAAGTTGTTACTGTATCTTCCTCCACATGGGTCTGCAATTGTATGTAAATTGCAGACCCATTTAAATCCCTGATTTTCCTAATGACCCTGGTTGGTTGGCTACTAGGAGCAACACAGCCAGTAAAAATCAATCTCAATGCTCTATCTTGCAAAATCTTTCAAATAAATACTGTAAACTGAAACATGGTTGCAATAAGACACAAATGTTATATTTAATTAGTATTTTAGTGCACTTGTTAATCATCTGAACATAACTTCTGAAGAGTTTGGGGGACAGATTTATTCCTGGCTAGGTTTCAAATGCAGCTTGACATTGTGTAAGTAAAATTCCATTTACTTTATAGTCTTTTGCCTCTGTCATGAAAGGGAAACAGCATATTTGGGATGAATCCATAAGAGAATCCCACTAACGTTCTTGCTCCTATGACCAGAAGAGGTAGTGTATGGTCTCCAAATGCTAAAAGTCATCCTAGAGTGACTGTGTAGATTCTTCATAAATCTGCTGGGCAGCACAACTGTCTCTCAATTGAGTGTTCCCTTGGTAACACAGGAGACACAGAGATATTTACAGGCTGTGAACCTTATTCCATTTCAAAATGGTTCCTACATGGACCACAACAGTTCTGAAAGAGTTTTAACTAGTTTGTCTTCTAGAAAAGATGTTTTAAGCACTTATCTAGCTATTGGCTTGGTTTGTGCTTTTTCATGTAAGACAATGTCTATACAAAGCATTTAAACTTAATACTGGCTTATGTTTATCCCTCAAATTAAAAATATGAAAATTTTCTATTTCATGCCTTAAAGACTTCATAGAAATGAAGTATGCCTTGTATCCTTCATGGAAAACAGGTCTTTGAGGTGTCTGTTCATACTCTGCTCTTCACTATCCTGAGAACTGGACTCAAAAAAGTAGATATGGGAGGTTTTCAACATGTAGATACTAGGAATTTAGTGAGTTTTTTCCAAACTATGTGATTTCTAAGTCTTCAACAAAAGTTCAACCAAAAAACACAGGAGATTACTAAATCTGTGATAGTTTTCCTTTCATGCATGAGCATTTGTACAAAATAGAAGAGGAGCACTAACTTATGATGCTTTAACTACTATAGTAACTAATGGACTTTGAAGGAAGCATAATGGGCTGAATACTGCTCTGCTAATCTGCTTCCTGTCCCCTCTGCCCCTGCCAGCTCCAGAGGTCTGCACAGCTGTTCTGGGACTGAGCAGAGCGTTGCTGCTTTCCTTGCCCTCTGCCTGGCTCTTCAACTCTCCTGTGTGGGATTGGCATATAGCCTTTTATGAATTCTATTCTAATACCTTTTAGTACAGTAGAATTCTTTACAGCTTGTCAGGAATACACAACAGAGACACACTAATACCTAAAAGCTTCAATGGAATACAAAGGACTTGCCTTTGGGACGTCTGATTTGCTTTTCCTTTTAAGGAAAGTGTAACACTATACATCACTCTGGCTGGCATCACACTGGATGTCTGTCAGAAGCTACCTTTTTCAACTGTCAACCCATCAAATTAATTGCTTTTCTCTGAACATGGGTTGGGTGTTGACAGAATTTTTTTTTATTATTTTTTTTAACCTGCTGATATAGGACCTAGATATTTGGAAGAGAGAGTATAGATATTTTGGAGAAGGACAAAATGGACATTAAAATAACTAAAAAAGTAATCATATTTATTTCCTTATGAGGTAAGTAAAACTATACTGAAATAGTAGAACAAGTGCAGGCTTCTTGCCAAGATACCACTCAGACTACAGTATAGCTCTTTTAAAACTTTGCCAAGTATTTTGGCACTGAGAAACTGCTGACAAATTAATATGTTTATGTGCTGCATACAGCATCTATTTTAGACTGTAGTGCTGCACTAAACATATTTTCCCAAATACACTCACTTTATCAGATTTTTTTTCCTCAGAGAGGTTTCCTTATCTACCTTAAACTATGCAAGGAGGTTTTTCTTTCAACTGTTTTTTATAAATATTTCAAATTAACAATTCATTATTCAATCCTTAGGGGCTTTGGACACTGCAGTAATTGCATGTAATTTTGTTATACAACATATTTTATAAACTCTTTAGGCAATTGTAAACTCTAAGACGGTGTGCATTATTGGATATACAGGAGTGTTGCTATATAAGTGATGTTTTGCTTTCCTTGCTAGTTTAAAAATTTACCAGAACAAAGGAGCTGTTACCACTGTACCAACAAAACTGTGTATACACACAAATAAATAAAAACATTTTACTTGTGTCCATATGTATATGCACATACATATTTTTGTGCATGTTCTTAATTCAAAGTGAAAACACAAGCAAAACTTACATTATGCTAAATGATATCTTTAACAAGAGAAAGGGATACGAATGGGAAAACTTAGATACAACAAATCAACAAATACAGCGAGAACAATGCCTTTCTTTGAATAACCTAGTAGTCAGAGCCCCTATCCAGACTGCAGGAGGCTGAATTAAATTTCTTCCTCTCTCTGTTGAAATTTGAATCCAATTCACCCAGGTCAAAAGATAGTCCTAAATGACATATTAAGGGGTACAAATCTGGAAAGAGAAGCATTCATTTAGTCTGCTCTCTTCATACTGTTGCCAATTCTCTATACTCTTCACACTTCCAATGTTCCAAAGTGTGGGATGTGTATGTTGAACACAAATCCTTCAGTGCTTTGGTTATGTTTGCCCAATGCTTTGAATAACTGCTAAAATGAAAATAAGGCTCCCTCATCATTGTCACCCTGGACAGTCCTTAACATGTGACAGTATGCATGGATCCAGATTATCTGGGCAGACAGGAGGAAATGGAGAGAATTAAATCCCAGGATTATCCCAGGATAAATGGTATAATGAGCTAAGGGCTTGTAAAAGATTTGTGAATTTCTAGTCCCCCCAGATTTAATATGAAATAATTTGACAACATAAATATTTTTTATTTAATGAAAACTGTATTTCTAACAAATAAATAATTTATCAAAACTTTAAAAAAATCATTCAAGACTGAAGATAACATTCTGCAAGAGGATAAGCTCTTTTCTTATGCTTAAAGTGGCAAAGCATTATTACTATGCTAGAGATAAGGCTGATTTACATTATTTAACATTTCTAAATTGTGAAGTTCCTAGTCTGCTTTGGTGATGTGGATAGCAGCACATCTCAGGTGCTCTCATTTGCAGTCCATGTAGCCTGTGATTCAATGCAGTAAGTGCCATGCTGTGCCATCCCTTGTTAAAATGTCAGTAATTTTTCCAGTGCTAACCTTCTTTTAGACACTTACAAACCAGCACATGGGCACAGAAGGAGGCAACAGACACTCTTTCCTCCACCTATACTATTTAGGATGAGCACAATATTCAATATTAAATGGCTGCACCAACATTCTGACAACATCTTGGTATGCCTCCAAATATCTGAACAACTTTAGCAAGTAGTTATAGTACCTGTGTTTGGAAAAGTTCAATGGGAAAAGATGATCAGTCTCTTTCCCCTGTTCCTTCCAGTCCTTGGAATTCTAAGTCAGAAAGTTCTAAATATATATTCCTGATTTTTCTTCCCATATCTGTCAAATTCCACCTAACAAACATGTGTGTCTGTGTCACACTAATAATTGCAATGAACTTTGGTGACATGAAGTTGTTCTTAAAGAAGTGATAATATAATGTAAGATACAGTCAATGGAGCACTGAGAAGACAACACCTTTTAGGTTCCTTTGTAAATGCCTGTTTATTTACAAGAACAACTTGTTTTAATGTTGTAGCCTTAAAATGAAGCATCATCCATTCACATAAATATACATTTAAAACCAGTGAAAGAGGAGAGCAATAAAAAGCTTGGAAACACTATGTTTGCTGATGAATTGATCAGTAGAGAAGTCCAAATAAAGATATCAAGGAAGATCTAAAGTGCATGCTCAAATACAGTCTTAAACAGGAAAAAAAATGTTGCTGGAAAACCTTGTATTAATTAATGATGCAAAAAACCCCAAACCCAAACAAACAAACAAAACAAACAAACAAACAAACAAACAGAAAAAAAAAACAAACCAAAAAAAACCCTCCAAAAGTTATAAGAAAATAGAACTGGCTTGATTAAAAAATTCTATTAAAAGCTCTGAAAGACAATAAATGGTTCAATAGAGGTAATCTGCAGTTCGGATTTGCTCAGTTACCCACTTGAGGCCTTTGTCAAAATCTTTTGACAAGCTAATTAAAAGGAGACAGTTATGCAGCACTGAGTATTTACCTCTGTGAAATGAATCAACCCATCTTCAGGTTTCCATATCCATCTTTCCTTCTTAGCAGTGCCACACTGACCTTTCTGGATGCCATTTATAAACTCCTCTTTCACCATTATAGCATCAGAGTTACATTTCACTTGACTGTACTTGGGGGAGGATTTATGTTTATGTAAAAATATGGAGAAAATATTATGTAGCTAGTAGTGTAAACCTCAACAAATTATATAATCTACATATATCTATCTTTCAGATAATGAAAATATTCTAAAAAAAAGTTATAAAATCCTATATAAAACTCCAATAGTCAGAATATATAATTGGAATACTTAATCACCTTAAAACACTATGATGACACTATATTTCTTTTAATATCAATTTACTTTATATCTTAAATGATTCCTAATTTAACTGGGATAACATTATTTCTTAAAATACTTTTAAAGAAGTTATTTAGAAAAAAAACCCCAAATTAAAATGTCCCAGATCAAATCTTAACCTGATGCTTCACATTTGCTTTTGATTATAAAGATCTTAGATATCTTTGTTTCCTCTCCAAAACTTTATGATTTTTGATGGCATCCATTTCAGAAAGAATCTGTAAAACCCTTATCTGTTTTATTCTGCTGCTGATACTGTGTGTATTTGTGATACTTTTTATCTGCATCACATAAAAGAATTGTCAGCCTGCATGATTTCCCCCACATTTCCAGATATCTGTGTGAGTTGCACTCTCTCCTTGATAATTGTAGGTTTGTTTCAACTGTCCTTGATCAATACCATTTCTACAGTGGAGGTAAGTTGATAAGCAAGGCTCTAGTTACTACTCTGGGATTGACTCACTATTCAACTGTCCTGTCCCTGCATTTCCCTTTGTACATTAACAGACAGAGGCTAATTATGTTTGCATTAGAAATGCAGTATTTAAAATACGTGAATGATAAGATACTTTGATGATTTAAGCTAAAACTGCATTTCAAAACTGGGACAGATTAAAAAAAAAAGAGAAATCCCTGTTCCAAGGGATATGTGTAGAATCCATAAAACTGTGTCTGGGTGCTGCTGCACTGGAGTTAGGGCCAATAAAATCCACAAAGAAAATTCTGTTCCTAAAAAGGAAGAAACAAAGGCAATAGCCTCCAAAGGGGACCGCATGCGGCGACTGTTAGTTTTTCCAAAAGAGACCTACGACCTTGGCACTCCTTCAATAAGAAAGCTTTTATGTAGCATAGTTCACACTAGCATTTTGGAGGGAACAGATTAGGGTCAGTCTAGTTTCTTTCAGTTACCTGTTAGCTAGTGTTAAGTGACATGTAAATGGTGGTGTTTTATGGAGTTTGGGGGAGTATTGGTTTATGCCACGTGTCCCTTAAGGTGGACAACTATCAGTCCCATACTTGAACTAATAGAGAACTCGGAAAAGAGTAAACTGGTTCAGCTGGTGCTTTTACTCCAATGGACCCTTCCATGAGGGCATATGGATGTTCACACACTGGAATATTATTTTGGTCCAGGACTGAGCTTTTCAAGCTGATCTACCACTGTTGAGATTCAACCACAGCTGATCACTCAGCCCCACACAGCCACTCAATCACTTTCACTGCACTGGGTTGGGGAGAGAATCTGGAGAGTAAAAATGACAAAAACTTATGGATTGAGAAAAGGACAGTTTACTACCCAAAGAAAAGCTGCACACCGAGGCAAAGCAAAACAAAGAATTCATTTATCACTTCCCCTCAGCAGGTTGGCATTCAGCTATCCCCAGGAAAGCAGAGTCCCAGGAAACCCAGGTCCCATCACACTTAACACTGACTTAAAGAAGGCAAACCCAGTCACTCCAAGTGTCCCCCACCTTCCTCCTTCTTCCCTCCACTTTATATACTGAGCATGAGGTCATATCATATGGAATATTCCTTTGATCATCTTGTGTCAGCTGTGCTGACTGTGCCCCTCCCAGCTCCCTGTGTGACCCAGACTCCTTACTGGGGTGGTAGGTGAGAAACAGAAAAGGCTTTGGCTCTGTGCAAGAGCTGCCCATCAATAATGAAAACATCTCTGTGCTTTCAGCATTCTTTCCAGCACAAATCCAAAACACAGCCCCATACTAGTTACTATGAGGACTATTAACTCTGCACAGCCCAAACCAGCAGAGCCACTGTTTGTTCACTCTCCCAGTGCTAGATTAAAGCACACAAGCTGGATTCCTTCTGGATAACACTGAAACAGTTTGAGTGTACTCAGAGCATACCTCAGATGCTTTTAGACCTAGGAGGCTGTTATGGTTTAACTGCAGCCAGAAACCAAGCCCCACACAGCTGCTCACTCACTCCCCCACCAGCAGGATCAAGGAGTGAATCAGAATGGTAAAAGGTAGAGAAATCGTGGGTTGAGATATACACAGTTTAATAGGAAAAGCAAAAGCTGCACACACAAAGCAAATCAAAGAATGAATTCACTGCTTCCCATGAGCAGGCAGCTTTCCAGCCATCTCCATGAGAGCAGGGCCCTGACATGTGTAACAGCGACTTAGGAAGACAAGCAACACTACAAAATGTCCTCCCCTTCCTCCTTTTTCCCCCTGCTTTATGTACTGAGCATGATGCCACGTGGTCTGGAATGCCCCTTTGGTCACTGTGGGTAACCTGTCCTGGCTGTGTCTCCTCCCAGCCTCCCAAGCACCCCCAGCCTCCTCCTCAGTGTGGCAGAACAAAAAGGAGGAAAAGCCCTGGCCTTGTGCAATCCCTGCTCAAAAATAGCAAAACCATCTCTGTATTATCATCACTGTGCTACTGATTCCTTAGTTTTGTGACACTACTGATGTGTTTGTGTATGTGTACTAGAAATTATACCAGTGGAACCTAATTTTTACTTTTATTGATTCATTTCGGAACGATTTTCTCTTTTTCTATTATATAAATTAACATATTTAAAGGAAATGTTTATCTGTATAAACCCATTCTATAATTTTAAGTAATTTACTAGTGTAGTCATCCTGGTTACTTTCAGCCATCTTGATCTGGCATAGTGTAACATTGTAACTATGTATTTTGTACCAGCTCCCAAAATCACCAAAACAGTACTGTTGTCATTTTAATTCCATGTGTCTGTTTTAGACATTGTCAGTGTTACATAGATTCAAATTTTCATTTTGCAATCTTCAGGGCCTATTACCTAATAACTGACTTGGATTGTTACTTTCAGTTTTGGTTGACTGTAATTTTATCAGTATTTTAAGGATTATTTAACACATTATTTTCAAATATGTGAAAAAAACAAGAACATTCTTATCATAGTGAGACATCATGATTTGATACACAGCTCTGTGCACCACAGAGCATTCCCTGAATTTTTTCATTGGGCAGGGGAAAGCGAATAAAAAATGAATAATGTTCTTACAGAAACTGGAGCCTGTCCTTTAGCTATATATTGCTTGCACTCCTTATTAATGCCAAGGTAATTGAGTTCATCATTGTCTTCTCCCCCTTTTTCTTCTGATGGTGTCTGAAGATGCTTCCAGAGAGGCTTCACCTCACAGCATAGAGACAAAGTAGGCAGCACGCCACAGTTCAGGGACTGCAATTCATTTACCTAGCAGGTACCACATCTCACACCCCAGACTATGATCAGGTCTCATGTCTCACTGTCAAAAAATCATTAACTGATTTACCCCATACAAGTTAATTTGTCTTCTAAACCAGCAAATGTACCTAATTTCAACAAATCATCTAAGAGTGGGGATCTTCTCTAGCAAATTTTATGTTCTAAAAGTTTAACTCAAATGGCAGCTGGTGGCTGTTCCTGTGCTTAATGGAGAGAACTAAGAAATCTGAGAGGGCACATGCTATCATCTACTTTACACATCTGTTTTAAAAAGGGACAAATTCTCCTGGAAATGTCTCTCTTTTTGTGCAGACAGGACATAGATGCTGAGGACAGTAGGAGTCTAACGCCTATCGGTCACTAAAAAGTTTGTTGACTAGAATCAAGGTAATTACACCAGATTCTCCATATAAAGAGTTAAAGAAATAAAGAAATCCAAGGAGGGAATCAGCCTAAGACATTGCATCTGTGAGGTAAAGTGTTTTTTGGAAATGCTTTCTCTGGTTAATGTAAAGGAAGACTAGCTTTGACTACCTAATACAAACAACTTTTGATGTTTAAATACTTGTGAAATGAGTACTATGGTATGTGAATTCCTTACCTAACAGCACTTATGCCTATGGGTAAGTGATTTATGAAACACAAGTGCCTACCTTTTGAATTTATTCCAGGGTCTAGCCAATGTGCAATATCCATGTACATTAGATAAATGCACACATAGTTCTATAATGTCCAGGGCAGCTTTTCTCTCTACAGTAGATGCCCACAAATATTATAATTGATCAAAAAATTATCATAGTCCCCAGGTTTTGGCATAGATGACGTCTCAATGATTTTTTGTGACAGTGAATTTCCTTGGCTGATCACACATTGCTTTAAAAAAAATTAAATTCTCATAATTGTGTTCCATTCTACTGACTTTTAATTACATTGAAAGACTCTCTGTGTTATGGAATCATTATGCATCATGCCACTGCTACTCTGCCACAAGATAATGATGAGGGACTTTTCAGTTCTAAATTTTTAGTGCCTTGACTAAGTCAGTTCAGTTCAGCATTAAGTAATGTTAGGCTTTATAATTTCTAATCAAATATTAGTTCTGCCATGATGGTTGCTGGACACCTTCATGGCTCATCTTCAGATTTTTCATTTGATACAGGGCACACTCTGATTTCAGGCACCTGAAAGGGAAACTACAAATTCAGCACATTACTTGACACATCTATATAGTTCCTAATATGAACAAATTTTTGATTTTTTTTTTAAATTGATCACTTCATGCAAAGATGTTATGTCTGTGTTTTCTCTAGGCTAATACCAAACACATACATTGGTACTATCCTGAGAGTAGTACTGTTTTGGTAGTTTTTTTCCCTTAAAAATTAGCAACATATATATAGATCTTAAAATTATAATAAATTATTTTTGTTATTTTTCTTCTTGATAATTGTTTCTGTGATATTTAGTTCAAAATTATAATTGCATTCCTCCATAATTTATTTTGGTGAGAATTAACAGGATTTGGTTTCTTCCAGGGTACTCTCATAGAGGTTAATAGAAATTATTTCACATTTAAAAGACTAATTAGAAGGTAAAATCTTACTATAAACTTTTTTTTAATACCTAATTTTAAATATCTTACCTTTAGAGAAGTGTAAGGAAGGTTGAGCTCTCCTTTTTCAATTATATTTCATTTTTTCCCCTCTGTGTCACAGCTTTGCCTTCTTAGTTCCCTTTCTCTACAGTAATTCTGATTGTAAAGTAAAACTATACATGATCAGCACTAAAATGGTCACTGATGCTTATCTTGGCATATTTTCCCAGGTTACTAAAAATCATTTAGGTAACTATATAGGTGCTTTTGCCCTTATCAAAGCACTGCTCCTTAGCTTTTATTTTAGCATCGGGGGTTTTTTTTGGTTTTTATTCTCCTGTCTTCTTCCCCTCCAACTTTCACAATCAAAGCAGCACACAATCTACTTACCATGGTTGTTCGGTCTAGTTAGTGTTATTTCAGAAACCTTAGATAAACCCCTGAGTCTCCAGAGTTCTTTCATGTGGCAAAATATAATTTCTGGCTTCTGGGCTTTTAATGTAGGTCTCAAGCTTATAAGAGTGTTCTGGGGTTTCTGGCCTATAGTTTGCAGGACAGGGGAAAAAGACTTTATGTTCCTTTTCTGGACTACAAATCCAAGCATCTCTTTCTTGAAATTTCAGATTACTGTGTTCAACTGTGTTCAATTAACCAGCTATGACCCCCTAGTCTTCTGTTTCTTTATATTCAAGCCCTGTCATTTTCTCAGTCAAGTCAACTTGAGTTTTTTAATTTCAGCAGATTAAGACCTGTAGTATTGAGACAAATGTTAATGTAAAGCATGTAGTGCTAAATCCTGTGAGATTGTGACCACAAAATCACTCACAGGAGGTGTTTGGCACTCAGGGACAGTGTTCAGCATCTTAATGAAGTACATAAGACCTCATCACACAAAAGCCAATATTTGCACCTAGTTTTCACAAGAGAAATTGATTTTGCAGAGTTGAATCTGCAAGTAAAACTCTTTCTGTTAGAACTAAAGCTGGAAAAAGATTCCAGTGTTTGTTTGTTTTGCAATTTTTTCTTTGTTTAGTTTTGCTAGTTTGTTTGGAGTTTTGATTGTTTGTTTGTTTGCATTTTAGATTTCGTTGGTTGACTGAAGCTGTGGAAAATGACAAGTGGTAGAAGTGTGTGCATGTGTGTGTGCTAATGTATAAAATTTGACTTCTGAATTTTCAGGTACAAACCTCCTGTTTGCTAGCTGTACCCTGTGTAGGCTGACTGCAAACTTTTCTATCATCTGGACTGAAAAAAATGGTACATAATGAACCCTCCAATTACTAAAGAGACATGAGACAGAATCACTGATGAGAAGGATGATCATAGATTATTCCTCTGTATGCATTCTAATGTAGTAAGGAGACCAAAGTCCTTGGGTGCTGTAAAGAGAATCTTTGAAAGGAGCTGGTCTCAGAAAGACTAAAGGGGCCTGGGAAGAAGGTGGCAAAGATTGTGGGTGAAGGAAGGATCCTGCAAATGAAGGAAGATTCTGGAGAGGAGAGGTGCATGGAGACAAATGACAGTGGATGTCCAAAGACCTTGGCCAGTGAAACCTGAGATAGGAAACTGAGCAGTGGCAGAGCAGGACCCCACATGGCTTTCTGCCCAAACATCCAAAACCAGCAGTAACTTTCCTGCAGGTTGCAAGGAAGTTGAAATATAACACAGCAGGTGGAAGTGAGTGTCTAAAGTTCTTATCTAGTTGGCTCCTAAGTAAACACCAATATTCAGATCTCCTGCAGATGAATTTTACTCTGGAATTTTACATGTGACAAAAGCACAAAATTATTGACCTGTACATTTGTTAAATGGTGTGAATAAAAAGCTTTTGATCAAATCAAATGAAGTCTGATATAAAGAGAAAATGTCCTACTTTTTTTTTTTAATAAAAAGAACCTCTCTCTACTTTTCTCTAACACTGGATACTATGTCAACAAGTTGTTCCTTTGCTTAGCTACTTCCAAATTCAAGATCAAAGGAGTATATTTTCACTGAATCTTTCCAGTGAAGACCTGAGGTTTGATTCAGTTGCTCATCTCTGGAAAAATTAGGCAGTATGTTACTAGCTCTTAAAAAGACTTTGAATATATTACTGGTTTATGTCATCTGGATCAATCTTACTGGGACAATTTTTACCCATATATATTCCTTCCTGGGAAGATTAGATAGCTACATTTTTGTGGGGGATTTCTGTGTGGTCTCTGAATTCAGTGGAATGTCTCATTCTACAGAGTAGAAGCAGATCTGGAGAAAACTGCTTTATCCATGGTAGGAACAGTCTTGAAATAGAATTAAGTGAATGCTCATCTTATAAATAGACAATAAATCAGTACTTCTTTGGTTTAGGCATGAAAAGATTTTGCTCTCTAGAACAAAAAGAAGAAATTTTTTTGAGCCTTACTTAAAACTTGGTCATCTGAATAATGCCAATGAAGTAATGACAAATTAGTGAAAGATCCATTAGCCGCAGCCTCCTCAGATTTCTCCATGTGAGGGCAGTCTGTCAGGCCACCCTGCTATCTTAGACCAATGGAAGTTCTTTTCCTAACAATAAATCCTTTGGAATTCCACACTAAAATACCAGCCACTCCTGTAAATTCAACTGGTCAATATAAAAGGTAAAATAAGAGCAAAGTTAGTAAATATGTCATATGAAAATGCCATATGACATGAAAATATGTTCTTCACAACCACAGAAAGTGTAACATCCATGGAAGCACTAGGAGATGCTTAGGACACATTTTAGTGTTCCTGTGTAAACTGTCAATGGAAAACTATGGATTTTAGTCTGTACCTCTGCCAGGTACTTGTAGGACACATAAAATAATTTTATGAGTTATCTACATTAGATCATTTCATGTGTTTGTAGACCCTATTGCCAAGGTCTTGTAGACCTAATTAATGAGGCTTTTGGATTTCCTGCAGCCAGGTATAGTGTCAGGTTGTTTCATATCAGAAGGAAGAAGGCAATATAGAAACTTTTGTTTTTGGTCTTATTCTTGTTGAACTTGCATGCATATATTTTTGAACCAAAAATACACTGTCCATGCCACAATCTAATGCCACATTTATTCTAATTTTTATAACTCATGAGAATACTTCTTAGATTTTTTACTCTTGTCTAGAAATCAGAGGAATTCTTGAAACCATACTGATATAGACTTCATCCATAGTCACTGGCTTGACAGCCAACTGTGGTGCCAACATCTGTTAGTAACTCTACAAACCAGGACAATACCTGCATGTTAAACAAAAGGGAAAAAAATAAGGCATTCAATTAAAAAAATACAATAAGGGATTATAGTTATAGCTATAAAAGTATTTTTCATGCACAAAGCACATGCCTATATACATAAATTTATTGTTTTGCCTCTGCTTGTAGTCCTTCAAGTTTTAGCCTTGGTGCAGCTTGGAGTCTACTTTGGCTTGTACAAATGCAAAGCTTAAATGTGTAGGCTAATTCGTCATGGAGATTTTATATTCCAGAGGATGCTGACAATGCACAGGAATCAATCCTTCAGCAAAATTTTAGAATGGAGACATTGAAAAAACTAGCCAGCCTATAACAATTGCTGCAGATGCAGTAACTTTTCCAGGAAAGTGACAGGAGGACTTTGAAATTTAAACTCGGCAAATGGCTAATAAATCTTCCCGATTAATAATTTTTCAGAGAAATGAGCCTGAAGCAAGTGCTGGGTGGCCTGTGAAAGGATAATTAAACAGTCTTACTTGTCTACTATCCTAATCTAATCTCTTACCTGCTCCAAATACTTACCTCCTTCTGAGAGATTTGGATTCTGATTAAGCAAAGCACTTAAATATCTGCTTGATTTTAACTTGAGTATGTGCTTTATGAGAGCATGTAATGTGGGTATTTCTTCCTCCATCCTTCTCCCTGATTATCCATCTATTTGAAAAACAGGCAGAAAAATTATAATATTGTTTTCATCTTTTTTATATCACTTTCAATTTCAATTTTCAACAATCAAGTACCTTTACTAGACAGTTTGCCTTCCTCTCAGAGAGATAAATACATAAAAAGAGATGAACATCTGGAAAATTTTAAGCTATTGAGATTTGTTTGTACAAATTTAAATACTCTTTCTTTTAAAACAAGGAGGAGGAATTATAGTATTTTATATATTAGCCTAGTAGCAGACAAATTTGCCTTTGAAATGAGAAATTAGTTGTCAGATTAGGGATTTTCATATTTGGGTCCTCCATCTCAAAAGATAAAGCTTCACCAAAGCTGTCCTGTAAATTATTATTGAAAGAACATTTTCACCCTTGTTGGTACAGGAATATCTTTTTTTCAGTTAAATAGCAGTTATTCTATCATAAAACAATTACAGTTAGAGCATTGCTTCATGTTAAAAAAGATTATCATCCATACAAGGATGATCAGCTCAATAGAGAAGAAAAAGGAAAGAAATTAAAAGTCACTCCTGCCAAAGTTTTCTCTGAAGTGAGATATTTATTTTCTTCTTTTGCCAGGAAAAAAAGAAAGAAGGGAATTTCTAAATGGATAAGCAAAGAAAAAGGTGAAGTGAGAAACCGAAGACAAAGAAATAGAATAGTGGGCAAATTAGCTAGCTGTGAAAAGGATATCCAGAAAGAAATATGAATTTTGATATTTTCAGTATAGTTTTTGGTCTCTGAACAATGAGTTCTGGATTCTCTGCTCTGCCTACAGTCCCTTTCCCTAAAGGTATGATGCTGAAAGAAGGCAAAGGTGTCCAAGATGCAGAGACTAGGTAAAAATAACCACATTTCTGACCTTGGGCAATATAGCAGTAAGCTGTGTCAGATCCTGTCACAGGGGAAAGCCAGTCAGTTTGCATGGTTCAAACCCCATCAGGACTGAAGCAGTTCATTGATTTGTGAGCAACACGTTAGCAAAGATCAATACCAACACAAGTGATAAATCACGATACCGGACAGCTGCAAAGTGTTAAGTAGCCATGCATTTCCCAGCCCTGTACCTAATAACCCCCAGGAGGACCCAGCACTAGCTCACCCCCAGCTCCCAGGCAGCTCACTCTGCTCCCAGCCCCTGGGTCACAAACTCTCCCACGCCGGAGCAGCACCTGGCAGGGACTGGCAGGGGTTGGGTGCTGCTGCCATCCCTCTGCCTCCGAGGTCTGTCCTGCTCTGTCTCCCAGCTGTTCCTGCTGCCTTCGTGCCTCTTTTCAGGCTGGTTCCCTCGGTGTTTCTGTCTCTGGTCCCAGGCCCACAGTGCACATGTGCTTTGTGCACATCGACACTCTTGCTGTAACAGCTGGGGACAGTGGGGTCACTGGGCCACCCCAAGTGTGGTCATGCAAGCACCTCCACAAACCTCTTATGTTATCCAGCAATCACTCTACCAACAGCTTTCTACAAGAGATTTTGAGGCTCTGGTCTTTCTTTGCTCCCTGAAATGTTATGAGAGGAAATTGAGCAAATTATTTGATGTAACTAATTTACACTAGTTATTTCTGAAAATACATGCACAGAAAATTAAAATTACATGGTGTCCATTAGGGAAAATATTCCTAAGTCCACAGACTCTAAACTAGGAATATCTAGACATTTTATTTTATCAGAATTTGGCTCAGCATTTTATACAATAGAGGTTAATGAACCTGAACAGTGTATAAAATTTTATTCTCTGCAGAATCATCTCCAAAACAATCCAATAGAACAGATATGTAATATAACTGATGCCACTGTCCACTGCTGGAAAAAGGTAGTAGAGTTGTATGTTTTTAAAAAAAAATATATTCTTTCTGGACTTGAACTTAATCAGGAGTTTGTTCAATTTGAATCATTTGTTACTCAAGTGTTTAAAATGGTCAAATTAAAAGCAAAGGAAAGGAAGTGGCATTATTTTAGACATTATGGCAGACACAAATAATATCGATCTGTATCAAAATATTAATTCATCATTATCAACTAAGGAATATAGTTTTAAAGTTCAGTGCAAGTGGATTACTGTCCCAACTGTTCAAACAAATCTTGCACAAATTTACACTTCATTAAAAGATTTATTAGGAAGGCATCCCAATTTAATTGAAGTTATCTAATTGAAAATATACTTTTTTTTAATTTTTGTTGAGTAGATATTTTAATTTTAATATGCTCCCTGAACTATTGAAACCAGAGCTGTTATTTTGATGATTGGCTTTACTGCAGAAGTGAGGCTTTTACTCCTTCATGTGAAGGCATTGATTACATATATGTGCAAGTAAAAATTACAGCATTGAGTCTGAGTTGATCAGCTTGTATTCGCTCTTTATTTTATGGGAAAATTATTACACTCTGCTCTAAATGACTGTTACAAATAAGAAGGATGAATTCCATCTTTCTCTCTACTGTCTGAAAAAAGAGAAGGATGGCTGAATGGCTAATTTGATCAGTCTCCTCATCTTTAGGCAGCTCAAGTTATGGTAATGCTTCTTGCAGGACATGAATTTCTGCTTTGAACTATTTGTACTTTTTATTTCTACTGTCCAAGTCCAGATCCAAATCTTTTCTGTCTCAAAAGCTTCTCTCTTCTATATTTCTGACATCCTAGTTGTGCCTGCAGTAAAAGCTTACCCATGAAAACTTTTGAAAAGTAGGCTATGAATATGTAAAGTTCTTTAACTTTAGGCTGAGTAACATTACACTGCCCACTACATAACTTTATCTTTCTCCTGCTGAATGCTAATTTTCTTCATGAAAATGCTAAACTGAGATCTCAGTCTAAAATATGTATTTTAGAGATCTTTTTTGTCTCTTTGCTTTTTAACATCATCCAGTCTAGCATAAACAGCTCCTATATGCTGAATAAATGATGTGCAAAACAGGTGTTTTCCAAAAGCTGCTACTCGTAGTACTTAAAGTACATGGATAGTGTTTAGATTCAGTTTGTCACTTTGAGCCTAACAGCTTTCATGAAGGCCTCATTTTGCTTTACACATGTATTTTCTCACTTTATCCCAAATGAAATTCCCAATTCTGCCTTAAATAACTCTGATTCTATTGTTTTCCCTGAAGGTATGTTCAAGTCTTCTCCAAAACAGTAATGGGTGAATAATTACAGCTACTGCACAGTCAAAATGTGTGCATCTACTGGGTAATAAGCAGTAACAAAACTCATATAAAGAAAACACAGATGAATCTGGGACTACCAGGCATCTTCTGCACTGTAGTAGGTTCATTCTGAGAAATATGTGTTTTCGGAACTACATCAAAAATTTGCTTTCTAACTTCCATCACCATTCATTGAATCTCCAAACAACACCATTTTCAAAAGAGTTGATTGACTGCAGGATGTTTTTGTGTGTTTTAGAGCAAGGCTTGCAGCTAATCCACAAACGAGTCTAGGACATCTATGTCAGATTTGCTGGGGCCATTTCCCAAAGATGGGGGATTCACATGCAAAATGCCCACTGCAGAGCCTGACTGCAGCCACATTACTCCAACTTGGAAATGAGCCCTTCCCTCCATTCGTGGAAAATTATGTGAAATGGTATGGAATAACCTCTGGGTCCTGTCCATCCCCCTCCTGGCTACTGCAAAAAATTACCCCTATCCTGGCCAGAACTAGGACACAGGGTTTAGGAAGAAATATACAAACCACAGAAATATTTTACCTTTAATTCAATTTTGGGGAACATAACTATAAGCTGGGTTTAAAGATTTTGTGAACCTTTGCTTTCTGTCAGTTATGAGACATTTTTGTTTTCTAATTGTTTCTATAAGTTGAAATGTAAAAAAACTGTTATTCAAATATCAGAAACACCAAACTGCCTTTTCAACATTATATTCTGAAATTTGACAAAATAATAAGAGATTAAGGAGATTTTATTGAACAGATTACCATCTTTGAATAGAGCTGGCTTCAACTATTGCAAACAATCTATTTGATGAATCTTTTATTTTTATTTATTTTCTGTTTCCCAATTGATTGTGAAAGGAGTTTGATTTTTATAAATTTTTTCATTTTTCATTCCTGGACTACCTGAACAGTTTATGAAAATAGTGAGTAACAGCAGAAAAACTTATCATAATAGTTTTGCTCCATACAAGAAATGTTCAAAGGTGTTGCATACTTAAATAATCAGTTTAGTTCATAAAAATAGTATTTTTTATTGTATGATAGACTACATATTTTAAGATGAGAAGTGTGAATGTCAGAATAATTTTTTCCTCCCTGAGATTCAGCCAAATGTCTTCCCTTTCCAAACTGATGAGTTTGATAAAATGCTAGGCAGAAGTGGAGTGAACTAAGGCAGCAAGCAGGTCTCCATGGCACCCAGCTGTTTACATAAACATAAGTGTTTGCATAAATGGACAAAGTAGGAGAAAAAGGTGAAGTCCAAGGATGCTTATCATAATTATTGTTTCTCATTATAGACTAAGTGAAATTGAATCCATCATTAACTTTGTGGGTTATTCCTGCTGTCCATGCCTGATTACAAGACCAGATTTTGTTTCACGGGCTTACCTGGAAACAAAAATTTGCAGTATACTGCAAACTTTCACAACTATTTGCCTTATATTTTAATCAATGTTGCTTTTCTTGTAGTCATATTCAGTCTTCCACAGCCTTGTTGCTCTTGTGGTACAGTGCCAATATTCAGCCAAGAAAAGCTGCCACTCTAACTTTTAGGTTACCTTCACAGGGGAAACTCCTCCTGTTACAGACCTAACTCCATAAGGTTCTGGCTTTTTGGGGCCCTCTGGTCAGTTTGTTCTAGGTTAATTCCTTATAGCAGAGCAAAAAGACCAGAAGTTTCCTTTCCTTCTATCATCTCTCTGGTCAACTTAGGTTTCTGACCATTTTCCCTTTTATGCTCCTTCTACCAGATTTTCCTGTACCAGTAGTTTACTCTGATCCAGTGATTTTCTGCACTGAAACATGTGACCAGAGTTAGTCCAGAGCATGTTCTTTATCTATGAACTACTGCTAGCTTTTCTTCTAGGTATTCTTCTTTGACCTCTGTCTCTCATTAATTTTTCTCTTTTGACTTAATTTCTCCTTTCACTTATGTTCTTTGCAGTCTGTCCATTTCTTCTACCACTCCATTCCAGATGGATGGAAGTTCCTGGTCTCCCAAATCCTTTTCTCACAAGAGGAAGTGATGAATCTACTGATCTTTGACTCTTTAGCCAAAATTACCCAAAAATATCCAACCTATTGTGCTATTGTTCTATTCACAACCCTGTTGTCTAAAGGCAACCTTCTCATTGTCACATATGTAGAACTCTATTAAAATTATTTTGACACACAGCCACCAGTTGCTTCTCTCTTACACTTATTGTATTGTGCTGTAGCATAGTTTAACATTTGATACCAAATTTCTTTTTCAGCTGTCCAGGAAATAGTTTAGATATCAATTCTGGATTTCATTGATCCTGGGAACTGACAAAAGGAAAAGGAGTCAAGGAATAAATGTTTGTTGAGAGAAAAAAAAAGTTGTAGATATATTTATTGGATCAGTAATTCAAGCTAAGGCATCTGTTGGATGTAACTGGGTTTCCATCTGTGTTCATCTTGCTTGGATTTTCCCATGTGCTGGTGTTTGTTCCAGTGGGACAAGGGCACAGAGGAACTGAGGGGATGGTGTCTGCATGCACCTGGGCCTGGCAGGTGTGCATATGTTCTTTGTCAAAAGCTGAGGTGCAGTTTTTTCCTCCTGAGTGATAAATTTGGTGAGATAAGCAGCTTTTACAGTACATCTTTTCCACAGTGCTCTTTAACAGGATTTGTTTCCACTAAGAGATTTCTTAGATCTCTGAGAAAACCTTAAACATCCAGGCTGAAAATTTAGGATAGATTAACAGCATCAGTATTTTGTGAATGATATAGATAGTTCTAATGTAAATGATGATTCCTTTTTGGGCAGATCTGAAGTCTTCTACCCTGGAAACTATTTTGTTTTCTTTCTTTTCCATTGTCTGTCTGGGAAGAAAAATATAATTACCATTACAAGACCACACAAGGATAGCATTTTCAAAGAGATAAGCCTTCATTAAAACTTCAGATTTAATCAGAATATTTGGAAAGTACCCTTGCTAGACACTAATTTTGTTAATGACACTTCTGAATATTAGACACCAAGCCAAACATAGATACACTCTAACACCAATAATTTTCTTTCTATTTTCTTTTTTTTTTTAATAATAAATGACCATTTGTAGAAAAACTGATGTAAAAACACTCCAGCAACTCCTTCTAGTTAGCTTTTACTTTCTTATTCAATCTGTTCTGTTGAAGAAGTGTACATGGGCTTGACTTAGTGTGGTGCAGTGAATTCTCATTTTGCTCCAGTGAGATATGTGAACTATATTTCTTTCTCAGGTGTTATTTCTTTCTCTGATCCTTTTCAAGTGAGAAGCTACTGTATGAAGAGACTTTTATATATAAATTTCTGAGATAATAATATAGCCTAACATTGGTTTTTGGTACTCCATAGCAGAAAGAAATCTAGAAACCCAAGCTTACTTGCATAAAATTTTACTAGATCAAGAGCAGGATCTTACTGGGAGGGAGAAAAAAGAAAAAATGAAAAGGAAAAAACACTGAAGTAACATGAACTGTTTATTTAATTCAAAAAACTGTTGTTATATTTTTAAATTAAATAATTCATATTGCATTCAAAAACCCAATTTTGAATTATTTGAAAATTAAGAAGAATGTATTTTTTACCTGGAGTTAATTTTTAATGCTTTGAAATTGGCAACATAAAAATTGTTTATCATCAATTGCTCTGAGCCTCAGCTTTCTCTAATTTACTTCAGTGGGACTGTTAGTGCCTCTGCCATTCCCAGAGATACTGTTGGGTCAAATAAATACTACACCAATAATACTTTTGAAAATTTACTAAGAACAGGTTTTTACTGGTTGTCTTGTTTAGGTTTTGAGATTGCATAGACAATTTTTTAAGTCTTCTTTTTAAAATAACAACAGTGATGCCTCCCTTCAGCTTAGAAAAAAAGTTCGACATTTATTTCATCAAGTACTTTGCAATTTTTTCCCTGCTTATAGCATATCAGGTTTATGGGAAAAGATATTTTTAATTTTTTGCTGATACATTTAAAAAAATAGAAATCCCTTTATTCATATAACTCTAGCTATCTTTAATTTAATGGACAATTTCAAGATGAAAAATTTTCATTTTTTAAGGAGACCTTTTCTGTACAACTTACTTTACAGGGTGATTTATCAAAATAGGTTCTTGAAAAACAAAATCTATCCAAATAGGAATCTTGATGTGCAATCAGCATTTACACGGTAGAAGCGCTGTTGGAGGTTATAAGTGAGGGTATAAGGCAAGATTTGTACTAAGCCAACTGATCTTTAGAGAAAACCAAAACCTTCAAGGTCCTTGAAATAGATCTCTTTGTAGAGACATAGCTATGATTTTCTTCAACCAGGATAAACACTTCTCAATGGATAGCATTCATAAAGAGAGGAGAAAAAAAAACAAAAAAGGAAACTCCAGATCTAACCAGACTTGTTAAAGCTGGCCCTTAAAGCATCTTGTTTTTCAATTATTTTTTTGTCTTGCTCCTTTGTTCCTTTTTCAGTCCCTTATTCTCTCTGCTCTGTGTAAAAGCTATTGTTTTTGTAGGCTTCTGCCCTTAAAGAATTTGTGATTCTTGAGCCGAATGGATTATACATGAGTATTTGCTGTATACACAACAGATTTACACATTTTTCCATTAATGCTGTTGTGCTGAAATTAGAAATTTCCATATGAGCAAGCTGAATCTATATTGTGCTTCTGTACCTGATCACTGACACAGTTCTTTTCAAAACAAGCAGTGGAATATAAAAAAATATCCAAAAAACAAAGAAAAATAAAGAAACAAGGAACAAAAGGAAAGAAAACCTCAAAGTAGTGAAGACATTGTTTAAAAATTCCTTTTCAAAAACAGTTTAATATTTTTATCAGCAACAAAAAAGGTTGAAAATGGTGAATTTCTTTGCGAAAACTACTGGTGTTTTTAGCAGAGTTCATCCAAATTTGCCTATAATTCTGCACTGTCCGGAGTACAAGGCAGAGAATGGGACAGTCTAATCTGCCCATTCTGTTTCACAGAATACAGGAAAGACAAGGTGGGGCTGGGACATTTTTTTCTGTTACCCTTATTCTCTCTTTATGTGTTTGGGACATATAAAGCTGTCCTGCTACTTCAGCTGCTCTCTTTCCAAAGTAATGCCTCTGTTCTGCCTTTGCTCAGTTTGCATCATTCCAGGAAGTCAAGACTGAGCTCAAGGTCTGTGACACCCTGCAACTGAATTACCTTCCCTAGAAGGCTGATAGGAGCTTTCAAACTTAGCTTCAAACAAAGCTTTCACCAATTATACAACTATGAAATGTTATCACCAGAGCAGTTTCAAAAAATTACCTGACCTGGAATACTTGGGGAGATTTTGCATAGCAGGGCTGGTTATCTGGCCAAGAGAGATGTTGTGCAGCATACCAATGATTAACACAATCAATGAATTATTCTTTAGAGCCAAGATAGCACAGAAGTATGTTTATCTTACGTACCACATCTGGACTGATAAGCTTAATTAATACAAAACACAGGGTTTGGGGTTTTTTTCTCTCCAGCAAATTATCATGCATATGAGATGTGCTTTTCAAATTCACTTATACCAGTAGATCTCCCTGGAATTTTTTGGAGACTGACTAGCATTTCTGACTCAGTATTAATAAAAAAATTAATAAATTTTAACAAAAGCTCAAGTTTCTCAATTAAACAAACAAAACACAAGGAAAACTTACATGTCGTATTAGTGAGAAAGAAAAATCTGAAATGCTCACTCAAAAAGCTACAAAAAATGGCATTGAAGTTCATCTTTGGTATAATAAAAATAACTCAACTCCAAACAGATTTGTCATTTTATTCTTTAAAAACTATCTTACAGTAGTGGCTGAGAACCTTTTAAAGAACAATTGAATTCTCCAAACTCCAGGATGTGCTCTCCAAACCCCTGTTATTTGTATTAGTAGTCTCATGATCTGCTTTCTGATTTTAGTATTACTGTCTTTTCACAATGTTTCATTTCCCCTGTGAAAAATTTTCACAGATAAAATAATTCAAGGCATGCATGTAGGTATAGTTTTTCAAGAAATAAAATAATCTCATTTTTAGGAATGCAGAAATCACTCTTAAGTAGAAGAAATATTCTTTTTAAATATGTTCATTAAAAAAATCTTATAACAGAAGTTCCACTCTATCCCTGGGCTGCTTGTTGCAGTGCTTAACTATCTCTACGGTTTAAGAATTTTTTTTCTTAAACTAATTTATGTCTTCCTTTCTGCAAATTATGTCAGTTGTGATTTGTTCTGTCCTCAGGTAAAGTGGAAATCATGAATTGTTTTTCTAATAATCATCCACATATTTGAAGATTATTTTAGTGTCTTCTCTTGGTCTCTCCTAAACTAGATGAAGTGGTGCTTTCAGCCTTTCTTCAGAGGTTGTTCTTCCTAAACCACTCATCATTATTTTTCCTCTTCAATTTTGTCCCGGTGTTCATACAGCTTCAACTTTGGTGTGTAGATCTTAGAATAGTCTTCCTTCTGAGGCCTTATCAGTGCTAAACTGATCAGAATAATTTAAATAATTCCTTTCTTTCCAAAATACCTATTTTTCTCCACAATTATAAAGGAAGCTTGTCACTATTTGTTCATGTGTGGTTCTGACTTGCATCTTAGGAACCTGACAAAAACCATACACATGATATGTGGGCCACAACTCTTTCTCATGTAACCACAGACAATACATTGTCCAGACTTGCAGATTATGAAACAGTGTCTTTTTCTTCTTCCACCTCTTCAGTGATGTATGGTGATTTAAAGAAATAGTATCTAATATCAAAACCTATTTTACAGTAAGTTAATTTAGTCTGCATCAGCTTCTGAGAATGTTACATATATAAGGCTCTCCTAAATTAAACAAATATCACATCTCTGGCCTCCTCCTTTTCCATTATGCCTGTTACCTTCTCTATTCCTCACATTTCACAGTTTATTCTCTTGCCTTCCTTGGGCTCTTGAGAATCAACATAATTAAATCATTATGAGTTTGAGCTGTTTATCACTTTAGAAATAATAGGCATACTTATATACACACACATGCACAAATATATATTTTAACTGGCCATGAAGAAGTATTTTTTACTAATCTTGAGGATAGCCATATGATTTAAAGTCATTTATATGACAGCTTATGGGAGTAAAATTCTGCATTCACTATAGTACTTTAAGAATAAATTGCATGGTTGTTGGACTGAATTTATTTTTTCATAATGCTTTTATCTTATTTATGTACTTATTCCACAGCCAGAGAGAAGAATTGTCTTGACAGCTCTTTCTTCTACATGGAGACTGATTTTCATTTCAAGACACAACTATGAGACTTGACATTGCTGTTACTATTGATCATTTTCTCATTTGTAACAGATTCTTGCAAATTATTACACTGAAAAAAATTAAAAGACAAACATTTTCACTTGCTTAAAAAAAAAAAAAAGCATGTGCATTTCTATTACATCTAGCAATGGAGAGACAAAGCAATATTTAATTCTCTGCATGTCTGGATGCAGCCTCCTAAAAGAAAACTATACAGACTTCATAGAACACTAAAACCTCTCTAAGTTTCTCAGCCTTTTTCATTCTTTTTCAATTTTATTGGCAGATAGCTTGTGCCCTTAACTTTTCATCTGGGAAACATCTTAGTTTAATCATTAGCCTTTGGCCACATGAAGCTTATGTTCCTGAAACTAAGTATAGATGACTTCTGGGGAGCTGAGAATTAACTCTCTTTTTATGCAGCTGCTTTGCAACACAAAGTAACCTCCAACAGGTTTGACATTCTCCACTGGAGTCAACTCCTTTGCCAGACCTTATCCAAGTGAAAGAGAGGCCTTAATCCCCAGAGCTGCCCATTGAAGGGACCATTCAAGGATTCCTCTGGCCAGTCCACCTGGGGGCTTTAGAATGGCTCTGTCTGTGTAACCTTTTTGCTCCAGAGTCTCATATTGAATTAAATAATGCATTTGCTTTGCACCTTTTTCCTGTGACATTTTTAACTCTCTTTATGGTCATGGCAGTGGCACCTGAAGACACACCAGCAAACCTGGCAATCTATTTCACCTGCTATGCATAGTGAAAGCAAAATCAGCTGTGCCTTATGGAAATACTCACCCTGCACTTCACAGACAATTGGAGGTGCTCTCTGTCATTAAGTGACCGAACAAAACAAAACAAAGAAAAGCATGTGGGTCCAAGATTTGCCATAAAGGCTCAGCTTGCAGTATGTCTGGGGACATTATTTGATGAAAATTACCATGAAAATAAGTATACATTGGAATTAAATATAAAAGCAATACACAGAAAATTCAGGGAATCAACGAAAAATTGCTTTTCCTTTTCTTTTAGAGAAAGGGTTCTAAATAAAACACTGTTGTTGACAAAGGGAAGGGAAGGGAAGGGAAGGGAAAGGAGCAAAGAAACGGGCATAGCAATAAAAAAGCATTTTAACTATAAGCTTGCAGCTATTATACATAAAATTTATAAGTCTCTACAACTATGTTTATAAAAGTGTACAATATTTATAATGTAAACTATCTGATAAAATTGGCATTCTTATATCAACAAGCAGTAATTAACCCTTAACCCCACTAACTTAATGATTATTTTAATAAATGTAACTAAAAACTCAGGCTGTATTGACACTATATGGACATGCCATTTGCTGGAATACATCTCCACATTTCCTGACATCTTAGTGAAGTCAATCAAAACTTAATCAAAAAATTTTTTATCATACTTCTTTATTAAGTCAGTATTACAAATCCATAGGTACTCTAAATATATATATATATATATATATATATATATACACATACAAAAAAGCCCACAAGAACTGTGTTTAAAAAGAAATAAAGTTTCAGAATTCCAAGAGCTGTTTTCTGTTTTCAATGAAATTGAGCATTAAAATATAGATGGATTATAGCTCTGAGCTCCATTCCTGCAACAGCTTTTACTTGAGCAGAACAAAAAATGACTTCTGCTCCAGTGAATCTGGGCATTCCCCCTTTATGTGAGGGAAAAAAGGGAACAAAAGCTGTATGAGGACATTGCTGAATTTATTGCTCATTTATTGTTGAGGCAATACAGACTTTAAATATTTGTAGAATCAGAGACATATAAAAGCCACAGCCCAGTAAGCAAATATTCTTGAAAAATTACCCTAATTAAATCTTTGTCACACTTGATAATGAGATATTTGCTTCCGTGGCCTTTTCTGTTTTCTTTTCATGATGATGATGAGGTAGATGTCGGTTTTAATTTAATGGAATCATATAGATTTTTCTTTGGTAATATCTTTACAGATCAGTGCACTCTGGGCCTGTAGGTAACAACTGGTGGCAACCTTGCAGCCTCCTCCTTAAGGTTAACCAAGCAAAGTGTCTTTTTGAAAAATCATGATTGCATTGTAATAATCAGCAAAGTGGAGTCATTTTTCACAGTACACAAATATTAAACTGATAATCAGTGAATTTCAGTGGGCTTTCCTTCTGTCAAAAGGATTTAATAAAAAATACTCAAGATTGAATGCCTTCTTTAATAATTAAATGAAATCTAAACCAGAAACTGTTTAAATGTCTCATAAAACATGGAATAGAAAACTGTTCCTAAGTGCTATGTTTGATGTGAATTCTGCAGACAAGACAGTGTTCATGTCTTGGCCTTTTTGCCCTTCAAAGCTTTTGAGACTGAGAAAAAGAGACTTCTGTACAGACTTTGTAAAAAGGTAGTCTTTGAAATTCTCCTTGATGTGGTATTTTAGGCTTATTAGAAGAGTGGATTTAAGTACCATGTCAAGTCATAATCCAGTTCATGGGTTTTCTGTTTTATCCTTAGGTGTCTCCAACTTGCCCCCAAGAAAACACAGTTGCTGTTATTAAAGTACTATTGAGTAATGGGGTTTTGTATTATTTTTGCAGAAGAAAGCTTCTTGTGAACAGAAATGAATGAAAATATGAGTCTGAATGTGCACACCTGCTTCCAGAGAAGTGATCAAATTCCAGGTAATTTTAAATGTTACTTCTGAATTATCAGAACCAGGAAGAGAACAGGACACTCTGTAGAGAACATCACTCTCACATAAAACATCACTCTCACATGAAACACACTTTTATGTTTTTAGTGCCCAAACAAAATGCATCTAGATGCATTACAACAATAGAGTATCACGTTGTTAAGAATTAACAATGTTTCAGCTTTTCCCCCCAACTCCTTCCTGAATTGTCTGCATCAAAATAGCTGCAAGCAAATTGGATTGTAGTTAGACAAAAGAAGGCCTAAAACCTTATTAGCCAACACAAGATGTATGGTTTACAAGAAAATAAACATGGACAATTTGTAATCTTAAGAGAGGAGGGGATTGTTCTTTCCTTTTGTGAAAAAATGGCTTTTGCTAGTGGGGTTCAATTACAGAACACAAAATTGTACTTTAGAGTGTATGTGCATTAAATAAAAGCACTATCATTCTATCATTTTTTAAATACTAAATTCATTATCTATCATGAGTCTTTTAAAATGTGCTTATCTTGTACCTTCAAATAAAAAATATATGATCCTTTCAGAGTTTAGATGGGACTTTATTGAATGTCAGGATCTGAATGGAGATAATGTCCCAAATAATTTTTTTTTTTTAGAAAACTGAATATCCTAGTGAATATACCAGTACAGTGCTTCTTAAAATTTAGTCAGATTTGGCTAGCCTGTGGATGCTTTACTATGAATTATTTTTCTTACAGATATGTTTCAAACAATTTTGGTACTAATCAGAGTCAAACTCTGTGCTTGTGTAGCAACTTTTGCAGTTACTTTTGCTGAGGTAGGATTTAATTCACTGAGGCTGCTGTTCTTAGGAAAAGCATCACAACCTTACTTTTCATTATGCAGAAGGGAACAAAACCATTTCATAGAGTTCAGCAACAAAAAACATAAGGTACAGACTGCACAGTATGCAGAAGGAGCCACTGATTCAATCACTACATAGAGAATTTCCCATTAAATTATGGGAGTAGTAGGGTAAGAATTTGTATTTGCACATGCACATGTGCAAATGAAGAAATTAGGAATTATAGAATTGTCAGCATAGAAAAAGCCTCAAGATCATAAAATCCAACCACTAACCCAGCACTGCCAAGTCCACCACAAAATCATATTCCTAAGTGCCACATCTACATGACAAATACTTCCAGGCTTGGGTACTCAAACACTTCCCTGGGCAGCCTGTTCCAATGCTTTGCATTTCTTTTGGTGAAGACATTCTTCTTGATATCCAGCCTAAATCTTCCCTGGTGCAACTTGAAGCCATTTCCTCTTGAGGCTCTCAAAGGAGAATTACATATATTATCTATCCTAATCCAGGTTAATGAGGCTGAATGTGGCCAAAATTTTGGCTTTACACTAATGCACAAACACCAAAAAACCTCTTAAACTGAAGCTCTATGTTCACTGCATAAAATAAGAATCACCTAGTGTTTCTTAAAGAATAAGACCCCTAAATTTATAAATTATTCACATGCAGGTGAAACATTGAGAAAAATGTCAAAAGTAGCTCACCTATATCCTGATTTGTCTGTAATCACAATCACTCACTAGGTCACTAGATTATTTCACAGTGAAAATCTTCCAAGTCTCATAGATTTACCTATGGGCTCTCTAAACATCATTGTTTGTTGGATGACTTCATTTTAAAACGCACACACAAAATGTGACACAGCTATTTATTGCATATTTTGAATAAAGAATTTTAGGTTAACATCTACATGTAGTCTCACATTCATCCCTGTAAGTTATGAATACACAAAGATGTCTTATATTATTGAAATTAATAACAGAAGTAAGGAATTCTGCAGATTAAAGAATGGAAAACTAGAAATGGAAAAATTAGAATGGAAAAACAGCTACAAGACTACCAGCAAAATTTCACTTAATGCTACTTTCACCTTGTTTAAGTTCTCAAATGGAGATACTGATGTTGTACATAAGATGTCAGGAGTTTTATTTATATATTTATATATTTTATTATATTTATTTATAAATAAATATAAATATTTATTTATTTTCATTGTTAAAATCTAGATCTTAAAGGAATTAGTACAGAAGCGGGAGACAAGGAATCACACCTGGAATGAGGGTTGCAATGGGAAAAAATGGGCATCATTAAGAAAAGACTCCTCAGTAAAAAAAAGTACTCTTGGAAGTTGCTGTATTGGAAAAAAAAAATTAAAAAGAGTTATTTCAGCTTTTGTGGCAGCTGAAGCTTGGTGTTATACTGACAAAATGGCTGTTGGTTGTACTAAATTGTGTCAAATTACATACAGTGGTTATATAATGTGTATTACTGTCCATGAGGGACAAAGATGAGGCCACTCATTTTATTTAGGACTGAAAGATGGATTTAAATTATACTGCCAGGGATGAAAGGCTAGCGCTTCATTAAGCAAGCTGCTCAACCTTCATGCTTACTCCAGTTTTAAAACTATTATCCTACAATCACAGTGAATATCTTTGAAATAATATTGCAGTCCTTCTTTGATAAGAAAGCCTGTTTTTTCCCTTTGCTCTGCAACTAAGCAGCAGATACATAATTTATATTAACCTTGACTTGTGCTTCACCTACAGATTCTCCTGATTTTATATCATAAGGGAGAATCCTTTTTTCTTCACAAGTGAAAACATGAATTATTTCCCTTATATAGATCCTTTTTACTCTGTTTTTCAGAGGAGCCAGGGTTTATAAAGCATTGTTCCTAGCTTGCAAAAAGTAGCAGCTTGTTTCCAGCTTTCAGACTTGTCCAAAATCAATCTCGTCACTTGGCTGGATTTTGCATAATATTCGTCCCTGAGTGGAGTTTCTGTGGCTTGTCTGCAGCAGTGCTATGGTGATCAATGGGAAGTTCTATTTAAAAACTGATGACACTGCTGAGTGCTGAAAAATGTCACTGCTGTTTTCAGGTGTTCATTTTTACACACCTATTGTAGAGTGCTAAAAAGTACTTTCAGAAGTTGCACACAGTTAAACTGAGAACTGCATTTATACACAAAGCATCATCATTATAATGTCTTATATGTTCAGTACAAAGGCTCTGTGGATCACTGCCCTTCTGATATTTCAATTATTTGGTTGTAATCATGTAACAAAGCAGATAATGATTTTCTGGGTATTCAAATTACATCTCTAAAAGCAAGAGCTAGTTAAATGGCTTTATCATTTAAAATTATACACAATTTGGTGAAGCCAGTTGATTCCAGTGCAAAGGAACATATTCCTTTATTTTAAAAGTGACATTATAAAAGGCATCTGTAGGGGTGTTTCTTTAAGGCTATAGTGAAATTCAATAGCTCTTCCTTATTTTAAGAAATATGCTGCTTTCACCTAATACTTAGTAAATGCTAATAAAGAAAGTCAAAGCAGTCCTTGGGACCTGATGGATCCACCAGAACATTTTTAATTCTATATTTATGAATTGATTTATTACATAAATTGAAAAGTACTAAAATCCACAAGTTTCATTTTTGATACATGTCAGATGGGAATTGTTTGTTATTGCTTCCGTCATTCCTTTCTTGAACTTGACATGGCAGGTGCTCTCTTTGCAGAATGGGGTGAACAGAAACCTTCAATAAGGTGAACCTGAAATATACTTTTAAGATTTCAGAAAATTTCTGGCATATGCTCAAATGTTCCTAAAATGCCAAGTGCCTCTCTGTGCATTCCAAAGGCTGATGGCTTAATCAGCCATTGGAATCACAAGGCAAGAGAGCTTCAATGAAGACAATGTTTCATCTTTGCTTGGCCATGAACAGCATGGCCAAGGTTGGAAACTGAGCTACTGCTCCCTGGAAAGCTAGAGATAAATCTGAAAAAGTCAAGGAGCTGGCTAAAATGAAAGCCATATGCAGTTTCCAACAGGTATGAGAAATATCATATTATTGTGTTGTGAAATAGTGAAATAAATGCCTCCCAAAAAAATAAAAATATTAGTATTTTAGATTCCCAGTGACCTCACCATATTTGCAACTTTTCTTTTTTTTGTGAAGCAGACTTCCAATGAGCTTCCAGATTTCTTAATTTTACTTTCTTCATAAATTTTCACACTCCTGAAAAGAAGGAAAGCTCTGAAACTGCATTCTCTTAATAATTTATTTCTGTCTTTCTTTGTTTCCAGATCTTTGTTTATTTTCCTTCTTTTTTCCAGGAGAATCCTTAGTCAGGAGATTAAAAATAATTTTTTTCCAAATGTATTTGCTTAATTAAGCACAAAGATGCATACATTTAAATGAATAATGCCTTGTATAAAAAACTAAAAGATTTTCGACTCCCTTGGTTACAACTAGGCTACCTGAAGCTTTTGTCTTTCCATGCACACACAAAAAAAATCACAAGCTGTGTAGTTGGCAGCAGGAGTATTCAATAGAATATGCTGAGAAAGAATTGGGTACTACTTAAAAATACATTTAATTGCTAATAAGTTTCTGCTGTCACTGTCCTCGAAATAAAAGAATTTAAAATATTTTAAAATGTAAAAAAATATAATTTTTCCCTAAGATGTGGCAGTATATCCAAACATCTACAAGCTAGTGGGAGGATTTGATTTTTTTCTTTTTTTTTTTTTGCAATTTTGTGGCAGATTAAAAAGCTTTTCATACAGAAAAAAAAAACAGTTTCAGTATGCTGGATTTTTTTTAAAGAAATGTTGTGTTTTCCTTTAGGTGCTATTTAGTACTTTAAAATCCTTTTTGGTTTGAAATATTTTGCAGAATGATGCTCTCAATCAAAGAAAACCAGACACTCCCAATGGCTGATACTTGTTTTGAAAATAAGTTTTGCAGCACCTTCAATTTCTTGTGCTTATTACAAAGGTTAATAATCCAGTGCTATTTCATTTCTACCTGCTTCCTTGGGTAAATGCCTCAAGAGTTTTAAAAACAAGAAAATAGATCAATTTCTCTTTTTTGTAAATACTTCCACTCACTTACAGTCTCAGACTGATCCTGAAGTAAGTCAATGTCATTGTCCTCTGTTAAATCCATTACTTTGATCATCAGGACATTCTTGTATCATATGTACAAGTTACAACAAGAGCCTTGGAAATACTGGTAATTCAAAGTGGGAGAAATGACAAAGCTGATGTCACATCACCCCTGTGGAGGAAAGCTTTAATACCACAAAAGATGAATATATCATCTAATTTTATATCCTGTTTTCTACAGATCATTTCTGCTTCATTCAGCTATCCATCACTGAATCAAAATTCCTGAATTCAGTCAGGTTATCCTTCATGTCTCCCAGAAACATACCAGATTCTACTAGGATTTCCTCTTATGAATGACCAATCTGATAATCCACATGTGTGACCGTGTTCACAGGGGTTCTTGGATGAGGGAAGAGACAAGAATGTTGACTCCATGTTCAGAAGACTTGATTTATTATTTTATGATATATATATATTACATTATAACTATACTAAAAAGAAAAAGAAGGGAAAGGTTTCCTCAGAAGCTTGCTAAGCTAAGAATAGAAAAGAAAAGAATGATAACAAAGGCAGCTCTCTCAGACTCTGTCCGAGATACCTCGGTCCTTGATTGGCCATTAATTATAAACATCCAGATGGGCCAATCACAGGTGGACCTGTTGCATTCCACAGCAGCAGATAACCATTGTTTGCATTCTGTCTCTGAGGCCTCTTAGCTTCTCAGAAGGAAAAAATCCTAAAGAAAGGATTTTTAGTGAAAAGATGTCTGCGACACACATGAGAATGGCTGTTTTCAGTTAATATATATAAGTTATTTTTTCTCTTAGTGAATAAAAAAGAAAATAAATAAAAACTTGGTGGATCTTTGACGTCTGAAATTCTAAAACCTGTAAGGTTCTACTATCATGTGCACATCTTATAAGCATGTCATCATGTCTTTGGGCATAAAATATCTCAAAAAATCTGAGCTTCAAAACGATCCATCTTATAAAACCTCTGGTTTACTAATCCTTGATTTTCCTGGTTTGGAAACAAGATTTTTACCAAAAGATCAGACTACATTTTGTATCAAATTTTCTTAGCTTTTTTAATTAGTACCTTACAAGTAAGATTAGCTCAAAGAACAGCAGGCTGCCCTAAAGAAGTCTATGCAATTCCAGGTAGCTTTTGTACCCATGAATATAATTGTAAAGTGCTTACAGAGAGCACCGCATTTGCTGAAAGTCTGATCATTGCCCCCTTACTGTGATAAATGCACTGAGTAACATCTGCTTTAAGCAGTTCTTTGGGACTTACTTGGTGGACTCCTAAGAAAATAAGGACCAATATGAAATAAAAATCAAATACCAAATTATAGCCTGAAGCTAAGAGTGTGAGTAGCAGTCATTACAGAAAATTGTCACGTTTGTTTATAAATTTTATGTTTCCAGAGTTTTGACTTTGAGCTGGCCAAAATCAAAAGAAGGCTCAGACATCTCACAGTAAAGAAAGGATGTGTTTGCTTCCACCCAAGCACTGTTGTTTACATAATGTCCCATGTATTCATCTACCTCTACATTTGATTCTTCATTTTACTCCCTGCTTTTGTATGTTATGCCAAACTTTGGATTCATTTTCATCCTCTGGTCAAATGACGCAACCAATTGCTTCAACATGAGAGGCTTAGTGAACCAACATAACCAGTTGCACAATGGTCACAATATTTGCCTTTATTATGTTTCTCATTCCTATAAAGCCCACAACATTTTGTTCAGGATAATTTCCTGCAAGGTAGGAAATTTTAGGGTGATGGGTAAGTTTACACAGGCACCTTACATTGTTTTAGTCATTAAGACATTAAATAAAACATGAGTCAGTCCCAGTTACACTCGGCTTAAAACTGTCAGTACCATTTAGGCATGCTCCGAGAAGGAATGTCCAATCAGGCCCCTTTGGGAATTTAGGCAAAGAAACACTTAGAATGGGATTAATCTCATGCACCTTTAGAAAGAAAGACATCAGAATCTGAACTAATCACTCCAGACTGTGAGAAAGAGAGAAGTAGGCACCATCTAAAGCATCTTGGTGCACATATTTCAGATGCCTCTTGGATGAGGTGAATCCATTTATCACCAATATCTCTCATATGACTTCTAAATGGATGTAAGGTGAGTAGCTCATTCTGACTTTGGTTATCCATGTCTAGATTCTGTGTCTGACTGAGCAGATGACTGAATTGTGCTGCTTTGTCAGGTTTGTCCACACGTGGCCACTGGTTTGGGTGTTATTTCCCAACTGGTCCTTCTGTAAGAACTCCAGTTCTTTATTGGGTATTGCCTTGACTAAATCTCAACTCGTGGGGAATCCAGTACAAGATTGCTAATATAAAAACCCAGAGTGTTATTGCCTAGAGTAATAAACATTTTGTTTCTTCTTCAATATTTTTTTAAATTCCTTTTCAAGCACAGTAGGACTGATTTGCAGTTTGTACTGCTGATGTTTACTCCCACATACTCATGATACAGGGATGAGTTCAAGTGACACATCAATACCAGTGGCTGTTTATAATGAGAGAGTCACTAGTAATTATAAACCTAATCAAGCAGCATTTGATTGTCAAAGTACACAGGAACCAAACCTTTATTTGATGGTCATGAATGAAACATTCTCATCCTTTCTATATAACAAAAGGGCTGTATTTGTCATATGAAACATGGAGAATTTTAGAGATTTATAGACTGGCTTGGTGGACCTATCAGAAATAAATTTAAAAAATCAGAGTGGTTAATCTAATTTTTGATATAGAGATTTTTCATCTAGTCTCACTAAATGTTAGAAGACAGAATCTGGAATATAAGCAGGAGACTTGTCTTTGTTACTTGTACAGGGCTGCTGCAGAATAATATAAATACTGCTGGGCAGCTATTAAGTTCTGAGTTCTTAATTGAGGAGAAGAACTTACTGTATGGACAGAGATATTAAGATTTTAGTGTGTTAATGAATGATCTTAGCTTGTCAGGGTGCTGTGCTCTAGTATTCAGTCAGACAACACAGCAGTGATCTGAGCTCCCAGAAAACACATGGACATTTACAGCTGAAGCTTTGTAAGAAAAACATTCAGACGCTTTTTTCATTCCTGACCGAATATAATTCAGTATTCAGAATGATGAGCAGGACTCCTTCTGGAACATGTTACTGGAAAGGGGCTTTATCTAACACCTTGTCCTGGAATGAACTACCACATACTGTCAAAATTGAGATTTTTCTCAAAATACAAGTTTTGAATTTCTCTTAATTAGAATACCCATTTAATGTGTCTTGTTCTTCACCTTTCCTGCAGCAGATGAATGGAAAGAGAACTCATTCATTTAATGTTGTTTCACAATAATTACCTAAAATATGCTATTTAAGAGTGCAGAGGAACTGCACTCTTCTCATGTGTTTGTTTCAACTGCTAACCTACAAAGTCATCCTCTAGTGTCTTAAAGGTACTATTGTACATTTGCTTTGGTTCTACTTGTTCTTGATCCTGTTCTGAAGAGGTGAACTCTTTCCAGAAATTTTAATACTATCTCACCCAGGCTTCTGGATTTCTTTCTGCAGACTGAGTTCAGATCTACCAAAAAAAAAAAAAAAATTGAATCAATTTTAATGAAGTGATTTTCAGGAAACTTACACCAGAATTTCTGAAAAACTGGAGGGAAAAATTCTTGTGATTTCTTATTTCTCTAGTTCAGTTCTTGATTTTAACTACTGCAGATATCTCTCAACCACGTAGTTATGAAATGGAAAAATTCAGAAATTATTCTCTCCTAGGGTTGGATACCTTTTTCCTTAGGATACCAGGGTTGTAAACAAGAGAAACTGTAATACTTCTCAGATGACAATAAACAAATGGATTTAGGCATAAAATTAGTGGTAAAATGAACTAATTCTTCTTTGAGCAGACAGCAGATGTGATCTAGTGGGTACCATTTAAATTATCATGTTTTTAGAGGCAAGAAGTATAAAATCTTATAGACACTCATTAAGCAAACACTTAGGATTTTTTTATCACTTTGTTAAAACTTTATTACTTTAGATAGAGATGAATTTCACCTGGTATGTTATGTAATTCATTCAATTTAGCAATGACTCTTTAAAACCTTTTTTTTTTAGCAAGTCACCAGTAATTTCTCAGTCCAATGAATAAGTTGACAAAATCATAGATCATGATATAAACCAAAACAAACAAATGAGAATGCTTTTTTTTCTAAAGTAAAAAATATATTACTTAAGAGGCTTAAGTGTCAAAGGGGATATTTTCACTTATTTTTTTGCTTTAGGAGAGGAATTCTTAAAAAAAGAATGTTTTCCCGTAGTGGTTTTTTTTTGTTTCGCTACACTGTATTTAAAAAAATAAAACAACACAAAAAACCCTCCAAAAAACCAACCACCAAACAAAAAAAAATCCAAGAAAGACATAATGTAGGGGTTTTTTTTTTTGTTTGCTGGTTTTCTTCAATATCACTTTTAGGAATTCAAGCCCTATATTTGGTTTATTGCTGAAATAAGCTAGATTTTTAATGACAGAGCATAAGTCCTGGGGTATAACTCCAACACTTCAGATGAAGTGCATCTGCTTCTCCCCCAAGTCCCTCTCAAGCTAAGACAAAGCTTTAGAGGTGGGAAAGAACAAATCTTTGCAATTCCTTTGACATCTTCTTTAGTATCCCCTTTACCTTTTCAAGTTTAGAATTATCATAGTTGATTTTCTTGTGCTGAATATTAATCCCTCAGAGAATGCTTCTGTGCAAGATTTTACTTGGTCTCCAATCCCCTTCCCTACAGTGACTTCCATGGCTTGTTTTCCTTTCTGTTTTCTTCTTTTTCAACTAAGAACAATAGCCCTGACACATTGTGATGAGCCTCAGCTGTTCCTCCACTCAGGTTAGGCTCTTTAATGAAATCAAAGCGAAGCAGATGAGAGATCCAGAGAATAAAAAAAATTAACTCAATAGCTACTACAAAAGGACATTAAATGGAAAAGTGGTTTGTAAGCTGAGAAAATTCAATTCAGAGCTGGATAGAGAATTGCCTTTTTCAAGACAATTCTTTTTACTGAAGATTAGTGGAAATTTTTGCAAAGAAATAGACAGGACAGTGGGAAGACCATGAAGAAATTGAAGATGTTTTGGATTATAAGTATACAGGAAAAAGTTTAAGTAAACTTAGGGACAGAAGTGAAGTTAGAAACTTATTTGAAATTCTAGGTTAGAAAAAGACACTGAAATTTATAAGCCCTTTGTAATTTGAATACCTTAACCTATCAAAAGCACCAGAATGCACCTTTCTGTGCATTGTGGCCACAAACAGTCCTGAACAGGCTGAACAAGACAAAGATCTCAGATAAATGATCTGCATCAATGCTTTAATTTTTCATCAGACATCTTTAATACATAATGAAAAAAAGAAGTTTCATTTATTTAATTACTATGTCTATTCAGCTTGCAGTTTTTGTACTTGTAGTATCATCTGTTCCTAAAGAAAGATTTCAGCCATGATAACAAAGAAGTCTTGGCACCAATATTCTTCCATGAGTACCATCTAAGATCTTGCAGATAATCAGTCTTTCTTCAGTCAGTTAAAATATTGATATATTAATTGTTTTCACATGTATATTAAAAATACTCTGATTTTCAAACTCTGAAAATCAGACACAATTTGAAGTGCTGAGGGGTGGTGAGTTTCCTGTTAGCTAAATATCTCTGTACCTCTTTACATGTTTGATGTACTTGCATCTCTAGAACCTGGGTTTGCTTTCAACCACAAAAAAGGTCAAAGTAAAGTACAGTCCCTAGCTGCATTATATTTGAATTCATATCAAAATTTCCCAAATAGATGCAGGCTATCCAGACACGTGACTCTTGTTATGACAGTATTGGCACGCTTTTAAGCATATGAGCTTTAATTCTAAATACTGTGGAATCAAATACCATGAATTTGTCCTCTGAGTCCAGTTCTCATCACACATGGAGGTGGTTGATTATCTTCTATTATCAACAGCTCACCTTCATCCCTTATCTATCTCCACATTAAGATGGATATGAAATGTTTTAAAATAACAAAATATTAGGAAGTAAAAAAAATAGAGCTTGAAAAAAAATCTGGCCCTAGCCAGTGAAGTGCCATGGTATTCAGGAGCTCTCAGTGGCTGTCATGGATAATCTGACCTATGTGGTGATCCACTGTGAAGGAGATGAGAACACCACTTGTGTGTGCTTCCCCCAACCACTCCTGGTATCCACAATGCTGAATCATGAGGGAAGCTTAACAAAACAAACAAATTATTGTTTGCAAGTGTTTTAACTTACCAGCGGTAGGAGCCTTCATAGAAAAATTCATCCTTCCTATTTTAGACAGCAGTCTGAGGGTGGGATGAATCATCCTCTGGGGGAGCTTAAATGACTAAATGGTGACTAGGTGTGACTGCATGGTTGGATGACCCTTTTAGGCCAAATACCTGAGTTTTGGTTGGTTTATAGCGGTTGAGATGAATCCAAAACATTAATACACAGCTGAAAATCCAAATTGGGTAGTCATTCACATAGTCTAATAGTGATGAAGCTGGCATAAAAGCTTGAATGCCAAAGAATTAAAAGAGAATATTAAATTTGTATTCCATTGAAGTCTATTAAATTGTATTTATTTTACATTTTAACAAATGCATCCTAAGATAGATGATAATTTCTCTACAAAAGGCAGCACATATGGCAGCATTTGATAGCAACAGCATGAAATGCCAGTTTCCTATAAATATATGCTTTGGAAAATTATCCTTAACACCAATAGCTTATGAGGTAAATAATTAATAGGAATGTTAATTTTTCATTAAATTTAAGAAAATGCTAGGAAAATATATAATATGCTGTGTCTTTGATTTATCTGTTCTCTTCTCCCACACTTTGTATGGGTCTTTTATTAAATTCTATGGCTTTTTTAATTGCAGAAACCAAAAAAGCAGAGTTAGTGTAATTTGGTAAAGGTGATAATACCTCCTGAAATATTTCTCATTTTTGAATACTAAATCAGAAATAATTAAAGGTTTGTTTGCCTTAATAAATGAGTGTTAGGATGGTACCTTTTAAAATAATAGATTATGTATTAACATATTCTGAAAAGATGGGATTTTGACATTATGAGAATACTACTATATTATTTTTGGGGAAGTTATCAGGAAAATAGAAATTATTGGAATGCATTAAAACTAGGCAAAGTTTATATGCATTTTTAGTAATATCTTTAAATCACTTGCCAATGTGATGTCTGCTGCTACATCATTTAAAGAATCAGGTGATGCTTGTCTAGGTGACAAAAGAACAAAAAAAGCCTGTAGGGCAAAGTGCACAGCAGGGACTAAAAACTGCATTTGCAAGAAGACCTAAGTACTGCAAGACTGACAAGAGAATAAAGCACAGAAACAATGATGCCTTTCCTGCAAAACAACAAAATCCACAATGCTGTTCATTGATGCAATGATGTTACTCAGTAGAAAACATGGTAGAAAAACTAGATCTCAAAAATTTCCTGTTCCTTTCTTGCCTATGATATCTCCTCTCCCTTTGTGCTGGGTGATTGGTTGCCAGTTCTACTGGAGGTGCAGATCTACTTCCTGAGCCCCACTAAAGAGTAAATGAGAAGTAATGCTTTTTGTACAAATTGCAGCTCCTAGAAGAAGCTGAGCAAGCCTTAGCCTTGCAGGAACACTGACAAAGGTCTGGAAATAGCCAGCACATTGTATGCATGAGAGTGAGCTTTAGCCAGCTCGGCCAGGTTAGGTGGCAGCAAGCCTCTTGTCATAACACAGTTCAGTAACAAAAGTATTGGATGACAGAGTTGCTTTAGAATTTGATTTTTAATTGAGAGACAGGTACAACAAAGTAGTTATGCTTTGTGCCTAGAAATCTTCACTGATGATCTTTGCTTCAGCTCTTTCTTCTAGATCATATAAATCTGTAACATGGGGCTAGCAACATCTGTACTGGTGGAAAAGAATTGAAATTAATCTCTTTGAAAGTATTATTATTGAAGTCAGTAGGGATGCTCCCATTAAAGCTGTCTGACTTTGCTTTTGGTCATTTTGAAGCTTGTTATTCTAAACCTTATTAAACAGAACTTGTGTCAGCCCTCTGTAGCAGTTCGGGTGTATTTTCAGTTTCTATTCTTCCAATAACAAAATCAGACAAAATGTTCCTCTGTAAATATGGACAACACATTAAATTTCACAACACAAATTCTGAAAATATTTCAATCTAGCATCTTGATTCAGTAAGGAAGTTGGAATTTGTACCAGAACTGTGCTTTCTGGTTAAAGTTCATCTTAATTTTGTGATGTAAAAAGCTTTAGAAAAAAACCCGCAGGTTTCATATGGGAACTAAGACTTCTAAGATTTCAGTGACTGACACCATGACAATGCTACACTGAGGGAAAGGATTTCCTCTGCAGCTCCATTCTTGTGAATGCCAACCTCTATCTCCTGCTCTGATTCCAGCCTCACAGCAAGGAAGAGGAAGATGTTTTAGCTTAGAGGGACATAACATGCAAAATGGAAATACTCTGAAAAAAACCATGAAATTGGAGAGTGCAACTCTATTATATTAGCGTGGACTGGCCTTACTCTGGAATTAGGAGTCTGGGGAGAAGAACAAAATCAGAATTTTCTGTGTGAGGAAAATGAGACTGAGATGAGTAGCCAAAAGTTCAAGACAGAATGGAAGTTCAGAAAGTATTCAAATACAAGTGCTATGATAACTGTGTCAATCTCATTGCACCAAGATGATGGCAAACTTTCAGTATGAATCAGCACTAGAGAATGAAAGAATGTCCTTTGTATCATCCTTTTTTTCCTGAAAAACTAGAAATGGTTTACTAAATAAGTAGTCAGAGGATGGTTAAGAGTAATAAATAGTGTTTTAATGAACAAACACCTACCTCTACTACAAAACATCTGTGGCAATATTTTAAGCCACAGAAAGCTGAAAATTTAAAAGATTGCATATTAATTATGTCTCCATCATTTTCTGCAGGCTTAACTTGGGGAAGGTTATCTTCAGAACTGCTGAGAGCTCACAGCTGCAGTTGCTGTCTGTAAGAACTTCTCTGAAAATAGAAAGTGCATTAATGTTGACTGTGTTAATAAGTTTGATTTCAAATTGTACTTCTTTGTAATGCCCCTCAGTTTAACAAGACCGCCACCCCTTCCTCTTATTAAAATGCTATGAAGAGTCCCATTCATATTTATGGAACATGCAGAATCTGTAGTGATCACTGCCATAGAAAAACTAAAGAGATATTTAAGATTTTTTTTTAATTGTATGCATTGTATTAGACAGAGGGCCACGTTATGAGTTGGGGGGTGAAAAAATACTTGGGTTTGTTTACTTCACAGTTTGCTGCAAGAGTCAGTGGACCATGAAAAAATTGTATTAGATAGAAGGACAAAGAAAAACACTAGTGAATTTATATCTGGTATCTCCTAATTTTTCTGGTATTTGACCTTATAGCTTTAAGAATATGCTAAGAATTCTTTTGCACATAACATTGTTGTGCATAATATTATTGTTACAAAGTGTGACTGGATGTAATCCATCAATCCATAATTGAATGTTAGTTTAGTGTCTTTGGGACATGTCCAGATCCCTGATCAGATTGGCAGGGCCTCAGTATTTGACCTACTATGGGAGTGTCTAGGACACAGTGCTTAAAGCAATGAAAACTGGAACCATCTTTGAATCCATTAATGTCATGAGGGAAACAAGGGAAAACAAAGGAAAACCCTTTCCTCACAAAAAAAAAAAAAAAGTGTAAAAAACCACAAATGGTCAGGATTCCTATGAGGTCACAATGGGTCATGAAATTCATAGCAAGCCAAATTGTGAGTGTGGTGGTTTTCAACAAAGTTCAGGGAAATGAGCCATTCCTCTCCCACTCCTTTAAGAAATGTGTATAAACCAAAAAATGAAATACTTGAAAACTAGCAGCAGTTTGTTTATCTTTCCCTTCAGGAAAACAGCCTTTTTAAGATCTCAAAGACTAGTTGATCACTTCTCAACTCAGATATTTTAGTAATAAGGGGGTGTCAAGTATATAGAAAGAAAGACTTCATGTTCAGTCCATGGGATTGCAAGTACTAAAGAACCAATGTTTTGGGTTTTTGTTGGTTTTTTTTTTTTTTTTTTTTTTTTTTTTTTGGTAATGGAGAACATAAGCTTATATAAACAACTGTAGGATGTGTAAGGGATCATGATAATGTCAGAGACTAAAGCATATGAGTCTGTGGGTGTCCCCCACCCAAGAGAGGTTAACAGATTCATCTCTCTCTCCTGGTTGTGTTAAATGTGATATGTGTGACAAAGTATTAATCTAAAACTTCTGGCTTTGGTTAGACAGCTACTAGGGCCGAGAATATTTTATCCTGCTTTTATTCCTTTTGTAGCATGAAATGATAAAATAGCACGAAGTATCAGAGATTGGTCACAACTAAAGATAAGGTCTTAGACATTTTTCTATAGACAACAAAACCTCTTTTCAGCCAGAGTATGATCCTTACATCATCAGTTCTGAAGTTGTGATCAAAAAGGTATTTCCCATTGTCAAATTCCTGGAATTTCTTTGCTGGGAATGACTATAATTTTTTACCTGTGGCTGTATGATCTGTCATCATCCAGAGGAATGCATGAGCCAGTATCCTGCTGCTCATGTCCAATTTGCAAACAGTAAGAGAAAGTTTGTCCAATTGAAATGTTTACAGCATGCTAGTTTATCACCATCTTGCAGGTTAAAAAGCCACCACAACCACTGCTGCATTTTTCCCAGTAGAAAACAGGTGTATTTTGATTGCTTCATCAGCAGGGAGACAGTGACTGAGGCTCCCACTTACTGTGTCATTATAGTGTAAACTAGGTATTGAAAAATGGTGACAAACTGATGTGTGGAGAACTAAAAATAAAGTTTCCAGGTGTCTATGCATTTCTCAGTATGAACTGTCAAAACTTTTCTATTCCTCCATAGAATTTAACAGTATATCACAATTAAGAATATTTTGGTTTTCCAAGTAACAAGGGAAGGAAAAAAGCCAAAAGAGAGACAGAACAGGACTAGCATCTCTTCCTAATTTAAGTTTTGATGCAGACAGAGGAAATTAAATGTGTTTAATTTTCTTTTGTGCATGGCTTTAAGAACATTGTTTCTGTGCTTATAATTAACCACGTATTTATGAGATGGCCTGGATCAGAGCCCAAGTCTTTGGTTTACTTTCTAAAAAAGAAACCTCCTGCCTAAAGCTGATAAATCACATAAACATTCAGCAAGCTTTGTTAAACCATAAACATTTCATACCCTGATAAAAGAAAAGGAGCTATGATAACATCAAAGGGAAACATATTATTGATTAAATAGTTTTATACATTTCTTCCTAAGATGGAAAGGTTCTTGAAAAATAATTAAATAATATTAAAAAACCATGTACTGACATAAAATAGTTCTGTGAGAGCGGGATTTATTGATTTTGCTATACTGTTGTGCTTATAAACAGTAATGAAATATGTTATTTGGGCTGCCGTAGGCAATTAATTTTGATTTTGTAAGTTTTTTTCTGGTTTATTATTTTATTTTAGATCCACTAAAACCATGTGGTAGAGTATAAACTATAGCCATAAAGAACTATTTAAAAATTGTTTAAGTACCTTCTGCATTTTTAAAGAAATAAATACTTTGAGAGCATATATGATGAAAAAAGGGTAGAAAAGAAAAAAAAATATGAATATTTGCTAAAATGAATAGACTTTCTAGTAATTACAGGGAAAATACACCAAAATTCTTTTTATCAAATCAAATTAAACCTACCAGAAACAAATACAGGATTTATGCATCTGTACTGTATACAATTGACAACTGGCATTTTTAGGTTCTATCACTGCTTCGTTTCTGTGTTGACAAGACAACGAAACTAGAAGGTGAGGCAGGCACAGCAAGTGGGTACAGCACATTCCAAGACACCTCTCAGTTTGTACAGTAATAGATCAATGACATGGAAAAATACCAGTGCCAAAACCTGTTCCTTTTCTTGGTGTCTGCCTGTGTCACCCAAACATGATAACATTAATGTTAATGACAGCAGGTGCATGAAAGCAACAGGAAATTTAACTCCTGTTGGTTCTTGGTAGAAATGTAAATCCTGTTGGTTTCTAGCAGTTCTACAAGAAAAACAGAAACAAAATAATTTCCAGCCTTCCTACTGAGTTACTCTTACCACTACTCATGCTTGCCATTAATTACAAGTGCCACTTAAAGAACTCTTATTTGATTTTTACCAAAAGTTAACATGAATATTTGTATTCTTTGAGAAAAACTCTTTTCAAGACTGAATGTGTGTGTTATTCTGGCTGTAATACATTTCTCATGGACATGACTCTTTAGGGATGACATAAATTTCAAGGAAATACATTAGGCTTTATGCAGTTGTCACTGCATGGTGATGTAAACTAAAAATGTAATGGAAGATTTAGCAACAGAGACATTTCAAATGGAATAACAGTGTTTTGTTTGCAAGGTTTTTCCGATATTTTCATTTCAACTTCATTTAAAATGAAACTTTTGTAAGCCTGAAACAGGCATGAAAAACATCGACCTGCAATTCTAACTCTGCAAACATATTTTAATATAATTTTAGATTCTTGTTTTAATAATTTGTAACCAGATGATGTAAGGACCATGGAGATAATTTTATACTAATGAGATGGATCTGAAACTTCACCATTTACCCCCCATGATTTTACTGCACTAGTTTAACTAGAAGTTTTCTGTGACCTGTTAGATATTTACCTAGCTAAAAGCAGACTTGAGCTATTTGAATGTTTCAGCAGAAGGCTCCTCTCTTGCCACTTAGCTGTATACAGATTTCCATTGTCTAGCAGCAATTAACCTGAAAGTGATTGATGTATACCTCGTAGGGAAAAAAATTATAGATGTATGTTTATCCATTAAAAAGCACAAGACTCTAAAGTGACCTAAACAGATTAAGGAAAGAGACATGTGGGCTGCTTTATACTGGAAAATTACTGGACAGTGCCAGGACTCCTATGCTGTGTTACTTCACTTGCCACACTTAAATTTTTAGCATGGTACCTGACATAGTATTGCTTTATATTTACATCTATCTATATCTATATCATCTATATCTATATCTATATCTATATCTATCATCTATATCTATATATCATCTAATATATCTTTATCTTTATCTTTATCTTTATCTTTATCTATCTTTATCTTTATCTTTATCTTTATCTTTATCTTTCTTTATCTTTCCAAGCAGGACTACTTGAACAATTCCTGAGCACAGCACACACAATTAACACTGGCCATGGTCCACTCCTTACAAACAATTTGAATGCTACAACCTCATTCTGGAAAGCAAGAAAATTTGAAGTATATACTCAAGAATTGTAATGTACAAGAAGAGCTCAGTGAGGGAGAACACCCTAGTCACATTCAACTCATTCATATGGGCAGTTACCAAAATGGATCAAATCTGACCTATATTCAGCTGTGTGAAAGACTAAAGAATCTGCCTAGGATTCCTCTACTGCCATAAGAAAGAGCTGATCACCTCTAGCAGCTGAATCCTACCAGCTATTGCAGACAGCTATGAAATACTTTCTTGGGAAAAGTGAGTGTGGCTGACAAAGCTTTTATCAGTGACTTCACTTCAGATGGTCAGGGAAAAGTGAGGCACAGTCTGGGAACTGGGAAGTTGGTTGTGTCCATCCTTCCCTGCTGGTCACTCCTCTTGCCATGTCCCTTCCCCCAATTTTCTTTAACAGAAAGTTTAATTCATCACTTGCTGTGAGCTTCTAAAGAATGAGAAACTGTCTCATTTTTTTTCTGCTAAGGGATTTTTACTATCCAAAAGGATGCAAAGTTACTGGTGCTGCTTTTTCTCATATAGCTACAGTTGTTTAAATGCTGTGGATGCATGGTCTCAGTGGCAGAACTAACCACCCTGAAGCATGTTTCTCTCTCCAGGAGTTTCACACTGAAATTCCAGCTCTGTAAGCAAAATTTGTATTTCTGGCCATCTTAATAGCATAATTTTTATTCAGCTCTATTACTGCAGGGCCCTGAGATTGGTCTTGGTGTCCCACTGTGCTAATGCTTTTGAGTTTTTTATATTTTTTTCTTAAACTTATATTTATGTTTTATGGCCAGAGAGAATATATCAATGTGAGCAACCACTCTCCAAATAGTTCTACTTCAACTTTATGTATTTTTGTTATTGTCTGTGCAGCTCTTCTGCTATAAGACACTTTTTCAAGAGGTTTTATCTGTATTTATGATATGATATGTTTTGCAAATAAAGCAATAATAGTAAATATATTGTTCTGAAATCTCAGATGTAGGTCAGAGGGAAAGAAGGAAAAAACCAATTATTCTCCCTCCTTGTTTAAAAATACTTTAAATCCTTCTTGTTTTCACACTGACTCCTTTTCATCCCTATACATTTCCCCCATAAATGTGCTCGTTTAAGACTGAGCTTTCAAACTCTGATTACAGTTCAAGCTGCAAGTGAAACCCAAATGGATTGTGTGTGGAAATATTTGGAATTTATTTTCTTCCTACTTTATGCTCTGGGTCTCTTCATGGATCCTCCACACAAGAATATTTGCAGTAACATAAGCAATTTTAAATGCCAGAAAAGGTGTAGGGTTAATTAAAAATATGAGATAAATGATGGAGAAATTCTCTTAGTAGTTCCTTACAAATGTCAGGTGAATAAGCCCTTTTCAGGAAAGTAAGTAAATCTTTTTCTTCAGCATTTCAGAAATTCCGTGTGAATTTCATGTATATTTTTCCTGACTCTTTTTCTCTAATGCTGTGCTAAGACTATTAAGATACAAGCTAGAAAGTCAAAGTATGCTAAGCCCCAAACATAAGAAAGACATGAGCTTGTTGGAGTGAGTTCAGAGCAGAGCCACAAAGATGATCAGAGGGCTGGAACATTTCTTTGAAGAGAAGACAAGCTGAGAGAGTTGGGATTTTTCAGCCTGGAAAAGAGAAGACTGGGGAGACCTTGTAGCTGCCTTCCTTTACCTAAAGGGAACCTACAAGAAAGCTGGAGAGGCACATTGTGTTTCTTACACACAGTGACAGGACAAGGGGAAATGGCATTAAACTGAAAGAAGATAGGCTTAGTTTAGATATTAGAAAGAAATTCTTCACTATGAGGCTGGTGAGACCAGGAGGAGATTGCTGAGGGAAGTTGTGGATGCTCCATCCCTGGAAGTGTTCAAGGCCAGGTTGAATGGGGCCTTGAGTAACCTGGTTTTGTGGAAGGTGTCCCTGACCAAGACAGACAGGTTAGAAACAAATGGTCTTTAAGGTCCTTGCCAGCTCAAACCATTCCATGATAAGCTGATAAAACCCTTTGCTGCTGAACAACTTTCTGAGAGATTCTAGCAGTTTTCAGCGGACTAAAGCTGAAATTCTTCTCTTGTTATTTTTCCTTCAAGAAGAAGCAAACTTTTAAAAGTAAAATGTTGTAGACCTGCATAGCCACAATTTCTATTATGTTGAAGAGACATTTCCTACTGAATGGGGTTTCAGAAGTGGCAAAAACAGTTAGTCACAGTGGATAAGTGTCACAGCTTATTGGTTCTGCTACAACAATCAGCAGCTTTTTGGTAAATGGCATAGTTAATTACACTGTTATGTTTAACAGTGCAGTAAGATGAACAGGAATCTTTCTGTTAGAAAAAAATGTTTTTTTCTGAACATTTCTGAACATGGTTTACACAGTGAAGGCTTTTCCTAATATTTGATGTTCTGTGATCTGTCTGTTTTTTTACCAAAACTTAAATTCTAGAAGACACAGCAAAGGCTGCAGGAAGTCCCTTGGGAGGCTGTAAATTTCCAGCAGCACATTTTCCTTACCTATAGCTTCTTATTATCCAATGGCATGAGTGTTAAATAGGATGAATTTGAATCAAGAATACTGGAGGAAAAGTGTGAAAACACAGGAATTATTGAAACATGGTGGGATGAATCACACTGACAGAATGTCAGCATGTGTGGATACACATTGTATTAATGGGAAAAATTTAGGAGTGAACACAGGAAATGCTTTTTGTTGCCTGTTTTCATGCAAAGAACACTTAATAGGAAAGCTGAAAATAAATATACATTTGGTACTATTTTCTTAGAATGTTAGTAGTTAGACACAAGTCAAAATATTGGTGACAGAAATGTCAAATGTGAATGTGATTTTTATTTTAATATTTTGATTCTAGAACAACCATGATTCTGAGCTCTTATCTCTTCAACTATGGCCCTGGACAAACTCTCAAAAAGATGATTCAGACTCACGAATGGATATAGAAACTTAATTTCCACACTTCTAATATCAAAGTTACCTCTGTTGGAGGATTTCTTGTAGCAGACACTGCTTTTTAAAATTTCTCAGATGCTAATTACCTGCTTTCTTATTTCAAAACAATGACCTTCTGAATTTGTCTGATACAAAGTACATATTTCTCAGACTGTCTGTAACTGAAATGGTATTATGAGATATATTATGCTGCAATGAAGCTACTGGTAACACTCAGACTTCAACAGTATTCCTTCCAAGCATAATATATATTAGTAATTATAATTTATAACATGGAAACCACAGAGTGGCAAAGGCAGATTTTAAGAGAAAACAATATGAGAAGTATGTCAGTATGGAAAAATAAATATGAATTATGGAAAATATTGAAATGTTAAGAGCAAAGGCCTTGTATGTCTTTCTGGAAAGGTCCAAGTAGTAATGAACAATATTCTTCCAGGCTACATATTTGAAAAGTCTGCATTCAAAATGTGAAATTACACTGGAGCAGAAAAAATTTTGACTGTCCTGAAAGGCAAAGAAAATGGGGGGAAAAGTAATTCTACAATTTGTGAGATTCCATTTGCATCCAATTGTGTCATTCCCTTCTTGCAGGAGCTGAGTTTTTGGAAACCTCAGTGAGGGTGGGTGATCCCCAAGGGGTGTTAAGAGAGGGGATCTCTGGGCATGTTTGCTCCTGGCACTGCAGTCTGTCAGTACATGAGGTGTTTATGGCAAAAGTGAGGCTTTCTGCTACTGTCACAGATATGGTTCTACCTGCAAGAGGTAAGGAATCCCTATGTGAACAACATCTCTCTGCACTGTTAGAAGAATCACTGGGAAAAATAAACATTTTTTTATTGTCAATACAGGGAATGGCATAGTATTGTCAGGAATACTGTCAATAGAGAAGAAGACTTCTCTACTAAACACGGCATGGGCAGTTAGATTGTTTTCCTGACATATGGAGCTGAGCACAATATCATGTGACATCTTCACAACAAAGAGTTTTAATCCACAGGCAAATGGCTAAACCATCAGCTTCTTCATTTGCAGATTTCTAATAAAATTAAAAAGAAAGCCAAACCCTTTCTGGTTTCAAAACAAAATTGGAGCCAAATAAATCCTTTTTATGAGATGAAATATATTTTAATGACACATCCAGTGAAATTAAAAAAGAAAGGTAGTCTTGATTACTTTCTTCCACTTTTTTTTTTTTTAACTGAGATATGATAGAGAATAACTCATTGAAGGGACAAATCTTTATTGCCTATATATATCAGGAAAAAAAATTAGCTGTACAGGTCATTCTTCAGAGACATTCAGAAACCTTGAATTGAAAGACTTGTGTTTATGTCTTTCATAGTCAACAAATCCAATAAATATTTTGTCTTTTTTTATCCTGAATAAGGAATTTAAATACATTTTTTGTGTTGTTTTGCCAAGTCACCATTTAAAAAAAAAATTGAAACTCCATGCAAATAAAAAATATAAAATATGTGACTTTTAAAAAAAATACTGTTGGTTTTCTTCTTGTTGCATTACATTCTGTCTGTTTGCTGCAAGTAGCAGGAATTTTGTGTATATGCCAAAAATCCTGCAAAACATGATCACTTTATATTTCATACCAATAAAAAGCCCATTTTTCTCTTTGTACGTCAGCACTCTCTACTTCTTGTCAAAATCTCCAGCTGTGGACAAAGCAATATTAGGGTATTTTTATGCTGTTGCATTTGGTTCTTCTCCTTTTGAAATACAGGTTTTACTGGATAAATTAGAATACTAGAGCTGGTTGTTTCAAATAACCTTTTTTTAGATGTTTCCTCTGAAGTATTTTTATTTTTGTACATTATGTTACTGAGCATTAAATCTAATTGGAAATAGGTATGTCAGTGACTAGTGTGCAATCAAAGACACTTAGCTACAGTCTCTAGGCTTGTTTATTTTCTCAGATTATTTAAAAGAACAGTAAAATGCTTTCTTTTCCTCACCCTTGGGAATGAAAACAGTTGGGAACTTTCTTGTATGTTTCTTAAAATACCATGATTGCTATAATTTTTGTGCATAAGAATACGTCAGACTCTCCATTTATTGGAATTACAAAGTGTCTTGAAAAGGCAGCAGTGTAGGGAGATACAGAAGATATTGAATTAGGTTTAACGTACTCACCCTATGAACACCTGCAGGCCAGAACACCACCTTTTAAATGGTGTAAATTGTATTTGTTTTAAGTAATTCTTGCACATAGATTAAATTAGAGATATTACAGGTTTGTGCAAGCTCATCTAACTTGAAGGTGGCAATTAGTACCTATTTAAAATACACTACAAGTTACTGTCTTGAGGCAGTTATCTCTGTCAGAACTGCCAGTTCTCTTGAAAATAGATGCACATACAGGTTTTGAGATGTCAAATGAAGCATAAAAAATAGTTATTGAAACTTGATATCTTAATCATTCTGATCAGCTACAGTGAATCAAACATTTTGCCTGGGGCAAATTTCAGTAGGAATCATAAAGTGCTAATGGCCATGGGTTTTTGCCTAACTCTGAAATATCAAGCTGAAGACTATATTTGCATGTAAAAACTTACTGTGATGGAAATCGATAAAAACAGTGAAAAAGTTAGACTTATCAGCTCCTGTGAATTTTAATTGGCTTTTTAAAGCTAAAAATATGAGAAAAGTCTGTGGTAAGAGATACTATTTGAAAATAATAAATATTGAAAAGATATAGCTGACATGAGGAAGCAAGAATAGTTACTGTAATTGGATACCAGGTTATGAATGAGGAAAAAGATGGAAGAGATTAAATGCCTCACACAATAAAAATGAGACCTGCAAGACAGTAGGAGAGTCTAAATGTAGAAAAGAGATTGTATTACTGCAACCTGTCTTGGAAAGTTTGAATAGCAGAGCAGGAGAACTCTGTTCCTCCAGGCTGACATCTTTTAATGAACTCACCACTTCCTCTCTTCCTTCCAACTCTTCTATTTTCTCTAGTAAACCAGCAAGAAGCAAGTGAAACCTGCCCAAAATTTAAAAAAAAAAAAAATTAAAAAATAATAGAATTAAAATTCTAGGGAGGAGCAGGAAAGCTAATGATATGCTGGAGGAATACAATTATACTAAAGGTGATACTGCTAAAATTTGCATAGGTTCATTAGAAATCAGCAGTTTCAGTTGTCTTCATCACTGCTGGCTTCATCAATATCAGCCACAAATAAAACTAACATGCATATATTAACCATCCTGGTATAGAGCCAAAGCACCTGGGTAAGGTCACTTACCTCCTTTAAGGATAATATTAATCATGATTCTAGCATGGTTTTGGTTCAAGCTGATTGTTATCTTGGCACTCTCCTGAACAGAACAGGGGCCTCTCTCTTTGGGCAACAGGTGTGAGGTGACTGTTCTTGGGACCAGATGAGAATTCAGCCGTGTGACGCTGATTTGTGCTGTGCTATTTTCTCTCAGCTCCATAGGAGTTTTGGCTCATTTTTTACTTCAAGCCTCAGAGACAGCAGGTAACTCACCCCAAGCTCCTAATCAGGCTGAGCACTATATAACTTGGATGAGAAATTTACACTGTTTCATACATTGTTATTCACTGCTTAGAAAAACCTTTGCTTTGGCAAATTATGCAATTTTGGGAGCAGGTGTTGTATTTAATTAGAAGCTAGGCTTTTTTAATCTTTTTTTTTTTAAAGAGAAGATAAAAAATATAAATATTACTAACTAGTTCTAATCATTCAACATTCACATTTGTTGGCTGTAAAAGTGGATGCTGCTCCTAGATTTTACCTGCATCTGCTTAGATTAGATATGAGAACATCTGGTCTCCCTGTTTGTGCCAGGATTGAGCATTTGCTTTTTAAAGCAGGATCTTTCTCTTAAATAGGTGCTGTGCTACCTTCCCAAGTCAAGAGTCTCCATGTCCATCAGTCCCATGGTTTCAGTATGCTACCCCTTGACTTTCACACCATTTCAATGAAAAACACTGTTTCCAGCAGTGTTTCCTTGATAGTTGATAAGTCAGTCAGTACAAACAGTATTAGGATTTTCAGTGTGAATATTGCCTTACTGATATCAGGGTCCTCTTTCTGAGGTTGGATGAGTCTCTAGGATACAGCATAACAGAATTTGCATGATATATAAAAATTAGTGTGCTCCTTTTATGCAGCACCAAGCCTCTTTGTCTGTATGAATAAAATCAAAACCTGATTTTTGAGATTTTAAAAATTTATTTTGCCCAGTCGACATTTCATGTTGCTACTGGGCATATGGAAATGATGTGAATCTATATGATCTGCCCATTGAAAATGGCTCTGCAAAAAATTGGTCATGACTTGAATGCCATTTTGCAAAAAAATGAAATAATTTTTAAATTTATAATTATTCATGTCAAAATCGCCATATGCTACAGCAAAAATCATCAGACTTGTGAATATTGAACTGTATGTATTTATGTGAAATATGTATCAGAACTTAGAGGTGTTGATTTGAAACTTCTGGATATTTGGGAGCTGTCTTGTTGCTGGGGCTGACGTTTATATTGTGTATAAAAGATTGAATACATCAGTGTTCTAATAAAAAAACACTGGTACAGCGTCAGTGCTTTGGAATAAAAATACATGTTTGGTGTAAATGTTATGTCTGTCTTTTTTGTATTGGCAGCAACTTACCAAGATGATTATAAAATAAAGGAAAATTGACGCATAAGGAAATGGCAGTTTTGGTCTTACGTGAAAGTTTTCTATAGTAGAGGAAAACTGCTCATTTGTGTTTTTAAAAACCAGTAACACTCTGACATTTGGAAAAACTGTTACATAGTCTGAAATGAAACTAATGTGCTGTCTGCCCAACCACATTCCTGAGTAGGATATTTTGTCTATTTCTTCAGATAAGATAAATATGATACAAATATGATTGAAACCTGAAGAAAGTGAAAAGGACAGTAGTGCTTAAGGTCAGTAAAGACAAAACTAAAACTTGTTTGCTTTCTGATGACAAGTTCTTCAACAATGTAATCTTGTTACTGGCAACAATACCTAGAGCAAACTGGGCAACCCAAGTTTCTTGGAAAATTGGTTATTAACAATGATTTGGTAAGAAGAAATTAGGTATTGTAATTGAAGTAGAAATTTTTATTGCATTCTGCAACACATAATTTCTGAGCCTTATAATGCAGTAGAAATGAGATGTAGAAAACTTCTAGGAAGGACTAAAGCAAACTCAAAACCTCCAGGTAAATTATTTAGCTATAAATGAGAATATGATTTGAAGTGATATGATACATGAAATAAAAAGTCTTCTTAAGATCAGTAAGAGGTTTTTCAAGGACCGGTTTTCCTTAAGATGGGAAAACTCTAGCAAAATCAGTGTATATGAAACAAATGAAGTCACTAATAGAAGTTAGTCTCCATGTTCAGCATCACCTAGAACCTCCCCACTGCCTGCCCTTAATCCTGGAGCCAATTAGCAGGTAAAGGAAAAAGAAAAGGCATGTTACCTATTAAGTCATAAAAGCTGTCAATTTTTCAACAAGAGTTTAAAAAAATCCAAACAAATCAACAAAAGCTTGTCATTAGCAAGCAGTAGTAATAGAGAGGAATTACAAAAATGATCAAAGAAACATGGTCCACAGAGCCCTACAGAATAGCAGAAATAAGGATAGTATTATAATACTAATAATTATAGTAGGAAGAAATATAAGTGAAACAATCAGTATTAATTTTTTTCCTTTAATTTTTAAAGGAAATACATATGCAATATGACTTTACAAATGAAATTTAAAACTTCAGCTAATTGATAAAAACACATTATTTTAATTCAAGTTGCAGGCCAGTTTCTAGTAAGGCATTGTTTTCTGTAGAAATTGCCATGGAAAATTGTGATTGTCGGAAGATTGCTGACAAATTTTTGACAACAGCAACTCCCACTGACTTCCCTTAAGGGAAATTTCTCTCTGAAATTTTTTTCCTGGCACAAAATGATTAATAGTTTTCTTAAGAAATGGTGCCAAATCTATTTAACTGAAAAACAATTTCATGAAATTACAATAGCAAACACAGGGTGATCTCATCCCACTTTATCTGTTTCACGCATCACGCTGCAAATCAGGCAGGGATGATAAGAGGAAAATATCCATATCTTTAACAGGGCACATGTGTATGTCAACAAATGGGAGCATATTGATCTGGAAGTAAGATCTATTTAAAATTACATAAAAACTCACAAAGTAGTGTTTTGAGTACTTTATATTTAATTCATTTTGGGAAGAGTTTGCAAGCAGTTTGAAAGCATGTATCGTGTTTCATAATAGAAATAGAGCTGATCCCTTGGGACCATACTTGATGATTCCCAGACCCAGGCTAAAAGGATGTGTTATAATTGCAACTGCAGAATTCAGGTTGCTCACATTTCAGCTTTCCACCCCTGCTTTTCATTCATGTTAATCTAATTCAGTAGAACTAAAGTATATGATAACCCCCCGAACTTTTAGTCCATACCTTTAAAGACCTGCAATTCTCACAGTTTTGGAGGAGATTATTGCACTGATACTTTCTTTAAATTAGGAAATGGAAGTATTAAAAGCTTGATGTTCTCTGTTCACTGAATGAAGGTATATGTTTAGATCTTTATATGTTTATATAACATAAATCATTTTACATACAGTTCTTTGTCAATGACTGACAAAAATCTTGTCACTTTTCCTGATGATGTTTTGACAGCTGTGCATAATATTTAAACAATGAAACAGATTAAATGTCACTTATAGTTTTAAATGTACTATATCTTTACATTTGACAAAAGAGTTTTATGATTCAGGTTCTCTAGATGAATTTAATATTATCTTTTTTATATGACAAAAGTAACAGACTTGAAAGCAAGTGAAAAACCTGAAAGTAAACATACTTTGCAATATTTCCTGCACTCTTTGATATTCTGGGATCTCTGATATGAAAAAAAATAAATTTCTAACTTCGGAAATTCTTTAATTCAACCAGATTGTTCTTGTCACAAGAACATATTGTCATTCAAGTTTGAGATCAGTGTCAAAACTTATCCAAAACTGCTTTTAAAAATGCATTTTTTCTATGTTAAAGGCTTCATATTCAGTATTTCTTGGTCTCTATGAAAATTTATTAGGGAAATTCATTTTAAATGAACATTTTTTCTTGTGCCAATCTTGAATTTGATATTTTCTATGTGAATAAGACAGGAAAAGAGATGTATATATAAAATTTTTTTTTGGTAACAATGTCTAGATGTTTAAGCACAAATAAAAGTTTGTAACCAAGTTTCATGTCTTAATCTCCACAATTCTTGAATACTGGATTTTCATAAAATATCCTTTAGAATGCAAATAAATGAAGCCCTCCACTGAAAAACTGATCATTCAATATGTAGATTATGTATCTTTCTCTTAGTGATATAGTGATAGGCTTTTTTTTTCTGCTCTTACTTTTATGAGATTAAAAAGGCATGGTGAAATACAGAGAAAATTGGTCTTTGAAAAAAATGGAATTGTTTTAATTGAAATAGATTGCTAAAGCTGTTTTGATAAATAAAAATTTCTATGAATTATACACCCAAAATTTTAAGGGCGAACAAACTGATTAAATTAAGAATATATAACCTTTCCCTAATGGGCAAGCATTTTACAGACTAACTTCTTTTTTTATTTATTTTTCCTTTTTTTTTTTTTCCCCCATGGATCAAATATCTCAAAAATCTGCTCTGGTAGACTTGCATACAAAGCAAATATTCTAATACTAAAAATAATGTAAACATACATATTTCTTAAGGATATCCCATCTGTTTTAGTAGAGCAGAGCAGTTCCTTTTGAGCAGGCTAATATGGGTCATTAAACATCTCTCACTGTGAGTTCCTGAGAAGCAATAACTGCAGTCTTAACTTGGGATCACATTTTCCAGTTGAACAAGATCTTCCAGGCAAAAAACCAAAAATGAACTGGAAAAAAACCTAATAGATCTTTTACTCTTGGTTTTTGGGCCCAAAACTACAAAACCACAATGTACTTAAACTCTATAAAACTCTGTAATAGAACATCTAACTAGTTTATCTACTAGCATGGAAACTATTTCTTCATTTGTCGAAATGGGTGTTTGCAATTCATTCTTGTAGGCAAAAGTGTAGCTATAACTTCCATAAACCTTAAATAATTCTATTTGTTGCTCACTTTTAATGACATCATCAATCTTTTTCCTCTTAACTTACCTGAAGGGTTTTTGCCCTTTACAATATACAGTTTCTATGCTTTCAGTATGCATTTATACATGATCATCAGCATAAATAAATGCATAAGTAAGAAGAGTACTGCTGAGAGTTTCCTCAAACAGGTTTTCATGGAATTTCCTTGGATTTTAAAACTTTTTTCCTGGTCAGATAAATATCTGTAGCTGTTTGTGGTCAGGAGTACCATGACAGCACTTCTCTAAAAAAAAAAAACCAGAGATTGATGTAAGGTAAAGTGGCAAAGATAAAAAAATAGTGTTTGGGAGTTTTTTGTGTATGGAATTACATCCAAAAAAAATCTGTCCATTATTTGCTTCTGGTCATTTCACTGACATTTTGGTTCCCATTTCAAAGGTGCTATAATCATCAGTAAAGGTTATCTGTGCCATTGTTCTCGACACATTTTTTGAGAAGAATTGGTATTTTCTGGTACATATTGGTAATTATTTTTGTTGTCTTCCTTGTGCCTCTAAGTTCCTCAAGGTGAGCAGCTCCCTCAAATGCTTCAGGCTGTTTTCTGCCATGTGCCTTTAGTAGGCTATCCTCAATATTATTTCTATTTTACATGGGAGATCTGGTCAAAGGAAAACATACTCGCTGTTCTTTGCCAGTAGGGCTTATACAGCTGCCTGTGTCTTTTTGGCTTCTGCTTCTTTCTGTTAGTTTACTCAGATGACTCAATTGGCAGACCATGCATAGAAGTATTGAGTAAAATATGTCATAAAACATTACTCACAGAGATGTAAAAAAGTGTTATTTGAAAAACAAATGACCTAGCTGCACCTCTAAATCTGAGGTCATCCAGCAGAGAATTCAGAATTCCTCAAAGTGCAAATGTAACTAGTAATCCAAAGAGAAAATTGAATCTAGCAATGATTTCTTTATAAGTGTATATAGCAAAATTTTTCTCAGATCTTGTATACCACACTGAAATATGTAGTTGTTAGGTTTTCCAGTGATTTCTATAGCTTGTATTTTGTTTACTCTTTCCTTGAATTAAAAAGGACCCAAAATAAAACTTAATAGCAATTTGGACAATGTTACTAGAGGAGATATTGTTGGAATCTATTGTTAAAATATATACTACGTGAGGTGACTTACAGATGTTTAATTCTGAGTTGTTCCCCATTTCCATTTAGAAATCATTAATCTGTAAATTAATTGTGTTGAAAATTATCTTTCATAATCATAAACTTCTCAAACCCAGGATGACTGAAAACAGCTTTATTACAGGCTCAGAATTTCATAGAAAACCTCCAGTGCATATAAAGATAAATTCCATTTTCACAAGCTCTAAGGAGAATACAAATGATTGACTTTCTATCCTGCAGTCAATAGCTTATTGACAGTTTTAGGTCTAGATGACAAAACAAAGAACAGAAATCAATGGCAGTGGAGAAAAGATCAGATCAATAGCTGAATTTCTCATTAATGGAGCAACTGTCAGTTTTACTCACTTTGACAGAAAAAGACAACAGCCTCACAGCCTTTCTGACTCAGAATGGAGAGCAGAGGTCAAATATGCATAACGAATGTGGATCTGAAATTTCTTTAGACCAAAAAACCCTTGCATCTGTAAAATTAATTTTTAAATAGATATATGATCCCTGGAGTAAAGTCCAACAGAAATAATAAGAAATTATGGTTAAGCATTTACAGCGCTGTTAGGGTCTCTAAACCTGTTTTCACAGACAGCACTGCTGTGCACTTATACAGAGCAGAAGTATGTTCATAAATTTATCATTTTTAAAAATTAAATAATTTTGTGGGTGGGTAAGGTCAGTTGTGTTGGTCACTTCAGTAAAATATGGAGCACAGTTTTCAAACTTCCCTTTGTTCTTTTCGGAAAAAAAAACCCAAACATTGATTGAACAATCTTTATGCTACATTTATTTTCTGATCTGCAGTTAAAATTAATGAATGGGGGAACCTCCTGATAATGATTGGAAATTATATAAAGGAATAAAAGAAATAAATTAATAAATGAATACAAATGTTTATTCAGACATTTCATATCAATGATTGTATTTTCTGATCCTCTATCCTACTGTTCTCATGATTCTTGTAACTTGTATATCATCTTTTGAGTATTTTTAGTAAAAGCCTATTGTGAAAATCCAATTCAGTAGAAGTATGCTAGTAATTTTTGGTGTGTAATACATGGGTTGCACCAATACTTCTCAAATAGCTATTCACAGATTAAAAATAAAGAAGAAAAAAGCAAAGTAACAAAAAACCAAAACCAAACCCATAAACTTTTCCTTCATCAAAAGAAGAATTTTCTGTGAGAAGAATAAAGTAGAAAGCAAGGGTCATGAATCCCCAAAGCTATTTAAGCTCATAAATCAGAGCTCATAAAAACAGTAACAACAGTCACTAATTAAACCTTATCATTTATGAGAAGAAGTTTTAAATATGCACTTGAATCATGTTTTATTTTAAAATAAATGTAATTGATGGCCACATATAAAGGATTATAAAGGATTATATATGATTTCTTGAGTGGTCAGCCGGTTACTGTAAATTGCTATAGAGTTCAATGGATCAATAGGTTAACTGTAAAACCTTCTACTTAATGCTTATAATTATTTGTAATACATGGTACTTAAACCTAAAATGCTTATGATATTTATGAAAATTTTATAGTCTATTTGTATATGCAATGCTTTCTGAGGGATGATAGATAATGCTCTGAGGCAAGAAGATTGATTTCTATCAGAGCAGAATCAGAAGAATGTAAGATTTTTTGTCCTCAAATCAACTTCTCATAACACCCCAGAAAAAGCCTATGGGTTTCTTTTTTAAAATGCAAAAGTATGTAACTGCAAGTAACATAATGCAAAATTCCTACCCATCTCTTTTTATACATAATACAGTTATTTTTCTTGGATGTACAAGCAATAAATAGAGGCAATCAACTGATTATGATATAAATCTGCAAAGCATGAATAGACCAAACAATATTAGGTCATTCTTAGTTCAAATGTACTTTGATAAAAATAACATCTTGATTCAGGTTAAGCTCTTTGATTATTTTTCACTAACTTGTGGTATTTAAGGCTTCACAAAAGATAAATGGCAGTTATAGTTCCTTATATATAGTTCCTTACATATAGTTCCTTACAGCACTTTGAAAATTCAGATGCTAAATCATATATTTAATATCAGCCATGTTTTACCTATTCCACTTGCCCAAACTTTTCTGTGCCTATTTCTTCTTGTTTCCATGAGTACACTGCCTTGAGATGAAGTCACAGAACTCATTAAAATGCTAAGCAACATTAACCAAATAGGCAGTAATCAGGATCAGGGAAGAAATGGGGTCATAATCAAGTCACGCAAGTGCAAGAAGTAAAGAAAGAAAATGGACAATGAGTGAAAAGATGTTTCCAAACTTATACTTCCATGCCACTGTAACAATGGAACAAGACTTGTTCTGCCTAAAGAGACCAGTTCAGCTGATTAAACAAGAGTATTTCAGACTATTCTTCTGGTCTTATTGATGACTGTTCTTCATCAACAAATATAATGGCTATGAAAGAACAAGTGATAATAAAAGGAAAAATATTTAAGCTTTGTAGAACTTCTTGGATGTTCAAATTCTGTTGGAACATAACTGACCAGCTACCTATGAACAACCTACGTTTGAAAACAATGAGCAAGCTGCATCCTGCACAAGCAGGAAAGAGAACAGTAGGAGGAATTAAGAATGCTGAATTCAAATAATAATTGCTTCTTCCATCCAAAAGTATTCCTCAGTAATTACAGCTGCTAGTTAGAATAAGAAAATCTCACTACATATTTTATTGTGTGTTAATCAGTTCTAAATGAATTTTGAACCACTAGGACCTATAGGAGGCCTGGAACCTCTAGTGTCAGCTGAATCCAGCCTTCTTGTTTTGTCTTTCACTTTTTGTCTCAGCTGCTCCACTTATAGATGGAAGATTTTAGGTGGCTGTGTTTTCAGAGTTTCCCATTCATCATGCTAGCTTTTTGCAAATAATTTTACTAAATAATAATTTTGTACCTTAATACATTATGTAGGAAAGTGTGGACAACTTATTCTTGTGGACACTTAAAAGTTAGTAATTTAAGTGGTCCTTGTGTCTAATTCTTGTTCGTCACTGTATTGTTATCAAGACATGTAAAAAAAGACATCATGACCTCACTTGCCAGCTTCTCAAACATGCACAGGGAATAATATATCAGATCTTTAGTTTAACTCTGCTCATACTTCTACATGTTATCAGAAAACAAGTTCCTTTTTGGTTTTATTTTATCAATGAATGAGGACTGTGAAATGGCAGTTCTTTTGAATTTATCTACGCTTATGTTTCCAGAACTTTCAAAATTAATAACACTGGGCATTGATATCTATAATCTAGAGGATTTATAAAGGTGACCACATACTCTGTGATTTTACCTGCTTCACTGAGGAGATTCATGCAAAGGGCCTCTAAATCCTTAATTACCAATGTACCAGATAGACAGAGCACAGAAGGGATTTTCACATTAATAAGATAAGGACTATTTAATTTGTTCACAAGCTTAAAAAAATGGTTACTCCTGAAATGCATTAATAAAGCAAGTAATTATCTGAACACATGTTAGTTCTCAAAATTAGGATTAATACATTACTTTCCTAAACTTATATGTATATCTTCTTATATTTTTCAAAGTAGCAAATAACTGCATCTTAGTCTAAAGTGTAGATTCCACAAAAGAAACATAATTTCATTCAGTAATGTCCTTAAAAACACACATTCTAATCACTTTGACTTAATTTTTTTATATCAATAAATTTGTTCCACAGCCATCTGCTAATAAGTTAATTCTTTTAAAAAGTTCCAGATGTTGGGACAGCCACCTGTATTCTTGTGGATTTTAGGAGTCACATAAAAATTCAAAAGTAAGTACCAGTCTCATTTGTGGACCTTAGAAAATTAATCAGTGTCTTCCTGTTATTGATGGGAATGCTGTGAGCCCTTATTCAGACAAGTACATATATGCAGCCTTGCTGTCCAGAGGAAAGCATAAGGGAAATAAATCCTTAGCATTAAGGTTAAAAACCCTGATATTAGTGAAAGACTATGGCTTCAGATAGTGAGAGGAAAAGGGCACAATTTTCACAGGATTTATGAAAGAGTTTTTCAAGCACTTGAGTCATAGGGTTTATTTTGCCATTTTTACTTTTGGGAGGACAAAGGGGAGACATTACTTGTTGCTTCCAGAATTCCCTGCTGGGTGTCTATTCAACTGTTAATCAAAAAAACTGAAAGTTTTGGAAACCTTTCTACGAATAGGTTGCTCCCTGGCCTTTGGAGCAACCTACTGGTCTTAATGAAAAGCCAATTATGTGGGCATTTTGTAATTATGAACTACAAATCTAAAGGCAAATTTTATATATATATGTTGAGTTGAAAATATTACAAGATGTTATAAATGCATTATTTGATATTTTGAATTCTCTTCAGCCTGTTGGATACTATTGTATGGATTCCTACATTAATATAGACTTTCTATAATTTGGTTTTTTAGCTACTATTTTTTTTTCTGATTCAGAATTCAGCAGAATTCAGCAGACTGTATTAAGAGGTATTCCATCTCTGAAGTAGGGTGCTGCAAACACACTTTTGTCTCAACTCCACTAAAAGAGAGTCAGATCAGGTCTGATGAAGTGTTATGCAACATAAGTTGTCAGTAACTTTCTTTACATTTCATTGTTCATCTTCACTGCTGCTTGAATATCCTCTAGTTCTGATCTTAAGAGCTACTCAAGCCAATCAGGCACTCTTACTGGAATGTGGCACTCAGTCTCCATGTGTGCTGACTTGGTGTCCAACTCACAGATTCCTGTAGGCAAGACTGATCTTCAGTCTGGAGCAACAAACCACCTCAAACATCCCTCAAACTTAGGTTTATACAAGCATTCATTGATAAGAGAGTGGATAATAGTTATCCATGCTTTCCTTTTCAGTTTTCAGAAGTAACGAACATATTATCTGGTGGGGTTTTTGTTGTCTAAATGCTATGTTTAACTGAATATACAGTGTTATATCAAAAAATGTATTTCAGGACGATTTTTTATAATTGGATTTGATATCTTGTGTAGCAATGGGATTGGAGAGTGTTATCTTTTTGGTTTATCTTTATTTTTTTATCTTTTTGTTTATTTGTTTGCGTGGCTGGTTTTATCCCTGAATTCTGATACAGTGTATGTGCTCTTCCCTTGATTTCAATATCTCTCTGTTCTATACAAAGATCTTAAATAATTAAATTAATCTTCCTTTTATCATAATGGGAAGAGAGATCCAATTAGGCAGCATCTTCTCACAGCTTAATATCTGTTGTTAATATAAGTTGTTAAATTTCAGGGAAAATATTGAAGTCCAAATGCTTAAAACAGCAGAACAAATCTGTTCCTATAGAGCCTCAGAAAAAGAATAAAAGCTTTAAAAAGTGAAAGACAAAAAGGAATAAAGAAAATTTATATTTATATCTATCTATGTCATCTATATCTATATCTAATATATATCTATATCTATATCACCTATATCTATATCTATATATCATATATATATATATATATGTATATATCTACATGGAGATTTATTACCTATTACCACAAGCCCAGGACAAAGAAACTGTGAAGGAGTGTTAGGCCCTAAAGTCTCCAGAGTTTTGTTTTCCTTCTGACTTTTTGAGACGAGTTGAGCTGGCCACCTGTCTGCAGACTGATGCTAGGAGAAATGCTAGTGACTCTCCTTTAGTTCCCAATAATATATTCAGCACCAAATGAATCTCTCAGATGCAAATGGCAACAAAATTCAGGTCCATATGAACGGCTCTGCAAGAAGTGTTTTAGCAACCCTAACATTCAGCAAAGATGGAGACATCAATTGCATTGCTCCCTAAACCTGCTTCCATCAGGATTCCCATTTATCTAAAACTTCTGTTTCAGAAGACAGGCCTGGCAGATGACCCAGGTGCTACCTCTTCCATTTTGGAATCACAGAATCACAGACTGAGATTGGAAGGGACCACAGAGGGCCACCTGGTCCAACCTCTCTGTTCAAGCAGGGTCATCCTAGAGCTCGTGGCACAGGATTGTGTCCAGATGGTTCTTGAATATCTCCAATGAGGGAGACTCCACAACCTCTCTGAGCAACTTGTTCCAGTGCTCAGTCACCTGCACAATAAAGAAGGTTTTCCTCACATTCAGGTGATGCACATTCAGCATGAAGTTTCAAAGTCTTGCTGAAAAACAAGATTAAATAAATAGTGTTTATGACAACAATAGCAGGCTTCAAACAAAAACTAGGAAAAATATTTACATTTCAGACTTTTATTTCTTCAGATACTAATATTTGTACAGATTTTTTAGCGTAAAAAGACTTTATCATATTTTAAAACTAAAATATATTTGACTAATAGAATTAAAATCAAAACATTTAAATAACCTTGGTGTTATGAGTTCTTTTGCTGTAATACAGAACAATTATGTTTATTTTAAAATGGTGAGGTATGTAAGGAGAAAGCAGAAAAAAATGTATACACATAAATTGAAAAACTTTCATAATTATAGATAGTAATCATGAGAAAAACACAAATCAATAGCAAAAGGCCAAACTAATTACAATGTCTCTGCAGAATTAAGATGATTTTAAGATATTAAAGTAATATTTCCATATTTTAGGTTCAGATTGCAAAAAAAAGATTTGTACTGAATTTTAAAATGGAACTAATAGAGGACAAAAACTGCCACATTTTAATTACCTAAGATTTTTCTATGTACAGGAACTGAATACTGTAAACAACCACTGAATATCCCCAGTTCTCACTGGCTACAGCAGGAAATATTATGGTCTGTAATCTTTTGTGAAGCTTTTCTGTTTTCATACACAGAGCTTGAGACCTTGGGTCACTTGTGTTGTTGCCAAACTTTGTAGGTATGACTGAAACTGCCACAAAACAAAACAAAACAAAACAACCAAACAAAACAACCAAAACAAACAAACTAAATGAAAATCAAACTGGCATTTAGCAAATATATTTTTAATCACTATTTACTACCACCTGTAGTCATAGCAGGATTTTTGTATATGTGAGATTGTGAAACAAATTATACTGAAGCTAAAACAGGATTTTTACACAACATAGTTGTATGATTTCTGGTCCTGACTATAAATATTTCTTTTCCCCACTTGAGTACTCTTGATCACTTCTACAGCAGATTACCTTCATTCCAAGTTCAAAAGGAAAATTCCAGTTTTTTGATGAAAAGTATTTGCTATTATGGCACTTTATGACAAACAATCTTCTGCAGTCCCTGCGACTAATTCCTGCCCTCAAAGGTTTATCATTCAAAGAAGCAACCCAGAAAAAAATATATTTTTTTTATAAATAGTGGCTAGTCTACATCTCAAGGCTTTAAAGAAGACAGTGAATGAGATGACAAGTCACAGAGACATGTAATTCACATTGGACTTTAAGATACTCTTTGGTATTCTCTTTTTGATTTTCAGTTAGAGAAGACAGATGGTTGTGGGTGATATGGGAAATATGGGACTTTAGAAGGAATTTAAGTGAAAAATGAATGAGCACAGGTGGGAACATTGGTTTCAGGCTGAGGCTGACACAGAGCATATGTGCAAATGCATAGCAGTGTAGAAAGGCAGATGCAATGAGCTGCAGATGATTAAAGGCAGCAGAGAGAAACTTTTAAACTTTTTGATGCATTCATTCATTTTGAGCAGTAGTCAAAGTTAATATTGTCTTATTTTCTACTCATACCTTGAAAAAGTCATTAGTATTTGGAACATACCCATTCAAGCTTCACCAGGATTAAAAAACATAGTTATTTTCTACAATTATGACTCCCAGATAAAAACTGGCTTTCCTCAACAATAAAGTTATCTAAAATTTTTGCATATCAAATTACCCTGGAAAAGCCTGTCTATTTAGGAGCTCTGAGCTAGAATGGATTGCTTCAGTGACCATGGTAGCATTTTTCAGTAGCTGAAATTGTTCCAGAGGGATATTTTTATTCCTCTGGAAAAGGAATAATTTTTAGAGTCCAGTTCTCTGAAGGAAAATCTGAAAGTTGGACAAAGAATTGTAGCTGGTGTACTATGGAAGGATCTTCAACAATTTTCCCCAATTTCCATTGGTGTGTAGTTTAAAACAAATCAAATTTGGGGAATTGTGTTAAGAAGGTTGGGGGAAAGTTGTGAAGAAAAAGAAAAAAAAAATTAAATTGCAATAAGTTGAGAAAATTTTTCTTTTAGTCTTAAGACAGTAGATTGTTACTGGATTTAGTTCTAACATGGAAAATGGTTGCTCTAACATGAATAATGGCTGAATCATGTGGAACAGGGAAATTGTCTAAATTGATTTACCACAAGCAGCCATGGACTCACACAGGGGAAAAAGCCTGTGGAGATTGTCTAATCCAAGCCATCACTTAAAGCAAGATCAGGTAGCTCTTACCAGAGCTCTGCTCTGTCCAGTTGAATTTTGACTACTCAAGATGTAAAACCTTTTTGAGACTCCCCAACCCCTCTGGGAAACTTGTTCCTATGCTCAGTTCCCTTCACAATGAAATGTTTTGTACAATTAGTTACCTATTTAATTAATGGTGGCATGAAGAAAGTGGAGTCCTTTAGAATGAAAGACCAGCAAAGGCCAAAGCCCTGTATTCTTTGTCTGATCTGCCCAAAATGATATTAGGGTAAGTAATCCTTGAACTTTCAGGTTTTATCCAAGTTGCACAAATCCTGAAGACGCTGGCTGTCCTGTAGGCACTCACTGATTGCAGGGGTGCTCATACTGGACAGTGTCTGTTGGGTCTTGCTGCAGACGTACGCACGCTTCTATTCATCCACAGTGAAGAACACAGAACAAAAGGATTCCTGTATGTGTTATCTCATATTTCTACTGATATTTCTGTGCTGAACTGGAGAGAAAGAGAGGCTGATGTATAAAACCTCATCAATGTCACCATTCCCAAAGGAGAGTCTTTTCATCCATAGTTGTTGGAAGAGTTTTTAATTTTTTTTTTCTTTCAGAAAATGTCAGCCTGATTGACTGTATCACTCTTGCTCAATGTGACAGAGTATAACATCAAGAGAAGTCAGGGAATACAGGCTTTTCATGCACAATTCTAGTTGAGAAATTGTTCCAGAGATGCCATACAAAACAACCTATTCCCTGCCTATTCCTGCTGCTCACACCCCAACAAAGGTTACAGCAGTGGAAGAGTATCGTGAGTTTTGCATTTTCTGGAGCAGTGGGAAGAAGGAGTAGAGCAACTTGTCTCCCTTCAAATACAGCAATGGTGGCGCAGTCAGGAGTGGGGTTTTTTTTCTAGAAAGGCTAATCCAAGAAGTTTTTCTCACAAATTTTTGAAAAGATTGAAGAGTTGATATTTCAATAAAAGTAAGATGTGTTCAGACAAGATTGTGATATGCCATGTTTTGAATTATATTATAGTCTCCCTAAGCATTGGAGTTCATTCACCAAGTGAATTTCTTTTCTTAAGATGTATCATGATCTCCTTGATGAGGAGATTTTTCAAAATTTAGCACCCACATAATAGAATTTGTTACCAATAAATCTTATTATAATGGACAGTGGAAGCTGGAAGAACAAAGAAGCCAGGGGGTACTTCAACTTTTGTTTCCACAGGACTCTTCAACTATTTGATTGCAAGAAGAGTTTTGTAAGAGAGAGCAGCAGGTTGTAAGAGGTATATTGTAAGAGAAAACAAATACAATTGACAAAACAAATGAAACTATGTGAAAGCTCACATTGCTCATTGCAATTTTGATTGAAAATTCAACCTCTAGATGTCATTTTTAGAGACATATTATGTCATTTTTGTACTTAAGTATGCATGTGGATTACCTGAGAAAGGCAGTAGAAGACACTTGCTAGGCGTGGACATAGAAAAGGGGCTCTGCAGCTTTGGGAAAGGATTGCAGCACTCTAGAGTTGCTTCACTCTTATCTGACTCCAGAGCAGATGTGGGATGTGTCTACTCAATTCTGTCCTTCACCCTTTCTGCCTTTTTTCAACTTTCAATATTCTTTGAAACTCTTATGACTTGATGAAAATGAACACCAATTTTAAACATTTGCTGCTCCTCTTTAAAGTTTTTTCATTCTTGAGTGATTCTTATGCAGACTCTACAAGGACAGTATAAATATTTGATACCTTTAAAAGACTAATATCTACTAGTTTAGTCATGTAAAAAATACTAACACTAAAAATCTGTTTTGTGATTTTTTTTCTAGTTGTTCTCTTAAATTGGAACTTTTTTTGATGTGACTTCCCTTTTGCTGTTAATAAATTTTCACAGATGGTGAATGTTGATTGTCATAGTGACCCTCTTAATTTTCAAAGAGGGAGAAAATTCATATGAATAACAGTGACGAAGCTTAATGGGCTTATACATACTCAGAAATGTTGTATTCTCTTTGATTACAGGTGTACAGGATAGGTAGACATTTTTGAGATGTACTCAAACTTTTCCCTAATTTAAGTTCTTCAAAATAACTGAATGTAGAGTAGCCAGATAACAGAACTCTGTAATTCTCCCAAGTAATCAAGCACAGAGTACCCAGTTTTTCACATTTCAAACATGCCATAGTCATGCAGAGAAGTTCTTGCATTAGGTAACTCAAAGTATATGAACACTTAAAGAAATCTGCTTGTTGTACTATACTAAAAATAATCCATCAAGGATAATGTTTAATACTATCAAACTGCACAAATTCTAAATAGCATAGTCCAGAACTGCTGTTTGTCCTGATAAATTTTCTAAGTATCATAGCCAAGTCAAGAAAACCTTTAAATGCAGGCCAAACTTAATGTACTTTTCTGACTGATTGTCCTACAGATTGCAGGTTTTTTTTCTTTTCTTTGATATCTGTGATATCTTTGGACTGTGACATGTCAACAATGTTATTCCTGTCTTTAACGAAGGGATCCCAGCTGCAATTTCTTCCTCTCACCTACTTTGGCTTCACTTAATGCAGTTAGTTGTATTTTGAGAGGGTAGCAACAAAAAAAATTATGTGGGAAACCTGGCTTGGAAATCTAAGCATGTATATGTGCATATATATATATATAGAAAAGGGTATGCAAAGGACATCTTTAAAGTAACTTACTTGGAAAATAAACATGCTAATAAATATTTCTGATTAAATGAATATAGCTGTGGGACTTCAGTAAGTATATTTGCATAGACTCTCTTTCAAATTTGAAATAGTACAAGACCCAGATTTGTAAGGGTTTAAGTTTTAGATTAATCTTTAATGTAGGCTGTGAATAACATGATTATTCATGTGCTTTAGTGATATGCTGAATGGTAGTGAGAGAAATCTCCTTCACCTAAGGAGTGTTTCAAGGACTGGGAGAGTACCCTGGTCCACCATCACCTAAAGAATCTATATTTTTACCCAAGCTTTTTACACCTCAGAATGGAAAACTTCACTTAGCTTGCAATAGGCTTTCAGAGATTTAGAAATTTTTGTGTAGAGGGAGTGACAAGAATAAAAACTTGTATTCTACAATTAGGAGTTTGTCATTAATCATTTTTATGAAGTATAACAAAGTAACATGAATGTCAAACAAAAACATCATCACAAGTAATAAAAAAGCATAACTGTGACCTTAAGTGGAATTAATTGACCATTAAGTAGCAGCATAAAAATTCAAAGTAGCCAAAGAGTTCATTGTTAGGGCAGTATGCATCTGAATATTTCATACAAAACAACAAAGTAAAACAATACAAAATTCACATTATTGGAAAACAGTCTAGTAAAGCATTCTTCGAAAATAAGCTATAAAGCAAATTTTCACAGTGGTAGCATAACCTAACTGGAAGGTAATGAAACAATACAATCATTTTTAGCTGTCCCTTATGAGTCAGATAGGACATGCCCAGGTTAAATTAAAGGATGGGGGTGACTGCTTGGTTGCAGATGGAGGTATGCTTGGTAAGGAATATCAGTTGCCCAAGAGTTAGATCCTCCAGGATGTCAGGTATCATGTGTGCCAAAGTTGTAGGCCAGAAGAATAAGACAGAAGAACAACTCCACAACTAAACTGTTTTGTTTTGGTTTTTTTATCTCTAACTACCTACAGGCATTAAACAGGCTTATTTGCTCATTTATCCTTCAAACAAAGTACCTGCTCTACATTCTGTTGGGTCTCTGTAATGCTCATCTTCCAGAGCAGAGGCATTATTAGGAAACAGATGTTGTAGAACTTCTGTTTCCCGAATTCTGAAAGGACTTGAAGAGAAAGCAGTCTCTGAAATCAACCCACTTAGTCTATGTTAGAAAACTGACCACCTTAGATTATCTCTCTGTGTATCCATGCTGGAAGTGTGTGGACACTTCTAGAGAGAGTTTCTACCTTGTTTAGATAATTTACTTCCCTGAGAACAGATGAAGCCCTAGCTCCTGACTTGGTTACAGCAACCACGTGACTGAGGTTATGCGATAAATTTGAGCCTGAAACTCTAGAATTAGCTGATTATGCTTAAAAAGACTGGAATGTTTCACCTCAGTGATGTCTCTGTCCTGTTTTATGAATCTTTTGTTGGGAGTATGATGAAATGTTACAAAAGCAATTAAGCAATAGGAGGCGGTGTTAAAGCAGTTACACCAATGGTCACAGGGCTGTGTGGATCAGACTATGAAAATGGAGAAACATATAAAGAGCTTTTAGTTAGATTTCATTTAATGTTGGCTTATTTCATTTTATTTTATTTTGCTTTGTTTTGTTTTGTCTTGTTTGGGTTGCAACACTAAGAAGCTAGGGAAATCTTGAGCTACAGTTGTGTATGATGTCTTACTTACCCTTGATCTGTGTGCATCTGTTGTTATACAGTCCTTCAGGATCTGATTTTATGTCATTAATTTCTTCCTTTTTTCTGAAAGATGATGCTCATTCAATAACTGTGTTGAAAATAAAATGTGCTTCTGTATTGAATTTGTCTTCAAAGTTTAGGTTTTCACCCCAATTTCATGCAGAGGTTGGCAGAGAGAGTCTAGGCAGGAATCTGGAGGATGGTCATGTTATTTAGGTGGCTGAATATTACCCTGGGGGGGGTGAATTTCATATTATTTATGCTGTGGGAAAGCATGCTTAATTTGTATAAGTGCTTTTGCAATTTGAATGAATTATTGTAAACTTCTAAGCCATAACATAGTAGAAAATAAAGTTATAAAGCACAGTAATGATTCATGGGGTTTTGTTCTCTCTTTAGTGACTTGTCTGTGTACAAGGCAGACATGTACCTAATCCAAAGAGATTAAGCCTTCAATCCATAGATTAGCAATCTGACAGGTCTTTTCCAAATCCGACATTCATGACCCTGACCATTTTCCAGCTCCTGCTCCTGTATGTATTTGTCATGGCTGCAGCTAGCCTGCAACCAAAAATAAATTTGGCAAAAAAAAAATTGGTCATATCAGACCTCCAAACCCAACCAGCCTAGAAGTAAAACAAGTCCTCAGATAAAGCAGAGATAAATTGGGGACATAGGGACTTCACCCAATCACTTTTCATCCTAGGCTGCAGACATCTCACTGGTCAAAGAACTGGGCAGTGTTGGCACCAGACCAATCTGGTGGTTTAACCCAGGAGTGGTGGTTTAACCCAGGTGGTTTAACCCAGTGATTTAATCCAGGAGATCCTAACCTTCTATGTAAAGAGAACCAAACAACAAAACTCACTGTTTTCACATGGATTACTGAGAAATTGTGTTGTCCCTGTTTCTGACTCTCTAGACCCATGTAATACATATCTCCTCATACTTAATTTGGTTTCATAATGTTAACTTCTATGAAGACCAGTGTTTTGAATAAAAAAAAAAAAAAGAAACAACAAAAAGGCAAAAGAGATTTTACCAAATATTTTTAGATAGTGAATGCATTCAAAGAAATCACTAGTTGAAGTCTGAGGGTTTTTTTCCCAGTATTCATTCAATTTTAATGAATCAGTTAAGGAAACAACTGGGGTCAAGTGTTCAAAAGAAATGCATGAAATATACAATCTATTATACTTTAGATATCATTTAAAGCATTCAAAATTTTATTAAATTTATCACCAAACTAGAATGTTCAGAAAATAGTAGAACCTTATTGAAAGAAATAACTTTTGGACTAACGTCCTTAAAACAAAATTAGTAATACTGTAGTATTCTGGCTCAGGGATATAATTTCTTGAATTTTTTTTGATAATAAATATTCTGACTGTAGAAAAATGTAAATGACCTTTAGGATTAAAAAATGTACACACCAAAGTAATACATGAATGTGTATTTAAATATTTTTTTTAAGAATCATGTTGAAATATTGAATCTGTTATTTTTATTCATTAAGAATAGTGTGAGAAAACAGCTGGAAATTGTCAGAAATGTCATTCAACTCTTAGATATATTTTTAAACCTCTAGAATATGAATTAGAGTAAAACAGAAAGTGTAATTATTACAAGACTCCTTTACAGACATTTTGAATATTCTTGTTTCAAATGAACTGCAATACAAAGTTGCCATACAGTGTGCCCCTTTCTATTACATTTAGCAAAATGGATTTCTTGCTGTGATAAGTGATGCAATTGTCAATTTCAACAGAAAAGTGATTGTCATAAACACTGGGTAGCATTTTTATTTAAGTAACAATGAAGTTATTCAACAACTACTATAAATGGTCTGAAATTTGACGCTATAGTCAAAAACAACTGGGCAAAGTTGTTGTTATCTCTAATCATTGGAATTTTTGTCCTTGGGATATCCTGGGACCTGACTTTATCAACAAACGAAGATTATCAATGAAATAGCACTTCAATGTAAAGAATAATATGTCAGGCTTCTTCTCAATACTGTCAAGACTGAATCAATCCTTCAAATCACCTAAAAGTGAAGGAATATTGTAGGCTGTATTTCTTAATTCATATCAACTAAACCAGGGTACTGTAAATAAGAGAAACAAGCTCATATATCCAGAGAAATCTATGCTTTCCTATACAAGTTTTGAGCCTTATCAATTCTGTCCAACAGGGATAACAAAGATCTCTGCTCTAGAATAGATGAATAAATACTCTGAAGTAAATTACCTATCAGCATTTCTTTGACCAGTTAATAATGAGATGGCACAACAGATCTTTCTTAACCTTAGTTAGTACTCAGTCCCTGACTCAGGACTTCATGTGGAAAGCAGGGTAAATAACTTTTCTGTTCATAAAAGACAAATTATTCACAATGTGTAAATATAGTGAGTGAAAAAAATATTGGAGACTTATGCTCCTGGCATGAATGTGGTTTGAAATTTGAACTTTCAAACCTTCTGGTTTGGAGTTCTGTTACTTTAGGATAACTAGAACTCCCTGGTAGTGTTTCATGCACCTATACTGGAGATGTCTTCTAGAAACTTTATGTCTACATTAAATTTGTTTATTTGTCTGAGAGTACCAACACAAAGATGAGAAGACTGGAAAGATTTCAAATTGTGAGTTTTCTATAATTTAAAATTCCTAAATAGTCATAGTTAGTCTAAATAGTCATAATTTAAGGTTTCTAAAATATCAGAATTATCTATTTTTTCCTCTGCAAACTTCAATTATGAGTCGACTGAAGAAAAAATGATATTGCAATAGGTCATATACCATAGTGGAAAACTGCAAAGTTCCTAGAATTAACAGGAAAATATTACAGTAAAAAAAAAACCTGTTCTGCTTTTGCTGGGGTAGAATTAATTTTCATTTTAGCAGACTGTGTTTGTGCTATGTTTTAGACTTGTGACTGAACAGAGTTGATTAGTTATCCACATTTTAGCTATTGCTGAACAGTGCAGTGCAGCAAGTAATGCTGGGGAGGAAAATCTTCCATGGCTGCCTGGTGCTTAGGGAATATTTGGACTCCAGGGTTCTTCTCGGGTTTAGTTTTGGTGATGGTTGTTGTGGGCTTGTGTTTTGGTTTTGTGATTATCCTAAAAGAAATAATTTTATCTCAGTCTATTTTTGCACTTCCAATTCTTGTCTGCATCCAGCTGAGAGGGAGGTGACATTGAGCAAGTGATTATGTGGTGCTTAGCTGCCTACCAGGATTAAACCACAACAACCCTTTACTTGTAAAAAAAAAATCAAATAATAAATAATTGAGATGATCACAGAATAAATATTTTTATATTACTGAAAAGCAGAATGGTTACAGATCTATTCTTAGATATTACTATTTTCTAGTTTTTCTATAATATTTTAATATTGTAGAATAGAAAAAAATACCTTGCTTTTCTACTTGCAATTGATTGTAGGAAGAAAAAAGCTCAAAATTCTATTCTCCTGACAGAATAAATTATTATATCATTCTATCCCAAAATAAATTTAGTACTATTCACGTGAAAAAGCACATCACACACTTCTACTCATTCTTTTAATAATAAAGAACACCACATCTAATTTGACCAGTCACTGTGGTTTACATGACTCTTAGCTAGAAGATTTCCCCATCACACACCAATTTGACAGGAAAATCTGAATTAAGGTATAAAAGTGTCAGATTTAGGGCACTCTAGCACAGTATAAATGTAGAATTGTAAACTGAAACCAAGTACTCATTTTCTAGTCCTAGTATAAATGCAATTGTTAGCAATCACATAATAAAGAAATAAAACAAACCCAAAAGAATCATTACAAAAAAACTCTCAGTGTTCCGTAAGAGAATATTTATTAAAATATTTCAGTTTCAATGTTTAAAATTTAAGAAATGTGGTGTGTGACATAATTTTGTCATTTTTTTTTATAAATTTCATGTTCTGGTCTTGTAGCAGTTCTTTAGTAGCCAGTGAAATTAATTTGCTGTTGATAAAGAAACAGGCCATGATTAGAAAGTTATTGTTTTGTAAGTTGCAGATAAACCTCATGCTGAAGATTTTATGTAATTTTCTGGTTGTTTACTGGAAAATCCTTGCAGAAGAATTAACTATTACTGTTACAGTGGAAAAATGTAGACAGAATAAAAGCTGCCCAGATAAACTGGAAAAAAATATCTGTTTGTGCATCCAACTGCCTACCAGGAAGGTACATGCTGCTATATTGTTGATAACAAAGGAAACTGGATTAATAAAATTAAAGTAAAAAATCAACTAAAAAGTCTTTTATTGGCAGTATGGAAACAGTTTTATTTAACCATTTAAATAAAAAAAAGAAAAATCAATTAGAATTAACTTAACTATTTCAATGCACCTGCACATGTCCAAACAGTAAGGATTTGAGATTTTACAAAATCAAAGAGTAAATAAAATGTATATTTTTGAAATATCATAATTATCAACTGGGGCAAATCAACAAGCAATGTCATTAGATGACTTGTTTGAGATGCTTGTGCCAAAACTAGGTGTTGTACAAGTATTTTACAGTTATAAAAATGGCAGGTATATGACACACAGGATGAAATCTATGATCTGTTTCACAAGGGAGGTCAATCAATACAGTGTTACATTTTGCCCTTACAATCTAAGAATCAAAGTATTTGATTATAAACTTTTGATGCTGTACTTACATGAAAATGTTGTTTAATCAATAAAAAATTCTCAGCAGAGATAGTAAATAAATAACATTGTTTTCTCTACAATGCACCTTAAATAAGAAAACCTGTAATGATAATCTTAGTGAGATCATAGAATGTTATTATGAATCACAATGAACATTTCTAGCTAAAGATTTATGGGACATTTAAAAAGATAGGCTATATTATACTAAGACTTGTAAAATATAGTTGAGATTATATTAAATGCATAAACATAAAATAATTTTGAAATTATCAAAACATCTTACAGAGATTAGTGAAAACACTTTCATCCATTTTTGTAATTAAAAAAATGAGAAAACAAAGTAGTATTTTTTATTTACCATCTACATATATATAAATATAAAAACTGATAGTTATAAAAACACTTTTAAAAAGGAGTCCTATTATTTTAAAGTTTTAGCCACAAGGAAATGGGTGTTATAGGGAGCATGGAGGTGTTCAAATGGTTTGAACAATGGTTGTTCACAACATTCTTCTGAAAGATGATTATGTGACACAAATAACAAGAGCCGATGTCAATTCTAAGTCATTTAGAAAAAGCAAGAATACACTTGAAAGAGTAATATAAAAATGTCAGTTGCCCTTCCTCCGATAGGAAACAAAGTTATGGTGAGTCAATACCAAAGATGCATTGTTCATCATGAAAATGGAGATGATTGGATTGTTGGACAGTTAATGACATATATTGATGAATCCTAATGGAAGTTAATCCTCTCAAAAACAAATTTAGGGAAGCTAAATATCTTGCAATAAACATGTTTAGGTAAGAATCAATGAAAATATCTTCTAATGACAGTAGAAGGCAGCTATCCATTGTGAGAGAATAAAAAAAAAATTAAAAATCAGGGAAATGACAAACTACTAATGTGACTGTATCTGACACAGATGAATAGAACTCACTATTCCTAAATACAGAATATATATCTAAAAAATATGAAAGCAAGCTATTAATATCTCATGGTTAAATTAGGTCCATAGTTTCAATTACAAGATATTCTTCACAGGTGTGTAATTGGATTACCTGTTAAAATAGCCAAGCCTAAGCAAGTCAGATGTGAGAAAATAACTCAGTTCAGGCATGCTAGATAAAACAGTGTTAACATTTATTTAATATCTAAAAGCCCTGAAGATTTCTTCTTCGCTAAGAATATATTTAAGGATATGCAAGTTCTACACAGGATTTGCAATTACTTTTCCTTATACTACCACAGTATACAGTACATGAAAGAAGAGAAAATTATCCATTTTATGTATGTATTTACTGTTTCTTCCCTAGTCCTCAGAGATAAGCAAGAACTGCCCCTTTCAGTAACATATGGGATTAGGAATAGGATTGATGAGAAATGACCACATTATGAAACCTAAAGGAGGAAAGGGTTGGAAATTTGGAATTAAATGCTGGAACTGATCTATGTACTATATCTCAAATCTGCTGAAAGAATTGATGAAAACTGACATGTGATGAATGGCATGAAATGTCTGAAAGGATGTAGAATATGAGTAAATCAAATCAGGATTGCTGTAAGAAGTGATTGAGATCAGGTGTCACATCCTAGCTTAAGGAGGTCTCAATTAGCACTTACAATAAATTATCCAAAGATAGTGTATTTGACTGTACTGCTAAATAATTTTTTAAAAAGTCACAGAATCACAGAATCACTAGATTGGAAGAGACCTCCAAGATCATCAAGGACAACCCATGCCCTAACACCTCAACTAAACCATGGCGCCTAGTGCCATATCCAGTCTTTTTTTGAACATATCCAGGGATGGTGACTCCAGCACCTTGCTGGGCAGACCATTTTACTTTATCACTCTTTCCAAAAAAAAGTTTTTTCCTAATATCCACCTATATTTCCCTTGGTGTAGCTTAAGTCTTTTTCTCCTTGTTCTGTCAGTGGCTGCCCAGTGAAAGAGACCAACCCCCACCTGAGTACAGCCACCTTTCAGGGAGTTGTAGAGAGTGATAAGGTCACCTCTGAGTCTCCTTTTCTCCAGGCTAAACACCCCCAGCTCCCTCAGTCATTCCTCACAGGGTTTGTGTTCCAAGCCCCTCACCAGCCTCGTTGCCTCCTCTGGATGCACTCCAAGAGTCTCAATGTCCTTCCCAAACTGAGGGGCCAGAGCTGGACACAGCACTCCAGGTGTGGCCTCACCAGTGCTGGGTACAGGGGAAGGGTGACCTCCCTGCTCCTGCTGGCCACACTGCTCCTGATACAGGCCAGGACACCATTGGCCTTCTTGGCCGCCAGGGCACACTGCTGGCTCATGCCCAGCTGGCTGTCACCAGCACCCCCAGGTCCCTTTCTGCCTGTGCACTCTCCAGCCACTCTGTCCCAGCCTATAGTGCTGCAGGGGTTATTGTGGCCAAAATGCAGGACTTGGCACTTGGCCTTCTTAAACTTCATCTTATTGGACTCTGCTCATCCATCCAACCATGCCACGTCTCTCTGCAGAGCACTCCTACCTTCCAGCAGATCAACACATGCTGAAAACCAAAAAAACTAGCTATAGTGGGATGGAAAAAGCTAGGGCCTGTTCCATTTGTCTTAAATCTGTATATTTCTATAGTAGTTTTCTATATCTATGCTCATGTTAGTATTTTTCTATCTACTTCTACATATTTGATATTGGAAGTTGGTAATCCTTAATAAAAATGATGAAAGCTAGTAAGAGGATTTTCTTTGCCAACATTGGTAAATTATAAAATATTTTATGTTATTTCTCTCACCTACTCCAGAATCCTAAAGAGAAACATGATGATTCTCTGGAACTATTCTTTCCAGAACTCCTGCTAGATATCATGGATGTGACTTTTTGATCAGCTGTCTCCAAAAACTACTTATAAAAGCACAGTTCCCCTCAAACAGATTTTCTTTGACACAATTTACTGAGTCTACATTTTACTTTCATTGAATTAATATATTAAGCTAACATTAGTGGTTCCTCTGTTGTGCATATTTCGACTTTTTTCTTAATATAATGGCTGTTGTCCTTAGCTGCTTCTTTAATAAGCTTTTATATATGGACCTGACTTATATGGACCTGACTATGGCAAAAAGAAGGTTTTTAGGAAAAGACTACATTTTCATGCAAATCAAATGTCATTACATGGTACTTTTTTATGTCAAAAATAATGCCACTTTAGGTAGTCCGGCTTCTATTTAACTCCTTGATTCACAGAATTATTTGGGTTGGGAGTTGCCTTTAAAGCTGTCTAGTTCCAACCCTCCCTGCCATGGACAGGGACAACGTCCACTGGAAGAGATTGCTCAAAACTCCATCTAACCTGGCCTTGAACGCTTGCAGGGATGTGGCATGAATAACTCACTTTAGCACACCTATATATATTTATTTATTAATTTGTACAGCTCACTGACAACCTACCAATTTGTCAGTATATTTATGGAAATTTTTTGCCCAGAGCTGAATGCACTGCTGTAGGGGAAATCACACCAGTGCCTTAGAAACAGAACTTCCATTAGACCTTTTCTTTGTAAGGTAATACATATGCAGTCCAAAATGTCAATTATCTTTTCTATTTTATTGCAACAATATTTCACACTTTGGAACTGATATCTAATGTGCTGTATAGTATTCCTAGAATTAATGCTTTCCAGGCTTTTGCCTCCCTTTCAATCTTTGTGGCAATTCATTTATCTCTGAACAGATTCTTGAGCTTGCATATTTTGAAGTTGAATACCTAATTTTTCTGCCCATGCTGCCAGTCTTTGAGTCCCCATTGGTGCTTTCCACTTTTCTAAATCTATCATTGGCAAATTTCCTTAGCAATGCCCTTGATTACTACTTCCTGTAAAATACTAATAAAATTTACATATCTTATTTCTGGGTCTTCAGTTTCATTCTCAAGTTGATATATGGAAATTTTAAAATATTATTTCAAGTGTACTCTTCAGTGAGGCTTCAATGTACTATTTTTCTAAAGAAATTGCAAATTCAAAAATTTGTGAAAGATGTAAAATAAAGAACTTTCCTAATTCAAGTGCTTGAGTTGAAATCTAGGTTCAAAATGGCTACTGAATTTAACAACAAAAGTAGCATCACTACATACTTTATTACTAAATAAAATAACTCTTTGCAGCAGGTTCTTTTTTTATTTTTCCCAGAGAATCAGAGAATAATTTAGGTTGGAAAAGACCTTTAAGGTCATAGAGTCCAACCTTTGACCAATCACCATCTTGTTAAATAAATGATAATATGCCACGTCCAGTCATTTCTTGAACAGAGGTGGTGACTCCCTGAGCAGTCCATTCCAATTCTTAAGAACCCCTTCACTGAAAAAATTCTACCTGATATCCAACCTGAACCTCTTGTGGTGCAGCTTGAGGAAATTTCCTCTTGTCCTGTCACTGGTTGCCTGGGAGGAGAGACCGGCTACAACCTCTGTTCAGGCTGTTGTAGAGAGCATTAAGGTCTGCCCTGAGCCTTCTTTTCTGCAGGCTAAACACCCCCAGCTCCTTCAGTCTCTCCTATCAGTCACTCTCTAGACCTTTCATAATCTCTGCTGTTCTCCTTTGGACTCTGCAACACCCCAATGTCTGTTTTGTCATGAGGGGCCCTGAACAAGATGCAACACTTGAGGTGTGCCAAGTATGAGGTGACAATCACTGCCCTGGTTCTGCTGGCCACACTATTCTTGATATAAGCCAAGATGCCATTGGCCTCCTTGCCTTTTCTGCTGGTCAGCTTTCCAGCCACTTTTTCCCTGACCTGTAGATCTGCATAGAGCTTTTGTGGCCAGAGCGTAGGATCTGGCACTTGGCTTTGTTAAACTTTATACCACTAGCCACAGTCCATCAGTCCAGTCTGTCCAGATCACTTCTTACCTTCTCACCTTCCAGCAGACCAACACTCCCACCCAACTTAGTGTTGACTGTGAAAATATTGGGGGTGCCCTTGGTGCTTTCATCTAGATCATCCAGAAAGATATTAGACAGGACTCATAAAAATGTTAAACAAGACGTTTTTTGTTTTGTTTTCAACGTGTGTACGTTTTAAGAATAGGATTACTCATTACACTGTAATGAAAAAAGCATATTTACCAGTATTTACTTTTGCAAAATATGCACCCACACATCCTCAAAGTGGCAGAATTCATTACTTTATTGGTTTGCTGAGCTAGCTTTCTGTGGATTGCTCTACTTGGCTAGATGTTCTTGATAATAGATATCTTCACTCTCAAGGGCTGTTACTCTGTCACCTTTAATGAACATAATGGATATGTTCCTTTGCAAACATAAAATGATTTTACCAAAATTAAGAGACTCATGACTGTTTATACAAACTGAGTCTTCCTTACACTTCTGTAAAAGTGCATTTTGTTTCACATTTCTGTGTAACAGAATTCTGGAGATGATGCTCTGCAGTATTAAATTTAACATACTGCCATCTTACTTTAAAATGAGTGTCATGCAAGCATATGGTAAGAATAAAGCATTCTTCTTCTCCACTGAGAAATGGTATCCAAAATTATTATTACATGTAAAGCACTGCAAAACCTGTATGTCTAAATCTCTGAATATCAGAATTATTCAAAATATTACATTGGGAGTACAGTAATTTCAGTACTATCTGACCCTTGATCTACAGACACACCACTGCTTGTGTGTGTGAGTGATGTATTCTTATTGTATTAATAATTTTCATCTTTTATTGTGTGCCTAGTGCATGAACTTTGTTTGCTTTGTGATTTCCATTCAGAAAATGACATCGAAAAGTCACACCTCCAGATTCATTCTTATTTGGACTGAGTACATTGCCTATTATTAGTTCAGAAATATGACAGCTATGAATACATGTGAAGCCTATGGATAGCAGATGAGAAGCGAAGGAAGATTTTGAGCAACATTACTAAATAAGCATGTTTATTAGGGCTCTTATTTTTTCACAAGTTAGAAAAATGTAGAATTATAGCATCTAAGCTGTTTCATTTTAAAACCCTATTTCATTATAGAATACATGAATGGATTATGCAGTGAATTTCTTTCTTGTTGATTTAGGAAAAAAATCCTTACATGAATGTAGTGATCTCACTACTGTTGATGGGAGATAAGAGGGACTCTAAGGAGACTGCCAATAGAGTAAAAAAGTTGAGATTTAGATATATAGTAGTGGAACTATAGCAATCTTTAACTGGAAAATATTTCACTGTAGTGAAACTTCTGTAATTTTCTGTACCTTGAAGGAGGAGATTTCCTGAATCTCAAAGGAGGTATTTTTTCCATAAAACTGTTCTTTTCCCACTGAGGGCAGGAGCATTCAGATGTGCCTTTGTGTAATATAGCCTAGTGGTGTCTTAAAGGTCAAAAGTACCTTGCAGAATGTACAGGACTTTTTGAAATGTGAACACATCACACATATTAGCAGATTAACAGTATAACATACAAATTAATGAAGATTAATGGAAATTAATTTCCTCCAATTTTGATGCAAAGGGGCTCAAATCTAACTATTGGGAATATTTATGTCTCCAATGGTTACAATATGCTGAAGTTCTGCCCTGAATGTCTCTGATGCAAATCAGTGACCAGGACTATTAGCCCCCACAAGACCTCTAGGCAGTTCAAATGCAGTTACTGTGACAAAATTAGAGCAGGGCTTCTGCACGAAGATGTCTGAGAGCCTTTTAGAGAGGCTGGGAGCTCCTTGGAGATAGGTATTCTTTGTGGATGCAGTCAACAGCAGATAAACCTGCCAAGGCCACTATAGCCAGTGTCAGAGGCCATACCTGGCATGACCACAGTCGGCCATCTCCTACTTTTTAGCCTTCTTTAGAGGTCATGATCCTCAGCACTGTCAGTCTGGTGGCTCATAGATACAGCTCCTAGGACATGGAAGGTCATTGTCCTTGTTATAACCACCACTTCAAAAGTAAATACATTGAAATAAATTATCTTTATGGTATTGTACTTATACTAACCAATTTTCTGAGTTGTTTAAGTAAAAGCAGGTGCAATCTGATACAATCTCAGTTGGCTGAAGCATGATACTAACGATGTCAAGGATGCAGGTTTGATCTCTGTATAGGCTATTCACTTAAAAGCAGGACTTGATGATCTTTGTGGGTTCCTTCCAACACAGACTGTTCTGTCATTCTATGATTCCTTTCATCGTTTTTTGGCTGCTTATTTGTTTGTGAAGTTGTCAGTTTCTGCAAGTAATCTCAGAAACTTGATTTCAAACTTGTGGCTAGCATATATTCTTTTTTAATTGTTTAGCATAACCACCTTCTCATAAGCAAGAACCTTCTAGAATTAAAATGTGAGAATGGATTGAACGTAACTTTCTAATTTTGAAGTGAAAATGACCAAAAAACATGAACAACTGAATAAAACCTAGACTGCCTGGAAACAGAAAAGTGTGGATAACTGTTCCACCTGGGTTTGTTTTCTGAACTGTTTTTGACTAGAAGTCAAAAGCAATGTCTTTTGGAATTGCAAACTGAAATTGCTAAGACAAGTAGTAGGGAAACTAGTAACACATGGGTGCAAAATGGCCAAAGGTCAGCTGCAAAAACTGAGATATGAAGAACTTATGGAGGCAAAAAGTATAAAAGGACAGCTCTTGGGATCTCTTCTAGAGCATTTGTTTTGCAACACTAGGAGGCAGTCAGAAGAATCCCCTGCTCTTTTTTCTTTTTTTGTTTTTTCTTTTTTCTTCTTTTTTTTTTCTTTTTTCCTTTTTTCTTTTTTCTTTTTTTCTTTTTTCCTTTTTTCTTTTTCTGTTTTTTCTTTTTTCTTCTTTTTTTTTTCTTTTTTCCTTTTTTCTTTTTTCTTCTTTTTTCTTTTTTTTTCTTTTTTCCTTTTTTCATTTTTCTTTTTTTTCCCTTTTTTCTTTTTTCTTTTTCTTTTTCCTCTCCTTTTCCTTTTCTTTTTCTTTTTTCTGTTTTTTACCAATTCTTCTCTTTTCTATTTTTTTTTCTCTTTCTCACTTTATCTCTTCCTCGTACAGTGCCAAGGATGCAGTTTTAAATAGTGTTTTCCCTTTCCTAACAAAACTGTAGACGTTTCCAGTGATTATCTGCCATCTGTTGATTTCAGTACTTCAATTGCTTCAGAATCCTCTGGAAAACAACTCTTTCTCAAAGGAGGGTTGAATGTACATTCAAAGGTAGCCACAGCTGAGCAAGTGTCCAACTAATCCCCTTAGCACACAGGGACAAGGCTGCCACCAGCTCTAATTGATTCTGAAATGAATCTGTATAGAAAATTAGAAGGTTTGGATTCCCGTGTGAGCTTCAATAAAGGGCCAGGATGTAAGCCTGACAGCTGAATAGATTCATAAATGAAAATCTGATAAGCAGCTTAAAAGTGTACTTAAGTCCAGAAATTATTTGAATGCTCTTGTTAATGGCACTTTGTATATTGTCATCTAGTTAATTATCTCTGAGGATGAGTTCTTGCAGAGGAGAAGATACGGCAGCCTTTCACAGCCTTTTCTCATCACATATTTATTAAATTCCACCCTCCTTGCCAGTAGCTGGAAGGCAGAATGAAAGGATTAGGCGACTGCAGTTCCTCTGTGGCTGTCAGTTCACTGTGCCAAACTTCAAATATGAACTGTTGCATGTACTGTCAGAGACATTTCCTTTATATCTTAATTTGCAAATGAGGAGATGACATTTGTTAGGCCTTGTATTTGCACACATGAAAAGCAAATACTGTCACTGCTGGCTATTTTGTTTATCCCTTTGGAGATAGTGTATGGCCTATTTATAAATTTTCTTCAAATTTCTTTTTTTTTACTAACTGAGATAGTCATGGAGCTGCACATCCTCATATTTTATTCAGGAAGCCTATCTGCAGTTTATGAAGCATGCCCCGCATGCGACAGCTATTTAAAACAGTGCCTTTAAATCTATTTTCACTTTGCTGTTTTGCAATTTTTTTGATAGATGTTCCTATTTTGTATATGTTTCATATAGATAGGTTGATGAATTTTTCTGTGCATACAGGTAGGTACACCTGCCTTTTTTTGTTTCATATGTGTTTATCTGCCTACCTGCATTCATATTAATAGTGGAGAGGTAGAAAGATTGTGCTGGAGGCAAAGGCTGTTCTGTCCATCACATTCTTATAATTCACCATCAGATATGAAATGGGTAAGAAATGAAGATGGAAGAAGAAGAAATGAAATGCATTGTTCATTAGAGGAAGTTCACTAAGCAAAATAAATAACCTGAAAGAATACTACAGATATAGAGTGTCATCTATCTTATCATCTCAAAATACCCAAGAAAATATTGTTGATGAGTAAAATCTGTAAGTTTTCTACTTTTGTTGATAACTACAAACTTTGGTATATTTATCTGAAAAATTGTATTTCTGCACTAAGATTGAGGGCACGTTCCTAAAACAGCAGTCTGTGCTCACTGTGCTCAGCACACAGAACTTCTTGAGGAATCATCAAATCATTTCTTCCTCCACATCTGCCTCATTTTTTGGACACAATTATTTTTAATTTTTCTGAATGGCAACAAGGTGAAGAGCTAAGATACATAAAATCAATTTGCTCTGAAAGCACACACATCTTATCTGACCTCAGTCAAGATGTTTTTTTTCCCTAGCACTCAAATGTGCATAGGAGTTGTCTCTAAAGCGGTATTTCTTTTCTCACATGACAAATGCAGCCGCATAAAAAAGAAACTGCACCCTGAAAAGGATGGTTGTCTCCTTGTGCCACATGTTAATGGAAATCTATGTTGATGTAAATATATTTAGACATCTAAATCAACCTCAGATGCCCTAAAGGTCTTTTCCTGGGTTTTCCGGGAATCATAGGTCTTTTGATTATATCTCTGAGTACTGTTACAGTAAATGCTACTTGTTTGCTATTTCCAAACATTCGAGTCCATACTGCAAAGTTGGTAGATTTTGAAATTCCTGGAGATAAAGCAAAACCACCAGGAATCATTCTGGCCAGTATCTTACAGTCACTGCAGAAACACTGGCATATGGCTGAGACTTAATCTCTCTTACAAAGCCATTTCCCCTCCTCCTCCTGTTTCTTTGCCATTTTCAGCAAAGGCTGTTAGGAAATTAGGAGCTGGAGCAACAGCAGCAGCTGCCAACTGCAGTGGGTACTGAACCCTCTTCATCTGGAGGGTAACTAGGACACGGTTGGTGACTGATGAATTCCTGGCTAGCAAATTAAAAAGTGGCACAGAGAGTGATCTTCAAGGGGCAGAGGGGAATATAGCTGAAATGTTCATTTAGAATAAAAATCTATTCATGGAGCTTGAGTCAAAGCCTAAGAAAGTCAATGGAAAATTTATTATTTACTTTAACTTTAAACTGATGTTTAAAAAAATATTTCTCATTTAAGAGGATACCACTTCAGCTTGTAAAGTGCCTGGAAATCCTGGAAATGTCAGAAAAAACTCAAATGAGGATTCTTATCAAACTATCAACAGAGGTGATAATCATTAATATTTACAAATATGTGATTAATTACTAAAATGTATGAATTATTTTTCTGCTGTCTTAACATATCTATGCAATACCTAATGTTTCAACACTTAGTGAGGTATGAGAGCATTATTCTACAACTGTATTTTATCATATGTAAAAGTTGCTAAAAATTTCTTTTTAAAAGGTTCCAAAAAAGTCCTCTAAATACATGTTAAAAGCATAAAATACATGGAGGGAAACAAAATCTCTCTGCTGCTTAGATGTGCATATGCACATTTAATTAATTCTTTCAATTAATATCATTACACTCCTATGGAACACAAATTATTTTATATCAGTTTTGAAGCAGGTGTGTTTCAAATTAAACCATATTTATTTATAAACTAGTTCTGTAAAGATTTACTAGCTTTGCAGGTACATTATATGTGACATGTAACATTTAAACACAGAAGGTCCCGAACAAATGTTGTTCTTGGGAAAGGCTGAGTCATTCAACAATCTGAAGCATTGAAATTTAGTTTTGATTTAAAATCCCAGTGTTTTGAGGAGATAATATCTCTGCCTCTGGTCTGTAGGAATACATCCTTATTTACTAGCATAGTCTGAAACTATCCTAGAGTGGACCACTAGTTACCTTTACTTCTTTACAAAAATTTGTAAGAGCACACAGCAATATCCTATGCTATATGCAAATTCAGTGGTTAAAATGCTTTTCAAAATTTGAAAAGTGGAGGTTGACACCCTCCATAGCTCAATTTCTATGTGGTTCCAACACAAACCTCCCTTCTTTTAAGAAAACCATTGCCAAAGGCAAATAAGTAAATGAACAAAATGAGCTCCTTGAAATGGGGGCCTGGTGGCAGGGTGGAGATGTGTAGACATAAGTAAATGGGTCTGTACATGTTTTATATTACTAGGATTAGATTTGGGAGAAAAATCAAATTTCAGAAGACACTGAATTTGAAACAGACTTTTCATTTGGGTGGATAGCAAGCATTATTCCCTGGCTTGCACAGGATGGAGGACCTGCTCCAAGGATGGTCTGTATTTTATGGAGATAAGAGAAGGGATCCAAGAGGGAAAAAATATATTTACATATTTTAACCAATGATTGCTTCATTTAGCATTAATTAACTACCTTTTATGCAAGGATCAGTACACAGATCTCTTTCCAGAAGGTTTCACTGACTGAAATAAAATTATGTTGGCGTCTGGATCAGGTAGTGTAGTGAATTTAGGCTTCTTTTTATCTGTTTTTATCTATCTGTCATACATCTATTGATCTATCATATAAATACATCTATAAAAATTGTGCTCTCAGGGCTAAAAATACGAGTATCTAAGTGAAGAGGTAATTGCAGAGACAGCTTGTGTTGTCAAGATGGTAGCAGATTTAGATATGCCCAAAAGCAGAATGTTAGGTACCTACAGATTTTTACCATTGGAGAGTTAAGCATGTACAGACTCAGGATGGTTAGGAGCTAAGTAGGGATTGCAGTCATGAACTTCAGTACATCAACTCCATTTTAAGTATAAAAGTCTTGTTTTGGAGCTAAACTGATGATTCTTCAAAGAACAGCTTTTTGAGCTATGTGCCTCAGTGAGGATACAGGAATTCTTTCTTCATAGACTCTTGTAGGACTCTAAGGTACCATCTAAGTACTTCAGAATTTAACTCTCTTATTGTAGCTATTGCAAATTAGGACTCTGACATAGGAAGATATTGAAAAATGCATTTTACAAGCATTTTAACTGTCCCTCTTTTTTGCCTTATTTTTACAACTTAGTTTGTATCTCTAAGGGGAGAAAAAAGAAAGACAAAAATATCCATAGCTGAGGCAACTATTTTTAAATCCCTAGTACTGGACAAAGCCAAAATCCATCTTTCTTTTAGGATATCTGCCAATCCCATCTGTTTGGCAAAAAATATTTTAATTTTTTTCTTCCCTCCAACTCCTTCTCTTTGTTTTCTTCTGTTTTGACAGATAGCCTCTAGGTTTCGTTTGAAGCAGAAGCTTCTGAAAATCTTTCAAAAGGCTATTTGTATGAAACCCAATCCTTGCAAAGGCAAAGGAGGGAGTTTTTTGGTTTTAGTCAGTGTCAAAACCATGTCCAAACAGATGCTGCAGAAAGTGCTTGCACACTGCAGCAAGGAACACTGATCACTGTGTCTGCTATTCATCTTTATGGTTCGACAACTGTGCAAACCAGCATATGGCCTCAGATGCAAAATGCTTAAAAGGTATCAATGCTGACAGGATCCCTGACTGTCCTCCTGAGCTTGACTACTGCTATTTAATGGAATTAAGGATAGTATAATGTGATGTTGTCTATTAGTCAACAATAAATTTATGGATAACTAGATATGATACCTTAATTTCCTTAGGAGATTTCAATCTCGGTTTAAAAAGAAAATATTAGGTAAGGGAGTTGGCCAGAAAAAGGAAATAATAGCTCTTTTTATATGTTGTTTTTATATGTTTCTTTTTATATGGTTTTTTTTGTTGAGTTTTTTTTAGCCAATATATGATTTTTATTTGTCTTATCTTACTGTGTGGAGAATGTGATTAGATCAGAGGATGCTATGAGGAATTTCAATGAATTTATAGTAGTAAAAATAAGTGAGTGTTGGTGAAAAAAAGCCATGTAAGAAAGGAGCTGACCAAGTATGATCACTATTAAAAGTAGTAAAAGGGAGTTTACCATCATCTTGTCTCAGAGACATGGAGTTTGCAAGTATCATGGAATAAGATTGACCATATTTCTACCTACCTTTACAAAACTGTGCAAACAGATTTTTCTTCCTAATAAAGTATAAATTTAAACTAAGAAAAGTGGCAAAGATTGTTGAGGCATTTTATGGTACAAAACAGGAATTACCAAGAAGAAAAAAATGTTGTGTTTTCTCTCACTGGAAATATAGATTTCAATTTTATATTTCAATACTGAAAAGAATTTGCCTGTAGTGAGTTTTTAAACTATTAGTATTTATACTGCATGGTGTTATTTCTGTCTCAGTTTTCAATGGCAAGTTGTTTTATAGGAAAGCCTTTCTGGAAGGTACAGGATTCCAAAGCTACCCTATAAGAGCTACAGGTTTTAATAAGGCTGAATGTTTTTTATGTGATCAGAGCCTGGGAGACTGCTGAGCTTGTTTTGGTGGGTTTGTTTTGGGGGGATTTTTGTGGGGTTGTTTTTTTTTTTTTGGTTTTTTTTTTTTTGTTGTTGCTGTTTGTTTTTTTGTTCTTTTGATTTTTTGGGTTTTTTTGTTTTGTTTGGAGTGGTTTTTGTTTTGGTTTTGGTTTTGGTTTTGGTTTGGTTTGGGGTTTTGGGGGGTTTTTTTGGGTTTTTGTACCTTTTTTAATTTGGAATATAAAACATGAACATTTTTATAAATATCAGGGAAAGTTCTAATTAAATAAATTCTTGTGGTCTGAGACCTCAGGTAACTTTAAAGTCACTCTTAGTTTAAAGGTCCAGGTGGTTCACACGACACTTTTTTGTTTGAACTATCTGGTTGGTCATTTATTTCCTCTTACATACATACTTTTGTTTATGAATTCTTTCACATCATGGAAAATTATTAGCTTTATATAGGAAGTGGCTATCTGTATTGGAGCACTTCTAGATGCAAGTAGAAGGGTTTTTAATAGGGTATTTAATGGTCATCTACATAATCTTTATTCTTTTCCACTTTCACTCTATTCTTCTTTCTGTATGTATAGGTAAACCTTGAAATGATGCATTTGATTTTGTAAAATTTAGATTTCCTATAAATAGGTGTAGGCAAAAGCCTTGGGGAGTTTGTTTTATTCCTGCAGTTTCTGTATTTTACTTGACTCTGCCTGAGATATTGCCAATAAATGGAAGAGAAAAAAAATGGAAACTGGAGTAAACATACTTTGATTTGTAAAGAAAGCATGGAAACAGCATCACTCAAATGAGGAAGAAGACTCACATGAATTATTAGAGAATGGGAAATATAAGAAATACATTGGAGAGAGAATCTCAAGGATAAAGATGGAAAGTAGAAGAAGAAAAGAGTCATGTGAAGGAGGAGCTGTTGAGATAGTGGGAATTGAGGAAACAGCACAAACAGCTGTTTGTGAGAGAAAATGTGGTAAATGGGTAAAGAATTGAATAAAATATATAGAAGATAGAAAGGAGAAAGAAAGAAAGAAAGAAAGAAAGAAAGAAAGAAAGAAAGAAAGAAAGAAAGAAAGAAAGAAAGAAAGAAAAGAAAATTGAAGAGTCACATTAAAAGTACACTGAAGTCAAATTTTTATTTCTATTTTCACCTTCTTTTGCTGCAGCACTAAAAGACTGCTAGAAGTTGCCATATATGAAGCCATCTTGTGACAATTTTCCACTGCCATCCATTTCATGTGTGAGAGGGAAGAGTTTCCACACTGTAATGCAATGAATTAGATTCCAGGCAGATGCAGACTTGCAAATTTGTTCTTGTCTCTATGGTGTAACCCATTCCTCCTCCTGAATAAAACAGGTAATCTGACAAAGGAGAACACCTGAATGATTTTTCTTAGATTTCCTAGTAATTTTCCAGTATGGAGAATGTTTAATTAAATCTAGATTTTTTTGTCAGTAATAGAAAAACTGAAAAGACAAAAAAAAAAAAAAAAAAAAAAAAAGGAAGGAATGCGATCAAGATGGAAAAACAACTCAAAAGCTTTGGAGAGTTGGGTTTGCTCCCAGATGAATAAAGACCAAATCTTCAGAAGACTTCCTCAGCACAGCAGAAGCAGATGCTCCCACTCCTCAATCTGAGGCTAACAAGAGCCAGTCTAAAATTCCATGTGTCCCTCATAAGGAAAGCAGGCAGCACTCAGAAGGATGGTTTGCTGCTCCAGGGATTCTGGTGCTTCAGTGTAACCCCAGGTGAAGTAAGCACTTATTCATGGGAACACCCACCACAAGAAAGGACAAACACCTTAGGGTATTCACCCTACCTAACTGTGCAGTCTAAATGTAAACAATTTAGGTTTGAAACTGAATTTTCATCTGCTCTGTTGAAGACTTAGTTTCCCCACATTGCCAACAGAGAAATATGGGCAGTTCAAAAAGACAATTCATATGTCTGATCCTAGGTATTTATCTAGGTATCAATGTTAGGGTGAAATGAGTTGCTCTCAGCAGATGCCTGTTTTTCCTTTCTGATTTTGAAGAAAATTTTGGATGACCAACTTATTAAGGATTTATTTTTTGACCCTTGATAAGGTGAAAAGATTCTTGGAGCAATACTCCATCTTTCTAAGGTACATGAAAACTTCATGACAAGGACAGAAACTTCTGTGAAGACAGCTTTTACTGCAACCCATTTTGAAACTGGGTTCAAACCTAACACTGAATGAATCCTCAAAATTAATGAAACTATCAAAAAATGCATTCTGTTTTCTATGGTATCAAAGGGGCTGGCTAAAAGCAGAAAAATATTTGAAGTCCTTCCTGCTCTTGAATAAACTGGAATGGATCTCTTATGATTGCAAATAGGGTTGTTCTTACTATTTGTAGACCAGAGGATAGATGAAATTATTTTCATTATTCAGTTTGAAAGTTTTACTCTCACTTGATGGAGTGACCAGGGCTAAAGAGATTGATATAGATTTCATTATGTAAGATCATAATACATCTAGAAATTTTGGCCAAATTCTACTTATACTCTAAGAAATAGTTTATGGTTTTCTTGCCTGTCCAAATAAATCCATTTACATCGCTTGTGTATAGCCATAAATGATGTTCCTTTCAAAAACAAACCTTACTGGTGTGCATATCAGCAATTGTAAATCAATCATATTTTGAAATTATGGGATTAATAAAGAAAAAATAATAACTAAAAAGTAAACTCTAAAATTTGGTCAAATAAGAGACATTACAAAATGAACAAAAAGCTATCTGCTTCTGTTTTCCTCTTCTGTCATTGAAACATTATTTAATTCCATTCTTTGTGAAGAATATTAACATCTTCCATAGCTGTAACAAGGAAATGGTGGGAAGACTGGGATTAAGATCTAAGTTCTTGAAATAGCAAGAGAGCCCCCTCTAAGGTTATTTGAAATTGAAGACACACAGAACACTGAAAACTAGGGACTCCACTTGTTCCCCTGAACTTCTGAAGGATTTCTCTTTACTACATGGTGATACACCACACACTTCCAGTTAACAGAGGATTTTCATCCCTGGCACAACAAAGAAAAAAATTCTTAGGCTTTGGTTAATTTATGTGAAGTGATTGTAAGAACTAAACAAACTTAAAGCATGAAGTCCAGCACAGAAAAATGTAACAAACCAGTGTTTGTGATGATATATTCTTTAAAATGATGGATGTGTCAATCAAGATGTTTGAAATACATAAAGATTTTTTAAAACAAATTAATTTGTTCTCATAAGTATATCCTAAATTAGTCATATTAATAGAAATGTCTCAAATTCTTGGTTAAGTTAATTAGCAGAACTAAATAAATCAGTACTACTATAATAGTAGTTCCTTGACCTTTTTTATCCAAAATTAAAAGGATATTTTTGGTTATTAAGAATTTTAAATTTATAGTGCCTATCTGAGTTATTCTTTTATTTTCCTGATTTTGCAAGTGCAAAAAAAGAGATTGCCAAGGCAATTATTATGATTTTTCATAAAGGAAATGACACTCAGGAATCGAAGTCCCATTTAAAGTGAGAAAGAGCTGGAAAACCAAACTTCTCTTTCACAATGAAAATTACCTTTGCATGATTTACAGGAAATTATGGAGGAAGTTGTGAAAGAATCTGCTGAATAAACCTTTTGTCTTACCTCACAGTCCTTACCTCAGCTAAAAGAAAATCTTTTATATTTCTTTGCAATAGAATGGGATATTGTCTCACAAGCTCTATGCAGGTTTATTTTAGCTCAGTATGATGTTGATTGTAAGCTATTATTGACTAGAAAAGAGGGATAACAACTTCTGTTACACAAAGATGCATCACATATATAGTAAATTTGAGTATTGAAGGCTAAGGTTTTACCCCTTTATTTTGTCAGGTTATTTGAAATATTTTTTTCTATTATATTGGCAAAGAAAAAAAAGTATCATGGCATTTTTTATATTTGATACATATATAATAGAAATCCTGACTCCTCCTTGTACAGCAATTACTTTTTTACATCCTTACCTGTGTGTCAAGAGGATGTGGATATCTCAGGTATAACCTCTCCACCTTCTTGCTTAGAATTTTTGCACAATATAATCTTTTGAAAGGTGAAATGTTTGACATGACCCTCACAAAAAATGCTGCACTTATTTTGACAGTGTTATATCTAGCATGTTTTCTTTACTAGGCAAACTGTCTGGAAGGGAAAATGGAAATAACAACACAGTGGCTTTTGTGTTTGTTGCTATGGCTAAACTGCATAGCAACAAGACTTAGGACACTTGCCTGTATTCAGGAAAAAGTGAAAATTTAGCTTTCTGTATGAAGTGTGTAATGCATGCACACGGAGCAAAACCTCAGATCAAAATAGTGACCTCACATCTTATCCATACTTTTCAACAAGAAAGATAGGTGGACCTTAAATTCCCAGGAGGTTAATTAAACAAAGGTAAATTAAGTAAGTCTTGTCACAAAGAAACGTTTCTTTATATAAATTAAGCAACTACTTTAATAAGGAGAAAGAAATATTAAGAAGCATAAGAAGACACTGGTGGTGTGATACAGAAATAGGAGAAATAAAACAAAGGACAACCTTCTATTGACAGACCAAATTTCTAGCTATTCCTTGTGCACCTTTCAAGAGATGAGCCTTTCCAGAGAGTTTCACAGTATGCAGGAGTGATCAGGACATATTTTGCTGTTCAGTTTATCTGTTTTTCTATTCAATGTTATACTTATGATTTATTTCTAATTGTCTGGGGAGAAGGAGGGAAGAAGGGTTGTTTGAGGGGTTGTATGCTTTTTTTCCTCTAAACCTTTATGTGTGGGTTTTTCAAAAACTTACTGTTCCACATTCTGAATAAAAAAATTAACTCAGCTTCTCTAACATGTTTTACCAGAACAGCTATAGAACTAACAGTTGGAAGTAAAGCAGTAAAGATTGAAGTGATTTTCAATTATTTTCCTTTACTACTTTGTAGTGCTTTGAAAGAAATGCAGAGAAGCTCACAAAAAAAAAAAAAAAATTAAACTATGAAACTAAGTTGAAATTTATATCCCCAATTTAAAATGCTAGTATCTCAAGTTTTCCTAAGACAACTTTTCTTTTGCAGGTCTAATCTGAGGATATCTGGACTATAATTAAACATTGCTTTAGCATTTTGCTGTTACATTTGAGCTATTCCATTACATATTGCTTCACCTCTGTGGCATACTTTTATTCTCAAATGTCTCAATCATTGTAACAAAAGTGAGAGTTCAGCTTCCAAGGTTGATTTTGTACTTTAAGGATATCTCCACCTCCTCCCTGATTATATACTTAGCTACTTTTGCTTGACTGAAACTGTTATATAGAATATAAGCTATTGTACTCATAGACATATGTAAATGGAAACAAGGGAAAAAAAGTAACCCATGCTGAGGGACATGTACATTTCCAAAAGACTGAGCAGGAGGTATGTAGACAAATCCTATTATTGGGTAATGAGATTTGTGTGCGTACCCGGACACTATTATGAAAATGTAGCTCTTTTTCAAAACAAAGTGAAAGAAGGGGGCAATCTTTTCAGCTGAGGTCAAATTCTGCTTCCAGTAAGGATGTAATAAGTTCCAATAAAATCAACCTTATTAGTGTTCAAAAGTAGCTGAAAGAAATAAGCAGCCTTTGCATTCACAGAAAATTCAGATGACTTTGAGCCTGATCATGCTCTCACTGAAAGTAACAGGAATTTTGCCAATGAGATGTAGCAACAAGCTTATTAATTACTAATCTGCTAAAGCTCTCTTAGTGTCAAGAAGTTTGCATTCCTTACAATAGTCTTCTATGAAGTGAAGTAATTCATGTAAAATCAGGAATGTTGTGAATAAAAGATTCAATCATTTAATCATTGATGGACTTGGAAGAAAATTTTGCCATGCATTTTTAAGTCATAAGTCAAGATCTTGATAGTAATTTAAAACTGTAAGTTTTAAAATATGATATATATTGTTTATCTACTCCATGTCTGCTGCTACTGGACAATATAGAGTTATGTTCCCAAAGTTTTTTATAATCACATTGACTAAGACTATGCTTTCTCATCAAGGAAAACAGTAACTCTTTAGTAATAATAGGATTCTGCAAGAAATGCTATTTAAAGAAAACATGCAATGCGTTAAAATGCATAAAACTGAGAGCATTGAGTGTCTATAAATTTGGAGACAACTACATATAAAAGATAAAAATTGAAGAGAGTTTTAGATAATGCTGGTAGCCTTTGTGCTTTACCAGCTTAAAAATACTTTATAAAGAAAATAAGCCTTTGCTTTGCTTAATATTCCTGGTAACCCAGAATCGTTTAATAGTAGAAGATACATAACTCATGAAAATTAAGTAATAATCTACTATTTTTAATTTTAAAAATAGGCAGCTGTTAAATGTTTCATACATGAGAGAATAAGATCTCCATACATCTTAATTCCCTTTTTACATCAGAGTTCCTTTTTCCCAGGAAATGTCTAGGGGAGAGGATCACTCACACCTCTCGCAGCTTGAGGAATTGTGACTTCAGAAGTTGCAGTGAACGCAATGCTGACAGTGGAGGTGGAATTTTCACTGTCATGCCCAAAATTGTTCAGTAGAATGTTTTCATGTTCTGAGATCACACTATTATTTGCAAACACAGCGTGTGTCTGTTATATGTTGTCCCCAAGATATGTGTTAAAACCTGTTCAAGTCATTGAAAAAGTTTTGAGGAATATTTCTACTCCAGGTGATGGTCCTATTTACAGATCCTTTCAGCTGAATGTACTGTTGGATAACTGTTAAAATTTGGATGGAAGTTAAAAAAATACTTGGTAGTAAAAACGGAACAAATAAGTAGATTAATGGATCTCATCACTACCTATAGGAACTGCACATACATTTGTAACTACGTAAGCTAATACCACCAATTTTTAAGCTGATCATGAATGCATGTTCAGATCAGATGCCACTTTATTTTTCAACAACCATGATAGATTTCAGAAGAAAGTCATAAAGCAGAATGACAGAGGAATAATTTGTGTGTTTGATAATACAGTGTCCCCCTCTCTCACCATCTGCATTTTCAAGTAAATGTGTACATGTGCAAATTGTACAAGGGAGGGTTTGACTGTGAAAAAAGTGACTAAATTCTTCTCTCAGTGGCTAGGGTTTCCTCTCATGGTCTCAGAGGGAGGGAGACCCTTTCATGAAAGGTGTTTCTCCATATTTTGCTTGCATGTGTTATAGTATGTGTACTAATTTTATTTGTCCCTTTTTAATGAAACTGCCATTCAGGTGATGTGATCTAATTTTTCTCAGTGTGTATTTATGGGCTAAATGCATATATTTTGAAGGAGTATGACTCTGTACATGAAGGAAAACAGCTGGAAGAGCTGTGAAAAATTTTGAGTGATGAGAACTCTTGTCATTATGTCAGTTCCAGCATGACCTTTTTTCTGATCTGGTTTTGATTGCTGTGTGCGAAACTGAACTTTCTTCCTATGTGAGGTCGACATCCATGTAAAACTATTGGAGACAAGTTCAGAATGAGACTTCATCTCTCTAAGAAAAATAACACAAAATAATGATTTAAAATTAAGGTATTGGTGAAATGTTGCCTCCACACAGACAGGGGTTATATACTAAGATTGTGTGACAGGAGCAGAGTCCCGCTGTTGTCATGGAGACGGGAAAATAA